>NC_090268.1:123868627-124527793 GCF_040414725.1 Anabrus simplex | reverse complement strand
AAATGAAAGAACAAAAATTGCAAAGGCATCCACTGACCAAAATAAAAATAAAATATGGCATGAAGAATGAATGGATGGACAGAAACTCAACAAAACACAAACAAACAAACAAAAGCCAGTGGATCGGACTCAATACAGATCGAAAATAACATTATTACCGACCACGGAACCACTTATAAAGCACAATGATGCTTGGTGTCTAAAGGGGGTGCAAAATCCACGTCTAAGGCCCCACAGAATGGTACATGTCGCGAGTAAAATAGAACCATGGTATGTGTCATGTTGGGGTAATAATCAGAAGTAGCGAAGACTCACGGTGTTCCACAAAAGATGGTACTACTCACAAGTATTGCAATACGTACAAGTAACGCAGACCTATGGTGTGTCTCACACAATGGCAAAACTCAGAGTCAACGCAAACCGAGAAGGTTCCCCACCTAGGTGTACTAAACACGGGCGCCGGTATTCCCGTGGTGTTCCTCACATAGTGGGTACTAAACACAGGCAACGCAGACCCACGGCGCTGCTCATATAGTGGTACAACTCACAGGCTACGCCCAGACCCGCGGTGTTGCACACATGGGTACGACGCACGGGTACTGGAATCCACCAGGCCAGGCTTTAACTGCTACTAATCACAAACCTATTTCGTACCGAATTTAGTGGTACTACTCGCAAGTACAGGCAACCTATGGTGTTCCCCGCGTGATGGTACGATTCAAAATTAGTTTCATGGTTCTAATTCAGTCAGCCCTTGGTCGCCCCTTTTAGTCGCCTCGTACGACAGGCATGGGATACCGCGGGTGTATTCTTCATGTGCGTCCCCCACCCGCAGGGGGTAGTGTGTTTGGTCCGCGAGAGGTATTTTATTTCCCTCAAGTCCGCCGGCAAGCCGGTTAGGACCCCCCTATCCGCCACCTGGGACCAAGGCCAACTTAGTGCGGCCTTGCTGGGACGCGCCACGTGGGAGTATCACCTCTCCCCCTGCTACGCCTGCGTAGCAGGTTCGTGGGCACTTGGTTAGAAATTCCACACGGAATTATTATTATTATTATTATTATTATTATTATTATTATTATTATTATTATTATTATTATTATTATTATTATTATTAGTATTACGATAAGTGGTACTCTCGTTGATCACTAGATGGCTTGCTGTGCGTTAGCCTTCCGAGCGCCAACTAAGATATTTCTTGTCCCATCGTATGTGCGTGCGAAGTAAACAGCAAGGTCATCAGACGATTCAGGGACGATGCGGTAGGAGTAATCTTCTTTTGCCATACCTGTGCGTTCGCAGGTGCGAACTGTGTCGAACATGTGGATTTGGTCCTGTTTTATGGCCGAATGCCCTTCCTGACGGCAAGCCTAAGTGGGGGGAAGTAATCACTATTGCGTGTTTCTGTGGAGGTTGGTAGTGTAGTGCGTTGTCTGAATGTGAAGAGGAGAGTGTTGGGACACTCGCAAATACCCGGTCCCCGAGCCAGAAGAATAAATCACACACGATTAAAATCCCCGGCTCAGCCGATAATCGAACCCGGAATTTTCTGAACCGAAAGCCTCAGTGCTGATGATGATGATGATGATTGTTGTTTTAAGGGGCCTAACATCGAAGGTCATCGGCCCCTAATGGTACGAAATGAAAGAACAAAAATTACAAAGGCATCCACTGACCAAAATAAAAATAAAAAATGTCATGAAGAATGAATGGATGGACAGGAACCCAACAAAACACAAAACAAACAAACAAAAACAAAAACAAAAAACCAGTGGATCGGATTCAATAGAGAACGAAAAAAAACAACATTAATACCGACCAAGGAACCACTTATAAAGCACAAGGATGCTTGGTGTCTAAAGGGGGTGCAAAATATACGGCTAAGGCCCCACAGAATGGTACATGTCGCGAGTAAAATAGAACCATGGTATGTGTCATGTTGGGGTATTAATCAGAAGTAGCGAAGACTCACGGCGTTCCACAAAAGATGGTACTACTCACAAGTACTGTACTTCGTACAGGTAACGCAGACCTATGGTGTTTCGCACACAATGGCGCCACTTACAGCCAACGCAAACCGATGAGTTTCCTCACCTAGGGTACTAGTCGCGGGTGCCGGTCCCAAGGGCCCCGGGGTGTTCCGCACATAGTGAGTACTAATCACAGGCAACGCAGACCCACGGTGTCGCTCATATAGTGGTACAACTCACAGGCTACGCCCAGACCCGCGGTGTTGCCCACATGGGTACAACGCACGGGTACTGGAATCCACCAGGCCAGGCTTTTTACTGCAACGAATCACAAACATATTTCGTACCATGTTAGTGAGACTACTCGCAAGTACATGCAACCCATGGTGTTCCCCGCATGATGGTACGAATCAAGAGTAGTTTCATGGTTCTAATTCATTCATCCCTTGGTCGCCCCTTTTAGTCGCCTCGCACGACAGGCAGGGGATACCGTGGGTGTATTATTCGTCAGCCTCCCCCACCCACAGGGGGTGTGTGTTTGGTCCGCGAGAGGTATTTTATTTCCCTCAAGTCCGCCGGCAAGCCGGTTAGGACCCCCCTATCCGCCACCTGGGACGCGCCACGTGGGAGTATCACCTCTCCGCCTGCTACGCCTGCGTAGCAGGTTCGTGGGCCTCAGTGCTGACCATTCAACCAAGGAGTCGGACAATGCGGTACAAAAAATAATAAATCAAACAGAACAAAATAAAAATTTTTTTTTTTGCTAGTTGTTTTACGTCGCACCGACACAGATACGTCTTACGGCGACGATGGGATAGGAAAGGGCTAGGAGTGGGAAGGAAGCGGCCGTGGCCTTAATTAAGGTACAGCCCCAGCATTTGCCTGGTGTGAAAATGGGAAACCACGGAAAACCATTTTCAGGGCTGCCGACAGTGGGGTTCGAACCTACTATCTCCCGAATACTGGATACTGGCCGCACTTAAGCGACTGCGAACAACAAAATAAAAAAAATAAAAAAAGTGCATCGAAATACTAATAATGTTATTGTTCTTTACGTCTCACTAACTACTTTTGACGGTTTTCGGAGACGCCGAGGTGCCGGAATTTTGTCCCGCAAAGGTCTTTTACGTGCCAGTAAATCTACCGACACGAGGATGACGCATTTGAGCACCTTCAAATACCACCGGACTGAGCCAGAATTGAAGCTGCCAAGTTGGGGTCAGAAGGCCAGCGCCTCAACCGTCTGAGCCACTCAGCTCGGCAACGAAAGACTAACAGGATATAAGAATGTAATAGAGCTGAAGGTGGAGGGCAGGAAAAAACAAAACTAATTAAATTGAATTCAAAATTTAAGTCTTGCTCGTGAACAGGCGATATTTCCTTCTAAAGACGCGGACCAAAGTTCTCTGCGAAACCTAAAAAAGTTCACCATTTTTTCATTACATGACAAAAGCCCAAAATGTGTTATCATGTCTTCAAATATATCTTGTTTATCTCATTTGTATCCCTAACTATTGGACTAGTGTAAAGTTCGATGCGCGTGCGATTGATTGATGCGTGTTGTTTTAAGGGGCCTAACATCGAGGTCATCGGCCCCTAATGGTACGAAATGAAAGAACAAAAATTGCAAAGGCATCCACTGACCAAAATAAAAATAAAATGTGGCATGAAGAATGAATGGATGGACAGGAACCAAACAAAACACCAAACAAACACACAAAAACCAGTGGATCGTACTCAATACAGATCGAAAATAACATTATTACCGACCAAGGAACCACTTATAAAGCACAATGATGCTTGGTGTCTAAAGGGGCTGCAAAATCCACGTCTAAGGCCCCACAGAATGGTACATGTCGCGAGTAAAATAGAACCATGGTATGTGTCATGTTGGGGTATTAATCAGAAGTAGCGAAGACTCACGGTGTTCCACAAAAGATGGTACTACTCACAAGTATTGCAATACGTACAAGTAACGCAGACCTATGGTGTGTCTCACACAATGGCCCAACTCAGAGTCAACGCAAACCGAGAAGGTTCCCCACCTAGGTGTACTAAACACGGGCGCCGGTATTCCCGTGGTGTTCCTCACATAGTGGGTACTAATCACAGGCAACGCAGACCCACGGTGCTGCTCATATAGTGGTACAACTCACAGGCTACGCCCAGACCCGCGGTGTTGCTCACATGGGTACGACGCACGGGTACTGGAATCCAGCAGGCCAGGCTTTTACTGCTACTAATCACAAACCTATTTCGTACCGAATTTAGTGGTACTACTCGCAAGTACAGGCAACCTATGGTGTTCCCCGCGTGATGGTACGATTCAATATTAGTTTCATGGTTCTAATTCAGTCAGCCCTTGGTCGCCCCTTTTAGTCCCCTCTTACGACAGGCAGGGGATACCGATGGTGTATTCTACATGTGCGTCCCCCACCCGCAGGGGGTAGTGTGTTTGGTCCGCGACAGGTATTTTATTTCCCTCAAGTCCGCCGGCAAGCCGGTTAGGACCCCCCTATCCGCCACCTGGGAAGCGCCACGTGGGAGTATCACCTCTCCCCCTGCTACGCCTTCGTAGCAGGTTCGTGGTGTAAAGTTCGAGGAATCCTGGCCACGTCCCGTAAATTATGAACTTATTTCAAACGGGGAATTTTTTCATATAGATTTAACGTTTACTTAGTTCCAGAGATTAATGCACAGGACAGATAAGGCTTCATATAATAGTCGGGAATATAGTATTCATTTATTTACAGATTCAACCAAGGTGTGCCGAGATTATTTTTCACGGAAGTTGAGTATTGACCGATACTGGAAGATGTACTCACTCGCTGCCGTAAACTTTTCCGTGTGTTAATCTTGGTTTCTCTGTATTAGAGATTGCTATTTACGAGGGTGTTATGCAGTGCATACATACCCTACATATTTGTAATAGACTGTTATCCCTTTATCCTATTCAGTCTGCAAGCCTCTGTGAATTAACTAAGTGCCTCCATATTTCTCTATTTGCAACCAGTTCTTGCCTGAATAATCAGCTGATTCCTGGCCAGATCGTAGAGATCTGTTACATGCCAGGATTGTAGGGCATGCAATGACGAATGCACCTTTTTGATGATGATGATGCTTGTTGTTTAAAGGGGCCTAACATCTAGGTCATCGGCCCCTGATGGTACAAAATGTTATGGCAAATTAAAAATTCAAAATCATCCACTGATCAAATTAAAAAAAATGTCATGAAGAATGAATGGATGGATATGAATTTAAAACAGTCAGTGGATCCGACCAAAAAACTACCATAAAATAGTATTACTGACCAAGGGACCACAATCCTGAATCGAGGATGCTTGTTGTCTAAAGGGGTCCAAAATCCGGGTCAACGGTCTCTCATAATGGTACTTATCGCTAGTAAAGTAGAACCATAGTATTTGTCATGTTGGGGTACTAATCAAAAGTAGCGTAGACTCACGGTGTTCCACACATGATGGTACTACTCACAAGTATTGTACGTCGCACAAGTAACGCAGACCTATGGAGTTTCTCACATAATGGCGCCACTCATAGGCAACGCAAACCGATGGTGTTCCTCACCTACGTGTACTAATCACGGACGCCGGTATTCCCGTGGTGTTCCTCATATAGTGGGTGCTAATCACAGGCAACGCAGACCTGCGGTGTCGTTCATATAGTAGTACTAATCACAGGCAACGCCCAGACCCGTGGTGTTTCTCACAATGATACTAATCACGGGTACTGGAAACCCACAGTGAACCCCTCTTTGTTGCTACTAATCACAAACTTCTGGTGTACCTAATATAGTGGTACTACTCGCAAGTAAAGGCGACCCATGGTGTTCCCCGCGAGATGGTACTAATCAAAAGTATTGTCATGGTTCTAATGCAATCATCCCTTGGTCGCTCCTTTCAGTCGCCTCTCACGACAGGCAGGGGATACCGTGGGTGTATTTTTTGTCATCCCCGCCACGAAGGGCGTGAAAATGAAAGACTCCCTACGCCTCGAATACTCTAATACCGTCGGGGTCGGAAAAGAACAAGAGTTGACCAAGGGAGATCGGACAGGATAGACGAAAGTGAGGAGCCTGGCACAAGTACGTGGAAGCAATGCCAGGACTCAGCTAAGGACTTCGTGGTCGCCAACCCAACTCCCAAGTTGAGAGCTCCTTGGGCCCCTTTTAGTCGCCTCTTACGACAGGCAGGGGATATCGTGGGTATATTCTTCATCTGCGTCCTCCACCCACAGGGGGTAATGCACCTTTTTACGCCGTTCAAAATTCCGACTGCCTACCCCTGGTTCGAGCCCACAATCTATGGATCCGGAGACAGACACACTGCAGTTTAATAGTTCCGTACCGGGCGAGTTGGTCGTGCGGTTAGAGGCGCGCGGCTGTGAGCTTGCATCCGGGAGATAGTGGGTTCGAATCCCATTGTCGGCAGCCCTGAAGATGGTTTTCCGTGTTTTCCCATTTTCACACCAGGCAAATGCTGGGGCGGTACCTTAATTAAGGCCACGGCCGCTTCCAAATCTTAGGACTTTCCTATCCCATCGTCTCCATAATACCTATCTGTATTAGTGCGACATAAAGTCACTAGCAAAAAAAAAAAAAAAAAAAAAATAGTTCCGTTCTGATCTTGCTTTTCTATAGGAAGCAATTTCCTTTTGAGGCTCAGCCAGTCGACTGATTGTAGGCTGGATCACCACAATCAGCTTGTAAAGAGCGCCGTTTGACATCAACTAATCAGCCGGTTTAGGGCACCCCGCAGTCCTGCAGCGCGGGTAAGGCGTACCCTCGTCTACAAAACTTGTTTTATATTCACGACAACCTTATCAGAACACGTTATAAATCACTGTTTTATTTCTAGGGTGCACATTTATATATCACTTTTAATGGCTGCGAACGAAGGTCACCTTGAGATTTCCTAATTGCGAACTGATACAACGTGAGCACGCAACGGTGAAGTGGTTCTTCTTCTGTGTGCTGTTGACCTCTCATTTTGGAGCGAACCCTCCAAGTTGTCTCTGATAATTTTCCTCCTCACACACCGGAGTAAAGACACTAACTCAGGTTGACACACAAGCGAACATAAATACATATTATGGTGTTGTTTTCGGAACATTTCAGAATTTGGCTCAGGTCCTAGGCTTTGTGGGAAATGTCGCACGTTGCATGGAATTTTCTTATAAAAATAAATACAGTACCTGATCAAAAGTATGTGGACGCCCCTATGTAATGAGGAATTAAACCCTGGAAGTCACGAGAGGCGCACCCGCCAGTATAAAAGGAGGCGGGGAGTGTTGTATTGTCAATAGAGAAGCAGTAACAGCAGAATGGGTCGGTCAGGAGAGCTCAGTGATGATGATGATGATGCTTGTTGTTTTAAGGGGCCTAACAGCGAAGGTCATCGGCCCCTAATGGTACGAAATGAAAGAACAAAAATTACAAAGGCATCCACTGACCAAAATAAAAATAAAAAATGTCATGAAGAATGAATGGATGGACAGGAACCCAACAAAACACAAAACAAACAAAAACAAAAACCAGTGGATCGGATTCAATAGAGAACGAAAATAACATTATTACCGACCAAGGAACCACTTATATAGCACAATGATGCTTGGTGTCTAAAGGGGGTGCAAAATCCACGTCTAAGGCCCCACAGAATGGTACATGTCGCGAGTAAAATAGAACCATGGTATGTGTCATGTTGGGGTATTAATCAGAAGTAGCGAAGACTCACGGTGTTCCACAAAAGATGGTACTACTCACAAGTACTGTACTTCGTACAGGTAACGCAGACCTATGGTGTTTCGCACACAATGGCGTCACTTACAGCCAACGCAAACCGATGAGTTTCCTCACCTAGGGTACTAGTCACGGGTGCCGGTCCCAAGGGCCCCGGGGTGTTCCGCACATAGTGAGTACTAATCACAGGCAACGCAGACCCACGGTGTCGCTCATATAGTGGTACAACTCACAGGCTACGCCCAGACCCGCGGTGTTGCCCACATGGGTACAACGCACGGGTACTGGAATCCACCAGGCCAGGCTTTTTACTGCAACGAATCACAAACATATTTCGTACCATGTTAGTGAGACTACTCGCAAGTACATGCAACCCATGGTGTTCCCCGCATGATGGTACGAATCAAGAGTAGTTTCATGGTTCTAATTCATTCATCCCTTGGTCGCCCCTTTTAGTCGCCTCGCACGACAGGCAGGGGATACCGTGGGTGTATTATTCGTCAGCCTCCCCCACCCACAGGGGGTGTGTGTTTGGTCCGCGAGAGGTATTTTATTTCCCTCAAGTCCGCCGGCAAACCGGTTAGGACCCCCCTATCCGCCACCTGGGACGCGCCACGTGGGAGTATCACCTCTCCCCCTGCTACGCCTGCGTAGCAGGTTCGTGGAGAGCTCAGTGACATAGAACGTGAACTAGTCATTGGATGTCATCTGAGTAACAAATCCATCAGGGACATTTCATCCCTTCTAAAGCTGCCCAAGTCGACTGCTTGTGATGTGATTGCGAACTGGAACCGCGAAGGAACAACCGCAGCTAAATCAAGACCAGGCAGACCTAATTTAATGACAGACGGGGACCGTCGAGTATTGTGGAGGTTGGTTGTAAAAGAATCGCAAGTAATTAGCGGAAGGAAATCGCTCGTCAATTCCAAAGTACTACTAGCAGACCATCCAGCACAATGACTGTGCGTCGGGAGTTACAAATAACGAGGTACAATCGTCGAGCTGCTGCTCATAAGTCTAACATTTCTGTAGTCGATGCTAAGCGAAGCTTGATGTGGTGTAAAGAGCGACGTCACTGGACAGCGGATGACTGGAAACGAGTGATTTGGAGTGATGAATCACACTATACCCTGTGGCAATCCGATGGAAGTGTTTGAGATTGGCGAATGCTTGGAGAACGTTATCTGCAATCATGTGTAGTGCCGTCTGTGAAGTACGGAGGAGGGAGTGGTATGGTATGGAGGTGGTTTTTGTGGGTATACTGTGGTCCCCTTATTGCGTTTAAGGAAACTATAAATTCGGAAGGATATGAACGCACTTTAACCCATTGTGTACTGCGTACAGTAGAGGACAAGATTGTATCAGCATGATAATGCACCCTGTCATAAAACTTCTCTGTGAGGCAATGATTTGTGGACATTACCATTCCTGAAATGAACTGGTCTGCCCGGAGTCTCGACCTAAACCCAAACAGAGCACCTTTGGGATGAATTCGTAGACTTTGCTCCAAACCCCACCTTGTCTGGTTTCGGCCCTTGAGGAATAATGGGCTGCCATTCCTCTACAGACATTCAGACTCCTCACTGAAAGTGTCCCAGCAGAGTTAAAGATGTCAAAGGCGAAGGCTGGACCCACCCCATATTAATTTCCCATAATAGGAAACGTGACATGGGTAAAGTCTTAAGTGCGATTTCAGATAGCTGTGCGGATACTTTTAATCAAGTAGTCTATATGTGTAGAGGCGGGTTGTTAGGTCCGTAGCCTTGGCAATAAACTCATTACTTTTCTACAAGTAATACGAGGTAAGATTTAAGTATTCCACCCTTAGAAATAATGCAGTTTATACTGCGGTACATAGAAGCAAGTTTTACCTGGATTGCTTTCATGAGATTATTGGTTTGAACCCTTCCGTTGGCAGTTCTGAATATAAGGTTCCCTTCGGTCTCATTTTAAACCTGGACCAGTACTTTAATTAAGGTTTTAGCTGCAACCTTGTCAGTTCTTCCACTTCCTTATAGCAGAGTCACTAAGAACACATCTATGTTTGTGTTATGATAAACAGCTAGCGCCAAAAAGTTCTCGAAGTTCTCCTCTTCCATTGCACTGCCGCCATATGAGCTGACACACCGGAAACGAAAGATCAAAGTTATTCCATCTGCTCCTGTTTCCTTATTTATAGGGCAGCCCCGAAGTGACACTTAAAACACACGCTACCATAACGTAAGGTAAATGGTGCATGGGCAGAGGCTATAATTTTCCTTTTAGAAACGCCCTCAGAATAAGGAGTTCCCCCTCCTACGTTCAGTCTTAACTGTTCCAAGTTTCAATATAACACTCTCATACCTTCAAACAACTGCAGGTTTCTCAGACTTTCCTAAAAGTGCTCTGACAGCTAACACACAGACTGCGCGAAGTGCTGAACTTTTGATCATGTTAAGGATATTTAGACACAGGTATCAGGTAGGTGTGCTTTAACGGAAAATGCTAAAAGCTTCTCGAGATTTGACGAATATTTATCATTAGCACCACTATCCGTCTTTCACTTCGTCGATCTCTTGGCTTCAGAACACGAAATCTTTTCGCTTCTGTAGTTCAATATCAACTTAAAAAATTGCATTTGGAGTTATAAACAAGAATCTACACTAATCTTAAATTTCAGCCTGTACACACTCCGAGAGCAATGTCTTAGTGCGTTACAGTACAGAAAAGAAACGTTTAAATGCTGTTTTCTCAAAACAGCCATCTTTAAGATGACCTTTCTTTAAAAAAAGATGCTATTTGTTCGGGGCGTCGACCCATGTGGATCTTTTGCCCATATTGTATGAACCTGCGTGTAATTGGAATGGCGGTAGTGAGGAATGTTGTGTGGAAGGAAAGGAAGACTAAGGACGTCACAAACACCCAATCCCCGAGCCAGGGATATTAATCATTACAATTAAAAACCCCTGACCCGGCCGGGAATTGAACCCGGGGCCGCCGGGTGACAGGAGGACGCGTTGCCCCCTACACCGCGGGGCCGGACTGTAAGATGATGATGATGATGATGGTGATGATGATGCTTGTTGTTTTAAGGAGCCTAACATCTAGGTCACCGGCCCCTGATGGTACGAAATGAGACGAAATGCAATGACAAAATAAAAATCCAAAATCCTCCACTGACCAGAATTCAAAGCGTGAGGACAAAAAATGAACGGATGGATATGAAGTTAAAACAATCAGTGGAGACGACCCGCAATGCCTCAGTCTCAGAAACTCACGAAAACAATAGTAATACTGACTAAGGTACTGCTTCTATAGCTCAATACTGAATCGATGATGCTTGCAAGCTAAAGGGGTCCAAAATATATGTCATCGGCCTCTCATAATGGTACTTATCGCTTGGAAAGTAGAACCATGGTATTTGACATGCTGTGTAACTAATCAGAAGTATCGTAGACTCGCGGTATTCCACACATTATGGTACTACTCACAGGTAATGAAATTCGCACATGTAATACAGACCTATGGTGTTTGACACATTGCGGCGACATTTACAGGCAACGCAAACCTACGGTTTTCATCACATAAGTGTACTAACCACAGGGACTCGTACTATCCCGTGGTGTTCCTTATATAGTGGGTACTAATCATAGGCAAGCCAGAACCCTGGTGTCGCTCATATAGTGCTACTAATCACATGTCCTGTAAAAGCCTGACCGCACGCTGCTCCTGATTGCTACTGATCACAAACCTATTTGGTACCTAACATAGTGGTACTACGCGAAAGTAATAGCGACCCATTGTGTTCCCCGCGTGGTGGTACTAATCACAAGTAGTTTCATGGTTCTAATCCAAGCATCCCTTGGTCGCCCCTTTTAGTCGCTTCTTACGACAGGCAGGGGATACCGTAGGTTTATTCTTCGTCTGCGTCCCCCACCCACAGGGGGTAGTATGTTTGGTCCGCGAGAGGTATGTTATTTCCCTCAAGTCCGCCGGCAAGGCAGTTAGGACCCCCCTATCCACCACCTGGGACGCGCCACGTTGGAGTATCATCTCTCCCCCTTCTGCGCCAGCGTAGTAGGTTCGTGGGACTTTAAGATGACTTAGTATTGAGCTAAGGTAATGATTTGTATAAATTCAATGCTGTTTACCTATGATGATGATGCTTGTTTAAAGGGACCTAACATCTTTGTCATCGATCCCCTGTTTACCTATCGTGCGTCTCTATCTTAAAATACAGTACTGTACGCGTTAAACGGAGTGCACTGATGCCAGATCTACTGCACACATAAAGTTGTGTCAAAACTCTTAAAGAGGAGTGTTTTTTAGTGAGAAGCCTTGAAATTTACGACAGACAGGGGATACCATGTGTTTGTTGCTTACAAATGTACCTCACGCCCTACAGATAGAACGACGGTGCAGTTATTTAGGTATGATACGACTCAGAGCATGATTTAAATGCATACATTGTAATAAATTATAGTTTTAAATTGTAATAATAATACATTATAATGATAAATGTTTCAGTAATATAATTACATAACCCCCTAATGGCACTAGAGCCCTGAAGGGCCTTGGCCTACCAAGCGACTGCTGCTCAGCCCGAAGGCCTGCAAATTACGAGGCGGAATGTGACCAGCATGACGAATCCTCTCGGCCGTTATTCTTAGCTTTCTAGATCAGGGCCGCTACCTCACCGTCAGATAGTTCCTCAATTCTAATCACTTAGGGTGAGTGGACCTCGTACCAGCCCTCAGACACAGGTAAAGATCCCTGACCTGGCTGGGAATAGAACCCGGGGCCTCCGGGTAAGAGGTAGGCACGCTGCCCCTACACCACGGGGCCGGCACTAATATAATTACTGTATATCAATAATAATGTCATTGGTTTTACGTCCCACTAAATACTTATACGATTTTCGGAGAAGCCTAGGTGCCGGAATTTAGTTCTGCAGGAGTTCTTTAACGTTCCAGTAAATCTATCGACACGAGGCTGACATATGTGAGCACCTTCAATTACCACCGGACTGAGCCAAGATTGAACCTGCTAAGTTGGGATCAGAAGGCCAGCGCCTCAACCGTCTGAGACACTCAGCCCGGGAATTACTGTGTGCTAGGAAAGTAAGAGTGATAATACATTACTTATCTTTAGGCCTGTCCTCTGTCAGTGGTGGCATTCTGTCCATAAATTCCTCCAGGTCCCTGGATGATCCAGGTTTAACCGAATCGTAATCCGTTGGCGATGCATCGACATACAGCGTTGGGCGGAAGTGCGATAACTTATGAGTGCTATCTGCTACCGAGCTCTGGTTTGTTTAAAAAACTAATCCAAACATGTATACATTTTTTTTAGCTTAGACACCAATGTAAAGTCACTAACAAAATAGGTTACTAGCTACCTAAGTTCCTGTGTTACCGAGATAGTTAACCGTGCAGTTAGGATCGCATAGCTGTGAGCTTACATTTGGGAGATAGTGGGTTCAAATTCTGCTGTCGGCAGCCCTGAAGATCGTTTTCCTTGTTTTCCCATTTCCACACCAAGAAAATGCTGTGGCTGTACCTTAATTAAGGCCACGGTCGCTTCCTTCCAACTCCTAGCCCTTTCCTATCTCATCGTCGCCATAAGACCTATCTGTGTCGGTGCGACGTAAAACAAAATTGAAAAAAAAAGAATCGTGTGTAACCCTCCGAGAAGTATCAAGTATTTCATAAAATAATACAGCTTTCTTCTTATGTAAAATTTATGATCCAGGCAAAGAAAGTATTTTCTATCAATATTAAGCAATCAAAACATTTAAATTTTTTCATACATGGTTTTTCATATATCGAGTAATAGTTTATTTATATGCAAAAATATAGATTCGTACCAAAATAACGTAATTGTAAAAAAAACTTCTTCTTCTTGCGTTCCAGTCTTCTAAGGACCACGTTACAATTTCAATTGTTCCTCCTTAGTTGTTCTTTTCTTTTCTTCCAGTATTCTTTCATTGTTTCACTGTGTTTCTTTTTCCTGTCTTCAGTCCACTTTGTGCCTGTTTTCTTTTACTTCCTCCCTTGGAATCCTTCCATTTGTAAGACTTTCTACCTAAAAATCTTTCCTTCCAATAATTCTCCTTCTCGTACGTTGTTTCTTTCCAGGTCTTTCTTGACTTCTTGAATCCAGGTGGTTGTTGATTTCTTTTCCCAAAGGTACTTGAAGATTCGTTTAGTTAGTCTATTGTCATCCATTCTGTAAATGTGTCCAAGAAATAGCAATCTCCTTTTTCTTATTGTTTCTGATATGTTTTCTACGTTCTGGTAAATTTCATTGTTAGTTCTTAATTTCCAAAATTCTGCAATTCTTAGAGGACCTAATATTTTCCTTATAATTCTTCTTTCTAATATTTCTAACTTATCAAGCTTGTAGTTCAGTGCTAGACATTCGCTGGCATAAAGGCATTCTGGTTTCACTACTGTTTTGTAGTGCTTTATTTTAAGTTTTCTTGATAAGCACTTTTTGTTGTAAGTATTCTTAGTTATACCGTACGCTCTTTCCATCTTTTGTATCCTCTCCTCTATAGCAGATTTTTCTAAACCATTTTCTTGAATTGTCTCACCCAAATATTTGAATTTCTTTACCTTTTCTATTTGACCAATATCCGTTACTAAAAACTTTGGGGCACTTTTTATATTCGTCAAAAATTTTGTTTTCTCGGCAGAGATTCTCAAGCCTGTCATGTTGGCTGTCTTTTCAAGGAGATTGACTTGCATTGCTGCATCTGTAAGGCTTTCTGAAAGTATGGCAAAGTCATCTGCAAATGCTAGGCAATTTATTGCAACACCTTTGTTTTTCTTCCCCAGCATGAGTGGCAATATTTTAGATTCTTTCAGTTTTTCATTCCAAATTCTTACAATTTTCTCCATGACACAATTAAAAAGGAGTGGAGATAGACCATCGCCCTGCCTGACACCTGCATTTATTTTGAAAGGTCGAGATACTTCACCCATAAATTTTACTTTCGAGATAGTGTCTGTAAGTGTTAGGTTTGCCAATTTAGTTTTTACTCCAAATTCACGGATTACTGTATCTAGGGTTTCCCTATAAACAGAGTCAAAAGCTTTTTTAAAGTCAATAAATGTTACAACCATGTCTTTGGAGTTTATTAATCTGTGTCGAATTATAGATTTCAGGTTGAAAATCTGTTCGGAGCAAGATCTTTCTTCTCTAAATCCACCTTGATATTCACCCAATTGACTGTCCAGTGTCGATTTTACTCTATTGAGTAGTATTGTTGAGAATATCTTATAAGCAACTGGAAAGAGAGATATACCTCTGTAGTTGTTAACATCTTGCTTGTTACCCTTCTTGTGTAATGGGTGTTTTAGAGCCACTTTCCAATCCTCTGGGATCTTTCTGTTTCCCAAATTTCTTCAAATATTATTTGTAGATCTTCTATAATTTTTGGTTCAGCCCATTTTAAAAGTTTAGCTGTTATGGAGTCTTCCCCACTAGCTTTGTTATTTTTAAGATTTTTTAATGCTTCCTTTATTTCTTCCGCTGTTGGAGGTGAATCAGCTTCTAGATTTTCCTGAATTTCTGAAAATTCTAATTTATGATCTGGCTCAGGGTAGTTCAGCAGGTGTTCGAAGTGTTTTGCCAGAATCTCACAATTCTCGGCATTGTTAAGCTCAATATTTCCATTTGCATCTCTGAAGCAAATGGTCCGGAATTGATAACCTTTCAGGTTATTCTTAAAGGTCTGATAGAAATTTCGGGAATTATATTCTTACAAAATTATTTTTATATTAATTATTTTATTTGTATTATATTTATATTAATTATTTATGATTATGACTTTACATTTGACTTCATGGTCCGACTCCTTGGCTCAATGGTCAGCGTTGACGTCTTCGGTTCAGAGGGTCTCGGGTTAGATTCCCGGCCGGGTCGGGGATGTTAATCGCGTGTGATTAATACTTTTGCTCGGGGACTGGTTGTTTGTGTTTGTTCCAACACTCTCCTCTTCATATTCAGAAAACACACTACACTACCAACCACTACAGAAACACGAAATAGTGATTACATCCCTCCATATAGGGTTGGCGTCAGGAAGGGCATCCGGTTGTAAAACAAGGCCAAATCGACATGTGCGACATAGTTCGCACCTACGACCCCACAGTGTGGGAAAAGTGACAGAAGGAGAAGAAGAAGATATTTGACATCATAAGGAATACCGTAGCGGAAATTTCTCTTTAAGATCAGGCAATCATTTTATTAGAATTATCACTCTGGACTATCCGGAAATAAGTAACATTGCGGAGGTAGAAAAGAACGAATCTAACTGAAAGACGTACGAATGCGAATGAGAAGCAAATACCACATCTAAAGCTATTCAGAAGAATGTGCTGGAAATTTTACCTACACTCAGATTGATTTACTCTTAGAAGTACCCTTAAATTTTAGATTATTAAGTTAAATGAATAAAATGTCAATGTAAGGTTAGAAACATTATAGTTTATATTTTTCGAGATATAGCTTTAATAATAGTAAATATTATAAATTAATTTTAAAATGTTAAAATAATTTTTATGATGCTTTACATTTCATACAAATTACATTTCACATTAACTTTAAATTATAATTAACTTATTTTTTAAGTAGTTATAATGTTCAGTATATTATGTTTATGCAGGTGCATAATTATACGGTTTGGCATAATAGCAGGCTTCATAGCCTGAGCCCCGCCATGTACAGAAAGACATAAATAAATAAATAAATAAATAAATAAATAAATAAATAAATAAATAAATAAATAAATAAATAAATAAATAGATGATGATGATGATGATGCTTGTTGTTTAAAGGGCCTAACATCGAGGTCATCGGCCCCTAATGGTACGAAATGAAACAACAAAGTAAAAGTTCAAAATTATCTACTGATCAAAATAAAAAATGTCATGAAGAATGAATGAACGCATGAATGAATGAATGAATGAATGAACATGAATTTAAAACAATCAGTGGATCCGACTCAAAAAACTATCATAGTTAATAGTATTACTGACCAAGGGACCACTTCCAAAAGCAAATCGAGGATGCTTGGTGTCTAAATGGGTCCAAAATACAAGTCAAAGGCCCCTCAGAATGATACTGATCGCTAGTAATGTAGAACCATGGTATCTGTCCTGTTGCGGTACTAATCAATGGTAGCAGAGACTTGCGGTATTCCACACATTATTGTACTACTCAAAGCTTATGAAATTCGACATTAATACAGACCTATGTTTTTCTCACACTGCGGCGCCATTCACAGGCAACGCAAACCTATGATGTTCATCACATAAGACTACTAACCACAGGGACCTCTCCCTATCCCGTGGTGTTCCTCATATAGTGGGTACTAATCACAGGTAAGGCAGGTCCATGGTAGCTATCATCCCATGGTCCCGCTCATATGGTGGTACTAATCACAGGTACTGCAAAAGCCGACCGCGCGGTGCTCCTGTGTGCTACTAATCACAAACCTATTTCGTACCTAATATAGTGGTACTACGCACAAGTAAAAGCGACCCTTGGTGTTCTCCGCGTGGTGGTACTAATCACATGTAGTTGCATGGTTCGAATACAATCATCCCTTGGTCGCCCCTTTTAGTCGGCTCTCACGACAGGCAGGGGATAGCGTGGGTGTATTATTCGTCTGCCTTCCCCACCCACAGGGGGTGTGTGTTTGGTCCGCGAGAGGTATTTTATTTCCCTCAAGTCCACCGGCAAGCCGGTGAGGACCCCCCTATCCGCCACCTGGGACGCGCCACGTGGGAGTATCACCTCTCCCCCTGCTACGCCTGCGTAGCAGGTTCGTGGAATAAATAAATAAATAAATGAATAGAGACGCACTGTAGATTACCTCTTCGTTCCCTAGTCAGACGCTCTCTGTTGCTCTGACGGACGTTTACGTTACCTCCCATCGGTACTAGTGGCTGTCTTTGAAGTTCCGTAAGTGCTGCTTGGCGGGAGAAGGAGAGTTCCAGTTACATAGTAAATTTGATTTATGCTCCCGGAAGACATCCGTGTTGATTACCAAGTTCACTGCAGACGAATATTGTTATTACTGGACTATATCAGGTAAATCCCTTAACTACACATATCTGTGGGTTTAACTTCCAGGAATTGTCTCAAGTAGGTTACATCATTTAAATACAATAGCTGATTTAGATGTATGAAGTTCGTGTTGCCATGAATATTTATCTGTCTGTTGTGACATGAACATGTTCACTCGTTTTGCAATGAACTTAGTCCGTAAGTCATTCAATTGCCAAGGAAAATAGTGCCGGTAGGGAGTGTCCTCTCAGGATTATATATGAAACCTCCGCTGGTTGTGTACAAACAGTCCGCTCGGCTTCCTACGAGCTCTGTTTACAATCTGACAACATTACATTTCATTATTTATTTATCTGTGAACATACACTGAGCGGAGACTCATCTGATTAAGAGTCAATGTCATCTGGAAAGAGGTTAGTTCGATTCCCCGTAAGGAAGTCGAGACATTGAGCAATGAGACGTCCACTACTGGAAAGGTCCATGGCTCTGAGGTGGATGGAGGCGGTAGGAAAACACCCACGGTATCCTCCGCCTGTCATAAGAGTCGACTAAAGAGGGACTCCCAGCTTGTGAACGTAGGTTGGCGACCACGATTCCACTAGCTGAGTCTGGCATTGCATCAGCCTTCCCACTTTCGTTTTTCCTAGCTGACCTTCCTTGGTTAAATTGTGTTGTCTTCCTACCCTGACGGTATTAAGTTTACGAATCGCATGGTGTCTTCCAACACCTATGGTGTTTTTCAGATAGGCTAATGGCACCACTCAAAGGCAACGCAAACCCATGGCGTTCCTCACATAGGTGTACAGTACTAATCACAGGCAAAGCAGACCCACGGTGTCGCTCATGTAATGATACTACATATAATAGCAAGCAACGCTCAGGCTCGTGGCGCTTCCATTTATTTTGCCGATACCTTGATTTTTCGAAACATTGAACCTCTTGCATTTTTCCCTCTGGTTAGTATTAATAGAGGATAGATACATAGGTAGGTAGGTAGGTAGGTAAACTGATAAATAGATAGATAGATAGATAGATAGATAGATAGATAGATAGATAGATAGATAGATAGATATGTAGGTTGTTAAGTAGGTAGGGAGATGAATAGATGTGTAGGTTGATAGATAGGGAGATAGATAGATATGTAGCTAGGCAGGTAATTAGAGTGATTGATAAATTCGATAGTTTCATTTGGCCGCATACCTAGTGTTTAACGGGGAAGAGGGAAGGTAAAACATGAGGATCAACACATAATTTTATTTAATGTAGCCGCCGTTAATTGATGTTCATAAATGGTGGCACGTGCTTCATATTCTGTTGAGTTGATCTGATAGAACGTAGCAGACACTAAAAGTGAAAATTAGATGAGAAAATAGTACCATCAAAAGCATTTAAATTCATTACTTGGTCATTTCCCAGGTAAGATGTAATTTTATGATAACCTGTTTACAAATAACTATTCCCAGTGAGACAGCGTCTTCAATGCAGCTCTGACAAATTACTTACTGAGCCAGTCTAGAAGTGTTTTCTTATCCTGAAATCGGACGCTTCTTTCCATAAACTACCACCTACTTCTGAGAAGAAAAAAAGAAAAAAAGAGTCTGTCGGAACTCAAACGTTTCGTCTCGTAAATGGAGAGCGATTTGTCTCCTCATTTCGATGTTGGATGGGAATAAATCTACATTCGGACGTGAATGTTTAATGCTATCGGCATTACCTTAGGCTGGAACAACACATGACATGTCAAGTATTCTAACAATAATAATAATTGTAATAATAATAATAATAATAATAATAGAAATAATAGCGTTTGTCGAGGGACTTGGCTGCGCGTATGCGAAGCATAGCTTAAAACTTGCAGTCGGGAGATGGTGGTTTCGAACCCCACCGCCGACAGCCCATACCATAAGTAATAATGATGGTCTGGGTGCCTCAGACAACAGGAACACTATCTTTCTGAGCGTAAGTGGATGGGTTCGATCCCAGCTAAGGGTCGTATTCAAGAGTTATTTAAAGGGGCCTAGCTTCTAGGTCATCGGTCCCTAATGTTACGAAATGAGACGAAATGTAAACAATTTCAAAGTCCAAAATTCATCCAAAACGTGATGATGAAGAACGAATGGATGAATATGAATTTAAAATAATCATCGGAACCAGCTCACAATATTGAATACTAAAAATAATTCCAAAATCGATCTATTGACTAGAATTCAAAACAGTGATTATGAACTTAAAACAATCAGTGGATCGTAGCCGCAATGCCCTATCTTCCCAGAAACTAACTTAAAACAATATTATTACTGACCAAAGGACTGCTTCCAAAGCACAATCCTGCATCGATGATGCTTGTTGTCCAAAGGGGTCCAAAATCCAAGTCAGCGGCCTCTCATAATAGTACTTATCGCTAGTAAAGTAGAAACAGGGTATTTGTCATGTTGGGGTACTAATCAAAAGTAGCGTAGACTCTCGGTGTTCCACACATTATGGTACTACTTACAAGTAATGTACGTCGCACAGGTAACGCAGACCTATGGTGTTTTACACATAATGGCGCCACACATAGCCAACGCAAATCCATGGTGGTCCTCACATAGGTGTACTAATCACAGGGACCCATACTATCCCCTGGTGTTCTTCACATAGTGGGTACTAATCCCAGGCAACGCAGACCTAGTTGTCACTCAAGCAACGCCCAGACCCGTGGTGTTTCTCACATAATGGCACTGACCACAGGCAAAATAAGTACGTGGTGTTGCGCATATAGTGGTACCAATTACAGGTACTGTAAATACACAGCAAACCCCTCTCTGCTGCTACTAATCACAAACCTATTGTATACCTAATATAGTTGAACTACTCGCAAGTAAAGGCGACCCATGGTGTTCCTCGCAATATGGTACTAATCACAAGTAGTTTCATGGTTCTGATTCAGTCATCCCTTGGTCGCCCCTTTTAGTCGCCTCTTACGAGAGGCAAGGGATACCGTGGGTGTATTAATAGTCTGCGTCCCCCACTCACGGGTGGTTCAAGAACAAGACTTTGAGCGAGTACTTTACAAAGTGTACTTTGATAGGAAAGTCTAACTTTGCTCTGTTTCATAGACGCTACATTCTCCAAAGTCGATTTTGGTTGAAATAGACTTTGCAAAGTCAAGATTATATGACCTGTGTTTTAGGTTGACAATCATAATGTCTGTAATAATAATAGAAAACAAGGGAAGAACGACTACCGTCTAGCACTCAGTTATTTCTGATCGGGCCTAGCATATCGTAATATTTTGTGTTTTCATTTTCTCAGCCATAGAAGAAAAATTCAGCTTGTAAAAACTTGATAAACCGAGGTCTTTCCCTGGCACCAAAAATGAGTACCAGGTTAATTCCTGGGGGCAAAGGCGGCCGGGCGTAGGGCTAACCACTCTGCCCATCACGTGCCGAGGTTAACAATGGTGGAAGCCTTTACCTTCCACTCCTCCAAGGGCCTTCATGGCCTGTACGGAGGTGACGTTGCTTTGCTTTATCCCTGTAGAAATCAATCGTGTTTTGCTCATCTCGTATAACTCGTCGAGGATTAGGCCTATATGGGGATTGGATAATCTCCTGGAAGTATTCAAAATCTTTCATATACTGGATTATGATTAGAATGTCCACCATTGTGACGACTTGACTTTGTGAAGTCCAACTACGGGCCATTGGCGACTTTGAAGAAAAGTCTTGGCCAAAGTCTACTTTCCGCTCCACGTAAAAGGAGGACTGCGGGGGAAAATTCCAGCACCTCGGCGTCTCCGATCACTCTAAAAGTAGTCAGTAGGATGTCAAACTAATAATATTATACGCTGTAATGTGCGAATCAACGATGGAGTGTCTGACTCCTTGATCCTAAATGTGCGAGTTCGCTCCGGGCTGAGGTTGTCAATTTTTGAAAGACAGTCAAAAATCTTGACACTCTATATCATTAATGTTGCCGTATTAAATAATAATAATAATAATAATAATAATAATAATAATAATAATAATAATAATAATAATAATAATAATAATAATAATAATAATGCCGGCCTCGTGGTGTAGGGGTAGCTTGCTTGCCTCTTACCCGGAGGCCCCGGGTTCGATTCCCGGCCAGGTCGGGGATTTTTACCTGGACCTGAGGGCTGGTTCGAGGTCCACTCACCCTACGTGATTAGAATTGAGAAGCTATCTGACGGTGAGATAGCGGCCCCGGTCTAGAAATCCAAGAATAACAACCGAGGGGACTCGTCGTGCTGACCACACGACACCTCGTAATCTGCAGGTCTTCGGGATGAGCAGCGGTCGCTTAGTAGGCCAAGGCCCTTCAAGGGCTGTAGTGCCATGGGGTTTGGTTTGGTCTATGGGGACCGTCCAGTAGAATTCCGGTTTCGTTGCCAGATAGCAGAACGATCCGAATGACGAAATTGATAGGCAGGCAGCCTACATGGCACCACATTAGGTCTTCAACTTGAGAACTGAGGTCATACAAATATTATTATTATTATTATTATTATTATTATTATTATTATTATTATTATTCAGAACCCGCAGTGTAAGGGTAGCGTTCATGCCTCTTACCTGGGGGTCCGGGGTTCGCTTCCCGGTGAGGTGAGGGATTTTCACCTGGATCTGGTGGCTGTCTATTCAGCGTACGCGATTATTATTTAGGAGGTGTCTGACGGTGAGACAGCCGCCCTGTTGGTAGTGATTTTTGTTTTAAGAGGATATGCAATTGGGCAACTATTCTCTATATATCACTAATTAGAGAGAAAAAATTAAAGGAGTCCAATTCTTCGAAAAATCAAGGTATCGGCCAAGGAAAGGCAAGGGCAACGAAGGGCTTCAACCCTAATACCGTCGGGATCGAAAAAGAACAGGAGTTGACCAGGGAAGGTCAGGTATGATAAATGAAAGTGAGGAGCCAGACACAACTAAATGGAATCAACTAGACCTCCAAGAATAACGCCCGAGAGGATTCGTCGTGCCTACCACACGACATCTCGTAATCTACAGGCCTTTGGGTTGAGCAGCGGTGGCTTGGTAAGTCATGGCCATTCGGGGCTTTTGCGTCATGGAGTTTGGTTTCGTCTGGTTTGGTTTGCTTTATATTAATTAGAACACTGCAGAAGCGTGAATATGATTCGATGCCAGAATTTTGTTACTCGGTAAATACACAAGTATCGCATGTCTGAGTGACTTGAAATAAAACTGCACTGAGGTGGGATTGAATCCACCAACTTTGACTCAGAAAGTCAGAAAGTCTCCTGAGCTATTCATCCAGGCAGTTAAATTAATGTACACTTTATAACTCTTGAAACGGAATGTCTAGACACGGACCTTCGAAGTGGCCCAGGCGAGGCAGAAAAGACCATGTGGGAGAAGTTATCATTATCAGTACTGAAGTACGAGTATGCCATTACAGAGGAAGTAGGTGGACAGGACGCTATGTGGAGGAGGGCAGTTATCTCGAGCTGCCCACACGACAGTACATTGCAATATTCACTCTGAGGAGTAATACAATTTAGTCGGATTCCACTACCTACTGCAAATGAAAGAAGTTCTGATGTCAGTCCCACATGGATCGTATATCACTATTCAATTCACCCACTGGTTAGCTCAACGCCAGCGTTGCCAACACGATGGTTTTCCCACTAAATCTAGGTTGCTTTACCCATCACAAGGCAACTTTTTAATAATAATAATAATAATAATAATAATCATATTTGCTTTACGTCCCACTAACTACTCTTTTACGGTTTTCGGAGACGCCGAGATGCCGGAATTTTGTCCCGCAGGAGTTCTTTTACGTGCCAGTAAATCTACCGACACGAGGCTGACGTATTTGAGCACCTTCAAATACCACCGGATTGAGCCAGGATCGAACCTGCCAAGTTGGGGTCAGAAGGCCAGCGCCTCAACCGTCTGAGCCACTCAGCCCGGCAAGGCAACTTTTAACACACTGTGGGCAGTGGCAAATCTAGTGTGTTTCATGCTTACCTCAGTGGACATATTTTGTGGTTTATCAATTAAAGTTTTAAGCAATATGATGTCCGACTCGTTGGCTGAACGGTCAGCGTACTGGCCTTCGGTTCAGAGGGTCCCGGGTTCGATTCCCGGCCGGGTCGGGGATTTTAATCTTCATTGGTTAATTCCAATGGCCCGGGGGCTGGGTGTTTGTGCTGTCCCCAACATCCCTGCAACTCACACACCACACATAACACTGTCCTCCACCACAATAACACGCAGTTCCCTAAAAATAGAAATAGCCACACGAAATTATTAGCCATATGATACAGAGTGTAATAGTTGAAATTTAAGTTCTTGACGTTGACAGTCCTGATGCCATCAAAAGGCGAGCTGTGGAAGACATGAACTGTAGGCGGAGGCGAGATGTAGGGGATTCCCTTGAAAAATAAGGGAGTAAGGAACGCTTCAGTGCGTCTTTCTTCTTTCTTTCTTTCTTTCTTTCTTTCTTTCTTTCTTTCTTTCATACTGAAGTATCACTTCTTCAAGTATCAAATACACGTAAGGTTGTTGGTTGTTTTAGAGTCGTTGGTTCCTTTTCTCTGATTATTATTATTATTATTATTATTATTATTATTATTATTATTACATGCGAATAAGCCCTTTAAGACTACGCAAAGTACTTAGAGACGTGTATTTGCCTTCCTTTGTGCCCATATTTCTTTCATTCTTTTACTGTGGGCTTCCTTTCTGTCTTCAGATCAGGTTGTTCTAGTCTTCTTTGGTCTTTCCTCTTGGTCAACTTTCCATTTGTGAAGTTTGAATCTGAGGATTATACTGTTTTGGACATCTGCTGATGTAATTCCTGCCTGTTGCAAATCGGTTTTGATTTCTCCAATCAATTTCATTGTGTCTGTTTTAGCTTTAACCTACACTTGTTCTCATAGAATTCGACTGTTTGTTTCTTAAGTCTGTCTCGGTGCATTCTTTTAATATATCCATATAATGCGTTTTCTCACGTCACTGTGGATATTTGTGTATTGTTTGATTTGCTGTCTTCCTCTAAGTTGGTATTGTCCGTCGGAGGGTTTTGGGTCTAGAATGTTTCTTATGATCTTGCGTTCCCCTTTCTCAATGTTTTCAGTGTCTCCTATCCTGTTAAAAATTAGCGACTCTGATCTATAAAGACATTATAGTTTAATGACTGTATTGCAATGTCTTAGTTTTGTGTGCTCGGAGATCCTTTTCTTTAATCATTATTATTTAGAACGCGAGGTGTAGGGGTAACGTGCCTGCCTTTTACCCGAAGGCGCCGAGTTCTATTCCCGGTCAGCTCAAGGATCTGTACCTGGATCTAGGCGCAAAGATTAATATATCAGTTGAAAAAAAAGTATCCTAAATGGTCTCGAATCATGGACACAATTAATTTCTGGTGTAAAGTGATGAAATACTGCAATATAAGTAACAAATCCATTTCAGGGGCTGGCAACATGTGCACTGCCGCGCGTAGTATTGCCGTGGTAAAATGAGGAATTTGAGAGAATTTTCGGTCAGTAGAACATTGTTAAAACTAAAACCGCCCAGCTGAGTGGCTCAGACGGTTGAGGTGGTGGCCTTCTGACCCCAGCTCAGCAGGTTCAATCCTGGCTCAGTTCGGTGGTATTTGAAGGAGTTCGTGTCGGTACATCTACCGGCACGTAAAAGAACTCCCGGGGGTCTAAATTCCAGCACCTCGGCGTCTCCGAAAACCGTAAAAGTAGTTAGTGGGACGTAAAGAAAATAACATTATTATTATTATTAGAATTAAAAATAGAAAATGAGACCCGAAGTGATAAATTTGTTTTCATCGAAGTAATTCAACCCGTAGAAACTGTGAAAACATATCATGCATCTGTTTCTACTCCTGCTTCTTCCTCTGTGCCTTCTGTGATTCCGGACTATTAGATAAGTTCACCTTAAATATATATTTTGAATACTTTTAACCTTTGAACTACAAGAGTATACTTAAATTTCGCGTTGATGTAGTATTTTCGTAACTCAACAAAGCTTAAGGATGGGAGGGGGTTGGGCTAGTGGTTTTCAAGCGGGTCGTTTGGTGAGTAATGCTATTCTATTGTTCGCAACACTGCTCAACGCTTTAAAGCCAGCCTGATGAATACCCGTGAACTGGAGATACATGATACTTCTAATGTTCCACCAGAGTCGCACATCGTGTTAGGCGTATTTAGGTGACAAACGCGGATAAAGACAGTGTTGTCAACACTTGATGACGGAAAGTAGCTAAATATGATTCCCAAAATGGCGAGGAATGGCTAGATTTATAGAGTAGTTTGCAAGTAGTCGCTATATGCAAGGGTGTACATGTAGATCGTGAATGAGACATAGGTTCTTAAGTGTAACCGCCGAGGGAGAAGGAGAAAAATATTTAAACGTACATCTTGTTTTAAATAATACTGAACTCATCGCAAAAAATGTTCATCAACATCCGAACGAGTTGGCCGTGCGGTTAGGGGCGCGTAGCCATGAGCTTGCAATACCGGGTTCGAACTCCTCTGTCGGCAGCCTTGAAGATAATTTTCCGTGGTTACTCAATTTCATACCAGGTATATGCTGGAGCTGTGCCTTAATTAAGGTCACGGCCGTTTCCTTCTAACTTCTGTCCCTTTCTTATCGCATCGTACCTATAAGACCTGTCTGTGTCGATGCGACCTAAAGCAGTTTGTAATTGATAGAACCTGACGTCTTGGGCTCAGAAAGCCAGCGCATTAATCATCTGAGCCATTCGGCCGGGACACTCCACATAAACATCGCGGAGAGGTTTTGAATTGAACCCACACTTTTGGCACGCAATCTAGCGATTAGTAATAGTATACCAGCACGTCTCCTATACTGGTGACCAACATTCTGATGGTGATATTTATTCCTCCAACGGGACTCAAACCTGCTGTCCACTGTGTCAGACCATATAAACCATCAAGGCCACAAGGCGAGCTATTAAATGTAAACTCGTGTTCTATTCTCGAGGTGGTGCAGCTGCTTCCAAAGCTGTATGCACTTTTTTTTAAACCACATACCAGCACTCCTGTAAATCTTAAATTTCTTGCAGTGCCGGTAATGGAACTCGAGCCTCCGAGGATGGCAGCCAAGACTATGCTAGACTGTGGAGGTGGACGGTGAAGTAATTAGGAGGACGCAAAACCAATAACATTATTATTTGTAGTGTAACTCATGTCTACCTATGTAGCTTGCGTCCGATTTACTATTAAAGATTCAAAAGGTAAGTTCATAGTGGCTCAGATTGGAGTAAAAAATAACACAATACAGTATGAGGCAATAAGAAAGAAAGAAAGAAAGAAAGAAAGAAAGGGAGGAAGGGTTCTGCGCAGCCGAATCTCCTCAAAGATATATGAGTGGGTTTGTTATAGTTTTGGTGCGCTCCTAAATATGCCAAGCAATTTCCTGCTGTAGAAGTTGCCGTTCATCATTTTCTATCCATCGCACGCGTCCAGACTTCCTCGCGCACTCCCACACAATAGCCCGCCCGCACCCAGCACCAGATAGAACGATACCTTACTGGAGTTCGTGGGAGGGACCTTCGCAATCAATATATTGTCAGAGCTGATGTAAGGGCCACCGAGAAAGTTACCATCTGTACTGTCGCTATTAATTTAAAATATTGTCTTACTTTTAAAACTGTGGATAGAGTTCCCTAGTGTTACTATTTCACCCAGGGCATTGCCCCACCACGCACTATGATGCACATACTTCATCGCAGTGAATTAAAAAGGAACAACTACGTAACGCTCATATATCTTGTTTCTTATTGTTCCAAGTCTACAGTGGGTCGTAAAGAAAGATGTTTTTATATACGGCATGGAAAAAGGGAGCGGCTATGGGTGATCGTGATTCGAGGTAGGCTATGTGCGGTTGTGCACAATTAAGAGAGAAACTTCAAGGACAAATAATTTCTGGACGACGAAGTCTCAATATCTGTAAACTAGGCTTCCAAAACAAGTAATACGTTCTGATGATGGTGATGATGCTTGTTGTTTAAAGGGGCCTAACATCGAGGTCATCGACCCCTAATGGTACGAAATGAAATAACAAAAAGTTCAAATTCATCCACTGAACAAAATAAAATAAAAAATGTCATGAAGAATGAATGGATGGACATGAACAAAAAAAAAACAGTGGATCAGACTTAAAAAAAGATCGTAAATAACAGTATTACTGACCACGGGACCACTTTTAACGCACAATGATGCTTGATGTCTACAGGGTGCAAAATCCACGTCTAAGGCCCCACAGAATGGTACATCTCACGAGTAAAGTAGAACCATGGTATTTGTCATGTTGGGGTACTAATCAAAAGTAGCGAAGACTCACGGTGTTCCACACAAGATGGTACTACTCACAAGTATTGTACGCCCTACAGGTAACGCAGACCTATGGTGTTCTCACACAATGGCGCCACTCATAGCCAACGCAAACCGATGAGTTTCCTCACCTAGGTGTACTAACCACACTATCCCGTGGTGTTCCCCACATAGTGGGTACTAATCACAGGCAACGCAGACCCACGGTGTCGCTCATATAGTGGTACAACTCACAGGCAACGCCCAGACCCGCGGTGTTGCTCACATGGGTACGACGCACGGGTACTGGAAACCCCCAGGAGAACCCCCTCTTGCTGCTACTAATCACAAACCTATTTCGTACCTAATATAATAGTACTACTCGTAAGTACAGGCAACCCATGGTGTTCCCCACGTGATGGTACGAATCAAAAGTAGTTTCATGGTTCTAATTCAATCATCCCTTGGTCGCCCCTTTTAGTCGCCTCTCACGACAGGCAGGGGATACCATGGGTGTATTATTCGTCTGCGTCCAAGGGGGTAAAGAGAGAGAGAAAAGAAGAAGGTAGGGATCCGTCACTTCGAAAGATGAAGTAACGGACGAAGAAAGGCAAGGGCCACGAAGGGCGTGAAAATGAAAGACTCCCTAGGCCTCGAATACTCTAATACCGTCGGGGTCGGAAAAGAACAAGAGTTGACCAAGGGAGGTCGGACAGGATAGACGAAAGTGAGGAGCCTGGCACAAGTAAGGGGAAGCAATGCCAGGACTCGGCTAAGGTCCCCGTGGTTGCCAATCCACACTCTCAAATTGAGAGCCCCTTGGGCCCCTTTTAGTCGCCTCTTACGACAGGCAGGGTGACAGGTGGGTGTATTCTTCATCTGCGTCCCCCACCCACAGGGTGTGTAATACGTTTTACTTATGCCATCCAGTTACTTCATTCTCTGAGCTAAAGACATATTTCTGTCTGCTGTTGTTTATGTGTAAGTTTAGTCGTCTGACATTCTTTAGAAAGTCTAATTGGCTGATTTTTTCTGTCTTTATATTTACGAACATTTATGTATTTTATTTCCTGCCTTATTTTAAACTGCCTTCTGCTGTCACCTCGAAATTTCAAGTATGTTTCAGCCTGAAATGTTGACAGCACATCAGTGACTATGTGGATTGATGGAACAGACGTATAAAAATTCTTCTTGATACGCTTGTGGGAGCATTACGCTCCATTAGTAGAGCGAAGAGTGTGTAATACCTGTGTAAGCACGAAGCAGATCTACAAGAGGAAAGGAATTAACTTCTGCGAGACAAAATATGACCCGAAAGTGATTAATCTAAATATGGCCACTTTAAAATAAGTTATACATCGAAACGTCAATTCCTTTGATACCTGTTTGTTAACTAAATTGTGTATTCTTACCTTCATATTAATTTTCTGAATATACACGTTTAGCAGTTATTCAGTGTGATGATGATGATGATGATGATGATGATGATGATGATGATGCTTGTTTTTTAGAGGGGCCTAACATCAAGGTCATCGACCCCTAATGGTACGAAATGAGATAACAACAAAAAATGAAAAGCATCCACTGACCAAAATAAAAAAAATGTCATGAAGAATGAATGGATGGACATGAACACAACACAACAAAAAACAGTGGATCAGACTCAGAAAAGATTGTAAATAATAGTATTAGTGACCAAGGGACCACTTATAAAGCACAATGATGCTAATGGCACTTATGGGTAGTAAAGGAGAACCATGATATTTCTCAAGCTGCGGTACTATTCAAAGGTAGCGTAAACTCACGGTGTTCCAAACATTAAGATACTACTCACAAGTATTGTACGTCGTAAAGGTAACGCAGACCTATGGTGTTTCTCACACAATGGCGTCACTCATAGCCAACGCAAACCGATGAGGTTCCTCACCTAGGTGTACTAATCACGGGCGCCGGTATTCCCGTGGTGTTCCTACAGAGTGGGTACTAATCACTGGCAACTCAGACCTACGGTGTCGCTCGTATAGTGGTACAACTCACAGGCTACGCCCAAACGCGTGGTGTCGCTCACACGGGTACAACTCACAGGCAACGCCCATACCTGTGGTGTTGCACACATGGGCACGACTCACGGGTACTGGAAACCCACACTGAACCCCGCTCGAGTGCTACGAATCACAAAACTATAGAGTACCTAACAGAGTGGTACTACTAGCAAGTAAAAGCGACCGATGGTGTACCGCGCGTGATGGTACTAATCAAAAGTAGTTTCATGGTTCTAATACAATCATTCCTTGGTGGCCCCTTTTAGTCGCCTCTCACGACAGGGGATACCGTGGGTGTATTATTCGTCAGCCTCCCCCACCCATAGGGAGTGTGTGTTTGGTCCGTGAGAGGTATTTTATTTCCCTCAAGTCCGCCGGCAAGTCGGTTAGGACCCCCTTATCCGCCACCTGGGACGCGCCACGTGGGAGTATCACCTCTCCCCCTGCTACGCCTGCGTAGCAGGTTCGTGCGTTATTCAGTGTGTTGTCCTTGATTCACTTATCAAACATTCGTGAATACAAACCCATGAAGTACTAAGTTCGCTAAGATTATAGATCATACAACATTTTAAAATTCAAAATATGTTTTACCCTTCATTGGTGGTTTGAAATAGGAAGAAAACTAGAAATCAATCTATTTTTTAAAATATTTAAAACATTTAAGCCCAGATTTCATTAATATTGCTCAAGTGCGTTAAAGTTTAAATTGAGCACCACGAAACGAATTAAGTAGATGTCTTTCGATACATTATGGTAGGGCGACGCGGTCTATAGTGCAAATTCGTATAACTGTTTCGTTCTTCTCCGCGGGTGGTGTTGAAGTGTATGACAAGGTTTATCTTCAAAACATCAGGCGCAAAAGATCTCCGGTTATCACTTAACACATTCTTTAAAAAGGGAAGCTCCTTTCTACGTCACAAGACGCTGTTGGTGCACATTTAAATAATATTATAATATTATAATATAATATAATAATATAATATAATAATATAATATTATAATATAATATTATAATATTATATATGCACTCATCTTGAAATGCACTGGTACATTCTCCTCTAAGAACATCATTTATCTTGCACACACAGCGAAAACCGTCACTTTGTTTAAGCAAATTTCAAAGTTTCCATATTACACTGACGCCAACTATTCCATGTGATTGTTCTAAAAGTTCAACACTTCTCACAATTTCAATACTTGCATGTATTTCTAAGCTAGCAGCTTCTAAGCGAGTAATTGCACTCGATATAATTCCAAAGTTCGACTTAATATATGTCCGACTTGCTGACAAACTGTAGGAAAACTATTCCTGCGCAATCTTGATAGAAGAGGCAGAGTATTCCATTTGTATTAACTACAGATTTGATACGGAAAAGGAGTTTTGTAAATACTACTTCTCATTCGGGAAGTTGACGATGACTTTGCACAGCTACAGTTGTCGCCAAGCCGCCCACATATGACCGAAATACGACGTTTCTACGAAAATAACTCAAAATATGACCTTGTCACAAAAAATAGCCAAAATATGCATTTATATGACAAATAAAAATCACTTAATTGTGACTATAATCACCTGATTTGCATCAAAATCCAATCAGGCAAGAAAATGGAGACAAAGAAAAAAATATGACCTTTCCTAAACATCCGAGCCCTGCTAATTACATATCAAAATATGTTCGCTGCTCTTCCTTTCAAGCATTCAACACAGTCTGCCATTATGAGGAAGTCGTCAAAATAGGGCAAACTGCTAACTACAATTTAATCTAATTGAATCCCATTCTGCCATTCAACGCATTGAAAGAGCACCAAGTTCATCAAGGTCGATTATTATATAACGTAATGAAAGCGCGCCGATATCTGTCGATGAGAAGCGCAGAACACTTCAGATAACCAATCAGCGTTTCCCCGCAAGTGGACATTTAACCCCGTATGGGTAGTGCGGGGGAGGGTGGCAAAACGCATCCACGGTATACTCCGCCTGTCGTAAAAGGCGACTAAAGACAAGCCAGGGGTTTTCATTTTGGAAGCGTGACGTTTAGTGCTATTACCTGCCGTTCTCGGGGGCTTGGGTTCGATTCCCGGTACTGCACAGAGATTTCAGAATGGCAGAAGGGCAGGTGGCAGCCTGTCGGCCTCTCAACAGCTGGGTTCCATGGTTCAAATCCTTGTCACTCTATGTGAGATTTGTGTCACCTTTTTCCCCTGTACAAGTTCTTTTACGTCGCACCGACACAGATTGGTGTTATGGCGACGATGGGAGAGCGACTGGCTTGGAGTGGGAAAGAAGCGGCCGTGGTCTTAACTAAGGTACAGGCGCAGCATTTGCCTGGTGTGAAAATGGGAAACCGTGCAAAACCATCTTCAGGACTGCCGACAGTGGGGTTCGAACCCACTATCTCCCGCATATTGGATACTGGCCGTACGTAAGCGACTGCAGCTATCGAGCTCGGTTCCCTTTGCATTAGGTAATTGCTCAGTAGTATAGAAATTCATTATGCGGTGTAACAATTATTTGATAATGAGATGATTTTATTTTGCATTCTTTTGCATTTTCTTGACGATTTGGGATGATAAGTCATTATTTCATCTTTCAAGAATGCTTTAGGTCAGCATGTAGCATTTTGAAGAATTTTTATATAATTTTTTTAAAAAAATTATCCTTGTATTCCTTGTCAGACTGATAAATGTACACAAGAGACAACATATGAAATTATATATTTTTATTATGTTTGGTGAAATTTACTAAATGACTTTCTTGACCAAGCAAAGAGACCAGCATAGTTTTTGGTAACTAAGAAAGGGTACTGTGAGTGCCAGTGATATGTGCAGGAACACAATACAGAACTCTGATAATTACGAGAAAGTCTTTCCTAACGTGTCTCAAGCAAAAGATATACATCACGGTTCCCACCCGCCCCTACAGCCTGTCATTTAGTCCCGCGTATCTCAAGTCCAAGAACGAATGGAAATGAGAAGAGATTGGAAACAGCAGTTACATAACTTCCAGATTCGGTACAGAACAACAACAACAGCAATAATAATAATAATAATAATAATAATAATAATAATAATAATAATAATAATAATAATAATAATAATAACAGTGTTAAAGAGAGTGCGGAAAGGAAGTTTTTGTACAAGCGAGAAAAACATCTGGAAGCTGTAACGAGTCCGAAGAACAACAGGTGTTTCAAGGTGGTTCTGTGCATTACATCCAGGTTTTTTTTTTTTTTTTTTTGCTATTTGCTTTACGTCGCACTGACACAGATAGGTCTTATGGCGACGATGGGATAGGAAAGGCCTAGGAGTTGGAAGGAAGCGGCCGTGGCCTTAATTATGGTACAGCCCCGGCATTTGCCTGGTCTGAAAGTGGGAAACCACGGAAAACCATCTTCAAGGCTGCCGACAGTGGGACTCGAACCCACTATCTCCCGATTACTGGATACGGGTCGCACTTAAGCGACTGCAGCTATCGAGCTCGGTAGGAAATCATTAAAGGTATGTCCATCTTTATACACACTTCCAAATAAATTAGGAGATAATATTATTTCTTAAAAACAAGAGCTGTGCTGCGAAGAGAACAGGGATATATTATAAGGGGCAATCAAAAAGTTTCAGTTCGACGGCCGTACAGTCCTAACTCGGGATGCCAATCAGACAAAATCGCCGTGAGCATTGAGGCACTCATTCCGCTGAAGCACCAGGTTGAAGATCCCCGCGTGGTAAAACACCGTGCCTGCTGCGTGAGGAAGTCCATAACCGGCTGCTGAAGCGTCGACCCTTCAAGGCCTTTATGAGGACACTGAAGGCGTGGGGAGAGATTGATGATGATGATGATGATGATGATGATGCTTGTTGTTTAAAGGGGCCTAAAATCGAGGTCATCGGCCCCTAATGGTACGAAATGAAAGAACAAAAATGTCAAATTCATCCACTGACCAAAAAAATAATAATGTCGTCATGAAGGAAGAATGGATGGACATGAACCCTACAAAAAGAAAACAAAAAAAAAGGAAACAAACAACCAAAATACAGTGGATCAGACTCCAAGATCATACAGAATTGATTACTGACCAAGGGAACACTCATAAAGCACGATGATGCTTGATGTCGAAAGGGGTGCAAAATCCATGTCTAAGATCCCATTGAATGGTACATGTCGCGAGTAAAGTAGAACCATGCTATTTGTCATGTTGGGGTACTAATCAAAAGTTGCGAAACTCACGGTGTTCCACACAAGACGGTACTACTCACAAGTATTGTACTTCGTACAGGTAACGCAGACCTATGGTGTTTCGCACACAATGGCGCCACTCATAGCCAACGCAAACCAATGAGTTTCCTCACCTAGGTGTACTAGGCACGGATGCCGGTCCCACGGGCCCCGTGGTGTTCCTCACAGAGTGGATACTAATCAAAGGCAACGCAGACCCACGGTGTCGCTCATATAGTGGTATAACTCACAGGCTACGCCCAGACCCGCGGTGGTGCTCACATGGGTACGACGCACGGGTACTGGAAACCCCCAGGCCACGCTCATGACTATTACTAAACACAAACCCATTTCGTACCGAACATAGTGGTACAACTCGCAAGTACAGGCAACCCATGGTGTTCCCCGCGTGATGCTATGAATCAAAAGTAGTTTCATGGTTCTAATTCAATCATCCCTTGGTCGCCCCTTTTAGTCGCATCTCACGACAAGCAGGGGATACCGTGGGTGTATTGTTCGTCAGCCTCCCCCACCCACAGGGGGGGTGTGTTTGGTCCGCGAGAGGTATTTTATTTCCCTCAAGTCCGCCGGCAAGCCGGTTAGCACCCCCCTATCCGCCACCCGGGACGCGCCACGTGGGAGTATCACCTCTCCCCCTGCTACGCCTGCGTAGCAGGTTCGTGGTGTGGAGAGATTGGGACTATAGGGCGGGTGCTCGAGTGACTCCCACTTGAGTTGGGGTACCTTCTGGATGAGGCTGGCCTCCTAGATCGAAACGCGACCCGCACAGAACTTGGTGCACCATTCCACAAGGGTGGTTTTCGACATACATGCTGCCCCATACACAGCCTTCATTCTCCGATGGATGTCAACCGGTGTTTGTCCTTGGGCAACCAAGAACAGAATAACAACACGTTGGTCCTGTTTGGACGCATTTGGTAATAACGTCGCCATAGTTCACGTGGCAGCATTTAATGCACGTACCTCGGCATGACACGACTACCACACTAATCCCTTTGCCTACAGTCCGTGCCTATATACCCGCATAGGAGTCACGCTTCGTTGTATGTCCGCTGCAGCAACGCGCTCAAACGGAAACGTTTTGATCATGCCTTATACTTGTAAAACGATTGTCACTAGAATTCAGTTTGGTCAAATATTTTAAAGTCATTTTTGACTTATTTTGTAGCATTTCCCCAGAAATTTAAGGGCATTGTATTGATAATTTTCTGTGATATTTTAGGTCATCAACATTCGCCCCCTAGTAATGAGTGTTAATAAACAAAGCCATGCGAATAACGGCCAATTGTGTTCGTAATTAGTTATCTCCTTGTTGAGTTGACTCTGAAAATGCTGGTTATCTACACGCTTCAGGAATCTGACTTGTCAGATCAAACGTGGGTATCGCTATTCAGCCCACTGTTACGACCTGTGTTGGTTTGCTCGATTGTAGGTGGCAGCGTGATCCCACAATGAAAACACCTGTAGCAGCTTGCATTTATCTTCTTTATTGATCTCAAGCCCGAGCTTACGTCAATTGAATTTATGATTACAAAGTCGTTCCTTTCGATATAGCCGTTATTAACTTTTCCCTCCATATCCTGCTGATTACGAGAATATATTTCACAGGACTTATTCATTACCCATGTTTATTCGTGGAAGTTAATTCCTTGTAAACATTACTTATCTCAAATATACTAGAGACAAAGGTATTAATTACTAAGAGAATTCCTCGTAATATCGTTCCGAGAGGGAGTTAATTGCGGCTCTCGGAGGAACAAGGCAAGTACTAAAAACCTCGTTATAGAGAATTTAAACCTTTCATATATGGGACCGTAAATTAGCGTCATTATGAATCTAACTCAAAAAAGGAAAAGCCGAATGAACACGACACGTTTTACTTGGCAGTACACGATATGTAACTTGCGTGCTGAGAAAAGTTTTCGAAGGGAAATAAATTTTATTCTACGAGTGTAGTTTACTGGCGTGACTTGGAAGTTCCGTTTTGGACCTGGCTGGGGGAATGACAACTTATCTTTATGTTTAAAGTAGTAATTAACAAATAAATTACCAGGATGTAATATTAGTTATAAAATAACGATGAAAAGAGCATTAATGGTTTAAAATGTAGATAAAATTAATCCTCAAACATAGATGATGATGATGATGATGATGATGATGATGATGATGATGATGATGATTCTTCATCGCTTTCAACCCAGCCTCTTCTACCAAAAATCGGTTTCGATCCCAATCTAGGTCCATGGGATTCTGAAAGGGAGAACAATCGCCACTCATCGCGTAAGCATATACAAGCTTTCTGGTGATAATTTTCCGTGAAAAGCTTCCTCTACCCATAATCTGCGCGCCAAGTAGGATAGAGTGATTAGGTCTGTACCCAGCCACCTTTGCCCCCAGGACTTAACTTTGTGCTCATTTTTGTGTAGGCTTTGTGAACCCACGGCTATGTGCCTCTCCAGTAGTGGAGTGGAAATAATGTTCCAAAATTTGTCGACCCCCTTACAGGATATCGAACCCTAGTCCTTACTCGTGAATCGAGGACGTCTTTAAGGCGCCGGTTATACAGCTCCTACATTTTAAGTGTTCAGTCGGAAAAGTCTAACTCTCGGCGTTATAACTTATTTATATAGGGTACTAATTATGACATTTACTTTTATTGAGTAATCTGAAATGGGAAATGGGACATTGACCCACAAGTTGTATTATTATTATTAGCCAGAAAGCTTAAAGTATTACGTGCCTATTATTTTAAAGGCATAATCCACGAGACCTACATAAATTATGAACGTTGAGCCTGAATCACTGAGGCGAGACATCCCTCTTCAGGAAAACATTTTGCATTTACCAAGATTACAACCAAAGTCATTGTGATGTGAAACTGGCGTCCATGTTGTTAATTTATTAGCTAGCACTTTTATTATTATTATTATTATTATTATTATTATTATTATTATTATTATTATTATTGTTACGGGGTTACCCGTGGAACAGCAGAGGTGAAACAAGGTGCGGGCTGGAATGGGTCTAACTAAAAAACCGAGAAACGAATTAAAATTTCATTAAAGGATATATTTTCAACACAGCCAAACTTAACAGATTTGATATAGAATTTGAACATACAACAAATAACAACAAATCAGGTACAAAACCAGGAAATCCAAGATTTAGAGATATTTTAACGATCTGGGCTTCGAGCCCCACCTTTTACGATTCCTGAGCTCTCAGCTCACTACCACACATTACCAAAGGGCAGAAATCCTCTTATTGTATGGAACACTTGCTCCCACCTTTTAACCTCAAGCCTCCCAGAGGCACTTTTCAAACACAAGAAAGAGCTGAGCCGCTCTCAATTTTTCAAGCCTATTAAAGGCAATACCAGACTATTACACTAAATTGCCATCAAGGCACGGCTTACATCAAATGAAACGGGGGTATCTCGTACCCAACCTACTGGGCCTCAGTGGAAAGGAACAGAATAATTAAATGGCCCAAAATACCAAGATGAATAGAGGCGTTGCTTCCACTCCTACATGAAACCTTATAAAACCTAAGGGGCACTAGGCCGATGACACAGGGGCTATTCCCAAACTAGGGAGGTGACTCGTATAAGAAAAAATTTTGAACACATTAAGAAGAGAAGAAAATCGGTTATGAAAACGTAGTCACCTCAAATCAAAAATGAAGGGGAGCTCGAGAGAGTAAAGCACTCTTTATCCCCGGTTTACAGTTAAAGTAATAAGAAAATTTTACATAAGGCGGCACTAAGTTACATTTTTGGACAGGTAGGTTACATTGAAAAGGTTTCGGACCTTCCCCGAGGGTTAAACTGCTGAGCTAGCAAGAAATAAAGATGTCAAACGGCCATTACCTTTGCTGAAGAGCTGCTGCCCGAAGAAGGAGGCGCTACCCGCCCCCTGCTATACTTCCATACACTAAGCTAGATGTTGTTGAAGTGACGAAGAGCCGTGAAAATCAGCAGTTTTATACCCCCGTGGAAGATTCGAGACCTTTCATGAATAATTAAGACACACCCACAGGCGTTTATTGGCTGACGAAAATTTACGCATCAAAATTGGAGAAGAAAGGCACGATTGACTGAAAATTAATGACAGAAATTATTGATTGGCTAACTTGAAAACTGGCGGAAAGAAAAGATTTATATTGCCAACCCACAAATGAAAGAACGAAATTTAGTAAAGAACAAACTTATGAATACAAAATTTCTTCAAATAAAGTTCTACCACTTCGCACCAGGGTGCATGGTCATAGTTTTGTAGAGACATCTATCAGAGAATGTCCACACTTCTTGATAATTAGTAAACAAAAGCAGTTCGAAATTAACACAGTGACATATTCTGAGAAACTGTTGAAATAATTCAGTTTTTAAAGTTCCGAGTTTCTGCTGTAGGGGAGTACTTTAAGACGGAAAATTCAAAAGTGCGGCTTAGAGGTGTACCAACCGGTACAATTATTATTATTATTATTATTATTATTATTATTATTATTATTATTATTATTATTATTATTATTATTATTATTATTATTATGCGCGAGTGGGTCACTTAGGACCACGCTAAATCAACATTTGTTGAGCTTTCCTCCCTGTCCAGTAGTTCTTCATTTTCATCGATTGTTGTAATTTCTGTTCCACGTCGTGTTGGTGCCTTCTCGTCTTCCTCAAATCGCCTTGTGTGAATAATTTTCCTGATTACATTTCTATCCTGCAGATTTAGTGATCCTAATTCAGTGAGGTCTTTCCCTACTTGCTTATACCATTTTTATCTCGTACGTTTGATTTGCAAAAATGTGTGTATTGGTAAGTAAGTTTAGATATTTTAAAGTATGTTTCTTAGTTAGGTTTGGGGTAATGTATTCCGTTTTATTATTATTATTATTATTATTATTATTATTATTATTATTATTATTATTATTATTATTATTAGAGAAAATGATAAGACAGTCTTATAGACAACGGGTATAGATATCAACATAAGCTTATTTCCTGTCTTTTGCCGTCATTGAGAGGATTGAATGGATTAAAATCAGTGAACTTCCGTGAACTCAGTGAATTAGTAGGACTTGCAGCGAATAGTCACGTTACAGTTGCCATGTAACACTGCAGGTCCCCGTATCAACACTTCGGTAAAACTACAAGCTCTCTGTTAGGCTACAATTGGCAAGTGTCATTCCTCGAAGACGGGGAACACTTTTCCTCACTCTTATTTAATAATAAAGTTATTTGCTTTACGTCCCAGTAACTACTTTTACGGGTTTCGGGGACGCCGAGGTGTCAGAATGTAGTTCCGCAGGAATGAGTCTACATGCCAGTAAATCTACCGACACGATGGTGACGTATTTGAGCACCTTCAAATACCACTGGACTAAGTTAGGATCGAACCTGCCAAGTTGGGGTCAGAAGGTCAACTGTCTGAGCCACTCAGCCCGGTTCATTCTCATTCTACATGCACGTAGTTAATCTAAATTACGAATTCAATGTAACTTTTCATTTAGACCATTCAAAATAAATGTTGTAAACAATTTGATCGGAACTGATGTACCGTAGTCTTCTTTTTAGAAATAACAAGGCCGAGAACACAGGAATGCTAATGTTACGATCGCCCAACAAGCAGATACATTTCATTGGCTGTCTGTCTACACCAGGTACACAAAACTTTTGGAGGTCACTGAACGACGGACGCACTTCTCGGTGGTCCTCTTACTTCTGTTTGACTCCCGGCCACTGTCACGCTCATACATATTCAGATCGAAGCTTGTCTTTCCCCTGTCCCCAGATCGCCCACACGCGTCGTTCGAGCCTCGCGAGCTATCGCATTGCAAAGGATTTACGATTTTCTTTATTATTTCCATTTGAAAGGTTGAAGAAGATTATGAGCGGCTAAGACAGGGAGTGTCAGTGGCTAGCGAAGCTGTCAGTTTGGAATATCGATGCACAGTATAAGGAAGACTGTAGTTCAACAATCATTGAAGTACTCTCAGAGTTTTTATCCCTAGAAGAGATGAAAAATACCCTCTTGTATTATTTAAGCACACTTTAATGACTTGGTAGTCGGGACGGTGTAGTAGGGTAGTAAGCAATGTCAGCGTTCGAAGCCCGAGTATTGTATTTTAAAAGTGGATTTATTATTATTATTATTATTATTATTATTATTATTATTATTATTATTATTATTATTATTAATATTACTTCTATTTGGCCTACTTTGGACCACGGCAAACAACTGAATTGCGGGTTAGTTCTTTCTTCCCCCAGAACTTCTTCATTTCGCTGTGGTTTCTCTTCCTCCCCTCTGGCCACATGTTCCTGGACTTTTCATTTTAATTTTCCTGGAACCCCTTGAATTTATCAATTTTAGATCGAAATATATCTCTATTAAGATTTCTTTTGGATTGATGCCAACTTCCTCCATGTCTTTTCTTTTTTCTTCTACCCATTTAGCAGTTGCTTTTAATTTGATGATGTAGTTAAAGGTTTTCTTTGTCAGTCGACTCTCGTTCATTCTTGTGAGGTGTCCATAAAACTTAAGTCTCCTCTTACCTATGGTGTCTATTATCTTCTCTGTCTGTCTGTATACATATTCATTTCTCCTATTCCTCCATGTACCATCTTTTCTTTTTACGGGTCCTAAGATATTTTTCAAGATGTTTTTCTTTCTTCTCTAACTCATCCTTTTCCCCTTTCTTGTTCAGTATCAGACATTCTGAACTGTAAATTCCCTCTGGCTTTATAACCGTGGTATAGTGTCTGATCTTTGCTATGTAAGACATCGTTCTTTTATTGTATTTATTATGTACTTATTATTATTATTGTTATTATTATTATTATTATTATTATTATTATTATTATTAAGATGTAAATTAGCTTTAAACCTGATATTATATAGTCTAATCGGTAAGGGAATTATTTATTTTATTTTAAATATTATTTTATTTACTTTAAATATACTTCTCGTGAATTTGGGTTACATGTAAACGGTGTAAATAATTACGCCCCAACCGTCAGTTGAGGAGTAGCCGGAAATCGAACGCGGGCCTCCGGGTAAGAGGCAGGCACGTTACCCCTATTTAGAGGAGCTTGAGTATTTTTGGTCCTGATTTATTTTATCAACTTAATAATTATAATTAATAGCACTCATTCAAGGAACTGGGTGTCCTAGTATTTTTACTAGAATGTAGACTAATTGTAGGTTTGATTCCCACCGTCGGCAGCGCAGAAGATGTTTTTCTGTGGTTTCCCATTTTCACACCAGACAAATGCTTGGGCTGTGACTTAAAGCCACGACCGCTACCTTCCAAGTCCAAGCCCTTTCCCATCCTTCTGTCACCGAATACCTTCGATGTGTTAGTGCGACGTTAAACCACTAGCAAAAGTATCTCAATATTTTCAAACAAATTCTCTCTTATGTTGTCTAGTTATTATGAACTCGAATGGCTGCTAGGAGGTGGTAAGTATTAATTTAAACGTGTGAGAAATTTTCCTACCATTTGCATCACTGGTGTTCACAGATGACTTCTCGTATATTGCATCAAAACTATGACAGTGCCTAGTTACCCTTCACCCAACATTCTTTTCTCCATCCATTTCGGTCCATTAATATTTGAAGAACATAACTACTTTCAAAAGCTGATGTTTCGCCTGTGACATTGGTGGACATTATTTATATCAGTTATTATCTTGTGATTTTCTTTGTCAAAACTGAACTTGAAAGCGGACATAGTCTTAGATGGCATAGAACACCATGTATGACAAGTAATACAATATCAGGGATGTTAATTCGACCATTGTTTATTGTTACAGGTATAGCGTGGAGCTTCCGCTTCCCGTCGATAAGTTCCCTGTCACGTCGCAAGATGCCGCTGCCATCGCGGCCGCACTTGGACGTGCGCCAATGGCTCAACATTCTAGAGCTGGGGCAGTACGCCGCCATCTTCGAGAAGTTCGAAGGCGTCGAGGTAAGCAATGATCATTCATTTATTATGGAATGGCAATGTTTGAGAAATCCTTATTCTTTTACTATTAGGAAAACCGAAAAATTAAGAAACGATCTCATGTATACAATAGGGAGTTTATCTGTTCTTGCCTAGAACAGAATAATCTGAAAGAGCTACAAAGCTGAAAGTGTTCATGTAGTAGCCTCTAATCCGCAAGGGTGCAGGAATACTTGTTCGAAAATTCCCGATGGAGTCTCAAAAAGTGTTTTCGGTGGAATTGAAAATAATTCGATTTGTAAGATGAGTCGTTTCTATTATTGCAAAGTTCATAAGTAATATACTGAGTTCTTTTTATGAAAGCTTACCGAAGAATTGTCTGCATTTCACTAGGCGAGGAATGAACAAAATATTTCGGAAGTTAGCATGCATGTAGTCTCTAACCTATCAGGATGCAGGAATGCTGGGTGAACGAAAATTCCCGCGGGGACCTCAACTGACGGGGTTGTCCGAAAACATATGAAATCGCAGAAGAAATGTTTTGCCTTGTCACACAAACATGTTGCACTATTAAAAGACGACAGTTCTACATATTACTGCTTTTATTATTACTAGTGTTCGGAATTATATGCACTAAAATATATGCGTACTTTGCACTAAAATGCCCAAATGTGCAGTATAATATGTTCAAATATGCATTTATTATGAACTACAAATTTGAGTCTGCAAGCTTTCTGTTATACAGGATAGCCTACGTAAAAAAAGCCATTACTAGCAACATGTTATGATATTTTGAAATCTTTCATTCTTAAGATAAACACATTATTTTCTTACACACAAAAACATTATTGCTATCCTTTCTTACTCATCATCATCATCATCATCATCATCATCATCATCGTTATCATCAATTTCTCTTTTGCAGCTCCATCCGGGTCGGGATATTTATGGCATATTCCATCTCTACCTCCGGCTCCAAGTGTAAACAAAGTCAGTGATTTCCTTAAGACGGGCGTTCTGCGAAATTGCAGTTTTACGGATTACTTGATGAAAAGTGATTTGTAATTGTAATATTTCTCAGGTTATTGTAATTCATCCCAATTATTTCTTTTTTGTCCTTTTCCCATCATTACTTGAAGTTATTCATTCGATCAAATGCGTGATTTTTACGTCTTCAACGGCCATATTTGAGCTTTCCTATCAATTTTCGTGCAGTTCGGGGTGTTCGAATGCAAATACTTCCCTCGTAAGAGAAACTCATTGACGTTCAAATATCCGAAAGAAGGAAATATGATCGTGAATATTTAGATTATGCAATATAGGATCGTATTTTGTTGGATTGGAAAACCATGTGAAACTACGAACTATAGCTTTTATTTTATTCTCAGCAGGTCCTACAACGCACCCTCGCGGAACGTACAGCTATTCCAGTGATTCCACTACCAACGCACAGACACGCTTAGGAACTTTCATGATTGCGGACTCTTGTTTGCGGAAATATGTCAAGTTTAATAGAGTATGAGGAGACTGGAAAGGGGGAACTGACCTTGACTACTTCCATCCACTCCGTACACCTTCATATGCCGCTGTACTGTACGTACATCTGGAAGTGGTAGGGAAGGTCGCTGATCATTTCACAGTAATTGGCACACCAAATACGGGCTACCGTAGAGAGGTTCACGTCAAGCGAAGGAAAGCGTACAAGTTCCCGTTCCGTTGAGGTCATTCTGAAGACAGCCAACCGACGTATCTCAGCAGACTTAGCATTGGCCTTGTAGGTGAGGTCACGCTCGACCCTTGGTTCAAATTCAGTTATGGGCATGAGTTAATGGTTGTGTTACCTGCGTGCTTATTTGCAATGATGAATGTACTACAGTAATAAATGGAAATCGAAGTATAGCGATAGGCATAAATTAGTATGGCACTTCCTAGAAACTTAAAATGTTGTATCACAAACATTCTTGGAAAAAATGAAAATTTCGAAAACCTCTCGAGAAAGGCGAGCTGAAGCGGGGTTCGAAAATGGAGCTACGCAGCAAAACAGCATGACTACGCAAGCACAGGTATTTTTCTCACCCAGTGGGAAATCCTGTACTTTTCGTGGGCTTACAAGTTTCCTGGAAGTCCAAATTAATTTTTACCCTCAAACCCTGAGAACGTGTTAAGGAATTTTTCGAGATTATAAAGAGGAAAGGATATATTTATCAGGAAAGAAAATTTCACCGTTGGTTGACGGCAGGCAATGGGGGCAGCTACAAATTCAGTATCCAGTAAAACATCGATGATGATGATGCTTGTTGTTTAAAGGGGCCTAACATCGAAGGTCATCGGCCCCTAATGGAACGAGATGGACGAAATGACATATGATAGTTAAAATTTAAAACGGAGCCACTGATTAGAGTTTTAAAAAATGCGATGAAAAATGAGTATGAAATTAAAACAATCAGTGGATCTAATTCGCAATGCCTTATTTTGGAATAAAATAAGAAAAATTACAGGAGATAATGGAATAAGGCATTGCCTGCTAGTACAGATATATATACATACTTTACATTAGACGTGAAAAGAACACATTAAAATACGCAACACAAACTAAAATGAAGTCAATAGGATGAGAGCGTAATTGACACAAAGATACAAGCACAAAGGACATCATTACATACGATAAAACAGACCACTATCCCTCATAAAGCGGATGACGAGGTCTGCTGACTGCACGTCATCACGCAGGATAAGGGAGATGGTATCCGGGAGGTTAAGACTACGGCGAAGATCAACCAGGTCCGTACACTCCGTAAGCATGTGTACCACGGTAAGATGGTCACCGCAGGTACACACCGGAGGAGGTTCTCCTTTCAAAAGATGCGAGCGAGTCACGATACCATGGCCGACCCGAAGACGACATAATACCACGGCTTCCCGCCGCGAAGCCCGAAGGGAAGTCTTCCATACCTTCGTCGTTCCTTTTATCGCTCTCAACTTATTGGGAGGTGGAATGGCCTGCCACTCCATCTCCCAATGGGACATAACATGATGTCGCAGCTGGGAGCGAATATCACTTGCTGGAACCTTGAAAGGCAACGGGGGCAGTATAACTGCCTCCTTGGCAGCCTGATCTGCGAACTCGTTTCCCTCTATGCCCATGTGGCTTGGGAGCCACAGAAACGTGATTCTGGTGCCGGCATCCCAACACCCGGCCAGCAGGTCCTGGATCCGCTGCACCAGAGGGTGTTGAGGGAAACAGGTATCAATAGACTGAAGCGAACTCAAGGAGTCAGTACACACAAGAAAGTGTCGGCGCTCATTGTATAGTGCGTACCGCAGAGCTCTGCAGATAGCATAGAGCTCTGCCGTGTACACACTACAGGTTTCCGGGAGAGCAAAAAGAAACCGATCATTGTCGACAACGAACGCACAGCCCACCTTCGTATCTGTCCTTGAACCATCCGTGTAGACGACGACTGAACCTGGATAGCGGCCAACAACGGACATGAAGAGCCTCCGATAAATCGAAGGGTCCGTGTTTTCCTTCGGGCCAGTGTGTAGGTCCAGGATTATTTCAGGACGTCGTACTACCCACGGAGGTGCCCCACTCGGTTGTCTGACAAGGCATGGAACCGAAGGTACGTTAAACAACCTGTAACTGCTCTCCAAGCGTATTCCAACCGGCCGTGTAGCTCGAGGACGAGCAGCGTACAGAAAATGGTTGCCATTGATGAATACGCAAGGATAGCTGGGATGAAGTGGCATTTGTCGCAAATGAGCAGCATACGAAAGAAGCATTTGCTGGCGCCTCAGGTGTAGAGGCGGCACACCAGACTCAGCGAGCAGGCTAGCGATGGGGCTTGTACGAAAAGCTCCCGTCGCCAACCTAACCCCGGCGTGGTGGATGCTGTTCAGCTTCGCAAGAACGCTTGGTCTTGCGGAGCCATATGCTGCACTGCCGTAGTCTAACCTAGATAAAACGTGTGCCCTGTAGAATCGTAGGAGCACCGCACGGTCAGCTCCCCAATTAGTGCTGCTAAGAAATTTCAAGAGATTTAGCCTCTTGGTGCATTGCACTTTTAGCTCCCGCACGTGTGGCTCCCACGATAATTTACTGTCGAAAAGGAGCCCAAGAAAGCGGTAAGTGTCAACCACGGGAAGAGCGACATTTCCTAGCTAAAGTTCAGGATCTGGATGTAGAGTACGTTGACGGCAAAAGTGGACAACGGAGGTCTTTGCAGTAGAAAACCGAAAACCATGTTCAAAGGTCCACTGCTCCACCTTCCGGATAGCTTGCTGTAATTGTCGCTCTGCGACTGCCATACTGTGCGAGCTATAGTGAAGAGCAAAATCGTCCACATATAGCGACGGTATTACTGCTGGACCAGCAGCAGCAACAATACCGTTTATGGCAATCGCGAACAGAGTAACACTAAGAACCGATCCCTGTGGGACTCCATTTTCTTGAACGTGGTATTGCGAATATGTCCTCCCTACTCGGACACGGAATAGACGGAGGGACAAAAAATTCGCAATGAAAACCGGCAAGTTACCTCGGAATTTCCATTGATGCAGGACTGAAAGGATATCATATCGCCATGTGGTGTCGTAGGCCTTTTCTAAGTCAAAGAAAACAGCTACCAAATGCTGTTTGCGGAGAAACGCATCCTGGATAGAACTCTCCAGGCGTACCAAGTGGTCAGTGGTGGATCGAGCGGCTCGGAAACCACACTGGTACTCGGACAAGAGTCCTTGTTTCTCCAGACACCACACAAGGCGGCGATTTACCATCCTCTCAAACAGCTTACACAGGCAGCTGGTAAGACAAATAGGTCTATAACTCCCTGCATATTTAGGATATTTGTCAGGCTTGAGGACAGGAATGACGATGCCCTCTCGCCACTGAGACGGATAGTCACCCTCCATCCAGATTCGGTTGAACACACGAAGGAGATAGAGAAGACTGTCCTCACTAAGGTGTTTCAACATCTGGTTATGGATATTGTCTGGTCCAGGGGACGTGTCCTTGCAAAGCGCTAATGCGCTGCGGAGTTCCCACTCCGTAAAGGGCACGTTATAGTCCTCTGAAGCCTGAGTGGCAAAACTGAGATGACGACGTTCTGCCTCCCGCTTCAGAGGTAGGAAGTCACGATGGTAATTCCCGGAGCCAGACACGGCCGCGAAATGGCGAGCAAGATGGTTAGCAATCGAGAGTGGTTCAGTGACGATATTGCCTGCAATGGAAATTCCCGGTACCGAAGATAATCCATGAATACCCGAAATACGCCGAAGTTTAGTCCACACTTGAGATGATGGAGTGTGTGACGTCATAGACGACACATATCTCTCCCATGAAGCCTTCTTACTTTGGCGAATAAGAACCCGCGCCTTAGCGCGGAATTTCTTAAATGTTACCAAGTTGGCCGCAGTAGGCTGTCTACGGTAACGTTTATGAGCACGACGGCGTTCTTTGATAGCTGTTGCTATTTCCTCGTTCCACCAAGGAACGAGTTTTCGGCGAGGAGTCCCCGAGAAGAACGGAATGGACTCCTCAGCAGCAGCAAGAATAACTCGGGTGACATAAGTTATTTCCTCGCCGACGGTCCGCCTGATATCATCGTTAAAGACAGCTAGTGATGTGTACTTTGGCCAATCAGCATGTTTAAGAATCCATCGAGGGGGAGCCTCGACGGATGTTTGGTTCATCAAAGTAAGAATGATGGGAAAATGGTCACTGTCACAAAGATCGTCGTGTGTGTTCCACCGAAACAGCGGAACCAACGTTCGGCTGCATAGACTTACGTCTATGCGAGAATATGTGCCGTAACGTACACTGAAGTGTGTTGGTTCCCCTGTGTTCAAAATACATAAATCCAGGTCTGTTACCAATGTTTCCAGCTCTCGTCCCCGGGGGCAAGGGGTCTCAGATGATGATGATGATGCTTGTTGTTTAAAGGGGCCTAACATCGAAGGTCATCGGCCCCTAATGGAATGTGATAAACGACATGAGAGATGATGTTAAAATTTTAAAAACATATCCACTGACTAGAGTTTAAAAAATGATGGAGAAAAATGAGGGTGAGATTAAAACAATCAGTGGATCTAATACGCAATGCCTTATTTTCTAATAAAATAAGAGAAATTACAGGAAAACAAAAGAATAAGGCATTGCCTGGTAGTACATAATTTACGAGAGACGTTAAAATAACACATTAAAATACGCAAAACAAACTAAAATTAAGTCAATAGGATAAAAGCGAAAGTGACACAAAACACACTAGGACAAAGGACAGCATTACACACGAGAAAACAGTCCACTATCCCTCATAAAGCGGATGACGAGGTCTGCTGACTGCTCGTCATCACGCAAGATAGGGGAGATAGTACTCGGAAGGTTAAGACTACGGCGCAGATCGACCAGGTCCACACACTCCGTAAGGATGTGCACCACGGTAAGATGGTCGCCGCAGGTACACACCGGAGGGGGTTCTCCTTTCAAAAGATGCGAGTGAGTCAAGATACCGTGGCCGATCCGAAGACGACATAATACCACGGCTTCCCTCCGCGAAGCCCGAAGGGAAGTCCTCCATACCTTCGTTGTTCCTTTTATCGCTCTCAGCTTATTGGGAAGTGGAATGGCCTGCCACTCCATCTCCCAATGGGACATAACAAGATGTCTCAGCTGGGAGCGAATATCACTTACTGGAACCTGGAAAGGCAACGTGGGCAGTGTAACTGCCTCCTTGGCAGCCTGATCTACTAACTCGTTTCCCTCTATGCCCATGTGGCTTGGGAGCCACAGAAATGTGATTCTGGTGCCAGCATCCCAACACCCGGCCAGCAGGTCCTGGATTAGCTGCACCAGAGGGTGCCGAGGGAAACAGGTATCTATAGACTGGAGCGAACTCAAGGAGTCGGTACACAGAAGAAAGTGTCGGCGCTCATTGTACAGTGCGTACCGCAGAGCCTCATAGATAGCATAGAGCTCTGCTGTGTACACACTACAGGTTGCCGGAAGAGCAAAAAGGAACCTATCATTGTTAACAACGAACGCACAGCCCACCTTCGTATCTGACCTTGAACCATCCGTGTAGACGACGACTGAACCTGGATAGCGACCAACAACGGACAGGAAGAGCCTCCGATAAATCGAAGGGTCCGTGTTTTCCTTTGGACCAGTGTGCAGATCCAGGATTACTTCAGGTCGTCGTACGACCCACGGAGGTACCCCACTTGGTTGTCTGACAAGGCAAGGAACCGAAGGTACGTCAAACAATTCGGAAATGTTATCCAAGCGTATCCCAACCGGCCGCGTCGCTCGAGGACGAGCAGCGTACAGCAAACGGTTGCCATTGTTGAACACGCAAGGATAGCTGGGATGAAGTGGCATCTGTCGCAAATTTGCAGCATATGTAAGTAGAAGTTGCTGGCGCCTCAGGTGTAAAGGCGGCACACCAGACTCAGCGAGCAGGCTAGCGATGGGGCTTGTACGAAAAGCTCCCGTCGCCAACCTAACCCCGCTGTGGTGGATACTGTTCAGCTTCGCAAGAACGCTTGGTCTTGCGGAGCCATATGCTGCACTGCCGTAGTCTAACCGGGATAAAATGTGTGCCCGATAGAATCGCAGGAGCACCGCGCGGTCAGCCCCCCAAGAAGTGCTGCTAAGAAACTTAAGGATATTAAGCTTCCTAGTGCATTGCACTTTTAACTGCCGCACGTGTGGCTCCCACGATAATTTACTGTCAAAAAGGAGCCCAAGAAATCGGTAGGTGTCAACAACTGGAAGAACGACATTACCTAGATAAAGCTCAGGATGAGGGTGAAGTGTACGTTGACGACAAAAGTGGACAACGGAGGTCTTTGCGGCAGAAAACCGAAAGCCATGTTCTAAGGTCCACTTCTCCACCCTCCTAATAGCTTGCTGTAACTGTCGCTCTGCGACTGCCATACTGCACGAGCTATAGTGCAGAGCAAAATCATCCACATATAGGGACGGTATGACGGCTGGACCAGCAGCCGCGACAATACCGTTTATGGCAATCGCGAACAGAGTGACACTAAGAACCGATCCCTGTGGTACTCCATTTTCTTGAACGTGGTATTGCGAATATGTTCTCCCTACTCGGACACGGAATAGACGGAGAGACAAAAAATTCGCAATAAATACCGGCAAGTTACCTCGGAATGTCCATTGATGCAGGACTGAAAGGATGCCATATCGCCAGGTGGTGTCGTAGGCCTTCTCCAAGTCAAAGAAGACAGCTACCAAGTGCTGTTTGCGGAGAAACGCATCCTGGATAGAGCTCTCCAGGCGTACCAAGTGGTCTGTGGTGGATCGAGTGGCTCGAAATCCACATTGGTACTCGGACAAGAGTCCTTGTTTCTCCAGACACCACACGAGTCTGCGATTTACCATCCTCTCAAAGAGCTTACACAGGCAATTTGTAAGACAAATCGGTCTGTAACTTCCTGCATACTTAGGATCTTTGTCAGGCTTGAGGACAGGGATGACTATGCCCTCTCGCCACTGAGACGGAAAATCACCCTCTGTCCAGATTCGGTTGAACACACGAAGGAGATATAGTAAACTATCATCACTAAGGTGTTTCAACATCTGGTTATGGATGTTGTCCGGTCCAGGAGACGTGTCCTTGCAAAGCGCTAATGCGCTGCGGAGTTCCCACTCCGTAAAGGGCACGTTGTAGTCCTCTGAAGCTTGGGTGGCAAAACTAAGGTGATGACGTTCAGCCTCCCGCTTCAGAGGGAGGAAATCAGGATTGTAATTCCCGGAGCCAGAGACATCCGCGAAATGACTAGCGAGATGATTAGCAATCGCAAGGGGATCAGTGGCGACACTGCCTGCAATGGAAATTCCCGGTACAGCAGATGATCCTTGAATACCCGAAAGTCGTCGAAGTTTCGTCCACACTTGAGATGATGGAGTATGCGACGTCATGGACGACACATATCTCTCCCATGAAGCCTTCTTACTTTGTCGAATAAGAACTCGCGCCTCAGCGCGGATTTTCTTAAATGTTACCAAGTTGGCCACAGTAGGCTGTCGACGGTAACGTTTATGAGCGCGACGGCGTTCTTTGATGGCTGCTGCTATTTCATCGTTCCACCAAGGAACGAGTTTTCGGCGAGGAGCCCCCGAGAAAAACGGAATGGTCTCCTCAGCAGCAGCAAGAATAACTTGGGTGACGTAAGTTATTTCCTCGCCGACGGTCCGCCTGACATCATCGTGAAAGACAGCTAGTGATGTGTACTTTGGCCAATCAGCATGTTTAAGAATCCATCGAGGGGGAGCCTCGACGGGTTTATGTTTCAACAAAGTAAGAATAATGGGAAAATGGTCACTGTCACAGAGATCATCGTGTGCATTCCACCGAAACAGTGGAACCAACGTTCGGCTGCATAGACTTACGTCTATGCGAGAGTATGTGCCGTAACGTACACTAAAGTGAGTTGGTTCCCCTGTGTTCAAAATACATAAATCCAGATCTGTTATAAGTGTTTCCAACTCTCTTCCTCGGGGACAAGGCGTCTCAGAGCCCCATATGGGGTGATGGGCGTTAAAATCGCCCAATAAGAGGAAGGGTGGTGGAAGCTGATCTATAAGATCAGCGACATCATTGATGTTCAGATGCTGGCCGGGTGGAAGATAAACATTACACACTGTTGCTATGACAGGCAGCGAGACGCGAACAGCTACAGCCTCTAGAGGGGTTCGTAATGGAACCTCTGCGCTGTAGCTATCAGAACGTACAAAAATGCCAACGCCTCCGGAAGCCCGGTGAGCATAGTATCGTTCTGTCGAGTATAGTTTGAAATTCCTCAAGACCGTATGATGACCAGGTCTGAAATTGGTCTCCTGAATACAGACTATACTCGCTGCGTACTCACTAATAAGCTGACGTAACTCAGCAAGATGCCTGTCATAACCATTACAATTCCACTGTAACAGTGTCATAGTGTGGACTGTAAAAGGAGTGTTAGGTTATGAGCGAAAAATGCTCGTTAGCCTAAACACTATCTAATTCTACATCCGTAGATGTAGAGGACTGCGCGACATCCATCCCGTCATCAAAAGATGGCAGGGGTGCCGCCCAGAACTTCGACAAATTTCGGGCGCGAGGGGGTCCCCTACGAGGAGAGCGCGCAGGTTTGGGAGCAGGAGTGCCTCCTGGCGCAGACTCATACCCTCCAGATGGGGGGCATGACTTCTCCTTCGCAGGGGAAGGCCGAGAGCGCTCAGAACGGGCGCTCTTCTTCCCCTTCTTTTTTTCAGGTTTAGACGGGCTGGGAGATGGTTTCCCAGCCCTGGTCAACGAAGCCGCCTCCGCCGGCTGGGGCACGACTTTCGTCGACCTCCTAGGGGGGGGAGACTTAGTCTTCCCCCCTTGCTGTGCCGGCTGGGAGTTCCCAGCCTGCACAGACTTCTGGTTGGTCGAAGGTGGGGTGGTCCCCCCCTTCGAGCTTTGACTATTTGCGACGTTGCTGGGAGCAGCAACAGTCGCCTTGGGCGCAGCGGTCTGGACAGGTGTCTTGGTCGTAAATGACGAACCTGGAAGACTCTGAGCTATCAAGCTATAGTCGAGTGTACGGGCAGGTGTATTCATAGAATGAAACTTACGGCGCGCTTCCTGGTAGGAAAGACCATCCAGGGTCTTGATCTCCTGGATCTTCTTCTCACTCAGGTATGTCGGACAATTCCGATCCCGAGGAGAATGAAAACCGGAGCAGTTAGTGCACTTGTATGGAGTTGTGCACTCCTCCGCGCCGTGAGCTACTCGTCCACATGTACCACATACAGCCTGATTCGAACAGCGAGATACCATATGTCCGAATCGCTGGCATTGATAGCATCGCATAGGAGGCGGGATGTACGGCCTCACATCGCAACGATAAGTGGTTACCTTGACTTTCTCTGGTAACACTGACAACTTGAAAGAGACAATGAAGGCACCAGTGGCAACGTCTTCACCGTTGACCTTGCGCGTAATGCGCCGGACGTGTGTCACGCCACGGTTCTTCATGTCTTCCATCAACTCGTCGTCAGTGTTCAAAATAAGGTCGCGGTGAAAGATGACTCCGCGAACCAGGTTCAAGGACTTATGCTCCTCCACTTTGACGGGGATCGCCAAAGTGCTCGCACTTAAGCAACTGATCAGCTTGCAGTGCTGTACGAGTCTTGAGAAGCAAACTACCGTTGCGCATTTTCTTAAGTTCCTCCAGTTCGCCATAGACGCCTTCGATGTGCCGACTAAAAAGGACCGACTTCACCAGCTTAAAATCGTTCCCATCGGTTCTGGTAGCGACCAGAAACCTAGGGAAGCTGGATCCCATTCCTTCACGCTGCGCATGTTCCCAGGGAGTTGAACCTCTCAGGGAAGCAAAAGTTAAAGACTTAGGTGGGCGACCACCTTGAGAGAGCAGACTTCGTTTGGAAGCCATGCCCGATAGCATCCTCCCCGAATGCCACCCACTCCGATCAGGGGTCTCTGTAGCCGAACCAAGCAGCCAAGGCAATACCCACCTGGTCATAGCAGGTACTGCCCGGGTTCCGATGTTGGACGATGCCTAATACGGCATGACTGAGGCAATGAGCACTAAGACTCCCTTCCTCCAGCCACCCGCAATAGCATGTACCCCATAGCGTTTACAGAGCACTAAATATAGAGAAAAAAATAAAAATAATTAATAATAATATGTCCTTCTGGCATTCGGCTGTGCGGGGACCTGCGTTGTCAGGCGGATACCACTGCCCGGGTACATGATACTCCCACCCGCCGCGTCCTGGGTGGTTGCTGGCACGGGCTTTCGAGCGTAGTCGCACACATAGGAGCTCCATCGCCGGGCAGCACGCACATCAAATTTTGAATGGTCTACATCTGACCCTCGGAAAAATAATAAAAAAATAAAGAGGGGACCATGGCCACATGACCCTTTAAGTCGCCTTCGACGACAGGCAGGGATTACCAATGGATGTATTCAGCCTCTCCCATCCACAGGAGGTCCATCACATTATACCAAACCGCAATCCATGTCCGCGCCAAGGTCGCCCCTTTTTGTCGCCTCTTACGACAGGCGGGGGATACCGCGGGTGTATTCTGCATGTGTGTCCCCCACCCGCAGGGGGTAGTGTGTTTGGTCCGCGAGAGGTATTTTATTTCCCTCAAGTCCGCCGGCAAGCCGGTTAGGACCCCCCTATCCGCCACCTGGGACGCGCCACGTGGGAGTATCACCTCTCCCCCTGCTACGCCATCGTAGTAGGTTCGTGGAGGCGTCTCAGAGCCCCATATGGGGTGATGGGCGTTAAAATCGCCCAACAAGAGGAAGGGAGGTGGAAGCTGATCTAGAAGATCAGTGACATCATTAATGTTAAGAGGTAGCCCTGGCGGAAAATAGACATTACACACTGTTGTTATGACAGGCAGCGGAACGCGAACAGCTACAGCCTCCAGCGGGGTTCTTAGTGGAACCTCCTCGCTGTAGGTATCAGAACGGACAAAAATGCCAACGCCACCGGACGCCCGGTGAGCATAATGTCGTTCTGTCGAGTATAGTCGAAAATTTCGGAATACCGTATGATGATCTGGTCGGAAGTTTGTTTCCTGAATACAGACTATACTCGCCGAATACTCGCTAATGAACTGGCGCAACTCAGCAAGATGCCTATCATAACCGTTACAATTCCATTGTACCAGTGCCATATTGTAAGTGTGGACTTCTGAGGATTAGGATAGGAGCAACGGAATGCTACCTAACCTAACCTACACTCACATCCCCATCCGAAGATGGAGATTCGTGCTCCATGTGCAGCTCCTCGTCATCAGACGAGGTGATGCAGGCCTTCAACTTCTTTGACGTAGTCCGGGTGCGGGGTTTCTGCCCACGAGGGGAGCGCGCAGGTTTCCCCGAAGGAAGACCTGCTGACGCAGAATCAGGCCCTCCAGGTGGAGGGCGTGACACCCCATTTGTAGGAGATTTGGAAGAGCGCCTATTAAGGGCGTTCTTCTTCCCCGCCGTCGATTCTTGTTTAGACGGGCTGGGAGGGGAGTTCCCAGCCCTGGTCGACGATGCCGCCTCCGCCGGCTTAGGCGCGGCTTTCGCCGACCGTGTAGGGGAAGGAGACGTTGTCTTCTTCCCCTTCTGTGCCGGCGTAGGTTTCTTAGCCGGCACAGGCAGATTGGTGGTCGAAGGCCGGGATGGACCAGCCTTCGAGCTTGTTCTCTTTGCGGCGTTGCTCGCAGGAGCAACCGCCGCCTTGAGCGCAGCGATCTTCTGGACAGGTGTTGCAGGTGAAAATGAGGAACCTGGCAGGGACTGAGCTATCAAGCTGAAGTCAAGTGTCTTGGCCGGTGCATTCAGGGAATTAAACTTACGGCGCGCTTCCTGGTACGAAAGACCATCCAGGGTCTTGATCTCCTGGATCTTCTTCTCACTCAGATAGGTCGGACAGTTCCGATCCCGAGGAGAATGAAGACCAGAGCAGTTAGTGCACTTGTACGGAGGTGTGCATTCCTCCGCGCCGTGAGCTACTTTCCCACATGTACCACACACTGACTGATTCGAACAACGAGATACCATGTGTCCGAATCTCTGGCATTGATAGCACCGCATAGGAGGCGGGATGTACGGCCTCACATCACAACGATAGGTTGTCACCTTGACTTTCTCTGGCAACACTGACAATTTGAAGGAGACTATAAACGCACCCGTGGCAACGTCTTCACCGTTGACTTTGCGTGTGATACGCCGGACGTGGGTCACGCCGCGGTGCTTCATGTCTTCCATCAATTCATCGTCAGTGTTCAGGACGAGATCGCGGTGGAAAATCACTCCACGAACCAGATTCAAGGTCTTGTGCTCTTCCACTTTGACGGGGATGTCGCCAAAGTGGTCGCACTTAAGCAACCGATCTGCTTGGAGCGCAGTGCTCGTCTTTAAAAGCAAACCACCATTGCGCATTTTCTTCAGGTCCTCCAGTTCACCGTAGACACCTTCAATGTGGCGACTAAAGAGAATCGATTTCACCAGCTTGAAGTCTTGCCCATCGGTCCTGGTAGCAACCAGGAACCTAGGGAAGCTGGAACCCAGACTAAGTCGCTGCGCTTGTTCCCAAGGGGTTGCCCCCCTTAGGGAATCAAAAGTTAAAGACTTGGGTAGCGAACTACCCGAGGTGGCAGGCGGAAGTTGTTTCGACGCCATGCCCGAAATCATCCTCCCCGAATGCCACCCACTCCGATCAGGGGTCTCTGTAGCCGAACCAAGCAGCCAAGGCAATACCCACCTGGTCGTAGCAGGTATTGCCCGGGGTCCGATGTTGAACGATGCCTAATACGGGATGACTGAGGCAATGAGCACTAGGACTCCCTTCCTCCGGTCACCCGCAATAGCATGTACCCCATAGCGTGTACAGAGCACTAACAATAGGAAAAATAAATAAAAATAATTAATAATAATATGTCCTTCTGGCATTCGGCTGTGCGGGGACCTGCGTTGTCAGGCGGATACCACTGCCCGGGTACATGACACTCCCACCCGCCGCGTCCTGGGTGGTTGCTGGCACGGGCTTTCGAGCGTAGTCGCACACATAGGAGCTCCATCGCCGGGCAGCACGCACATCAAATTTTGAATGGTCTACATATGACCCTCGGAAAAATAATAAAAAATAAAGAGGGGACCATGGCCACATGACCCTTTAAGTCGCCTTCTACGACAGGCAGGGATTACCTATGGATGTATTCAGCCTCTCCCATCCACAGGAGGTCCATCACATTATACCAAACCGCAATCCATGTCCGCGCCAGGTCGCCCCTTTTTGTCGCCTCTTACGACAGGCAGGGGATACCGCGGGTGTATTCTGCATGTGTGTCCCCCACCCGCAGGGGGTAGTGTGTTTGGTCCGCGAGAGGTATTTTATTTCCCTCAAGTCCGCCGGCAAGCCGGTTAGGACCCCCCTATCCGCCACCTGGGACGCGCCACGTGGGAGTATCACCTCTCCCCCTGCTACGCCTGCGTAGCAGGTTCGTGGCAGTAAAACATCGTTCATCTATATTTTAATATAAAAATGGCGTGTAGCCTCCGGAGAGGCCTGGTGCAGATCTTTCGAGTTGACGCCCTGTAGGCAACCTGTACTTCTCTGAAGGTGGGTCCCTACATAAAATAAAATATAATATTGAAGACGGCACAGTGACCCAACCCCCACAAACCGATGATTATGATGATGTTTGATATTTAAACGGGCCTAACAGCTACGTCATCGGCTCACGAACCAAAGGAATTAACTTTGGAAAGTTAATAACCCCTACTCGACCGGGAATCGAAGCCGGAGCCGTTGGACCAAAGACCAGTTAGCTATCCAATTAGGCATGGAGTCAGACATTAACCTAGACTGATTAGGGGTCATTGCTACCTGGATCAGTAAGTGTTAGAATTAATTAGAATCTCTTCACCCTTTGTTGCATGATGTAGCACATATGCAACATAGATTAACAAACTGTTTTGCACGCCTCTGGTGGGCACTTCATGAACCAATGCATGTTCCACGTGTGTTCCAAGATGTTTATATAATATATTTGACCTTAGTTACTCATAGGTTGGCTGTACTGTGGCCTTAGAGTAGCATATGGTATGAGATGGGAGGGCCTACACCCCTTTGTTGCATGACGTAGCACATATGGAACATAGATTAACAAACTGTTTTGCACGCCTCTGGTGGGCACTTCATGAACCAGTGCATGTTCCACATGAGTTCCAAGTTGTTTATAGAATATATTTGACCTTAGTTACCCATTTCTATATATTTTATGTAGGAACTAGTGGAATGACAACCGTATCAAAGATAATGTTTATTCATGATGTAGCATATATGCAGCATTATTGATAATTTTTTTCAATATTTTTCCAGTTCTCTAAACCTTATGGAGATCTAAAAATAACTTTTAAACATGAAAATAAAAAAATCATGCATTAAAGGGTTAAGGTACAGTAATCAAAACACAAGTATTGATTGTCTCTTTGGTATCACAAAGGTTAAGTAAATCTCACCGAAATAAACATTGTATGTATGTTATATTACAGAACATATTTTAGCCCATTAATTTGATAAACAGTGTGTGTCTAATGTAAGTTGAGGATAACTTTGTTCAGAGTCGTGAGATAAATAAATACTTGCACTAATATATATTAGCTTCTACCTTCCACCCCTCCAAGGACCTTCATGGCCTGTGCGGAGATGACTGATTTTACTAATACTAATTAATAAGGGTAAAGATACATGTTTTTCTAGACCAGTATGGCGAACCTTTACCGACTAGCGCCACAATTAAGGTCTTGTTTATTATTTTTTTACTGTATAGAGTGCCATCTGTTATTTTCCTTTAATATAGTGATGAAACCTATCATCTGACTTCAATTAAGCATTAGGTTGCATTACACATACATCAATTAGACAGAATGTTTCACCATTTTATTTTGCAAACATCATTAAAAATTACATTAAAAACAGGTAAATTTTAAGAATAAGGTATATTTTTGCTTTAACGTAATCAAATTAGTAAAAACCGGCCGCAGAATGAATTGATGCACTTTTTTATTAAAGCGTAATATTGATGATGATGATGATGATGCTTGTTGTTTAAAGGGCCCTAACATCGAGGTCATCGGCCCCTAATGGTACGAAATGAGATAACAACGAAAAATTGAGAAGCATCCACTGGCCAAAATAAAAAAATGTCATGAAGAATGAATCGATGGACATGAACACAACAAAAACAAAAAACAAACAAAACAGTGGATCATACTCAAAAAAGATTGCAAATAATAGTGTTAGTGACCAAGGGACCACTTATAAAGCACAATGATGCTAATGGCACTTATCGGTAGTAAAGGAGAACCATGATATTTCTCAAGCTGCGGTACTAATCAAAGGTAGCGTAAACTCACGGTGTCCCAAACATTAAGGTACTACTCACAAGTATTGTACATCGTACAGGTAACGCAGACCTATGGTGTTTCTCACACAATGGCGCCACTCATAGCCAACGCAAACCGATGAGGTTCCTCACCTAGGTGTACTAATCACGGGCGCCGGTATTCCCGTGGTGTTCCTCGCATAGTGGGTACTAATCACTGGCAACGCAGACCCACGGTGTCGCTCATATAGTGGTACAACTCACAGGCTACGCCCAGACGCGTGGTGTCGCTCACACGGGTACAACTCACAGGCAACGCCCAGACCTGTGGTGCTGCACACATGGGCACGACTCACGGGTACTGGAAACCCACACTGAACCCCACTCGAGTGCTACGAATCACAAAAATATGGATTACCTAACAGAGTGGTACTACTCGCAAGTAAAAGCGACCGATGGTGTTCCGCGCGTGATGGTACTAATCAAAAGTAGTTTCATGGTTCTAATCCAATCATCCCTTGGTCACCCCTTTTAGTCGCCTCTCACGACAGGCAGGGGATACCGTGGGTGTATTATTCGTCTGCCTTCCCCACCCACAGGGGGTGTGTGTTTGGTCCGCGAGAGGTATTTTATTTCCCTCAAGTCCGCCGGCAAGCCGGTTAGGACCCCCCTATCCGCCACCTGGGACGCGCCACGTGGGAGTATCACCTGTCCCCCTGCTACGCCTGCGTAGCAGGTTCGTGGAAGCGTAATATTAACATTTCCCATGTTGCTAGGTTTCCGACTTTTTTTTTACATGTTTGAAAGATTACATTATGTTAGTATGATGTGTGCAGTGCCACAGACGTTGTGATCGCGTGTCACCTAGTACCACACTTGTCATAGGTTCGCTATCCCTATTCTAGACACTGTAACGTCTAGGACAGAAATAAATACAACTGCAATTTACAGATTGTGTGTAAATAGTGATTAGGCTTAATTGTAATGTTTAATGTAGTAATAGATAAATTAACTGTCACACGTAAACTACTGTGACACTGTGTTGACTGAGATAACCTACGACAGTAACAAGAAACTGGACCGAAGCCTGAACAGCTGCATAAGATATATTATCTTTAATCTGCGATATGATGCTCATATATCACGTTATTATAAGGATCTGTCGTGGCTTCGAGTGCACCAGCGCCGTGAACTTCACATGCTATCACTTCTGCACAAAGTACTTTCCACTAATACCCCTGATTATCTGTCTTCATCATTTTCCTACCTCTCGTCCTATCATGAACACAATACAGGATCTGGCTCCTCTCTTGCCATACCTGTAAACCGCACTGCTGTGTACAAGCGCTGCTTCATAATCTCTGTGTCTAGGTCATGGAATACGCTACTGGCGAACATTAGAGATCGGGCCAGGTAGGAAGACATCTGGGAGCGCATGCGCACTTTGGACTGTCTCGCGTAGCGTATCCCCTCCTAACAGAGCTCCTGCTACAAGGACAGTGCAGTGCATAAGTTTACACTCAGCTGCCGCGCTCTGCTTTCTAATTTTCCATTGAGTAGTAACTGTGGTGAGTGGTGGTGTACGTTAGGCCTATCTGTGACACTATGGAAGGCGTTAAAAGTAGCCTGCATCGTAAGGTGCTAAAGAGTCAGACTCGTGCAGCAATCTTGAACGTTATAGACTTTATTGGAAAGGGAGGCAATGGAAGAAAAGTTCGTGATAGATGGTAAAAAAAAAAAAGTGCAGGAAAGAGTAGCAGCAGCTGTTGGAGTGTCAGAAAGTTATTTGGTACGGATTAAGAGCGAAAAACGAAAGAATTAGGAAAACCTATGAATAGTCAAACAAAAACAGAATGCGCACAAAGAATATTACTGGACTGGACGACTTTGACGAAGGTGCCGTATGTCGTATTGTTAGCAAATTTAATTTAGATGAAAAATGTTTACCTACAGTTTAAAAAATTCGTGCAAAGTTAGGTAAAGACTTAAAGTTCAAAGGATCCAATACTAGTGTCAAGCGAATTCTTCGATCATTAGGATATCATCAGAAAAAAGGACTAAGACTAACAAGCGCATCCTAATGGAAAAACATGACATAAAATACAAAAGGTTTGTTTATTTAAAAAATGCCCAGTATCGGGCGGAGGATAGTTGTACATGCTGGCGGTGAAATGGGTTTCATCGAGAACTGTCTGCTAATCTGGAAGTCAGGCAGCAAGAGTGGCGACTACCACGATGACATGATTAGTGACTTTTTTTTAAGAGTATGAAAGATAACTTCCACCTCGCAGTGTTCTCGTAATTGACTACGCGTCATATCACAACAAGAAAGTAGATAGTGCTCCAACCTCCAGCTCACGGAAAGTGACGATGATCTCCTGGCTAGTGAATAGGAACCTTCCACGCCGTGAGACGATGTACAAACACGAGCTTTATGAGCTTATCAAATTGCACAAGCCGGCACACAAAACCTACGTCCTAGATGAACTCATGGAACAGTACGGACACTCGGTAATTCGACTGCCCCCATATCACCCTGAATTAAACAGTATTGAAATAATGTGGGCAAAAGTGAAGAACTGGGTAGCTTCTCACAACGTCACCTTCACTATTGACGACGTAGAGAAACTCACTTGACAGAAATTCGTGTCAATATCCGCCGATGACTGGAACATAAGGGATGGGGAACATTTTAAAGACATTTGGAGTCCTTTGCGATCCAGCTGGGAGCCGACGACACGTCATCCGGTGAGGACGACAGAAATGATGACGGAGGACTCAGTGGAATTGAAGAGATGTAGTGGACATAATAAAACAAGAATGTGCTCATTTTGTGAATAATTATAGTGTCATTATTTTATTACTTATTACTTCTAGTGCCATTTAAGTTATCTTCGTATACATACGTTGTTACTCAGCATATGTAGACCCATTATGGTGTTTCCTTTTATGAATTATATTTTGTTTCTGTACTTGAGAACAATTATATAATTATATATGTCATATCGTTAAGTCACATTTCTTATTTTACAACAAAACATTGGCATTAAGGAGCTAGGGACAAAGATCATATAGTCTAACACTGCTTTCTCGCCTTAAAGCAAAAGTACTTATTATTATTATTATTATTATTTCTTTCTTAATCTGCTTACCCTCCAGGGTTTTTCCCTCGGACTCAGCGAGGGATCCCACCTCTACCGCCTCAAGGGCAGTGTCCTGTAGCGTGAGACATTGGGTCGGGGGATACAACTGGGGAGAATGACCAGTACCTCGCCCAGGCGGCCTCACCTGCTATGCTGAATAGGGGCCTTGGTGGGGGATGGGAAGATTGGAAGGAAGCAGCCCTGGCCTTAAGTTAGGTACCATCCCGGCATTTGTCTGGAGGAGAAGTGGAAAACCACTTCCAGGATGGCTGGGGTGGGAATCGAACCCACCTCTACTCAGTTGACCTCCAGGCTGAGTGGACCCCGTTCCAGCCCTCGTACAACTTTTCAAATTTCGTGGCAGAGCCGGGAATCGAACCCGGGCCTCCGGGGGTGGCACCTAATCACGCTAACCACTACACCACAGAGGCGGACATTATTATTATTATTATTATTATTATTATTATTATTATTATTATTTCGTTTCACCCTCTTTGGGGTATGTTGAATCAATTCTTTCTCTGTGTGTTGTTCTTTACTTAGTGCCCAGTATTTCTTCATTCTTTCTGATCTTCGTTTCTTCTCGTCTTCCGAGATAATAGATGTGCCTTTTAATGTAGATTTGTTTTGGAACGTTATGTTTTCTTCTTTAGTTATTACTTTAGCTGTTCGACGGAATAGTGATTTTTCTGTAATTTTTAATTCTAACAAGTCTTTTTCAGTTTCTTTAAACTAGTTCGGTTTTGTTTTGAGTTACGGAAGAAGTCAAGATTTGTTCGGTTAATCATTGAGTTCATTCCGAGGAGAAGATGACCGTAAAAATTTATCCCCTTTCTTCGCATAATATCTGAGAGTTTTCAATTTTCTTGTAGCTTCTTCTTCTTCTTCTTCTTCTTCTTCTTATTATTATTATTATTATTATTATTATTATTATTATCGAGTTATTTTACATGACGTGGCTTAGGTTATGAAGCCTGGTGTTATAGCAAACCATATTCTACACTGTACATTTACAGCGTCGTAAAGTTAATTTTAAATCAAATTATAGTTTTAAAAAATAAGGACTACGCAAATTGATACACGGAAAGGATTTTGACAGCTAATGTAATAAGAGGTTAAATTATGTTCTAACTCCTTCAATCTATCTGTCATCTGTAACACTTCTAAATGCATTAATTTCGTCTAGGTATGTCTGTTATTTTCAGCCGGAAGGGAATTCCACTAACTGAAAATCTGTGGAGTGTTACATGTCAGTTAATACAAATATTTCGGCTCAACTGTACGTCGCCACAACACTGAGCGAGGAGGGGAAGTCAGCGTTCTCGCTCCCACGGCTCTGCTTTCTCACTCGCACACTTCCCCTCACCGGATGTCTTCCTAGCTGGCCCGATCTCTAGAGACAATCCTTCTCATCGCAAGTTTAAAGTTGCTTGCCGCGAGATTTGCTGGATAGATCTCGCTGACTTCCTGGATAATTGTGAATGAAGGAACTGAATGAGATGAAAGAATGGATTACTGTAGTTACATCATTTAAGTGTACTTTATTTTGTGTATTTTAAAATTAAGGATTCTTTTATTATTATTATTATTATTATTATTATTATTATTATTATTATTATTATTATTATTATTATTATTATTATTATTATTATTATTATTGTTACCGTGTTTTGGTGGTAGTTATGCATGAAAGAAGGTGCTGGGTGGTGAATAGGTCTCAAGCTACTAAAGTGAAATTAATTTTAAAATTTAACAAGGTTATATTTTCTTTTCAAAATTAGGTAACAACAAATAGAACAGGTACTTAGTAGCCGAAACACAATTGAAAAATACATTTACATAGGTACCCCATTTGGGGCTTCAAAAGTCAGAAACATAATTCTTGGGCAATCAGCTCAGTTTTACCCCAAACACAATTTTAACAGAGGGGCAGAAAACCCCATTCATACCTAGGAGCCCTTGCTCCAAATTACACTGAAAAGCCTCCTCGAGGCATACATTATACAATTTTCAAAAGAGCCACTCGCTCTCAATTTTAAGCCTCTCCCAGGCCACACCAAACTCCACCTTTAAGCTGTCCTCAAAGGACATATACACAGGGGTAAAATACCCAACCTACTGAGGTCTATTAAATGACAAGAAGGTTAATACATGACCTCTAAAATACAATTTGAGGGGAGGCGAACTTGCACTCCTAATACACTTTGTTTAAGACCTACTTGGCCTTAGGCCGTTAGTGCAAGGGCTAATCCCATACTACAGAGGTGACTTAAGAAAATAACAATTTACATTACATTACGGAAGAATTGGTTGAGAAAATAAGTTCACCTCCAGACAATGTGAGTGGGAGCTCGAGAGGGTTAGCACTCTCTATCCCAGAATGTAGCTTTACAAGAGAATAGATGAAAAGAGAAGTTACATTTTAGGAAAAGGTTACATAGTGGAACGCTTAGAACCCGCCCCGAAAATTAAACTGCTGAGCTAGCAAAGAAAGAATTTATTAATCGGCCATTACCTTGTTGCTGACCGCTGCCGAGGAAAGAGGCGCTTCCCGCCTCCTGCTATGTACTTAATACACTGAAAGATGGAACAGAAGTGGCCGAGAGACCCAAAAATCAGCAGTTTAAATACTCTCGCGGAAGTTTCTAGGCGTTAGGGGAATGAAAACACCCTCCCACAAACACTTTATTGGGTAGGACACAGCAACATATTCAAGTTGGGGGAAGATACATCTGATTGGATAGAAATTAATTTAAGAAATTCGGGATTGGTTAGGTTCAACACAAGGGGAAAGAAGGGGTGAATATTGCCAACTTAAACAATGACTGAAAGAAATTTAACAAAGAACAAACTCTTGAAATTAAATTTTCTCCAACAAAATAGTTCTTTGACTCCGCACTAGGTTGCACTATTGTTGATCTTCAGTAGTGTCCTCTAGGAGAGAAAGTTTACACTTCTTACTTCAAGCGAAACAAAAACACATCAAAAATGACACAGTTCAAAAACTCAAAATTTTCCACGTGGTGACATCTTCTGAGAAGGTAAAGAATTAACAGCGTAGATAAAGTTCAGACTTCCTCCAGCAGAGGAGTTTCACCTGGCGCAATTTTTAAATTAGCGGCGTGGAGGTGTACCGCCCGGTACAATTATTATTATTGCTATAGCTATTATTATTCTTTGTTTTATTTGTATTCGATATTATAAGTTTTGTAAATGTATACTCATCTAGTTTTTAAGTGTAAGAGAGGGCCTGTAGCCATAACTTCGCCACCAGTAAAGGCATTATCTATCTATCTATCTATCTATCTATCTATATCATGCATGTATCAAAGTAATTTGTATTGCAATAAATTATTTCTCTCTCTCTCTCTCTCTCTCTCTCTCTCTCTCTCCAGTTCCTGGCGAACTAGCCTATGGGAGTATTCTATTCTATTCTAATAATAAACACTATGCACCTGTTTGTCATATTTAGTAATATTTTTTGAGACCATGTTCATTCCGTTGATAATATGCATTGTGGGAAGTGTTCTTAAAACCCATCGTGATTTGTACGTACAGTGAAGCGTATGGGTGGGTACCATCGGTTTCTTATTTGCTTGATTCTGCAACTTATGGCATTTATACAGTATGAGGCAATGGATACATTTCATTCTTGATGATGATGATGATTGTTGTTTAAAGGGACCTAACAGCTAGGTCATCGGTCATTAATTGTAAGGGGTGAACGAAACGCAAATTAAAACTTCAAAATACATCCACTGACTACAATCTGATGATGATGATGCTTGTTGTTTTAAGGGGCCTAACATCAAAGGTCATCGGCCCCTAATGGTACGAAATGAAAGAACAAAAATTGCAAAGGCATCCACTGACCAAAATAAAAATAAAATATGGCATGAAGAATGAATGGATGGACAGGAACTCAACAAAACACAAAACAAACAAACAAAAACCATTGGATCGGACTCAATACAGATCGAAAATAACATTATTACCGACCAAGGAACCACTTATAAAGCACAATGATGCTTGGTGTCTAAAGGGGGTGCAAAATCCACGTCTAAGGCCCCACAGAATGGTACATGTCGCGAGTAAAATAGAACCATGGTATGTGTCATGTTGGGGTATTAATCAGAAGTAGCGAAGACCCACGGTGTTCCACAAAAGATGGTACTACTCACAAGTATTGCAATACGTACAAGTAACGCAGACTTATGGTGTGTCTCACACAATAGCCCAACTCAGAGTCAACGCAAACCGAGAAGGTTCCCCACCTAGGTGTACTAAACACGGGCGCCGGTATTTCCGTGGTGTTCCTCACATAGTGGGTACTAATCACAGGCAACGCAGACCCACGGTGCTGCTCATATAGTGGTACAACTCACAGGCTACGCCCAGACCCGCGGTGTTGCACACATGGGTACGACGCACGGGTACTGGAATCCACCAGGCCAGGCTTTTACTGATACTAATCACAAACCTATTTCGTACCGAATTTAGTGGTACTACTCGCAAGTACAGGCAACCTATGGTGTTCCCCGCGTGATGGTACGATTCAAAATTAGTTTCATGGTTCTAATTCAGTCAGCCCTTGGTCGCCCCTTTTAGTCGCCTCTCACGACAGGCAGGGGATACCGCGGGTGTATTCTACATGTGCGTCCCCCACCCGCAGGGGGTAGTGTGTTTGGTCCGCGAGAGGTATTTTATTTCCCTCAAGTCCGCCGGCAAGCCGGTTAGGACCCCCCTATCCGCCACCTGGGACGCGCCACGTGGGTCACCTCTCCCCCTGCTACGCCTTCGTAGCAGGTTCGTGGTGACTACAATCTAAAACAATTGAAGATGAAAGAATGATCGTGAAACAGAAACAATCAGTGGATCCAATTCACAATGCCTTAATTACCGGGATGATACTTATTATCTAAAGGGGCCCAAAATCCAGGCCAACGGCCCCTCATAATGGTACTAATCACAGGTAATGTAAGGTAATGTAGGCCCATGGTATGTCACACACAATGGCACCATTCACAAGCAACGCAGATCTATGGTGTTCCTCACATAGTGGGGCCATTCACAGGCCACGTATACTCATGGTGTTGCCCACATGGTGGTACTAATCATAGGCAATGTCTAACTAGACCCACGGTGTATCACACATTACGGTAACGCCCACAGGCAATACAAACTCGTGCTGTTCATCACGTAATGGTACTATTACTCTCAGGCAACGCATACCCATGGTTTTCCTCGCATAGGGGTATTATTCGCGGGCGCCAGCCAGACCATCGATGCTCTTCACTTAGTAGCACAAATCACTGGCAACCTAGACCCTTGGAGTTTCTCATAAAGTGGTACAATTCACAGGTGAATCAGACCCATTCTGAACACAGTGGAACCGACCGGTGGAATACACACGATGACCATTATCAACAGCAACGCCCAGACCCCAAGTGTTTCTCGCTAAATGCTACCACTCCTATTTACCGTAGACCCATCCTGCAAAGATGGAACTAGTCGCAACTAACATGGTGTTTCGCACGTAATGGTACTAATCACAAGTAGCCTAAAGGTCCTATTGTCATCATCCCATGGTCGCCCCTTTTATTCGCCTCGTATGACAGGCAGGGGATACCATGGGTGTATTCTACGTCTGCATCCCCCACCCATAGGTGTATTTCATTCTTGAAAGTAACTGCTATCATGAGAACGTGAGCTCTTCCTTACTTTTCTACGTTCGCATGGGTAAGTTATCGGGCTGTACCTTTTTTTAAGGCCTGTATCTTTCCGGTCCTAGATCCTTCCTACCCCATGAATGGCGAAAATCTAGATGGGTTAGTGCGAGGTTCAATTACAATTTACCATATCGTCGTTGCGCCTGCGAAAACCGCTATATGACAGTGTTGTTAGAGGAATACTGACCCGCAGCACAAATCTCCTTAGAGACAGATGATGATGATGATGATGCTTGTTGTTTAAAGGGGCCTAACATCGAGGTCATCGGCCCCTAATGGTACGAAATGATATAACAAGAGTTCATCCACTGACCAAAATAAAATAGAAAATGTCATGATGAATGAATGGACGGACATGAACTCAACCAGAAACAAAAAATCAAACAAAGAAACAAAAACCAGTGGATCAGATTTAAAAAAAAGATCGTAAATAATATTATTACTGACCAAGGGACCACTTATAAAACACAATGATGCTTGATGTCTAAAGGGGTGCAAAATCCACGTCTAAGGCCCCACAGGATGGTATATATCGCGAATAAAGTAGAACCATGGCATTTGTCATGTTGGGATACTAATGAAAAGTAGCGAAGACTCACGATGTTCCACAGAAGATGGTACTACTCACAAGGATTGCACTTCGTACCGGGAACGCAGACCTGTGGTATTGCTCACACAATGACGCCACTCAGAGCCAACGCAATGCGGTAAGGTTCCTCACCTAGGTGTACTAATCACGGGCGCCGGTATTCCCGTGGTGTTTCTCACATAGTGGGTACTAACCACAGGCAACACAGACTCACGGTGCCGCTCAGATAGCGGTACAACTCACAGGCTACGCCCAGACCCGCGGTGTTGCTCACATGGGTACGACGCAAGGGTACTGGAAACCCCCCGGGCCAGCCTCTTTACTGCTACTAATCACAAACCTATTTCATACCAATTTAGTGATACTACTCGCAAGTACAGGCAACCCATGGTGTTCCCCGCATGATGGTACGAATCAAGAGTAGTTTCATGGTTCTAATTCAATCATCCCTTGGTCGCCCCTTGTAGTCGCCTCTTACGACAGGCAGGGGATACCGCGTGTGTATTCTACATGTGCGTCCCCCATCCGCAGGGGGTAGTGTGCTTGGTCCGCGAGAGGTATTTTATTTCCCTCAAGTCCGCCGACAAGCCGGTTAGGACCTCCCTATCCGCCACCTGAGGCGCGCCACATGGGAGTATCACCTCTCCCCCTGCTACGCCAGCGTAGTAGGTTCGTGGTCTTAGAGACAAGAATTCTTTGAGAACCAGTATTGAAATATAGACAACAGATCCTTAGCAGCCCATGTTCGATCCCCGACTGGGTCGGGGAATTTTTACTGCGTGCGGTCAATTTGCTATAGCTCGGGGAATCGGTGATTGTATTAGTCTTAATACGCATCTCTTCATCTAAATACAACGTACCACTAACAATCACTACAGAAACACGCAATACCGAATAGATTCCACAAAATAGGATTGGTACCAGGAACTCGACCAATCCACACAAGCGCTCAGGGCTAGGAGAAGTAGAAGAAGAAAAGAAGAAGAAGAAGAAGTAATTAAGTCTTTTTCTTTTCTTTTTTATTTACAAGTTGCTGTATGTCGCACCGTCACATACGTCTTACGGCGACGATGGGATAGGAAAGGGCTAAAATGGGAAGGAAGCGACCTTAGCCCTAATTAAGGTACAGCTCCAGCATTTGTCTGGTGTGAAAATGGGAAAGCACGGAAAACCATTTTCAGGGCTGGCGACAGTAGGGTTCGAACCCACTATCTCCCGAATGCAAGGTCACAGCTGCGCGCCCCTAACCGCACGGCCAACTCGCTCTGTGTTTTAGGTTTCTCACAGAACGGGAGATCATTACGATATCGTGTTGAAAAAAACTGATCATTATAATGTAGAAGCAACATATAACTTTGTTGAAACTTAATTTACGTAAATTAGTAAGTTTCCAATTACACGGGAGTCGCTGACCAGTGCAGACTCTGGGTCATGTTATGGTGAGAACGTATTCGCTCAGAGTCTTCCAATTACCAAGAACATTCCATGAATTTGCAGTTAAAGAAAAAGAAGAATATGTATAGCGCAATTTCTTTAATAACATTTCCTTCTTGAAAGTGACCGCTATCATGAGAACGTGAGCTGTTTAGATGCCGATTACATCCAACGGCACATACATACTGTATACATCGAACAGGCAGGCGCCTACTCGCTACTAGAGTTGAAGGAACAAAAGTTAACTTACTATATTTGGTAGGTTTTTCAGTTCGTGATGTTCATCAGTGCAGAAAAATTATGGAGTAACCTATGGCATACTTCCTTTCTCATCTACCACACCTTCGACGGCGGCGACTAGGACCCCTCTCAAGAATTAAGTAGAACCTGGGACAGAACTTTTAACTTTGTATCGAATATCGAAGGAATGCGTATCCAAGACAGTAAAAGAGTGTCCAGTTCTCCCGTAAAGAGGAGAGTAGAGAGTAGAGAGGAGATTCCCCGTCTTGAAATAATGAGGCACACATATTCAACATTTACAGAAAAATAACAGCAACTACTACTACAACAATGGCGGCCCCATGGTGTAGCGGTAGCGTACCTGCCTCTTACCCGAAGGCCCCGGGTTCGATTCCCGGCCAGGTCAGGGATTTTTACCTGGCCCTGAGGGCTGGCTCGAGGTTCACTCAGCCTACGTGATTAGAATTGAGGAGCTACCTGACGGCGAGATAGCGGCCCCGGTCTAGAAAGCCAAGAATAACGGCCGAAATGATTCGTCGTGCTGACCACACGACACCTCGTAATATGCAGGCCTTCGGGCTGAGCAGCGGTCGCTCGGTAGACCAAGGCCTATCAAGGGCTGTAGTGCCATGGGGTTTGTTTGTTACTACAACAATACCGAACTCCTCGTGCCACCCAACCTGAGCGTCATTGAGCATTAGAACTACTCTTACCTGAAGAATGTAGGACTAAAGAAATTCAATTCATACAGCAAGTGGTCACAAAAATTTTATACTATTCACATATAGTATGTAAAATCCTTAGAAACAGCAGAAAGAATTCAGCCGAAAAACTAAAGCAAGAAAGAAAACACAGAAATCAAGATATGCATCACAGCAACCCATTCATTGAAAAAAAAATCATACCAGATACCAGAGCACTCAAGAAGCAAAATATAATCAACAGCTTCTCAACCATAAAACAACCTGTGACAGATCCTTCCACACTCGGTCAATACACAAGATAAATTGAAACAGACTGGTGTATATAAAATCATTTGTAAAACAGTTAATATTTTTACATGGATCAAACTGGAAAACGATTTGACATCAGGTTTCATGAACGCCTGGCGGTACTTCAGCTACATAAGCATGAAAAAAATCAGCAGTTGCTGCAGCACATATATATAACACAGGACCTGAAGTGTCAAACATACACAATTCTCTCACCATTTTACGCACACGTCAAAAGGGGATAAAACTGAGTATTTTAGAAACTCTAGAAATTTGTAGACATCAATTAATAGATGCGCAACATATGCTCAATGATAACATTAAAAATTAATATTTTAAAGCAAGACTATGCTTTAGCAGCAACTGTTTATTTCTGAAACGACACACACCTTTACTTGACCCAACATAGATGTAGCACAGCTGTCATGATGATGATGATGATGATGATGATGATGCTTGTAGTTTAAAGGGGCCTAACATCGGGGTCATCGGCCCCTAATGGTACTAAATGAAATGACAACAAAAAGTTCAAAATCATCCACCGATCAAAAAAAAATGTCATGAAGAATGAATGGATGGACATGAACCCCCAATAAATACAAGCAAACAAAAAAAACAGTGGATTCGACTCAAAAATATCATAAATAATAGTATGACTGACCAAGGGATACCTTATAAAGCACAATCCTGAATCGAGGATGCTTGATGTCTACAGGAGTCCAAAATCCAGGTCTAAGGCTCCTCAGAATGGTACATGTCGCGAGTAAAGTAGAACCATGGTATTTGTCATGTTGGGGAACTAATCAAAAGTAGCGAAGACTCACGGTGTCCCACACAAGATGGTACTACTCACAAATAAGGTACTTCGTACAGGTAACCCAGAGCTATGGTGTTTCTCACAATGGCGCCATTCATAGCCAACGCAAACCGATGAGGTTCCTCACCTGGGTGTACTAACCACAGAGACTCTTACTATCCCGTGGTGTTCCTCACATAGTGGGTACTAATCACAGGCAACGCAGACCCACGGTGTCGCTCATATAGTGGTACAACTCACAGGCAACGCCCAGACTCGCGGTGTTGCTCACATGGGTACAACTGGCGGGTACTGGAAACCCAGAGACCAGCCTCTTTACTGCTACTAATCACAGACCTATTTCATACCTAATATAGCGGTACTACTTGCAAGTACAAGCAAACCCATGGTGTTCCCCGTGTGATAGTACGAATCAAAAGTAGTTTCATGGTTCTAATTCAATCATCCCTTGGTCACCCCTTTTAGTCGCCTCTCACGACAGGCAGGGGATACCGTGGGTGTATTATTTGTCTGCGTCCCCCACCCACAGGGTGTAAAGAGAGAGAGAAAAGAAGAAAGAAAGGATCCGTCACTTCGAAAGATGAAGTAACGGACGAAGTAAGGCAAGGGGCACGAAGGGCGTGAAAATGAAAGACTCCCTAGGCCTCGAATGCTCTAATAGCGTCGGGGTCGGAAAAGAACAAGAGTTGACCAAGGGAGGTCTGACAGAATAGACGAAAGTGAGGAGCCTAGCACAAGTAAGTGGAAGCAATGCCAAGACTCAGCTAAAGGCCCCGTGGTCGCCAATCCACACTCCCAAGTTAAGAGCCTCTTGGGCCCCTGTTAGTCGCCTCTATGACTGGCTGGGGATACCGCGGGTGTACTCTACATGTGCGTCCCCCACCCGCAGGGGGTAGTGTGTTTGGTCCGTGAGAAGTATTTTATTTCCCTTAAGTCCGCCGGCAAGCCGGTTAGGACCGCCTTATCCGCCACCTGGGACGCGCCACGTGGGAGTATCATCTCTCCCCCTGCTACGCCAGCGTAGTAGGTTCGTGGCGCACAGCTGTGAGCTTGCATCCGAGAGATAGAGGGTTCGAACTCCACTGTCGGCGGCCCTGAAGATAGTTTCCCGTAGTTTCCCATGTTCACAGCAGATGAATGTTGGGGTTGTACCTTAATTATGGCCACGGCCGCTTCCTTCCCACTCCTAGAATTTTCCTATCCCATCGTCGCCATAAGACCAATCTGTGTCGGTGCGCCGTAAAGCAAAGTGAAAAAAGAAAAACACACATGTAATAAATTCATAATCCACATAGGCCTAGCTTCTGCTATTCAGTGCAATAGTATAATGTTCTCTGAAAACAACTGTGTAGGCCTGTAAAGCAGCAATTTTGTGTCACCATTTTCACCACCTGACAATAGAGCAAAGTTTTTGAAACGCGTTATGAAATAAATTATTGAAACTTGTGACCCATAAACTTAAGTTTTCTCGAAAATAACATGTTAGAATAGTATTCTTATAAAGATAGACAAGTAACAAAAATTGCACTCTTAAAATAATTTACATCAAGTGACTTATCGACAAAACAATTATATTTAGTTCTAAATACGTTTAAATTCAGTATAACTGAAAAGCATTTCAGAATATTTCGTATTTCAAGCCGGCCCCGTGGTGTAGGGGTAGCGTGCCTGCCTCTTACCCGGAGGTTCCGGGTTCGATTCCCGGCCAGGTCAGAGATTTTTACCTGAATCTGAGGGCTGGTTCGAGGTCCACTCAGCCTACATGATTACAATTGAGGAGCTATCTGATGGTGAGATAGCGGCCCCAGTCTAGACAGCCAAGAATAACGGCCGAGAGGATTAATCGTGCTGATCACATGCCACCTCGTAATCTGCAGGCCTTCGGGCTGAGCAGCGGTCGCTTAGTAGGCCAAGACCCTTCAGGGCTGTAGTGCCATGGAGTCAGTCAGTCAGTCGGATTTCTTAGAATTGAACAATGTTTTCGTTTTGTTAACGAAATCCTCTTAAATTAAAAATAGCTTGGAAACGATCATTTTTGAGAGCGAGTTTAATGTAGAAGTATTATCTACATAATCAGTCCGGTTAAACCGTAAGTTTATATAATACATTAACGGACTGCAAATAAACGGAATTCTATTGAATGTATGTTTGCTTTGAAAAAAGTCTGCTTACCCTGTTTAGATGCATCTCTTAATGAGGAGGGAGATATTCATCTGTTCTGTTCAGGAGTGGATTTGCGTGACTGCACATTGTACTCTTTGTTGATATCTATCGCCTAGACGTGACGTCATCATGGCCACCCGGTAGCAACTTCTGGGTGATGTCATGGATCTATTATTTAGGGAGGCCTTCCGATACTGGTTGTGGCGCCATTATCTCCTTGACAAATGGCTCCCAGTTCGTTGTATCATCGCCAAACAAGTACTAACGAACACCCAGACAGCTGCAGCACCTTTAGGTGTTGGAAGATAAATAACGAGTAACAAAAGTGATGATCCCAATTATATCTCCGTCTGCTCCATGAGTAGTATTCAAACGTCCTGAGCCAAACTTTCGCTCGAGAAAGATTTCTAGTTACAAATACAGGGTGTAACAGAACTATACCGACAAAAATGTTAGGGATGCTCTTCGTGTTATTTTGGGAACGATGGTGCAATCGGATTGGCGAAGAATATTTTTTCCTTTCCAGAAAATGAGGTAATTTTGACTTGCGGGCACGCGATTCACATTGACGAAATTGCCATATTTGCTATGCGAGAGAGCCAGGCGCTGCCTGGTGCTCTGATTCAGAGGAGGGAAGAGAAGGGAGGGGAAGTGGGAAGTGGGAGACAGAGGTGATTCTCGGGGCGAATGCACATGTTTCTCGTTCGTTTCGCGTAGTTTCTCACCAGCCCCAGTAGGCACAAATTGCCTACTACGCGAACCCAGTAGAAAGATGTTGAATATGATGCTTGTTGTATAAAGGGACCTAACATCTAGGCCATCGGACTCTAATGGTACAAAATGTTATGACAATTTAAACATCCATAATCCTCCACTGACCAGAATTCGAAAAGGTGAGGACGAAGAATGAATGGATGGATATGAAATTAAAACAATCAGTGGACCCTACCCGCAATGCCTCACATTCCCAGAAACTAGGTTAGTATTACCGACCAAGTGACTGCTTCTATGGCAAAATACTGAATCGATGATGCTTGTAGTCAAAATGGGTCCAAAATCCAGGCCATCGGCCCCTCATAATTGTACTTATCGCTACGGAAGTAGAACCATGTTATTTGTCCTGTTGCGGTACTAATCAAAAGTAGCGTAGACTCGCGGCATTCCACACAATATGGTACTACTCATAGGTAATGACATTCGCACACGTAACACTGACCTATGGTGTTTCGCACACTGCGGCGCTGTTTACAGGCAACACAAACCTATGGGGTTCCTCACATAAGTGGACTAACCACAGGAACCCGCACTATCCCGTGGTGTTCCTCACAGAGTGGCTACTAAGCATAGGCAAGGCAGAACCATGGTGTCGCTCTTCCCATGGTGTTGCTCATACAGTGGTACGAAATAAAGAAGGAAATTACTGCGCACTTTCTTTCGGTACTTGCGAGTAGTACCACTATGTTAGGTACAAAATAAGTTTGTGGTTAGTAGCGACAGACTCTGGGTCGGGGGATACAACTGGGGAGAAGGACCAGTACATAGCCCAGGCTGCCTCACCTGCTATGCGGAACAGGGGCCTTGCGGGGGGATTGGAAAATTGGAAGAGATAGACAAGGGACAGGGAAGGAAGCGGCCGTTGCCTTAAGTTAGGTACCATCCCGGCATTTACCTGGAGGAGAAGTAGGAAACCACGGAAAACCACTTCCAGGATGGCTGAGGTGGGAATCGAACCCACCTTTACTCAGTTGACTTCCCGAGACTGAGTGGACCCCGTTCCAGTCCTCGTACCACTTTTCAAATTTCGTGGCAGAGCCGGGAATCGAACCCGGGCCTCCGGGGGTGGCAGCTAATCACACTAACCACTACACATAGAGGCGGACTGGGTAGGTAATAGAAAACCAAATTAGAAAGAGAGAAAGAATTCCAAACAATTGTTAAATTATTAAATAAAGAATGTATTACTCTGGGAGGAACAGCAATTTTTATATCTTACTAGCGAATGTACCCGTGCTTCGCTACGGTATTCTACATTGTATTCGAATATCGAAGTAAATAGTGTACATGCAGTAAATAAGATAGTTTTAAAATTGCATGTCTCTTAGCGTTATCCGAGAAAGAGCATGGGGAGGTCCCCGTACGTTTCCAATGTAAAGTGTTTGTTACGGATTTGTGATATAACGGCAGGCTCACTTGCCTACTGGCATTCACAATCAGGTTGGGAAGTTTACATTATAATTGCAGGCCCCATTGCCTACTATGCGGACAGAATCGATTTGGGGAGTTTTCGTTAAAATGGCAGCCCCCCTTTCCTACCTCCAGACAGATTACAGTTTTTATTATAATGGCAGGCAATTACCCTACTATCACTCGAAATTGAGTTGTGCAGTTATCATTATAATGACAGGCCCCTTTTCCTACTGCCAGCCAGCGTACTGCCAGTCACACCAAGTTGGTGAGTTTCCATCAAAATAGCAGGCCACTATGCCTAATGCCAGTCACATTTTAGATGAGTACATTTCTTTATAATGGCGGGCACCCTTGCCTACTGCCAAACACAATCGGGTAGGGGAGTTTTAAACAAAACTGCATGCTCACTTACCTTCTGCAAGTCAAATCGAGAAGGGAACTATTCATTACAATTGTAGGCCTTCCTTACTAATGACAGTTACACAGGAGTTGGAGAAGGAACCCTTTCCTACTGCCAGTCAAAGTCGGTGTGGGGAGTACTGATTACAATAGCAGACCGACCCTTTCTCGATCGCTAAATCGACATCAGTGAATATATATAGATCGACATACGAAAGTATATGCGTGTTTACAATATTGAAGACCTTCATTTACAGATTAACTGCTACTAAACGTACGTCATATCGACAAAGGATTATACCATAAGACACGCCGGATTTAGTGGCCTAAATGGCTGGTCCAATGATATGTCATCTATTCTTGGGTCAGATTTAGAAACGTGGAACAGGGTAAAGGTTTTGTAAGATCATCTCACATTACATTACTTTTCGGATAATAATGTGACAGCTACATACGTAGCATTTGGCTCACATATGGCTACTGAGTGGGCCAATTTTCGTGAAGAGTTTGATGATTCTATATTTCATATAAGTAATTGAAAGTATGAATAATGCATGTGAAAATTCCAAATTGACTTAACATCGATTAATAGAGAAAAATCAAACGTAAAAGGGATACAGATACGGCATAAAGTCATAAGACCAAGGTTGTAGATCATTCCAAATTGAACGGAGATTGTGCAATCCGTTACGTGATAGGAATTTCCGAAGGTCTGCACCATCATTAAAATTGCCTGCATATTTCGATATTCTTCGGGGATAAAAAATGAAAAATTTAATGATATAGGATTTTTCATTCGTTACAGGCTAAAACGTATAATTTTGTCAAATTTCAATTATCTTCTTATTCTTCTGGCAGATTATGCCACAATGTGGATTTTGGGCGAGGCGGGTAAAAATTAGGACTTTCAGGAAATCAAAAATTATGGAGATTGTTATTATTACCCCTTAAACGGAAAGCTGTAGGAAAATTTCGCCAAAATAGTCAGTGTAGAGGTACACAGTCGTTACGATTTGATTTATATAGATAAGGAATCTGCTCCATGTAAAACACCTTTTGGGCTATGTCCGCTGGACTTAACCTGCAAAAGTGACCATTCATGATATCTCCCTTATTAATCCTCCTGACGAAAAAATGCACATGAAAAAAAAGGTTTAGAGGTGGAATTCCATCAGGTTTGGTCGATTTCCAGTCAGGTTGGTCTTGTTCTGTATATATTGTGGAAGAGTAAAATCACCATTTCGGTTCCTTATAAACCGCCAGTCCATTCCGGAACATGAAATGTTATTTACGTTTAAAACCTACCTTTGGACAGGTGGATGCTAAATATAAATTTTGTTTCGAATGTCTTCAGTAGTTTTCAAGTTGTAAGGAATACGCTTTACACGCACCCGCTCGTGAGTTAAGTCCGATGGGACTTGTACAGAAAAACGGTCCTTTAATGATATCTCCCTTATTGATCCTCGTATCGAAATGATGCACATGAGAAAAAAAGGTTTAGACATTAATTTCTACCAAGGTAGGTAGACTTCCATAAACTTTTGTTGTGTATATTTTTTGGAAGTGCAAAATCACTGTTTCGGTTTCGTATAAACCCCCAGTTAGTTCAGGGATTTAGAAACAATATTTGCCCTGAAACCTATCAAGGACAGGTGTATTCTAAATACGAATCTTGGTGGAAATGCATCCAGTAGTTTCTAGCATTCACGTACATACGGCGTAATTAAGGAAGAAAATAATACAGTTAAGAATGTTGAAACTAATAGAAAATGGATTATAACTGAGGACAGCCGGATAACGACAAATAAATAAATGCCGTGAGTTATGGATATAATAAAGCGCTAACAGAGGAGAAATTTAGGTTCAGTGATTCTTAGGTAAACAAATATGAAGATGACTAATGGTGTTATTACTTAATCTATTCGAGGGCGGTTATAACCTCCAACGATATTCCGCCAATATCCCGCAGATGAGCCGATTGATGCCTCTCTTGCCATCTACCCAAGGAACAACCACGAATTTAAAAGCATGATGAGGAAAATGGCAATACGTTACTTCCCTACTGGCATGCAGTCAGAGACGTTGCCATGGTAACCTGTAGGTTCGTTGTCGGTCTGTCGGTCACTAAATGCAGAGCATGATACCAGCAGAAAATTGTAAATTTCTCCGTCATGTGAAGAGTAAGGTAAATTATGAACATAACGAAAGTTGTTTATAATGAAGAGACGTTTCACGTACGGTAAACGAAGTTTACAGAAAATCAATAGTATAAGAGAAAATAGAGGAAAACCACTGTGGTTTTCCTATAAACACCCCGTCTATTCAAAGATTTTAAAATTATATGCATATCGGAACCTTTCCTGGGATGAGTATACTCTAAATATGAAGTTTGGCTGAGATCTATCCAGCCGTTTCGACGTGATGGTGGGAAAACCACTCTGGTTTTCCTATAAACCCCCCGTCTATTCAAGGATTTTAAAATGATATGCATATCTAAACCTTCCCCGGGATTAGTATACTCTAAATACAATGTTTGGTTGAGATCCATCCAGCCGTTTCGACGTGATGGTGGAAAAACCATTCTGATTTTCCTATAAACCCCCCATATATTCAAATATTTTAAAATGATATGCATATGGAAAAGTTCCCCGCGATGAGTATCCTCTAAATATGAAGTTTGGTTGAGATCTATCCAGCCGTTTCGACGTGATGGTGGAAAAACCATTCTGGTTTTCCTATAAACCCCCTGTCTATTCAAGGATTTTAAAATGATATGCATATCAAAACCTTCTCCGGGATGAGTATACCCTAAATATGAAGTTTGGTTGAGATCTATCCAGCCGTTTCGACGTGATGGTGGAACAGACAAACAGACAGACAAACAGAAACAATTTTATTTATCCCCGCCCAAAGGAGTCCTATGAGTGCCTTACACAACAGTATATTTTTTTCCCAGATATTAAATCTTATTTGTACCTATTTTGGTTGACAGCTATGCCCAAACGTACATGCATAATCTCACTGCTCTAGAATCCTGGAGCTGACGTTGCCATGGTTACGGCAGTTCATTTCTTTATCCGATTCCTAGAGCAGGGGTAGTGTGGTGCCAATATCTCCGTAACGGTTGGTTTTAGGGCCTTAAAACATGGTTTTCGGGCCCATAGGGCTTACCGAGTTTTGTTCTTTGCGTCAAGAGGATTAAATTGAGCTTTGTCTCGTCCTTATACGACAAATTCGATATTTTGCCTATAATAGTATAAGAGAAAATGGAGGAAAACCGTTTTTCCTATAAAACCCCCGTCTTTTCAAAGATTATAAAATGATATGCATATCGAAACCTTCCCCGGGGTCAGTATACTCTAAATATGAAGTTTGGTTGAGATCTATCCAGCCGTTTCGACGTGATGGTGGAACAGACAAACAGAAACAATTTTATTTATATAGATGACGGATAAGCATGAGCACGTTGAAAAGTGCAGATTTCCACTTCGAGATTCATACCTCCTAAACGGTTTATGATATTAAGAAACGGTTTGCGCCATCAGACGCCTCGTTATTCGCTCTACATGTTTGTTTCTAAACCATTTCCTCGTATCTCCCATATTAAGGGGTAAATTGAGTTCAAATTTTGAATAGGGTGAAATTTGGGTACATTTTTAACATTTTACATTACATTTTGACTACTTATGTATAAGCTAGAATCATGAAATATGGTACACATATGTCCCTTAATCGTGCCAATGTGCGCACACAACGTGATGATCCTATCATTCTTATAAGTGTGTCAAACAATAAAATATACTTGTAAAAATCACCAAATTTACGAACAATCCAGAAATACGGCCAAATTTAACGTATAAGGGAGAGAGATACGACAAAATATCACAGGACCAATGCTGTAGATCACTCCGAATTGAACGGACATTGTGCCATCCGTTTTGTGATACGACTTACCGTTTAGCCAAAAAATAGCTCAAAAGGAATGTCTGCGCAGTCATTAAAATTGCCTCCATATTTCGATATCTTTGGGGTTAAAAAGTGAAAAATTTGAACACATTGGAATTTTCCCGTCGGTTAGGGACCAAAAGCTATAATTTCACCAAATTTCAATTGTCTACCTCGTCTCGCAGGTTGTGCCGCCATTTTGATTTGGGGGGATGGGGGATAAAAATGAGGAAATTCCCGAAAATTTTTAAGCCCACGGAACCTATAGGTTATCGTTTTGGATATACTATACGACTGTGTTCTTATGCTGAGCCCAAAATTTGAGCCCCCCCAGCGTGCCCCCTTCAGGGAATTTTGAGAATTTCCGATTTTTCTAGGGATCCTGGGGTCATCAGTTTCCCTCGTACCAAGTTTCAAATTTCTGAGATTTCTGGAAGTGCCTCATTAATTCACGTCTTTTTTCATTTTCAAATATTTATATATACATCGCTCCAGCCCGACTTGCTTTTATATATATAGATGACGGATAAGCATGAGCACGTTGAAAAGTGCAGACTTCCACTTCGAGATTCATATCTCCTAAACGGTTTATGATATTAAGAAACGGTTTGCGCCATCAGGCGCCTCATTTATCGCTCTACATGTTTGTTTCTAAACCATTTCCTAGTATCTCCCATATTAAGGGGGTAAATTGAGTTCAAATTTTGAATAGGGTGAAATTTGGGTGCATTTTTAACATTTTACATTACATTTTGCCTACTTATGTATAAGCTAGAATCATGAAATTTGGTACACATATGTCCCTTAATCGTGCCAATGTGCGCACACAACGTGATGATCCTATCATTCTTATAAGTGTGTCAAACAATAAAATATACTTGTAAAAATCACCAAATTTACGAACAATCCAGAAATACGGCCAAATTTAACGTATAAGGGAGAGAGATACGACAAAATGTCACAGGACCAAAGTTGTAGATCACACCGAATTGAAGAGACATTGTGCCATCCGTTTTGTGATACGACTTACCGTTTAGCCAAAAAATAGCTCAAAAGGAATGTCTGCGCAGTCATTAAAATTGCCTTCATATTTCGATATCTTTGGGGTTAAAAAGTGAAAAATTTATACACATTGGAATTTTCCCGTCGGTTAGGGACCAAAAGCTATAATTTCACCAAATTTCAATTGTCTACCTCGTCTCGCAGGTTGTGCCGCCATCTTGATTTGGGGGGATGGGGGATAAAAATGAGGAAATTCCCGAAAATTTTTAAGCCCACGGAACCTATAGGTTATCGTTTTGGATATACTATACGACTGTGTTCTTATGCTGAGCCCAAAATTTGAGCCCCCCCAGCGTGCCCCCTTCAGGGAATTTTGAGAATTTCCGATTTTTCTAGGGATCCTGGGGTCATCAGTTTCCCTCGTACCAAGTTTCATATTTCTGAGATTTCTGGAAGTGCCTCATTAATTCACGTCTTTTTTCATTTTTAAATATTTATATATACATCGCTCCAGCCCGACTTGCTTTTATATATATAGATAGATGACGGATAAGCATGAGCACGTTGAAAAGTGCAGACTTCCACTTCGAGATTCATATCTCCTAAACGGTTTATGATACTAAGAAACGGTTTGCGCCATCAGACGCCTCATTTATCGCTCTACATGTTTGTTTCTAAACCATTTCCTATTATCTCCCATATTAAGGGGGTAAATTGAGTTCAAATTTTGAATAGGGTGAAATTTGGGTGCATTTTTAATATTTTACATTACATTTTGCCTACTTATGTATAAGCTAGAATCATGAAATTTGGTACACATATGTCCCTTAATCGTGCCAATGTGCGCACACAACGTGATGATCCTATCATTCTTATAAGTGTGTCAAACAATAAAATATACTTGTAAAAATCACCAAATTTACGAACAATCCAGAAATACGGCCAAATTTAACGTATAAGGGAGAGAGATACGACAAAATGTCACAGGACCAAAGTTGTAGATCACTCCGAATTGAAGGGACATTGTGCCATCCGTTTTGTGATACGACTTACCGTTTAGCCAAAAAATAGCTCAAAAGGAATGTCTGCGCAGTCATTAAAATTGCCTTCATATTTCGATATCTTTGGGGTTAAAAAGTGAAAAATTTGAACACATTGGAATTTTCCCGTCGGTTAGGGACCAAAAGCTATAATTTCACCAAATTTCAATTGTCTACCTCGTCTCGCAGGTTGTGCCGCCATCTTGATTTGGGGGGATGGGGGATAAAAATGAGGAAATTCCCGAAAATTTTTAAGCCCACGGAACCTATAGGTTATCGTTTTGGATATACTATACGACTGTGTTCTTATGCTGAGCCCAAAATTTGAGCCCCCCCAGCGTGCCCCCTTCAGGGAATTTTGAGAATTTCCGATTTTTCTAGGGATCCTGGGGTCATCAGTTTCCCTCGTACCAAGTTTCAAATTTCTGAGATTTCTGGAAGTGCCTCATTAATTCACGTCTTTTTTCATTTTTAAATATTTATATATACATCGCTCCAGCCCGACTTGCTTTTATATATATAGAAAACATTATGTGGAAGAGGGAATACAATAAGCACTAACGAAAATAATTAAGGGTGAGGAACATGTTCGTACTAGAATATGTTACGCTTTATTAAATTTAGGACAGGGGAGGGGGGAGATAACATGTAGATGGCATATAATTACTAGTAGATATAAATGTAAGTTAATATAAATGTAGAAGTAGATAAATAGTTGTAACCAATTTGACTCTGTCTTAGTCTTATTTAATGTGTTATTTCATTTTATTCCTGACCCGGGTCAAATGACTGGAAACAGGCTGTGGAATTTGATTTTTAATTTGATGACGATGGTGATTGTAGTTTAAAGGGGCCTAACATCGAGGTCATCGGCCCCTAATGGTACGAAATGAGACGGAATGGAATGACAAATTAAAAGTCTAAAATTCTCCACCGACCAGAAATCAAAGCGTGAGAACGAAAAATGAATGGATGGGCATGAATTTAAAACAATCAGTGGATGCGACCCGCAATGCTTTACATTCACACAAACAGACGTAAAACAATATGATTACTGACCAAGGGACTGCTGCTATAGCATAACATTGAATCGATGATGCTTGCAGTCTAAAGGGGGTCCAAAATCCAAGTTATCGGTTCCTCATAACGGTACTTATCGCTAGGAATGTACAACCATGGTATTTGTCACGCTGCGGTACTAATCAAAAGTAGCAGAGACTCGCGGTATTCCACACATTATGGTAATGCTCACAGGTTATGAAATTCGACATATACTATAGACTTATGGTTTTTCTCATATTGCGGCGCCATTTACAAGCAACGCAACCCTATTCAATATTTTAAAATCATTTTTAAGGTAACTAGCTGGTGTACCTGTGCTTCGCTACGGTTGATGATGATGATGCTTGTTGTTTAAAGGGGCCTAACATTAAGGTCATCGGCCCCTAATGGTACGAAATGAAAGAACAAAAATGTCAAATTCATCCACTGACCAAAAAAATAATACTGTCGTCATGAAGAATTAATGGATGGACATGAACCCAACAAAAAAAATTTTAAAAAAAGGAAATAAACAGCCAAAATACAGTGGATCAGACTCAAAGATCATACATAATTGATTACTGACCAAGGGACCACTCATAAAGCTTGATGATGCTTTATGTCGAAAGGGGTGCAAAATCCATGTCTAAGATCCCACAGAATGGTACATGTCGCGAGTAAAGTAGAACCATGGTATTGGCATGTTGGGGTACTAATCAAAAGTAGCGAAACTCACGGTTTTCCACACAAGACGGTACTACTCACAAGTATTGTACTTCGTACAGGTAACGCAGACCTATGGTGTTTCTCACACAATGGCGCCACTCATAGCCAGCGCAAACCAATGAGTTTCCTCACCTAGGTGTACTAGGCACGGATGCCGGTCCCACGGGCCCCGTGGTGTTCCTCACAGAGTGGATACTAATCAAAGGCAACGCAGACCCACGGTGTCGCTCATATAGTGGTACAACTCACAGGCTACGCCCAGACCCGCAGTGGTGCTCACATGGGTACGACGCACGGGTACTGGAAACCTCCAGGCCACGCTCATGACTACTACTAAACACAAACCCATTTCGTACCGAACATAGTGGTACAACTCGCAAGTACAGGCAACCCATGGTGTTCCCCGCGTGATGGTACGAATCAAAAGTAGTTTCATGGTTCTAATTCATTCATCCCTTGGTCGCCCCTTTTAGTCGCCTCTCACGACAGGCAGGGGATACCGTGGGTGTATTATTCGTCAGCCTCCCCCACCCACAGGGGGTGTGTGTTTGGTCCGCGAGAGGTATTTTATTTCCCTCAAGTCCGCCGGCAAGCCGTTTAGGACCCCCCTATCCGCCACCTGGGACGCGCCACGTGGGAGTATCACCTCTCCCCATGCTACGCCTGCGTAGAAGGTTCGTGGGCTTCGCTACGGTATTCTCAAAAAATACTCTCTCTGTAGTTTTCCCAACTGAAGTCAACATAGGTCATTATAATGACGTCAGTCGGAATGTAGCGATTAAAAGCAATGTTAGTATATAAAATGCTCGATCAAATGAAAAGCGCACATTTTCTCACTTTTAGCGAACTGTATGTCCTACGGTGCCGATCTAACACTCCAAAGTTCCAGTGCTGGAATGACCAGGCCGCAGACAACCGCGAGCATTCCTCCGCCAATATTCCGTTAAATGTGCACACTGTTCATTCCAATCAATGCCTCAGAGTAGGGATTGAATAGCTGAATAGCTGGAATGCTACGATGAACCAGTAAGTTACGTAAAATTAGTATCAGAAAATGTATGAACCAGAGGAATGACATACTAAAGAAGAGAGGCATCTAACTCCCCAGCTACTTCCCGTCAACATTCAGGCAGGCCATTATACTTAGTACGCAGCATCGGGAGAGCCGAACTTGTTCTCGGACACCCCGGAACTAAAAACCATGCGCCATTTTATTACACACCCTAAATACTTGAAATTATTCACCAGTTCCAGGTTTGTGTTTTGTACCTGGCATTAAATTCTCTTAGTTTCTTCCTTCCTGGCATCGCGTTGATTTCGGCAATGCCAATAATAAGTTTGAGTGGCGTCTTTAAAAGTAAGAAAGATCACAATATGAAGATAAAGTTGAGATTCAAGAAGACAAATTGGAGCAAATATTAAATTATAGGAAGGGGAGTTAGGAATTGGAATAACTTACTGAGGGAGGAGATGTTCAATAAATTTCCAATTTCTTTGAAATTATTTCAGAAAAGGCTAGGAAAAACACAGGTAGGGAATCTGCCACCCGGGCGACTGCCCTAAATGAAGATCAGTATTGATTGATGATTGATAATAATATTTTATTGGTGATAAGAAAACTGTTTTTGGAAATTCCCACCCGAACCATTATTTGGTGCAACTACCGTGAAATCCTCTTCTATTAAAACCAATGTTGTAATTATGCTCATGAATTTAACCAATAATCTGTGTGAAACGCTTTCTTAGCTTGTACTTAACTACTCTTGTGTGTAGTTCTTACTTATTTATTTATTTATTTATTTATTTATTTATTTATTTATTATTTATTTCATTCAGCCTCCTCGGAGTACGTTAGAATGCGTTTCTTCCCGTAACTTTACAGGTGTCAGTTATGTTTACTGCCTTCATTCAGCTGCATTACTTCATATTATACCTCTTAGGTTATTATAGCATAGCTTGTATTTTGACAGAAGTTTGCCTTTTAATTGTTTCAGGATCTGCTGTCTTTCTCTGAGGAGGACATCAAGGACCTCGGCGTCAAGAACTCTGCTCACCGGGCTAGGATCGTGTCCAGCCTTGTGGCACTGCGCTCCAAGTATGAAAAAAGTAAGTCAAATTCGAACTCTACAGAGAAGCCGATATATACGAGTAATATAGGCCCCTAGGCATGTGTGTATGGGTGGTGGCTTTTGGGACATCAATTTTGACTATTATTTTTGTTAATTCGTGCAATCCTTTTTTAATAATTTGTATAATTACAACTAGAAATTATTGCCTTTATTTTTCACTATTTATTCCTAGAACAAATCATCACCTGTGTGGTCTTACAGCGAAGAAGCATACATGTAATACCTATAATTCTCAACTCCTTTCAATATGACCGAGATATCTCTTTTCTTTTTTTTTCTTTTTTTTTGCGTCGCACCGACACAGATGTCCGACTCGCTGGCTGAACGGTCAGCGTACTTGCCTTCGGTTCAGAGGGTCCCGGGTTCGATTCCCGGCCGGGTCGGGGATTTTAACCTTAATTGGTTAATTCCAATGGCACGGGGGCTGGGTGTATGTGTTGTCTTCATTATCATTTCATCCTCATCACGACGTGCAGGTCACCTAAGGGTGTCAAATAGAAAGACCTGCACCTGGCGAGCCGAACCCGTCCTGGGATATCCCGACCGACACAGATATGTCTTATGGCGACGATAGAATAGGAAAGGGCTAGGAATTGAAAGTAAGCGGCCATGGCCTTAATTAAGGTACAGCCCCGGCATTTGCCTGGTGTGAAAGTGGGAAACCACGGAAAACCATCTTCAGGGTTGCCGACAGTGGGGTTCGAACCCACTATCCCCCTATTACTGGATACTGGCCGCACTTAAGCGACTGCAGCTATCGAGTTCGGTGACCGATATATCACTAGTGACTCCCTTTCGATGATGATGATGATGCTTGTTGTTTAAAGGGGCCTAACATCGAAGGTCATCGGCCCCTAATGGAACGAGATAAACGACATGAGAGATGATGTTAAAATTGTAAAACATATCCACTGACTAAGGTTTAAAAAAATGATGATGGAGAAAAATGAGGGTGAGATTAAAACAATCAGTGGATCTAATACGCAATGCCTAATTTTCTAATAAAGTAAGAGAATATACAGGAAAACAAAAGAATAAGGCATTGCCTGGTAGTACATAATTTACGAGAGACGTTAAAATAACACATTAAAATACGCAACACAAACTAAAATGAAGTCAATGGGATAAAAGCCAAAGTGACACAAAACACACTAGGACAAAGGACAGCATCACACAAGATAAAACAGTCCACTATCCCTCATAAAGCGGACGACGAGGTCTGCTGACTGCTCGTCATCACGCAAGATAAGGGAGATAGTACTCGGAAGGTTAAGACTACGGCGCAGATCGACCAGGTCCACACACTCCGTAAGGATGTGCACCACGGTAAGATGGTCGCCGCAGGTACACACCGGAGGGGGTTCTCCTTTCAAAAGATGCGAGTGAGTCAAGATACCGTGGCCGATCCGAAGACGACATAATACCACGGCTTCCCTCCGCGAAGCCCGAAGGGAAGTCCTCCATACCTTCGTTGTTCCTTTTATCGCTCTCAGCTTATTGGGAAGTGGAATGGCCTGCCACTCCATCTCCCAATGGGACATAACAAGATGTCGCAGCTGGGAGCGAATATCACTTGCTGGAACCTTGAAAGGCAAGGGGGGCAGTGTAACTGCCTCCTTGGCAGCCCGATCTACTAACTCGTTTCCCTCTATGCCCATGTGGCTTGGGAGCCACAGAAACGTGATTCTGGTGCCGGCATCCGAACACCCGGCCAGCAGGTCCTGGATCCGCTGCACCAGAGGGTGTCGAGGGAAACAGGTATCAATAGACTGAAGCGAACTCAAGGAGTCAGTACACAGAAGGAAGTGGCGGCGCTTATTGTACAGTGCGTACCGCAGAGCCTCACAGATAGCATAGAGCTCTGCTGTGTACACACTACAGGTTGTCGGAAGAGCAAAAAGGAACTTATCATTACCAACAACGAACGCACAGCCCACCTTCGTATCTGTCCTTGAACCATCCGTGTAGACGACGACTGAACCTGGATAGCGGCCAACAACGGACAGGAAGAGCCTCCGATAAATCGAAGGGTCCGTGTTTTCCTTTGGGCCAGTGTGCAGATCCAGGATTATTTCAGGTCGTCGTACGACCCACGGAGGTACCCCACTTGGTTGTCTGACAAGGCAAGGAACCGAAGGTACGTCAAACAATTCGGAAATGCTATCCAAGCGTATCCCAACCGGCCGCGTCGCTCGAGGACGAGCAGCGTACAGCAAACGGTTGCCATTGTTGAACACACAAGGATAGCTTGGATGAAGTGGCATCTGTCGCAAATTTGCAGCAAATGTAAGTAGAAGGTGCTGGCGCCTCAGGTGTAAAGGCGGCACACCAGACTCAGCGAGCAGGCTAGCGATGGGGCTTGTACGAAAAGCTCCCGTAGCCAACCTAACCCCGCTGTGGTGGATACTGTTGAGCTTCGCAAGAACGCTTGGTCTTGCGGAGCCATATGCTGCACTGCCGTAGTCTAACCGGGATAAAATGTGTGCCCGATAGAATCGCAGGAGCACCGTGCGGTCAGCCCCCCAAGAAGTGCTGCTAAGAAACTTAAGGATATTAAGCCTCCTAGTGCATTGCACTTTTAACTGCCGCACGTGTGGCTCCCACGATAATTTACTAGCAAAAAGGAGCCCAAGAAATCGGTAAGTGTCAACAACTGGAAGAACGACGTTGTCTAAATAAAGCTCAGGATGGGGGTGAAGGGTACGTTGACGACAAAAGTGGACAACAGATGTCTTTACGGCAGAAAACCGAAAGCCATGTTCTAAGGTCCACTGCTCCACCCTCCTAATAGCATGTTGTAATTGTCGCTCTGCGACTGCCATATTACGCGAGCTATAGTGCAGAGCAAAATCGTCCACATATAGCGACGGTATAACTGCTGGACCAGCAGCAGCAACAATGCCGTTGATGGCAATCGCGAACAGAGTGACACTAAGGACCGATCCCTGTGGGACTCCATTTTCTTGTACGTGGTATTGCGAATATGTCCTCCCTACTCGGACACGGAATAGACGGAGGGACAAGAAATTCGCAATAAACGCCGGCAAGTTACCTCGGAATCTCCATTGATGCAGGGCTGAAAGGATACCATATCGCCATGTGGTGTCATAAGCCTTCTCTAAGTCAAAGAAAACAGCTACCAAGTGCTGTTTGCGGAGAAACGCATCCTGGATAGAGCTCTCCAGGCGTACCAAGTGGTCAGTGGTGGATCGAGCAGCTCTAAATCCACATTGGTACTCGGACAAGAGTCCTTGTTTCTCCAGACACCACACGAGTCGCCGATTAACCATCCTCTCAAACAGCTTACACAGGCAGTTTGTAAGGCAAATCGGTCTGTAACTTCCTGCATACTTAGGATCTTTGTCAGGCTTGAGGACAGGAATGACTATACCCTCTCGCCACTGAGACGGAAAATCACCCTCCATCCAGATTCGGTTGAACACACGAAGGAGATATAATAAACTATCATCACTAAGGTGTTGCAACATCTGGTTATGGATGTTGTCCGGTCCAGGAGATGTGTCCTTGCAAAGCGCTAGGGCGCTGCGGAGTTCCCACTCCGTAAAGGGCACGTTGTAGTCCTCTGAAGCTTGAGAAGCAAAACTAAGGTGAGAACGTTCCGCCTCCCGCTTCAGAGCGAGGAAATCAGGATGGTAATTCCCGGAACCAGATACATCCGCGAAATGACTAGCGAGATGGTCAGCAATCAGGAGGGGTTCAGTGACGATGTTGCCTGCAATGGAAATTCCCGGTACAGAAGATGATCCTTGGATACCCGAAATACGTCGCAGCTTAGTCCACACTTGAGATGATGGAGTATGTGACGTCATAGACGACACATATCTCTCCCATGAAGCCTTCTTACTTTGGCGAATAAGAACTCGCGCCTTAGCGCGGAGTTTCTTAAATGTTACCAAGTTGGCCGCAGTGGGCTGTCTACGGTAATGTTTGTGAGCACGACGGCGTTCTTTGATAGCTGCTGCTATGTCTTCGTTCCACCAAGGAACGAGCTTTCGGCGAGGAGTCCCCGAGAAGAACGGAATGGACTCCTCAGCAGCAGCAAGAATAACCTGGGTGATGTAAGTTATTTCCTCGCCGACGTTCCGCCTGATTTTGTCGTGAAAGACAGCTAGAGATGTGTACTTTGGCCAATCAGCATGTTTAAAAATCCATCGAGGGGGAGCCTCGACGGATTTGTGGTTCAGCAAAGTAAGAATTATGGGAAAATGGTCACTGTCACAAAGATCGTCGTGTGTGTTCCACCGAAACAGCGGAACCAACGTTCGGCTGCATAGACTTACGTCTATGCGAGAATATGTGCCGTAACGTACACTGAAGTGTGTTGGTTCCCCTGTGTTCAAAATACATAAATCCAGCTCTGTTACTAATGTTTCCAGCTCTCTTCCCCGGGGGCAAGGTGACTCAGAGCCCCAGATGGGGTGATGGGCGTTGAAATCGCCCAACAAGAGGAAGGGAGGTGGAAGCTGATCGAGAAGAGCCTCACCTGGTGGAAAATAAACATTACACACTGTAGTTATGACAGGCAGCGGTACGCGAACAGCTACAGCCTCCAGCGGGGTTCGTATTGGAACCTCCTCGCTGTAGGTATCAGAACGGACAAAAATGCCAACGCCACCGGAAGCCCGGTGAGCATAATGTCGTTCTGTCGAGTATAGTCGAAAATTTCGCAATACCGTATGATGATCTGGTCGGAAATTCGTTTCCTGAATACAGACTATACTCGCCGAATACTCGCTAATGAGCTGGCGCAACTCAGCAAGATGCCTATCATAACCGTTACAATTCCATTGTAACAGTGCCATATTGTAAATGTGGACTTCTGAGGATTAGGATAGGAGCAACGAAATGCTACCTAACCTAACCTACACTCACATCCCCATCCGAAGATGGAGATTCGTGTTCCATGTGCAGCTCCTCGTCATCAGACGAGGTGATGCAGGCCTTCAACTTCTTCGACGTAGTCCGGGTGCGGGGTTTCTGCCCACGAGGGGAGCGCGCAGGTTTCCCCGAAGGAAGACCTGCTGACGCAGAATCAGGCCCTCCAGGTGGAGGGCGTGACACCCCATTTGTAGGAGATTTGGAAGAGCGCCTATTAAGGGCGTTCTTCTTCCCCGCCGTCGATTCTTGTTTAGACGGGCTGGGAGGGGAGTTCCCAGCCCTGGTCGACGATGCCGCCTCCGCCGGCTTAGGCGCGGCTTTCGCCGACCGTGTAGGGGAAGGAGACGTTGTCTTCTTCCCCTTCTGTGCCGGCGTAGGTTTCTTAGCCGGCACAGGCAGATTGGTGGTCGAAGGCCGGGATGGACCAGCCTTTGAGCTTGTTCTCTTTGCGGCGTTGCTCGCAGGAGCAACCGCCGCCTTGGGCGCAGCGATCTTCTGGACAGGTATTGCAGAGGAAAATGAGGAACCTGGCAGGGACTGAGCGATCAAGCTGAAGTCTAGTGTCTTGGCCGGTGCATTCAGGGAATTAAACTTACGGCGCGCTTCCTGGTACGAAAGACCATCCAGGGTCTTGATCTCCTGGATCTTCTTCTCACTCAGATAGGTCGGACAGTTCCGATCCCGAGGAGAATGAAGACCAGAGCAGTTAGTGCACTTGTACGGAGGTGTGCATTCCTCCGCGCCGTGAGCTACTTTCCCACATGTACCACACACTGACTGATTCGAACAACGAGATGCCATGTGTCCGAATCTCTGGCATTGATAGCACCGCATAGGAGGCGGGATGTACGGCCTCACATCGCAACGATAGGTTGTCACCTTGACTTTCTCTGGCAACACTGACAATTTGAAGGAGACAATAAACGCACCCGTGGCAACGACTTCACCGTTGACTTTGCGTGTGATACGCCGGACGTGGGTCACGCCGCGGTGCTTCATGTCTTCCATCAATTCATCGTCAGTGTTCAGGATGAGATCGCGGTGGAAAATCACTCCACGAACCAGATTCAAGGTTTTGTGCTCTTCCACTTTGACGGGGATGTCGCCAAAGTGGTCGCACTTAAGCAACCGATCTGCTTGGAGCGCAGTGCTCGTCTTTAAAAGCAAACCACCATTGCGCATTTTCTTCAGGTCCTCCAATTCACCGTAGACACCTTCAATGTGGCGACTAAAGAGAATCGATTTCACCAGCTTGAAGTCTTGCCCATCGGTCCTGGTAGCAACCAGGAACCTAGGGAAGCTGGAACCCAGACTAAGTCGCTGCGCTTGTTCCCAAGGGGTTGCCCCCCTTAGGGAATCAAAAGTTAAAGACTTGGGTAGCGAACTACCCGAGGTGGCAGGCGGAAGTTGTTTCGACGCCATGCCCGAAATCATCCTCCCCGAATGCCACCCACTCCGATCAGGGGTCTCTGTAGCCGAACCAAGCAGCCAAGGCAATACCCACCTGGTCGTAGCAGGTATTGCCCGGGGTCCGATGTTGAACGATGCCTAATACGGGATGACTGAGGCAATGAGCACTAGGACTCCCTTCCTCCAGTCACCCGCAATAGCATGTACCCCATAGCGTGTACAGAGCACTAACAATAGGAAAAATAAATAAAAATAATTAATAATAATATGTCCTTCTGGCATTCGGCTGTGCGGGGACCTGCGTTGTCAGGCGGATACCACTGCCCGGGTACATGACACTCCCACCCGCCGCGTCCTGGGTGGTTGCTGGCACGGGCTTTCGAGCGTAGTCGCACACATAGGAGCTCCATCGCCGGGCAGCACGCACATCAAATTTTGAATGGTCTACATCTGACCCTCGGAAAAATAATAAAAAATAAAGAGGGGACCATGGCCACATGACCCTTTAAGTCGCCTTCTACGACAGGCAGGGATTACCTATGGATGTAGTCAGCCTCTCCCATCCACAGGAGGTCCATCACATTATACCAAACCGCAATCCATGTCCGCGCCAAGGTCGCCCCTTTTTGTCGCCTGTTACGACAGGCAGGGGATACCGCGGGTGTATTCTGCATGTGTGTCCCCCACCCGCAGGGGGTAGTGTGTTTGGTCCGCGAGAGGTATTTTATTTCCCTCAAGTCCGCCGGCAAGCCGGTTAGGACTCCCCTATCCACCACCTGGGACGCGCCACGTGGGAGTATCACCTCTCCCCCTGCTACGCCATCGTAGTAGGTTCGTGGTGACTCCCTTTCCTCATTAGCCATAATATCTAAAGTAGAGACCTAGGATATGAAAAGCATTATTCCATCACAAATCATAACCCGTGCATTTTTTGACTGGCGGCTAAGCGGTGCCACATTACGGTTCGATTTAAGACTATGATAGTGCGAAAGTCCATAGCGAACTAGCTAGTCGGTGGACCTTTGACTTTTCACTGTAATCGTGTTGGCTTCCTCATAGGTACTGCTGCTTACAAATACAAATTGTTATGCCGTGATTAGTAAATGTGCTCTGTAATAGGAGAGTTTAATTTCATCTTTTAAATTTATCAGGTTTCTCAATAATCAAGTTATCTGCAATTTTTTTTGTTAGTGGCTTTACGTCGCACCGACACAGATAGGTCTTACGGCGATTATGGGATAGGAAAGGCCCAGGAGTTGGAAGGAAGCGACCATTGCCTTAATTAAGGTACAGCCCCAGCATTTGCCTGGTGTGAAAACGGGAAACCACGGAAAACTCTCTTCAGGGCTGCCGACAGTGGGATTCGAACCCACTAGCCTATCTCGCGGATGCAAGCACGGCCAACTCGCCCGGTGTCTGTAATTTTAAATATTACGTGTTCAGTATTATGTGTTTATATCAAGTACTAGGAGTGGTAGTGGTAGTAGTAGTGGTGGGGGGTGCTTTTATGATGCCTAGGAGCATGGACATCTTAAAGTCTCCACTGACTACACACATCACAAAACACTGATTAACTAAACATTGATTAATTGAAATAGTTTTTTAAAAATTAAGATGCCGCGAAGCAATTACCCTTCGTCATATCATGTATTATTATTATTATTATTATTATTATCATTATTATTATTATTATCATTATTATTATTTACAGTGGTGGAGCCTCTGTGGCTCAGGCAGCAGCGCTTCGGCCTCTCACCGCTGGATTCCGTGGTTCAAATCCCGGTCACTCCATGTGAGATTTGTGCTAGACAAAACGGAGGCGGGGCAGGTTTTCCTACTGGTACTCCGGTTATCCCTGTCATCTTTCATTCCAGCAACACTCTCCACTATCATATCATTCCATCTGTCAGTCATTAATCATTGTCCCAGAGTAGTGCGACAGGCTTCGGCAGCCGGCACAATTCCTATCCTCGCCGCAAGATAACGGCTTCATTCATTCCATCCCTGACCCGTTCACTGACTGGAAAGCAGGTTGTAGGTTTTCATTTTCATTTCGTACTAAGTTGCCATCTGGTCAGCTCATGGCTTTGAAAATTATGGGAAAAAAGGGATAATATTAGGGACAAACAAAGACACCTCCGTACAGGCCATGAAGGCCCTTGGAGGAGTGGAAAGTAAAGACTTCCACCATTGTTAACCTGATGATGATGATGATGCTTGTTGTTTAAAGGGGCCTAACATCGAGGTCATCGGCCCCTAATGGTACGAAATGAAATGACAACAAAAAATCAAAATCATCCACTGACCAAAATAAAATAAAAATCGTCATGAAGAAGGAATGGATGGACATGAACCAAAAACAAAAAAACAACAAAAAACGAGCAAACAAAAAAGGAGTGGATCCAACTCAAAAAAGATCATAGATAATTCATTACTGACCAAGGGCCCACTCATGAAGCACAATCCTGAATCGAGGATGCTTGATGTCTAAAGGGGTCCAAAATCCATGTCTAAAGTCCCTCAGAATGGTATATGTCGCGAGTAAAGTAGAACCATGGTATTTCTCAAGCTGCGGTACTAATCAAAGGTAGCGTAAACTCACGGTGTTCCAAACATTAAGGTACTACTCACAAGTATTGTACATCGTAAAGGTAACGCAGACCTATGGTGTTTCTCACAAAATGGCGCCACTCATAGCCAACGCAAACCGATGAGGTTCTTCACCTAGGTGTACTAATCACGGGCGCCGGCATTCCCGTGGTGTTCCTCACATAGTGGGTACTAATCACTGGCTTCGCAGACCTACGGTGTCGCTCGTATAGTGGTACAACTCACAGGCTACGCCCAAACGCGTGGTGTCGCTCACACGGGTACAATTCACAGGCAACGCCCAGACCTGTGGTGTTGCACACACGGGCACGACTCACGGGTACTGGAAACCCACACTGAACCCCCCTCGAGTGCTACTAATCACAAAAATATGGAGTACCTAACAGAGTGGTACTACTCGCAAGTAAAAGCGACCGATGGTGTTCCGCGCGTGGTGGTACTAATCAAAAGTAGTTTCATGGTTCTAATCCAATCATCCCTTGGTCGCCCCTTTCAGTCACCTCTCACGACAGGCAGGGGATACCGCGGGTGTATTATTCGTCAGCCTCCCCCACCCACAGGGTGTGTGTTTGGTCCGCGAGAGGTATTTTATTTCCCTCAAGTCCGCCGGCAAGCCGGTTAGGACCCCCCTATCCGCCACCTGGGACGCGCCACGTGGGAGTATCACCTCTCCCCCTGCTACGCCTGCGTAGCAGGTTCGTGGCCATTGTTAACCGTGGCACGTGATGGCGTAGAGTGGTTAGCTCTACGCCCGGCCGCCTTTGCCCCCAGGAATCAACCTGGTATTCATTTTTGGTGTAGACTGAGTGAACCTCAGGGCCATATGCACCTCCGGAAGTGGAAATCTCGTTTCTTAAATTTTACGACTTCCTGACGGGGATTCGAACCCACGTCCTTCCGAGCGAACCGAGCACGCCTTTACCGCCTCGGTCAGGCAGCCCTTAATATTAGGGATGCGCACCCATGTTTGATTGTAACATTCCACTTTTCGTTTTTTCGTTATCTTTGCCTTTCTTTAATTGATACCACTATTCATCCCATTTTTCTCGAAATAATGTGAAGCGAGTATGATAAGCCTTTCATTTTTCTGTTAACATGACAATTGACTGCATTGAGATTCGATCCCGGAACCCTAGAGGTAGAGGATAAGACATCCTTTCTTTGATGCCGCAGTAAACGTAATTAGTTATTTTTAGCGACGAATAGACCGACTCGTTGGCTGAATGGTCAGCGTACTGGCCTTCGGTTCAGAGGGTCCCGGGTTCGATTCCAGGCCGGGTCGGGGATTTTAACCTTCATAGGTTAATTCCAATGGCCCGGAGGCTGGGTGTTTGTGCTGTCTCCAACATACGTGCAACTCACACACCACACATAACACTATCCTCCACCACAATAACACGCATTTACCTACACATGGCAGACGCCGCCCACCCTCATCGGAGGGTCTGCCTTACAAGGGCTGCACTCAGCTAGACATAGCCACACGAAATTAAAATTAAAAAGCGACGAATATTTCTAGTTATTCCCAGGGATATTATACTTTTAAATTGTTAGCTAATACAGTTAATTTTGCCAGGGGGCAGTCATCAATCTGCATAACTAATTAAGCACACATCGCGAACGATGTAGATTAAACTGTCAAACTTACTATCGAAGTTAATTATGATCACAGACAAGTCTGAGGAATTAAATTGGTGGTAGCTTCCAATGCTTGACTGCACATTTGAGTTATGACGCTTGATCGGTGAAATGCCATTATGTCTACCGTCATAAATACTCTGGATTGACAACTGTATTTTCTGGGAAACTCAACATGACAACGTTAGTTCTACTTGTTACCTCTCTCTTTATCTCGCCATGACAGTTCGTTATGCTGCAATAGTAGCTCTGTACGACAAGGTGGGTTGATTTGAATGAGAGTAGAATAAAATTGCACAATCATTCGGAAAATGTGAGTACAAGACATTATTTAGAACATAAAACAAAACCTTGAACAAATTAGAACCCGGAAAGAACGCCCAGCAAACAAATATGTACAACCTCATTTGGTGTTCACAAATAAATAATAATAATAATAATAATAATAATAATAATAATAATAATAATAATAATAATAATAATATAGAATGGACAGTGACACACTCACCAAAAGATTATTCAAAGTAATCAACTCAGAGGTCATAATAAACTGGCTAGAAGAAACTAAGGCGGACCTCCAAGAAATGAAAAACACGGACGCCATCATAGAATATCGTGGAGTCTTGAGTACAATAATAGCCAAGCACAACTTCGTGGAGAAACCTAAAAAGAAAACTGATAGGTGATGGTCCATAGAACGTAAGATGCAACACAGTACATTCATGAAGATATATTGGGAGGATAGGAAGGCGAAAACCATCAGGCCAACGAGCAAGTTCCCACGCGCTCTTTGAATGGGCGTAACGAATAAATAATAATAATAATAATAATAATAATAATAATAATAATAATAATAATAAAACTGGGGGTACACCCGCCCCGTGCATTTAAATTAAGCGCCTCGGAGAATGTCATCTAAAATACAAAATTTGTAACAACTAGTGCAAGAAGTTTGAACATTTCTCAACAGGTGTCGCTACTAGAAACTTATGTCTGTGCCCTCTTGTGTAAAGATGACTTATTAGAAGTCTGGATAAATTTTGTATGTTAGGGTTTCGTGATGATGATGATGCTTGTTGTTTAAAGGGGCCTAACATCGAAGGTCATCGGCCCCTAATGGAATGTGATAAACGACATGAGAGATGATGTTAAAATTTTAAAAACATATCCACTGACTAGAGTTTAAAAAATGATGGAGAAAAATGAGGGTGAGATTAAAACAATCAGTGGATCTAATACGCAATGCCTTATTTTCTAATAAAATAAGAGAAATTACAGGAAAACAAAAGAATAAGGCATTGCCTGGTAGTACATAATTTACGAGAGACGTTAAAATAACACATTAAAATACGCAAAACAAACTAAAATTAAGTCAATAGGATAAAAGCGAAAGTGACACAAAACACACTAGGACAAAGGACAGCATTACACACGAGAAAACAGTCCACTATCCCTCATAAAGCGGATGACGAGGTCTGCTGACTGCTCGTCATCACGCAAGATAAGGGAGATAGTACTCGGAAGGTTAAGACTACGGCGCAGATCGACCAGGTCCACACACTCCGTAAGGATGTGCACCACGGTAAGGTGGTCGCCGCAGGTACACACCGGAGGGGGTTCTCCTTTCAAAAGATGCGAGTGAGTCAAGATACCGTGGCCGATCCGAAGACGACATAATACCACGGCTTCCCTCCGCGAAGCCCGAAGGGAAGTCCTCCATACCTTCGTTGTTCCTTTTATCGCTCTCAGCTTATTGGGAAGTGGAATGGCCTGCCACTCCATCTCCCAATGGGACATAACAAGATGTCTCAGCTGGGAGCGAATATCACTTACTGGAACCTGGAAAGGCAACGTGGGCAGTGTAACTGCCTCCTTGGCAGCCTGATCTACTAACTCGTTTCCCTCTATGCCCATGTGGCTTGGGAGCCACAGAAATGTGATTCTGGTGCCAGCATCCCAACACCCGGCCAGCAGGTCCTGGATTAGCTGCACCAGAGGGTGCCGAGGGAAACAGGTATCTATAGACTGGAGCGAACTCAAGGAGTCGGTACACAGAAGAAAGTGTCGGCGCTCATTGTACAGTGCGTACCGCAGAGCCTCATAGATAGCATAGAGCTCTGCTGTGTACACACTACAGGTTGCCGGAAGAGCAAAAAGGAACCTATCATTGTTAACAACGAACGCACAGCCCACCTTCGTATCTGACCTTGAACCATCCGTGTAGACGACGACTGAACCTGGATAGCGGCCAACAACGGACAGGAAGAGCCTCCGATAAATCGAAGGGTCCGTGTTTTCCTTTGGACCAGTGTGCAGATCCAGGATTACTTCAGGTCGTCGTACGACCCACGGAGGTACCCCACTTGGTTGTCTGACAAGGCAAGGAACCGAAGGTACGTCAAACAATTCGGAAATGCTATCCAAGCGTATCCCAACCGGCCGCGTCGCTCGAGGACGAGCAGCGTACAGCAAACGGTTGCCATTGTTGAACACGCAAGGATAGCTGGGATGAAGTGGCATCTGTCCCAAATTTGCAGCATATGTAAGTAGAAGTTGCTGGCGCCTCAGGTGTAAAGGCGGCACACCAGACTCAGCGAGCAGGCTAGCGATGGGGCTTGTACGAAAAGCTCCCGTCGCCAACCTAACCCCGCTGTGGTGGATACTGTTCAGCTTCGCAAGAACGCTTGGTCTTGCGGAGCCATATGCTGCACTGCCGTAGTCTAACCGGGATAAAATGTGTGCCCGATAGAATCGCAGGAGCACCGCGCGGTCAGCCCCCCAAGAAGTGCTGCTAAGAAACTTAAGGATATTAAGCTTCCTAGTGCATTGCACTTTTAACTGCCGCACGTGTGGCTCCCACGATAATTTACTGTCAAAAAGGAGCCCAAGAAATCGGTAGGTGTCAACAACTGGAAGAACGACATTACCTAGATAAAGCTCAGGATGAGGGTGAAGTGTACGTTGACGACAAAAGTGGACAACGGAGGTCTTTGCGGCAGAAAACCGAAAGCCATGTTCTAAGGTCCACTTCTCCACCCTCCTAATAGCTTGCTGTAACTGTCGCTCTGCGACTGCCATACTGCACGAGCTATAGTGCAGAGCAAAATCATCCACATATAGGGACGGTATGACGGCTGGACCAGCAGCCGCGACAATACCGTTTATGGCAATCGCGAACAGAGTGACACTAAGAACCGATCCCTGTGGTACTCCATTTTCTTGAACGTGGTATTGCGAATATGTTCTCCCTACTCGGACACGGAATAGACGGAGAGACAAAAAATTCGCAATAAATACCGGCAAGTTACCTCGGAATGTCCATTGATGCAGGACTGAAAGGATGCCATATCGCCAGGTGGTGTCGTAGGCCTTCTCCAAGTCAAAGAAGACAGCTACCAAGTGCTGTTTGCGGAGAAACGCATCCTGGATAGAGCTCTCCAGGCGTACCAAGTGGTCTGTGGTGGATCGAGCGGCTCGAAATCCACATTGGTACTCGGACAAGAGTCCTTGTTTCTCCAGACACCACACGAGTCTGCGATTTACCATCCTCTCAAAGAGCTTACACAGGCAATTTGTAAGACAAATCGGTCTGTAACTTCCTGCATACTTAGGATCTTTGTCAGGCTTGAGGACAGGGATGACTATGCCCTCTCGCCACTGAGACGGAAAATCACCCTCTGTCCAGATTCGGTTGAACACACGAAGGAGATATAGTAAACTATCATCACTAAGGTGTTTCAACATCTGGTTATGGATGTTGTCCGGTCCAGGAGACGTGTCCTTGCAAAGCGCTAATGCGCTGCGGAGTTCCCACTCCGTAAAGGGCACGTTGTAGTCCTCTGAAGCTTGGGTGGCAAAACTAAGGTGATGACGTTCAGCCTCCCGCTTCAGAGGGAGGAAATCAGGATTGTAATTCCCGGAGCCAGAGACATCCGCGAAATGACTAGCGAGATGATTAGCAATCGCAAGGGGATCAGTGGCGACACTGCCTGCAATGGAAATTCCCGGTACAGCAGATGATCCTTGAATACCCGAAAGTCGTCGAAGTTTCGTCCACACTTGTGACGATGGAGTATGCGACGTCATGGACGACACATATCTCTCCCATGAAGCCTTCTTACTTTGTCGAATAAGAACTCGCGCCTTAGCGCGGAGTTTCTTAAATGTTACCAAGTTGGCCACAGTAGGCTGTCGACGGTAACGTTTATGAGCGCGACGGCGTTCTTTGATGGCTGCTGCTATTTCATCGTTCCACCAAGGAACGAGTTTTCGGCGAGGAGCCCCCGAGAAAAACGGAATGGACTCCTCAGCAGCAGCAAGAATAACTTGGGTGACGTAAGTTATTTCCTCGCCGACGGTCCGCCTGATATCATCGTGAAAGACAGCTAGTGATGTGTACTTTGGCCAATCAGCATGTTTAAGAATCCATCGAGGGGGAGCCTCGACGGGTTTATGTTTCAACAAAGTAAGAATAATGGGAAAATGGTCACTGTCACAGAGATCATCGTGTGCATTCCACCGAAACAGTGGAACCAACGTTCGGCTGCATAGACTTACGTCTATGCGAGAGTATGTGCCGTAACGTACACTAAAGTGAGTTGGTTCCCCTGTGTTCAAAATACATAAATCCAGATCTGTTATAAGTGTTTCCAACTCTCTTCCTCGGGGACAAGGCGTCTCAGAGCCCCATATGGGGTGATGGGCGTTAAAATCTCCCAATAAGAGGAAGGGTGGTGGAAGCTGATCTATAAGATCAGCGACATCATTGATGTTCAGATGCTGGCCGGGTGGAAGATAAACATTACACACTGTTGCTATGACAGGCAGCGAGATGCGAACAGCTACAGCCTCTAGAGGGGTTCGTAATGGAACCTCTTCGCTGTAGCTATCAGAACGTACAAAAATGCCAACGCCTCCGGAAGCCCGGTGAGCATAGTATCGTTCTGTCGAGTATAGGTTGAAATTCCTCAAGACCGTATGATGACCAGGTCTGAAATTGGTCTCCTGAATACAGACTATACTCGCTGCGTACTCACTAATAAGCTGACGTAACTCAGCAAGATGCCTGTCATAACCATTACAATTCCACTGTAACAGTGTCATAGTGTGGACTGTAAAAGGAGTGTTAGGTTATGAGCGAAAAATGCTCGTTAGCCTAAACACTATCTAATTCTACATCCGTAGATGTAGAGGATAGCGCGACATCCATCCCGTCATCAAAAGATGGCAGGGGTGCCGCCCAGAACTTCGACAAATTTCGGGCGCGAGGGGGTCCCCTACGAGGAGAGCGCGCAGGTTTGGGAGCAGGAGTGCCTCCTGGCGCAGACTCATACCCTCCAGATGGGGGGCATGACTTCTCCTTCGCAGGGGAAGGCCGAGAGCGCTCAGAACGGGCGCTCTTCTTCCCCTTCTTTTTTTCAGGTTTAGACGGGCTGGGAGATGGTTTCCCAGCCCTGGTCAACGAAGCCGCCTCCGCCGGCTGGGGCACGACTTTCGTCGACCTCCTAGGGGGGGGAGACTTAGTCTTCCCCCCTTGCTGTGCCGGCTGGGAGTTCCCAGCCGGCACAGACTTCTGGTTGGTCGAAGGTGGGGTGGTCCCCCCCTTCGAGCTTTGACTATTTGCGACGTTGCTGGGAGCAGCAACAGTCGCCTTGGGCGCAGCGGTCTGGACAGGTGTCTTGGTCGTAAATGACGAACCTGGAAGACTCTGAGCTATCAAGCTATAGTCGAGTGTACGGGCAGGTGTATTCATAGAATGAAACTTACGGCGCGCTTCCTGGTAGGAAAGACCATCCAGGGTCTTGATCTCCTGGATCTTCTTCTCACTCAGGTATGTCGGACAATTCCGATCCCGAGGAGAATGAAAACCGGAGCAGTTAGTGCACTTGTATGGAGTTGTGCACTCCTCCGCGCCGTGAGCTACTCGTCCACATGTACCACATACAGCCTGATTCGAACAGCGAGATACCATATGTCCGAATCGCTGGCATTGATAGCATCGCATAGGAGGCGGGATGTACGGCCTCACATCGCAACGATAAGTGGTTACCTTGACTTTCTCTGGTAACACTGACAACTTGAAAGAGACAATGAAGGCACCAGTGGCAACGTCTTCACCGTTGACCTTGCGCGTAATGCGCCGGACGTGTGTCACGCCACGGTTCTTCATGTCTTCCATCAACTCGTCGTCAGTGTTCAAAATAAGGTCGCGGTGAAAGATGACTCCGCGAACCAGGTTCAAGGACTTATGCTCCTCCACTTTGACGGGGATTTCGCCAAAGTGCTCGCACTTAAGCAACTGATCAGCTTGCAGTGCTGTACGAGTCTTGAGAAGCAAACTACCGTTGCGCATTTTCTTAAGTTCCTCCAGTTCGCCATAGACGCCTTCGATGTGCCGACTAAAAAGGACCGACTTCACCAGCTTAAAATCGTTCCCATCGGTTCTGGTAGCGACCAGAAACCTAGGGAAGCTGGATCCCATTCCTTCACGCTGCGCATGTTCCCAGGGAGTTGAACCTCTCAGGGAAGCAAAAGTTAAAGACTTAGGTGGGCGACCACCTTGAGAGAGCAGACTTCGTTTGGAAGCCATGCCCGATAGCATCCTCCCCGAATGCCACCCACTCCGATCAGGGGTCTCTGTAGCCGAACCAAGCAGCCAAGGCAATACCCACCTGGTCATAGCAGGTACTGCCCGGGGTCCGATGTTGGACGATGCCTAATACGGCATGACTGAGGCAATGAGCACTAAGACTCCCTTCCTCCAGCCACCCGCAATAGCATGTACCCCATAGCGTTTACAGAGCACTAAATATAGAGAAAAAAATAAAAATAATTAATAATAATATGTCCTTCTGGCATTCGGCTGTGCGGGGACCTGCGTTGTCAGGCGGATACCACTGCCCGGGTACATGATACTCCCACCCGCCGCGTCCTGGGTGGTTGCTGGCACGGGCTTTCGAGCGTAGTCGCACACATAGGAGCTCCATCGCCGGGCAGCACGCACATCGAATTTTGAATGGTCTACATCTGACCCTCGGAAAAATAATAAAAAAATAAAGAGGGGACCATGGCCACATGACCCTTTAAGTCGCCTTCTACGACAGGCAGGGATTACCTATGGATGTATTCAGCCTCTCCCATCCACAGGAGGTCCATCACATTATACCAAACCGCAATCCATGTCCGCGCCAAGTTCGCCCCTTTTTGTCGCCTCTTACGACAGGCAGGGGATACCGCGGGTGTATTCTGCATGTGTGTCCCCCACCCGCAGGGGGTAGTGTGTTTGGTCCGCGAGAGGTATTTTATTTCCCTCAAGTCCGCCGGCAAGCCGGTTAGGACCCTCCTATCCGCCACCTGGGACGCGCCACGTGGGAGTATCACCTCTCCCCCTGCTACGCCATCGTAGTAGGTTCGTGGTGTTAGGGTTTCCTAAACTGAATTGTTCATTCTTGTTTTTAGTGTGTTAAAGGTTACAACACTTCTGTCTCTTCCCGCCAACTTAAGATGTTGGCTAATGACAAATGTTGTAGGCCTACAGTTATTATTATTATTATTTTTTTTTTGCTAGTTGCTTTACGTCGCACCGACACAGATAGGTCTTATGGCGACGATAGGACAGGGAAGGGCTAGGAGTTGGAAGGAAGCGGCCGTGGCCTTAATTAAGGTACAGCCCCAGCATTTGCCTGGTGTGAAAATGGGAAACCACGGAAAACCATTTTCAGGGCTGCCGACAGTGGGGTTCGAACCTACTATCTCCCGAATACTGGATACTGCCCGCACTTAAGCGACTGCAGCTATCGAGCTCGGTACAGTTATTTTTCTACCAATCGAAAATTTCTGGTATTTATTTCATTATCCAATAAGAATTGGGGGTTGTCAGGGCCATAGCCCAGAGTTTTCTGGAACTTTCCCCTCGGCTATAAAAGCTGGCGCATTTTCGGACCAGGTTGTCTTAGTGATCGCTCCAGTCTAGAGTGTGTTTATAAAGGAGGCGGAGGCGCCTCATCCATCTTCGAGAGATCCACCAGCTCAAGGTAATGGCAGATCCTGATTAAAATCTTATAGTCTTTCAAAGCTAGCTCGAGGGGAAAGTATTGGTACTTCATTTTCTAAAAATGTAAATTTCAAACTCTAAAAGTACTTTCAAACTACTCGAAAGAACTTATCCGAAGTCAGAGAATAGAGTGTGAGGTACCCTCTCGTATACCTTCTCAACTTGATTTTGAGATGTCTATGACTTTTGTAACTTTTCTATCTTGTAATTTCTGCAACCTAAATATGTTTCTCCATCAATCACCTCAGTAGTAGGGGAAGACCGGGCAAAGCGAAGAGCCCGGGCAAAGCGAATAAGTAAAATTTACGGAAAATTACGCTAGGTGTCGCTGAGTTGCTTCTGCAGGAAGTTCTACAATCTGCTGGAGACATAAGAATCAGTGGTACAAAGACTGCAGTGGTGAACAGAGTGAGACTGGAAGTGAAGAGTTTTGCAACATTTCTTAAAATTTGATCAAGGTAAGAAACACGCTGTTATTCATAGATATTCATAACTATTTTAAAAGTGATTACATTGTATTTTAGTGTTATACCTAGCCACTTATGGACACACTTTGCTTGCTTTTTGCTACATTACATATGAACGTTTAGTCACGATTTCCTTAATGGAGCACAGCTGGGCAAAGTGAATAGGGCAAAGCGGATATTTATTCACTTTGCCCAGGCAGCTTAATGTTGTTGAATACTTTGTCCATAATTACTTTAGAGTGAGTAATAGTTTATCTTTATAGAAATATAAACTATTAATTAATTAATTAATTTTTATTTATTATTTATTTTACCACGCAGACCAGTGTAAACTGGTAGGTCCAGGAGGATTGTAGCCTGTCAAAACAGATTAATTTTAACCATTACTAAATAACATGAAAAAGTAACATATCAAGTGTATCAATAATAAACTAAATATTGTAATTTTTGTTTGAAGATGGTTTACAATTACAAACGGACCAGTGATCAGGGCAGCTGATCCGAAGAGACAATGAAGAAAGCTCTGGAGGAATGTAGTACAAATCCTATTAACTCCGTTGCCACAAAATACGGTCTGCCCTTTTCTACGCTGTACCGGCACTGAAAATCCAGCTCTAACAAGAAGCAGTTAGGCAGATTTAGGATAGTTTCCAGTGAGGAACAAGAACTCGAACTGGTTGACTGTTTGAGAGAAATGGACAGTCTTTCCTACGGACTTACAAGAAGGGAATTTATGAAATTGGCATATGATTTTGCCAATAGAAATAAAGTCCCTTGTTCTTCAAGAAGGAAAAAATGTTAGTGCTGGAGCTGCCTGGCTGAAGGGGTTTCAAAGTCGAGATCGCGATATTGTATTGCGGACTCCAGAACCAACATTAGTTGGAAGGGTTTGGTGGTTTAATCGTCCTCAAGTAAATCGATTCTACAGTATTCTATCGGAACAAATAAACAAAATCAATATAACGGCAAGTAGTCTGTTCAGTATGGACATTGTGATATAAAGTTTGGATTTCACTTAAAGGAACGGAATAAGAATTATTAATTTTCAGTGTATTGAATGTGTCCTTATTTTCTCCCTTTTTATTCTTAAATTAGCTATAACATGTGAACTGTGAACGCTATAAAAACTATTGAAAACAAATTTCTGAATTCCTTTTGTATGCAAATTTCAAACATATCGTTTCTTAGCAATAACATTCTCACTTTTAAACAATTCATTTCGTTATCCACTTTGCCCGCATGTGAATATTCACTTTGCTCGGCTATGTGGGCAAAGTGAATAATTTGATATAGGCCTAATTACTTAATACCGAATTTTAACTATGAATAGTTTAACAATTGATTCTGATTTTTATATCAATTAAATGGAAAGATAACAAGGAACAATTACAGTGAAGATCATGTCATTGTCGTTCGTAATTACAGAAATAAACTGTTATAAATTTAGTTTATTCACTTTGCCCGGACTTCCCCTATAGGCTTAGCCTCTGTAACGTCGGGTCATAAGCCCAAATAGGGTTTTATGCATTCAATTGTAAATTCCTAGGAGTGCAAGAATTAACCTCCTTACCATTTTGGTTTTTGAGCCAGTTATTTAACCTTTTGTTTTTTCCAAAAGTCTTGTAGAATGGGTACTTGTTACCCCTGTTTAACTCCATGTTAAAAATATCAGACTGTTGAGCATTTTTAAGACATTGATTACTGTTTGATTTTGTTAAATGTAGGTTGTGCCTTTGATTGGCCCTGAAATTGTGAACTTTTGAAAATATATTCCTAAGTGTATATTTATAGAGCAAATACGCTTTTCCTATTAATTTAAAAGTTGAATGGTGCCTTTGGAAGGCTGGAATAGCATAAAACTTGGAGATTAGTTTCCTAGATAATTTGTGGAGCAAAGGTACTCTGGTAAGATATATTATTGAATAGAGCAGTGGTCTCTCTTGTCACAATGACAAGGTAGGAGCTTCAAGCTCGTATTGTTAATGCTGTTTAATTGTTCTATGAATTTATAATATTACTTCTCGAGATCATTGTTGCACCTGATATTTTGTTTTTCGCTTAGCGAATTGTTTAGTTAAAATATAACATTTGAAAATAGAGAAGAAAATGGGGAATGAAATAAAACTGTCAATTTTGAAGTTTTAAATCAATCTTTCAATTTTCGTATATCCACCCATTCATGCGCGCACCTTCATTCACCTCTGTAAACTACGGTATTCCCGTAATAATAATAATAATAATAATAATAATAATAATAATAATAATAATAATAATAATAATAATAATAATAATAATAATTGTTACCGTATTTTTGTGGTAGGTTGAGGTGAAAGAAGGTGCGGGTGTGAACGGGTCTCAAACTACGAAATTAAAGTTAATGTAAAATTTAACAAGGTTATATTCTCTTTCCAAATTCAGAAATAACACGAAAGACAGGTACAGAGTAGCAAGGCAATAAAAATACAATTACAATATTTACAGGATTTGGGCTTCGAGCCCCAACCTCACAATTCTTGAGCAATTAGCCCAGTTTTACCCCAAACACAAGTTTCAACAGAGGGGCAGAAAACCCCATTCATGCCTAGGAGCACTTGCTCCAAATTACACAGTAAGGCCTCCTTGAGGCGCGCAGAAAACCAAATTTTCAAGAAAGAGCAACTTGCTCTCAAAATTCAGGCCTGTCAAAGGCCACGCCTAATTCCACCTTCAAGCTGTCCTCTAACGACATATACACAGGGGTAAAATACCCAACCTACTGAGGTCTATTAAATGAGAAGAAAGTTAATAACATGACCTCTAAAATAACAATTTGAGAGGAGGCGATCTGCACTCCTAATGCATTTGTTTTAAAACCTAATCTGGCTCTAGGCCACTAATGCAAGGGCTAATCCCATACTACAGAGGTGACTTTAGAAAAGAACAATTTACTTTACATTAAGGAAGAATCGGTTGTGAGAAATAAGTTCACCTCAAAACAAAATGAGTGGGAGCTCGAGAGGGTTAAGCACTCTCTATCCCAATATGTAGCCTTAAAAGATAATAGATGCTAAGAGTCGTTACATTTTAGGAAAAGGTAGAAACGCTTCGGACCCGCCCCGAGAGTTAAACTGCTGAGCTAGCAAGAAAAGAAGTAGAACTGCTCCCCGAAGAAAGAGGCGCTTCCCGCCCCCTGCTATGTACTTTACACACTGAACGATGGTACTGAAGTGGCGCAGAGACCCTAAAATCAGCAGTTTATATACTCTCGCGGAAAGTTCGAGGCGTTTCAGGAAGGAAAACACCTGCCCACAATCATTTTATTGGTGGATAAAGAAAACCCCTACACAATATGAAGAAGAAACACATTATAGGTGGAAAATTAATTAAAGAAATTCGGGATTGGCTAGATTCAAAACAAGGGGAAAGAAAGGGTTAATATTGCCAACTTAAACAATGACTGAAAGAAATTTAGCAAAGAACAAACTTTTGAAATTAAATTTTCTCCAAAAGAACAGTTCTTTCACTTCGCACTAGGGTGCACCGTTGTAGTTCTTCAATAGTGTCCTCTAGAAGAGAAAGTTCAAACTTCTTACTACAAGCAAAACAAAATTACATCGAAAACAACACAGTTCAGAAACTTCAAAATTTCCAAGTAGTGGCATCTTCAGGGTAACTTGAAAATTAGCACATAAGACAAAGTTCAGACTTCTCCCAGTAGGGGAGTTTCAACTGGCGCACGGTTTAAATAAGCGGCGTGGAGGTGTACCGCCCGGTACAATAATAATAATAATAATAATAATAATAATAATAATGGCATGTGTCCTCCGGAGAGTCCTGGTGTAGTTCTTTCGAGTTGACACCTATAGGAGACTTGCATATCTGTGAGGATGAGGCCCTAGTTGTGATGAATTCTAATACTAAAACGACACTCACACCCATCCCCTGAGACATCAGAATTAACCAATTATGGTTAAAATCCCTGACCCGGCCTGGAATCGAACTCGGGACCCCTTGGAACAAAGGCCAGCACGCTAACCATTCAGCCATGGAGCGGACACAAACTCAGGTACAATGAACACCGTACCTCAGCTGGGTTTTATTGGCATCTTCTGCTTCCCGTCCTTTTCCCAGTGTTTATGGTCGCTTTTCTCCATGGATTAGCCAAGTTTTACCATCAGATGCTCTTCCTAACGCAACCAAATATGGAGGGACGTATTGCTTCTTTTTTCTGTCGTGGTTACTCGTCCATCTCAGCAACGTAACGCTTAGCGTTATTAACCATCTTCCTTATAGGCCCGGGTTCGATTCCCGGTACTGTCAGAAATGTAAAATTTAGCAGGACTGGTATATGGTTAAAAAATTACATGTAGCTTGTCTTCATCTGGGGAGTTTCTGAAAATAATTACACCACTTCGGTACGAGGATTCGAATTTAGTAATAGTTTTAGGTCTGTGTTTTAGCGAAAATGTGCATTAGACGAGCCAGTGGAATTAAAATTCTCTGCCCAGCCATGTATTGAATCAAGGACCCTCTGATCCGAAGTCCGGTACGCGGGTATTCTTTCCTTTTCACTTCCTTCCCGATCCTTGCCTTTCTTTGGCCGATATCTTCATTTTGCGAAGTGTCGGATCCCTTCCATTTTTCTCTCTGATTAGTGTTATATAGAGGATAAGTGCCTAGTTGTAGTTCCTCTTAAAACATCAGACACCACCACCACCCCTTAGCTGTATAGCTCACCTCCATTAGAGATATTCCCAGATAGAGCTGCACTTCCTCGTGGAATAAGAGGTAACGAGTTCATTTTATTTACTACTACGGGTGAGGCACTGGCCTTCTGATCCCAACTTCGCAGGTTCGATCCTGGCTCAGACAGGTGGTATTCGAAGGTGCTCAAATACGTTAGCCTCGTGTCGGTAGATTTATTGGTACGAAAAGAACTCCTGCGGAACTAAATTCCGGTACCTCGGTGTCTCTGAAAATCGTAAAAAGGTAGTTAGTGGGACGTAAAACCAATAGCATTGGTGCTAATACTACAGGAGGCGTGTTTACAACGAGTTGTTTGAACATTTAAATGGTTTAACCTTAATTGTTTTCGGTTGTCCGTCTTCCTGACTTAATGGTCAGCCTACTGGGCTTCGATTTAGAGGGTCCCGGGCTCGATTCCCGGTGAGATAGGGAATTTTAACTGCGTCTGATTAATCCCCCTGATTCCGGGCCTGGGTATTCGTGTTTGTCGTAGAACACTGGTTGTGTTCAACTACATATAATACAGCTCACTTCCTTTAAGACTTCATTCCCTAATTTAATATTTCCTGCATCACCTGCCTTCGTTCGACTGCACTCCATTACTTTTGTTTTGGACTTATTTATTTTCATCTTGTACTCCTTACCCAAAACTTCATCCATACCATTCAGCAGCTTCAAGATCTTCTGCAGTTTCACATTTATTGGAAATTTTCCCAAATTTCTGCGTGTGCGTAATTTAGGGAAATACATGCTACATACTGATACGAGTGTGTGGCCTTAATGTTGTCGAGTATTTGACTTACTTACATCACAATCGATTGGCATTGTCTCTTGAAGTGTCTGCTGTTACAAATAAAGCAGTGACAGCTACGATCTACATCACAATCTCCAGGTGTCCGAGCCATATACGACGGAGCACCTGACGGCCATCCCTACACGTGCTGAATACATTCTTCTCACCTTCTTTTAACTGATACCCCGTACATAATATTATGTAACCTATACAGACTGACAAATAAGTTAGTGCATTAGGTGGAATTTTACTCGGCAGACAATATGAAAATAAGAGTTCTGGTGATAGTACGATGGAGATAATAATAATAATAATAATAATAACTGAAGCACCAAAATATATTACCACTTATGCTGGGGAGAAGAAGCAAAGGTGTTGAAATAAATTGCCTAGCATTTGCAGATGATTTTTCCATATTCTCTGAAAGCCGGACTAATGCAGCAATACAAGTAAATTTTCTGGAAGAGACAACCAACGTGGCAGGCTTAAGAATTTCAGTAGAGAAAAAATAAATCATGACGAAGAAAATGTTCAAAAATTGCTGGAAACAGATGTTGATTCAATCGAAATCGCAATCCAATTCAAACATTTGGGGGAACAATCCAAGAAAATGGTTTGGAAAAATCTGCTAAAGAGGCAAGGATACACAAAATGGAAAGGGCATATGGAATAACAAAAAATACATTCAACAAAAAATCTTAAAATAAAGCACTACAACACAGTTGTGAAACCAGAATGCTTACATGCCAGTGAATGCTTAGTACTCAATTATAAACTTGTAAGATTGGAAGTACTAGAAAGAAGAATTAAAAGACAAATATTAGGCCCTCTAAAAACTACAGAATTTTGGAAATTAAGAAGTAATCACGAAATTTATCAGAACATAGGCCCTATCTATAACAGTACGGAAGAGGAGACTGCTATTTTTGGACATATTTACAGAATAGACGACAATATACTAACCAAAAAGATCTTCACGTATCTCTGGAAGAAAAAGTCAACAACCACCTGGATTCAAGAGATCAAAAAAGACTTGGAAAGAAACAGCATCAGAGAAGAAGTAATGGAAATAGAAATTTTCAGGAAGAAAGTTTTAAAGATGGAAGGATTCCAAGGTAGAGAGGCTAAGAAAACCGGCACAATGTGGTCTGAAGAAAGAAAAAAGAAACATAGTGAAACAATGAAGGAATGTTGGAAGAAAAAGAAGGAACAACAACAAAGGACGAAGAATTGGAACGTGGTCCTTAGTAAGCCCTAACGCAATAATAATAATAATAATAATAATAATAATAATAATAATAATAATAATAATAATAATAATAATAATAATTGTACCGGGCGGTACACCTCCACGCCGCTAATTTAAAATTTGCGCCAGTTGAAACTCCTCTGCTGGAGGAAGTCTGAACTTTATCGACGGTATTAATTTTCAAGTTTCTCAGAAGATGTCACTACCTGGGAATTTTGGAGTTTTTGAACTGTGTCACTTTTGATGTATTTTTGTTTTACCGGTAGTAAGAAGTGTGAACTTTCTCTTCTAGAGGTCACTACTGAAAAACTACAATGGTGCACCCTAGTGCAAGGCGAAAGAACTGTTTTTTGGAGAAATTTTTATTTCAAAAGTTTGTTTCTTGTTAAATTTCTTTCTGTTATTGTTTAAGTTGGCTGTATACCCCTTTCTTTCCCCTTGTTTTGTATTTAGCCAATCCCGAATTTTTAAAATTAATTTCTAACCAATCAGGTGTATCTTCTCCAAAGGGGATATGTTGCTGTACCCTAGCCAATAAAGTGATTGTGGGCGGGTGTTTTCTTCCCTAAAACGCCTCGAACTTTCCGCGAGAGTATATAAACTGCTGATTTTTGGGTCTCTGCGCCACTTCTGTTCCATCTTTCAGTGTGTAAAGTACATAGCAGGGGGCGGGAAGCGCCTCTTTCGTCGGCAGCGGTCAACAACAAGGTAATGGCCGATTAATAACTTCCTCATTTGCTAGCTCAGCAGTTTAATTCTCGGGGCGGGTCCGAAGTTGTTCCATTATGTAACCTTCCTTAAAATGTAAAGAAACTTGTATCTATTCTATCTTTTAAACTACATATTGGGATAGAGAGTGCTTAACCCTCTCGAGCTCCCACTCATATTGCTTTGAGGTGAACTTATTTTGTTTTCTCTACCTATTCTTCTTTAACGTAATGTAAACTGTTTCCTTCTTAAGTCACCTCTGTAGTATGGGATTAGCCCTTGTATTAGCGGCCTAGAGCCAGATTAGGTTTTTAAAAGAAAACAAATGCATTAGGAGAGCAGATCGCCTCCTCTCTAATTGTTATTTTAGAGGTCATGTAATTACCCCTTTTCATTTAATAGACCTCAGTAGGTTGGGTATGTTACCCCTGTGTCTATGTCCTGAGAGGACAACTTGAATGTGGAGTTTGGTGTGGCCTTTGAGAGGCTTAAAGTTTGAGAGCGTGTGGCTCTTTCTTGAAAATTAAGTGTTGTATGCCTCGAGGAGGCCTTTCTGTGTAATTTGGGGCAAGTGCTCTTGAACATGAATGGGGGTTTTCGGCCCCTCTGGTAAAACTTATTTTGGAGTAAAGTTGGGCTAATTGCCCTAGAAGTGTGAAGTCGGGGCGCGAAGCCCAAATCCAGTAAATATTGTAACTACATTTTGTTGACTTGCTACTCTGTACCTGCCGTACTTGTTATTTCTTTATTTTGAAAAGAAAATATAACCTTGTTAAATTTTTAAATTAATTTTACTTTCGTAGCTTGAGACCTGTTCACCACCCCGCACCTTCTTTCACCTCTAACTACCACGGAAATCTCCGTAACAACAATAATAATAATAATAATAATAATAATAATAATAATAATTTTCACACAACACCAACACTATCCTCCACCATAAAAACACGGATGTTTCCATACATGGCAAACGCCGCCTGCGGTCTGCCTGTCTTACGAGAGTTCATCTGGCTGTAATTGCCACAAGAAATGACGTATCATCATCGTCATCGTCAGTAGCGGCAGTGTCACCAGCGAAGCACACTAACTTTCAACTCTTGATATATATGACCTTTCTTTACATTGGTATTTTAGTTAGAGTTTGAAGGTATTTATTTAGATACAAGAGATTTTGTAAAAATGCACGGAGCTTTGATTTTGTATTCTGCACGCAGTCTTTCAGTACACGATTTGCCTTTCATTCCAGTCCTTACATGCAGAGTTATTAGAATTCGGTCTGCATTTGTTGAGAGTAAGCACGTGATTTCCGCGTACGGATATATGAGAGTTAATGATCCGTTAACAGCGATAGGGAGCAACAGCTGTCCGCTAACTCTTTCCTCTTCTTGTCTGTTCCAAGGATTGTGAATCATAAGATGGATACATTGTGCAGCAGTGCAGTCTATTTATATGGATGTAAGGGAAAGCTGTGCTGAAAACGTGGGTGAGAGGTGTATAGGAAATGCATTTTCTACAATATGGGAAAGCTTTCATCGTCCTATTACAGTCCAGAACGACAAATGGCAATGTTTTCCCTTTTGTTTTACGTCGCACACGCGAGGAGTGTTCGTAAACACCTAGTTTCATAACCAGTTCGACTGCTTGTTATTCATTGCACTATTCTGGTCTTCGTCCAGGTGTGCTGTGTTTGTCTCAACAGGTCGCTTGCTCTTTCGACTGGAAATGACTCGCAGAGTGCAGAAGCAAGCCACTTTACTGGAGGGTGGGGGGGTGGGAGGGAGGTATGTTTTTACCTTTTAAATGACCTTAAATAAAACTACTGTGTTCACAGGAGTACACTATGTCTGAAAAACTGATTTATTCGTATCAGAAGTACAAAATAGTTACATGAAAATATAAAAATAAGGAAGCATGAAATGAACAACTGAAGAGGCGTACTAGGAAAATGAGGAGTGAGATAGTTTCCCGTTGCTTTCCTCACTGAGCCAGAAGTTGTTGTTGTTGTTGTTGTTGTTGTTGTTGTTGTTGTTGTTATTACACATCAATCTGCCAAGCCCACTGAAATGCATGCATGAATCTATCGACCCCATGAGCAACATTTTCACACCATTCATAGCTGCATAAGGAATGGCATTACCAGCATCGTTCACACCTCAGTCACTTGATATTATCAAAAATTGAGACAGATCAATGGAAGTAACAAAATTGCTCTAGCCCATATCAGAAGACTTAGTGCACTGTATCGAGCCAAAAGTACTCTAAAGCCAGATTAGTTTATTTAATGTTAATTTTGTATAAAGTATAGGTTACGTGATTTCATTGCTTATTGTGTCCTTAAGAAACAAGTGTGACCAATATTGAAACAGCCTCTCATCACTTGAAGACAGAGCATGGTAAGGTAGAAAGAGTTGACAGCTTCAAGCACCTCGGGGGAATCTTAAAGCTGAAAACTATCTGGAGAGAAGCCAGCGAAATCAGGGGAGAGAATATGGCCGCTGCTTTTCGCAGGACACATGCTTTATACAAGAGAAAATACATCTCAAGGCGAGCTAAACTAAGACACTACAACACAGTGATTTTAGAATTTGCTTTACGTCGCACCGACACAGATAAGTCTTATGACGACGATGGGATAGGAAAGGCCTAGGAGTGGGAAGGAACCGGCCGTGGCCCTTATTAAGCCACAGCCCCATCATTTACCTGATGTGAAAATGAGAAACCGCGGAAAACCATCTTCAGGTCTGCCGACAGTAGGGATCGAACCCACTATCTCCCGGATGCAAACTCATAGCTGCGCGTCCCTAAGCGCACGGCCACGCAGTGATTAAAACCGTGTCTGTATGCTATTGAATGCCTACGAATGACAAGAATGGCAGGACTAAGAGAAGCCGAGAAATTTGAGAGAAAGATTCTCCGCAAGATAAAGGGTCCAAAACTCGTGGATGGCGAGTATAGGTTACGAGGAAGGGGAGAACTGTACCAGGAAAGCGAAAGATTGATTGAATCAATGAGGAAAAAGGACTCAAATTTTATGGACATCCGTTTAGAATGGATGAGAAGAGGCTGCCAGTAGACCTAAAGATTCCATAAAATGGTTCACGGAAGTAAGAAAGGATCTTGAGCAGTCTGGATTAAATCGGGAAGCCACCTTAAACCGAACGAAGTATAGATCAGTGATCGATAGCTTTTGAATGTTCCGTGAAAAACAGAAACTGAATAGGGGATAGACAGAGGAAAGAAGACAGGCTGCCAGAGCAAGAATGCAAAGATTTTGGGTTGCAATGAAGTCTTCCGCGAGTGTGTGAGTGTTGGTTAACATGGTCTTAAACGGCTGTAAAATTATGTATTATTATTATGATTATTATTATTATTTAACCAGGTATTGCATTGTTCTATCGTATATATCTTACTAGTAGTCTAGCTGAAGACACTGGATGAATGTGAGCACGACCTACTGTGTGTGTATGAAGTGTAAGGCTATAAAGAAAGCAGTGTCTGAACACGCCGTGGCGGCATCCGGTGGATTTTATTAGCATTCTGGGCTGGACGGGAATCGAACTCGTGAGATCTCGAAGCAGAGAAGAATCTCGCTATCATTCCAGACAGCGAGGCAGAGAAATCCAGGAAGTGGGTTATGTAGACACCGCCTTTATTCTCACGATATTTCAACACTTACAGTACTTACGAAGAGGCTTACACAGTAATGAAACAAAATTGCATCACGCTTCCTTTCAAACTTGCATAGGATTTACTTTAGAGACTGACTTAATTCAAAATGCAAATAGGCCTAATAATGGTATTGGCTTTATGTCCTATTAACTACTTACGTTTTTCGGAGACCCCTATATGTAGGAGTTTTGTCCCGCAGGAGTTCTTTTACATGTCGGTGAATCCATCGGCAACAGGTTGGCGTATTTGAGCACGTTCCGGACTGAGTTGGGATCGAACCTACCAACTTGGGCCCAGAACACCAGCGTTCTACCATTTGAGCCACTCAGCCTGGCTCTGAAATTGTTTAACTTCTTTCTTTCTTAATCGTTTTACCGTCCAGGGTTGGCTCGCCCACCCCCGCCCCCCGCAGACTCCGCGAGAGATCCTATCTCTACCGCCTCAAGGGCAGTGTCCTGTAGCGTCAGAAATTGAGTCGGGGATACAGTTGGGGAGGAGGACCAGTACATCGCCCAGACGGCCTCATCTGTCATGTTGAATAGAGGCGTTATGGGGAATGGAAATATTGGAAGGGATAGGCAAGGGAGAGGGAAGGTGAGAGGTTATCATCCCGGCATTTGCCTGGAGAAGAAGTGCCGAAACCACGGAAAAGAACTTCGACTAAGGCTGAGGTGGGAATCGACCCCCCCCCCCCTCTACTCATTTGACCTTCTGAGGCTGAGTGGACCCCGTTCCAGTTCTCGTGTCACTTTTCAAATTTCGTGACAGAGCCCGGAATGAATATTTTTTTTTTTTTGCTATTGGCTTTACGTCGAACCGACACAGATAGGTCTTATGGCGACGATGGGACAGGAAAGGACTAGGAGTGGGAAGGAAGCGGCCGTGGCCTAATTAAGGTACAGCCCCAGCATTTGCCTGGCGTGAAAATGGGAAACCACGGAAAACCATTTTCAGGGCTGCCGACAGTGGGGTTCGAACCTACTATCTCCCGAATACTGGATACTGGCCGCACTTAAGCGACTGCAGCTATCGAGCTCGGTCCGGAATGAATTAAAATAATAATTAATTAATACGTACATCCTGGAACCTTCTTGCCAAACATACTGCCTCGGCTAGATATGTGTATTAGAAGGAAAGTCATCTCCATACAGGCCATGAAGGCCATGGGAGGGGTGGAAGGTAAAGGCTTCAACTCTCCGTAACCTCGGCACTTTCTTGGTTAGAGTAGTTAGCTCTACACCCGGCCGCCTTCGTCCCCAAGAAATAACTTGGTACTCATATTTGTTGAAAAAACCTCAGGGACAAGCGCACCCCCGGAAATTGCAAAACTCGTTTTTTAAATTTTACGACTTCCTGACGACGAATCGAACCCACGTCCGTCCGTGCGAGCCGAGCACACCTTAACCTTGTCGGCCAGGCAGCCCCTGAGATGTGTATGAACAGGCAAACATACATTTATTTATTTATTTATTTATTTATTTATTTATTTATTTATTTATTTATTTATTTATTTATGAACGCGAAGAAGACAACCTAGTTAAAACCGATCCGGTTGGGGGCCCGCAGCTGTGAGCTTGCAATCGGGGGATAGTGGATTCGAATCCCACCGTCGGCAGCCCAGAAGATGGTTTTTCAGGTTTTCTGTGTTTTCCCATTTCCACCGCAGGAAAATGTTGTGGCTGTACCTAAATTAAGACCACGGCCGCTACCTTCCCAATCCTAGCCCTTTTCCATATTTCCGCCGCCGAAAATCTTCGATGTGTTAGTGTGACGATCAACACGTAGCAAAATAATGTTAATATTTTTATGTATAGATCCACTTGTTTGTAAACCGAAACTTGGACCGGGTTTATCATAAAGATATCAGATAATCATAATTTTTAAATGCTCTATGTTTTTATTTTTTATTTTTTATGATTTTAGAAGGTTGGCTATATCATGTTAAAACATTTGTGATAAATGTGGATTCGCATATCTTCATTAAGATTTGATGGCTGCATTACCTTTAGAAGAGAATAAATTGTATTTTACTTGTTATGCGTAATATTTTGTTTCAGAACTAATACAGTGCAACAAAAGTTTTTACTGGTTTCTTCAGAATACTGCATTATTTGTCTTCAGTTATTTAAACTTCTTTCAGAGACTGGTAGCGCTACTTCTACGCGTTCAATTCCCTCATAGAAAAAGCAAAATCAAAAGTTATTCCTTTGTTTCTCCGCTTTTTGTCAGTGCTAATATATACAGCTAAGTGTGGCGAGAATCTTAACGCTGAGTGTGGAATTACACTCACGTATCTCGAGATACAGGATATAACGAGATGAGCTTTAGCAGAACTACTTTTTTTAATATCTGGAAGTCATTTGTGATAAATGTCTATTATTAAACGCATTTTTCACATGCTAATAAATCTATTGACACGAGGCTGAGGCATTTGAGCACCTTTAAATACCACCGGAGTGAGTCAGAATCGATGCACAAGTATATTAAATAGCTTACATTCTTCTTCTTTTTCTACCGCTTTTTCCCACACCTGTGGGGTCGCGGGTGCGAATTGCTTCGCACATGTGGATTTGGCCCTGTTTTACGGCCGTATGCCCTTCCTGACGCCATTGCGCTATTGCGTGTTTCTGTGGTGGTCGGTAGTGTAGTATGTTGTCTGAATATGATGAGAGTGTTGGGACGGACACATACACCCAGTCCCCGAGCCAGAAGAATTAATCACAAGCGATTAAAATCGCCGACCCGGCCGGGAATCGAACCCGGGACCCTCTGAACCGCAGGTCAGTACGCTGACCGTTCAGCCAACGAGTCGAACATTAAATAGCTTACATTAACCTACTTTTATATTTTTGCGCCAATTTTTGTCATTTTTAAACACCTATCTTTAGTACTTTACTGCCTATTACTTTTAAGTGATTATTTACCTGCTTATTTTGGCCTAAATAAATGCCAGAATTTTCGGGCTCTAATCACAAGTTTATAACTTACAAAATTGTAACGAACAGGTACTCGAGTAATACGAGAACCGGCTTTCTTTTAGTGACTATTATACAGCCGTCTATTAGCAACTATTGGAAAAAAAGATTTGAAGTGGTATGGCTGTACATCTGATTAGATTAGAACCCCAGTTGATATGGGAAAACTGAGCGAGTTGGTCATGCGGCGAGTGTCGCGTAGCTGTGAGGTTGCATTCGGGAGATGGTGGGTTCGAATCCCTGTCGGTAGCCTTGAAGATGGCTTCATTAAAATGCAGGGGCTGTATTTTAATGAAGCCCACGCTAGCTGCCTTCCCTTTTCCACCCTTTCGCCGCCAGAAAACATTCGATGAGTTTAGTGCAACGTTAAGCCTCTAAAAAAATGAAGAAAAAAGAAAAAGAACAAATGGGAAAACTAAATCGCACATTGAGTCCAGGATTTCACCTCACGCATTGAGATATTACAGTCAGTAATTATAGTCTATCTCATGTCTGACTGTAGTCTGTTGATAAAGTGTTTATGAAAGGTAAACAAAAACCAGTTCTGATACGAGAAGAGAAACATGTTTAACTTTCTTGACAATTACTTTTTACGTCCAGTGATAAATCTGAAATTTAACTCAGGTGGTCGGGCAACAAGCTGAAGGTCAATAACCTTTTTATGAACACGATTGGCGATGAAAGTAAATCCAACTGCAGCAAGTAAAATATTTTTTAGAACTCGTTACAGCATGAATATTCAGGGTTGGATGTAAAAGGAATTAGCAGACGTAGGTTACATGACTGTTACTCTCGTGGCCTTAGCCACGCGACATCCTGTTTTACGTAGTAGTTGAACAGCTGGAATGCTACTTTTCATTTCTGAAGTCCCACACATATTGGCTGGGATTCGATGATGAAAATCGGCCCCTAATGGTACGAAATAAAATGACAAAAAACGTTCAAAAAATCCACTGACCAAAATAAAAAAAATAATGAAAAATGAATGGATGGACATAAACCCAAAAATAAACAAGAAACAAACAAACAAACAAAAAAACAGTGGATCCGACTCAAAAAAAGGTCATAAATAACACTATTACTGACCAAGGGACCACTTATAAAGCACAGTCCTGAATCGAGGGTACTTGATGTCTAAAGGGGTCCAAAAACCAGGTCTAAGGCCCCTCAGTATGGTACATGTCGCGAGTAAAGTAGAACCATGATATTTCTCAAGCTGCTATACTAATCAATGGTAAACTCACGGTGTTCCAAATATTAAGGTACTACTCACAAGTATTGTACGTCGTAAAGGGAACGCAGACCTATGGTGTTTCTCACACGATGGCGCCACTGCCACTCATAGCCAATGCAAACCGATGAGGTTCCTCACCTAGGTGTACTAATCACGGGCGCCGGCATTCCCGTGGTGTTCCTCACATAGTGGGTACGAATCACTGGCAACGCAGACCCACGGTGTCGCTCACATAGTGGTACAACTCACAGGCAACGCCCAGACCTGTGGTCTTGCTCACATGGGTACGACTCACGGGTACTGGAAAACCATACTGAACCCCGCTTGAGTGCTACGAATCACAAAACTATACAGTACCTAACAGAATGGCACTACTCGCAAGTAAAACCGACCCATGGTGTTCCGCGCGTGATGGTACAAATCAAAAGTAGTTTCATGGTTCCAAGACAGTCATCCCTTGGTCGCCCCTTTTAGTCACCTCTTACGACAGGCAGGGGATACCGTGGGTGTATTCTTCATCTCCGTCCGCCACCCACAGGGGGTAGTGTGTTTGGTCCGCGAGAGGTATTTTATTCCCCTCAAGTCCGCCGGCAAGCCGGTTAGGACCCCCCTATCCGCCACCTGGGACGCGCCGCGTGGGAGTATCACCTCTCCCCCTGCTACGCCAGCGTAGCAGGTTCGTGGCAACTTCATTTTAAGTTACCTCTCCAGGAAAAAAAAAATAGGTTTTTGCCTAAAATCCGAGGTCTATGTAATACGCAAAGAATAACGTGTTTCTTTCTATAAGAATATGTTCACGCTCTATCAAATCGCTTTAAATCATGCGTAGGCCCTAAATCTCTTGGGAAAAGCGCTATATGATAAAATTGTGGGAGAAATACTGGCCCGCAGCATATATAACACAGGAGCGAGAAGTCTTTGAAATTAGTCATACAATATTGAACTTTTGATGACAGAACCTTAAGGGGCAATGTTCTAAGCTGAAGTATTTCACATAGCGATTTTCTCAGACGCAACGACGATTTTTATACCGAGTGCAGTCCTTATAAGGCAGACCCTCCGATGAGGTTGGGCGGCATCTACCATGTGTAGTTAACTGCGTGTTATTGTGGTGGAGGATAGTGTTGTGTGTGGTGTGTGAGTTGCAGGGATGTTGGAGACATAATAAACACCCAGGCCCCGGGCCACTGGAATTAACCAATGAAACCGAAGGCCAGTACGCTGACCATTCAGCCAACGAGTCAGACACCGTATATGGTTCTTCTTCTTGTTTCCGAATTTGGCCAACTGTGGACCGCGTGAAACTTAATGCTTTCTGGCCAGTCTTCTTTTCTCTTCCCAGAACTTCTTCATTCGTTCACTCCTTATTTTTCTCTGCGCCTCAAATATCTCAAATTTGGGCCTCTTCTTCCGCTGCTCTTCATGGAATTTGTGGTCATCTACTCGATTTCTGAACTTCTTTCTGTTGAGGATCAATTCTGCTGTTATTTTAATTTCTTCTGCGTCCTTCTTTACCTCCTCCACCTATTTCGTTGTTCTCCTCAATCCAATTATATATTTAAATATTCTTTTAGTCAGGAGGTTGTCATCCATTCTGACGAGATGTCCATAGAATTTCAGTCTTCGTTTTCGCATTGTGTCCGTAATCTTCTCGGAATACTTGTATAGATCCTTATTTATCCTTTTCCTCCATGTCCCATCCGTCGTTTTCTGAGGACCAAGAATTTTCCTCAGAATTTTCCTTCTTTCCGATTTCTTTCAGATCTCCTTTTTTATTTAAGATAAGGCATTCTGAACCGTACAGCCCCTCTGGTTTTACAACAACGTTGTAGTGTTTAATTTTGGCTTTGTATGATATTTCCCGTTTATTGTACCTGTTCTATGTCAGTCGGTAGGCTAGTTCCAATATTCTAGCTCTTTCCTTGTTTGCCCCCTTGTCTAGTCCATTGGGTTGTATCAGTTCTCCCAAATACTTAAATTCTACTCCTGTAATTTTTCCGCACTTTACTTCCATGCTTTTCTCTCCCTGATGTCGGTACTCCATGTACTTTGTCTTTTCGTAGGAGACTTTGAGACCTGTTTTCTTCGCAGTATCATGAAGAAGCTCCAGCATCCTTTGAGGATACTCTCTCTTTTGAGCTAAGAGAGCAAGATCATCAGCAAAAGCCAGACATTTAATTTCCAAGTTTTGTCCCTTGCGCCCAAGATGAATTCCGTGTATGCTTTCTACTTTCAGAGAGTTTTTCCAAGTTCTTATGACTTTCTCCACTACAATGTTAAACAGGATGGATGATAATACATCTCCTTGTCTGACTCCTGCCTTTATTTGGAATGGATCAGAGATTTCTCCAGCGAATTTAATTTTTGAGATGGTGTCTGTCAGGGTTTGTTTTATTATTTCTCTCGTTTTCCCGTCGATTCCAAACTCTTCTAGGACATTAAATAATGTATGTCGTATATGTTTATTGCCTACCATATTCCCCTCATTCCCCTACATAGCAATCACAACCAGAGCAAAGGAGCTGGCTTCAGTCCAAACTTAGTTGTGGAGGTAACGGACGATTAGCAGCTTAAGTACAGAAAACTTTACGCAATGTAAACAATATTATACTTATATAACGATGGTTTAAAGTGATTTGATATAATCCGAGGATGTTCTTATAGAACAAAACATGTCATTCTTCGTTTTGTCAGTGTTTTCTCACAGATATACAATCGTGTTATATAGAAGAGGAGGTAAAGAAAATCAAAGAGGAATTTGGAAAAGGAAACTCAACCCAAGGAGATGAAATAAAAAGTATGATATTTGCCGATGATATTGTTATTTTATCTGAATCTGCAAAAGATCTGGAGAAATTGCTGAATGGTGTGGACAGAATCTTGGAGAAGAAATACACGATGAAAATAAATCAATCCAAAACAAAGGTAATGGAGTGTTGTCGAACGAAGTCAGGTGATGCAGGAAATATTAACGAAATGAAGTCTTAAAGGATGTAGATGCGTATTCTTACTTGGCTAGTAGAATGACTAACGATGGCAGAAGTAAGGAGCACATATATTGCAAACTAGCACAAGCAAGGAAGGCCTTTCTTGAGAAAATAAATTTCCTCCCTTCGAACATTGATGTAGGAATTAGAAAGATCTTTCTGAAGACTTTCGTCTGGAACGCTGCATTGTATGGAAGTGAAACATGGACGAGAACCAACTCAGAAAGAAAGAGAATGGATGCTTTTGAAATGCGGTGTTACAGAAGAATGCTGAAGGTGAGATGAGTAGATCGAATCACTAATAAAGAGATATTGAATCGAAATGGTGAGAGGAGATTGATTTGGCTAAATTTTACCAGAAGAAGAGAAATGGAATGATACGACACGTCTTAAGGCAATCAGGACTTTCAGTAGTTGTTGTTTGTTTTTGAGGGAAGTGTAGGTGGTAACAGCAGCAGGGGTAGACGAAGGTATGAACGAATATGGCACAGTTTAGAGTGGATGTAGGATGTAGAAGTAATGTAGAAATGGAAAGTTTAGCACAGGATAGGGTAGCGTTTTCCATAGACTGAAAGACTCTAAAGTTATAGGAACAGAAATATATTTAAAACAAACACCAAGACCCAGTCCCCAGGCCAGAGGAATGAAACATACGCAGTTATAATCCCCTGAACTGGTCAGGAATCGTAGTCGGGGCCTTCTGAACTGGAAGCTATTACGCTGACCATTCGTATATTACATCACCTTATAATAGACGAATTTGCTTACGTCAGTCTGAAAATATGGTTATGGGAGTTCATTAATTCATACTGCTTGAAGCTGAATCCGCGGTCTGGGGTACAGGAAAATAACACGTTTACCACTGATCTTCTAGTACCGCCCAGTAACTATTAACTACGATGGTGGTGGTGATGATGATGATGATGATGATGATTGTTATTTAAAGGGGCCTAACAGTTAGGTCATTGGCTCCTACTGGTACGAGGCGAACGGAACTAAAATTAAAACTCAAAATGTATCCACTGACTATAATCTAAAACCCGATGATGAAGAAATGATCAAGAAATAAAACAATCAGTTCATCCATTTCACAATGCCTTCATTACTGGTATGGTAAAGTGGTCCAAAATCCAGGTGACAGACCTCTCGTAATGGTACTAATCACTGGCAAAACACAACCATGGTGTTCCTCCTATAGGTAACGTAGACTCATAGTGTTTCTCGCATGGTGGTACTAATCACAGGCAATGAAGACCCATGGTATGTCACACACAATGGCACCGCTCACTGGTAACTTAAACATATTGTGTTTCGCACAAGCAATGCAGACCCGTGGTGTTTCTCAGTTAGTGGAACTAATCACAGGCCACGTATACTCGTTGTGTTGCTCACATAGTGGTACTAATTATAGTCAATGTAGACCCACGGTGTATCACACATTATGGCAACGCCCACAGTCAACACAAACCCATAGTGTTCCTCACATAATGGTATTACTACTGTCAGGCAACGCAGACCCATAGTTTTACTTACATAGTTGTACTAATAAAGGGCGCCAGCTAAACCTGTGTTGTTTTACACATAGTGGCACTAATCACAGTCAAAAAACGCCCATGGTGCCTCTCATAAAGTAGTACTACTCATAGGTAACGCAGATCCCTTCTGAACACAGTGGAACCGACAGGTGGAATGCACACGATGAGCATTATCACATTATCAGAAACAACGCGCAGAGCCGTAGTGTTCCTCGCATAATTGTACTGCTCCTATGTAAGGTAGACCTATGGTTTTTCTCACAAGGTGGTACTAGTCGCAAATAGCGTCGATACATAGTGTTCCGCACGTAATGGTACTAATCAAAAGTACTTTCATGGTTCTAATTTCATCATCCCTTGGACGCTCATTTTAGTCGCCTCTTACGACAGGCAAGGGATACCGTGAGTGTATTCTTCGTCTGCGTCCCCCACCCACAGGTGATCCCATTAACTATGTTGTTTTATGCTGGGATACTTGTCGTGATTGATTTGTTGCCCAAATTTTAATTACATTCGTTGAACGTTTTAACTTAATAAATTAATATACATGTTTTCAATGTTTACACAGTCTCCTCGTAGTTGAGTGATTAATATGTTTTCATGAATGTCTTGACAGTTTGTTACGGGTGTGTCCAACGCTGTATGGCCGATAAATCTAAATGAATTCATTTACAAGAGGCTTCACATGTTAAATTTAGTCCATACGATTAACACGTACGTTGTCGCCTGAATGTCATTGACATCCCTAAGTCCTTTTTTATGCAAGCACAAGAGTTTCTTATTAGTAAGAGCCATTAGCTCGAAATACTCTTACGAGGAACTTGACGCCTAAACTGTAATGGAGACAGCTACGTGGGCTGTTCAAACAATGTAAAGATTTGTTCAAACAATGGAACGAGAGGTTTCAGAATGGGAAGTGGTTTCATTGATGGATGTTAAAATTACTGCATTTTTAATAAAGAATTTCTGGAAGAAACATGTTCTTGAAATAAGGTATCACTTATACATAGCTCCCAGTGTCCACATGAATACAACAGTTCCATTTACAAAGTTTGGGGGTGGGGGATGCGCACGACTATATGAATAGCAGGTGCTTCAGCAGCTGGCTTTCGACCCAGACGGCTGAACCTCGCAACCCGGTGGATCCAAGGTAACTCTAGCGAACTCAGACAGTTGAAAGTCACACTAGCTGAAATAAAATGTCGGTGACGTTTGGATAGAACATGGCTTTTATTTATTTCATTTTGTTTATGGCACATGTTCAATTAAAAAAAAACATGATAAAAACAAAACGAATAAGGTATGTTACTAAACTGGCATCCAGTACAAAATAATCAAAAAGAAACTAAAAACATATAAACAGAAATACAGGATGTTTAAGAAATATACAACAAACTTGCAGGGTTGACTTCCTCATATGCTAAGGAGACAAAACTTTTATATAAACATAAAACCAAACTAATCCCCATGGCGCTACAGCCCCGAAGGGCCTTCACCTACCAAGAGACTGCTGCTCAGCCCGAAGACCTGCAGATAATGACGTTATCGTATCATCAGCACGACGAATCCTATCGGCCGTTATTCTTTGATTTGTAGACCGGGGCCGCCATCTCATTGTCAGATAGCTCCTCAATTATAATCACGTAGACTGAGTGGACCTCGACCAGCCCTCAGATCGAGCCCTGACCTGGCCGGGAATCGAACCCGAGGCCTCCGGGTAAGTGGCAGGCATGCTACCCCTACACCACGGGGCCGGCTAAAAGGTAAACTCGTGGCCTCATCCCGAGGTGGTGCAGGTCAAGAATTTTTACCTGGACCTGAGGGCTGGTTCGAGGTCCACTCAGCATACATGATTAGAATTGAGGAGCTATCTGACGGTGATATAGCGGCCCCGGTCTAGAAAGCCAAGAATAACGGCCGAGAGGATTCGTCGTGCTGACCACACGACACATCGTTATCTGCAGGTCTTCGGGATGAGCAGCGGTCGCTTGGTAGGCCAAGGCCCTTCAAGTGCTGTAGTGCCATGGGGTTTGGTTTGGTTTTTATCGTACTTTTGCTCAAAATTTGTGGAGAAACTGCGTTCCCCCTCGTTGTCTTTCCACTACATCCCTGGTACCGAACTCTGAAGTAGGACTATCGCTATATTTCTATAATATATTCGCAAGGTCATTCCACGTCATCATCTACTAACTGCTTCGGACCACCCAGATATTTTTCACCAATGATAACACTAATGTTGATTTTATGGCAAAATAAATGCTGCCATGAAGTTTGGAATATGTTAGTTGATCATTCAGACTATTTTCATTGATGTGTGTCCGGCTCAACATAGACAGTTCCCTTATGCGGCAAACATCTGGTAAAGAAAATTTCAAATATTTCTTCTGTAAGTTATTATAATCAAAATGTTTCTTGTAGCCCGTAGGACACTGAATTGGTAAAGGTATTTTTTTTTCCACGGTGGTGTGAACAAATAGCTCTAGTAACGATGAATAATGCATCGCTTCGCCCATGTAGGTCATGTTTAATGCAAGTCCACTTCAATTAGAGGAGTCCATCGGATGGCCAGCTACAGGCAACTTTCAGCCTTCTTGTTCAGTATGACCAAATTCTTCGCCTTATTTGTCCCAAAATACGAAACATATACCACAGATTACAGAACAGACCAAAGATTTACAATAAATGTTAATGACAAGAATGCCGAGTGAGTTGAGCGTACGGTTAGGGTCGCGTAGCTGTGAGCCTGGATTCGGGAGATAGTGGGTTCGAACCCCACTGGCGGCAGGCCTGACGATAGTTTTCCGTGGTTTCCTGTTTTCACACCGCTTTTCGCTTCCTTCCCACTCCTAGTCCTTTCCTATCCCATCGTCGGCGTAAGACCTATTTGTGTCGGTGTGACGTAAAGCAAAATTTTAAGAAAAAATTCAAGAATAAATAATTAGATGAATGATAAGATTTCATATTCTAAATCATGAATACTAGCGCTATAGGAACAAGGATGTTAACGATCTGCATTGCGTACAATTCATTTCGTGCTAAATATATAACCCCACGGCACTTAACGCCCTTGAAAGGGCGTTGGCCTGTCCAGCGACCGGTGCTCAGCCTGAAGGCCTGCAGATTACGAGGGGCCGTGTGGTCAGCACGACGCATCCTCTCGGCCGTTATTCCGGGCTTTCGAGACCAGGGCTAAATATATATTCAGGTAAAATATTCATATTTCATGGCAGGTTCCAGACATCACCGCTCCCTCCATCTCCTCCTGTCCCAGCCTTGTTCTTTGTTCATCTGCACTCTTCACTTCGTTTACCATCATTCCTCTCCTCTCTTTTTCGTTTTCTCCTCCTACCATACCTTCGAGATCTATTGTTAGAAGTCCTTTCCCTCTCAAAACATAGCCTTTGCAATTGCATTTTCTCTTGAAATCAATATTCAGGAGAGTTGTGTGTTCTTTAATTCAAAAGAACTTCTTCGTTTTTCACTATCCACCCACTTTACTCCTTCCGTTCTCCGCCAGTCCCACATTTCAAAATCTTCGACTTCCTTTTATTTGCACGATTTTTTCTTTCCGTTAATTCTTCCATTAGTAATGAACATGGCTTACCTGATATTGTATCGAGACAATTTTTCAAGGAAAGAGTCCGATAAACCCAAGCCAGGAAATTGTGGAAAAGTACGTAGCGTCCTTTATCCCGTGTTTAAGACCAGCTGAAGTAACTAGTGATTTACGGTATTTTGTTTCGTGATGTTTGAGGGTTATAAAATTATCGTGATTTATTGTATTTCATTTTGTATCGTATTATTTAATTATAAACAAAACTTCATCTTTGGTTCTGTAAATAATGATGTAAACCTATATAAACGGTGTTGAGAAAAATATATAAAACATGTATTCCATACCTGACATTTTAAAATATAAATTTCACTTTGACAAATTTCTCTTCATATTGCGCCTCTCTCTCTCTCTAGTAATGAAATCTGCACATTTAGAACACTAGGCAGATTTTTGTGATCGCGAGCGTGAGAGGACGGCTTAACCGATTGATATCGTAAAGCGTTCTGACGAAAGTTCTTGGCCTGTAGATTTGCAGAGTATCTTTAAAAGCATAACAATTCCTTGCCGAGTATTTTTAAATTATTAAAGAAAAATGTAGCATTCTGATTGGCTGAAGTGCTCGTCAGTACTTCAAGGCCGCCTGAACCGTGAGAACACTGAGCAGGTGGCACAACAGGGGCGGTGGAAAGGGATAGGGACGCATGCGCAGTCAGACGTTTTCCTGGTCAGATGTATTCGTAGACAGGAATAGCCGCTGTTTTGCTGCCCAGCGGTTGAACAGTACACATTGCATTCAAAATAGTTCGGTGTCTGGATTAACATTAAATTTAACTAAGGCTGAATATGAGATAAAGCCCCAATGGTAAATAGTCATTCATTAATGATGATGATGATGCTTGTTGTTTTAAGGGGCCTAACATCGAAGGTCATCGGCCCCTAATGGAACGAAATGAATGACATGAGACATGAAGTTAAAATTTTAAAACGTATCCACTGACTAGAGTTAAAAAGGAGTGGTGATGAAGAAAAATGAGAGTGAGATTAAAACAATCAGTGGATCTAATACGCAATGCCTTATGTTCTCTTAAAAGAAGAGGAAGTACAGGAAATCGAAGGAATAAGGCATTGCCCAGTAGTACAGATATTAACACATAATTTACGTTAGAGGTTAAAATAACACATTAAAATGCGCAACACAAACTAAAATGAAGTCAATGAGATAAAAGCGCAACTGACATAAACAACACTAGGACAAAGGACATCATCACACACGATAAAACAGACCGCTATCCCTCATAAAGCGGATGACGAGGTCTGCTGACTGCTCGTCATCGCGCAAGATAAGGGAGATTGTACTCGGAAGGTTAAGACTACGGCGCAGATCGACCAGGTCCACACACTCCGTAAGGATGTGTACCACGGTAAGATGGTTGCCGCAGGTACACACCGGAGGGGGTTCTCCTTTCAGTAGATGGGAGTGCGTCAAGATACCGTGGCCGATCCGAAGACGACATAATACCACGGCTTCCCTCCGCGAAGCCCGAAAGGAAGTCCTCCATACCTTCGTTGTTCCTTTTATCGCTCTCAGCTTATTGGGAAGTGGGATGGCCTGCCACTCCATCTCCCAATGAGACATAACCAGATGTCTCAGCTGAGAGCGAATATCACTTGCTGGAACCTTGAAAGGCAACGGGGGCAGTGTAACTGCCTCCTTGGCAGACTGATCTGCTAACTCGTTTCCCTCTATGCCCATGTGGCTGGGGAGCCACACAAACGTAATTCTGGTGCCGGCATCCGAACACACGGCCAGCAGGTCCTGGATCCGCTGCACCAGAGGGTGCCGAGGGAAACAGGTATCAATAGACTGGAGCGAGCTCAAGGAGTCAATACACACGAGAAAGTGTCGGCGTTCATTGTACAGTGCGTACCGCAGAGCTCCACAGATAGCATAAAGCTCCGCTGTGTACACACTACAGGTTTCCGGGAGAGCAAAAAGAAACCGATCATTTCCGACAACGAACGCACAGCCCACCTTCGTATCTGTCCTTGAACCATCCGTGTAAACGACGACTGAACCTGGATAGCGGCCAACAACGGACAGGTAGAGCCTCCGATAAATCGAAGGGTCCGTGTCCCCTTTCGGACCAGTGTGTAAATCCAGGATGATTTCAGGTCGTCGTACAACCCACGGAGGTACCCCACTTGGTCGTCTGACAAGGCAAGGAATCGAAGGTACGTCAAACAATTCATAACTGCTATCCAAGCGTATCCCAACCGGCCGCGTCGCACGAGGATGAGCAGCGTACAACAAACGGTTGCCATTGTTGAACACGCAGGGATAGCTCGGATGAAGTGGCATCTGTCGCAAATTTGCAGCATACGTAAGTAGCAGGCTAGCGATGGGGCTAGTACGAAAAGCTCCCGTCGCCAACCTAACCCCGCTGTGGTGGATACTGTTCAGCTTCGCAAGAACGCTTGGTCTTGCGGAGCCATATGCTGCACTGCCGTAGTCTAACCGGGATAAAATGTGTGCCCGATTGAATCGCAGGAGCACCACGCGGTCAGCTCCCCAATCAGTGCTGCTAAGAAACTTCAAGAGGTTAAGCCTCTTGGTGCATTGCACTTTTAGCTCCCGCACGTGTGGCTCCCACGATAATTTACTGTCAAAAAGGAGCCCAAGAAATCGGTAGGTGTCAACAACTGGAAGAACGACATTTCTTAGATAAAGCTCAGGATGAGGGTGAAGAGTACGTTGACGACAAAAGTGGACAACGGAGGTCTTTGCGGCAGAAAACCGAAAGCCATGTTCTAAGGTCCACTTCTCCACCCTCCTAATAGCTTGCTGTAACTGTCGCTCTGCGACTGCCATACTGCACGAGCTATAGTGCAGAGCAAAGTCATCCACATATAGGGACGGTATTACGGCTGGACCAGCAGCAGCGACAATACCGTTTATGGCAATCGCGAACAGAGTGACACTAAGAACCGATCCCTGTGGGACTCCATTTTCTTGAACGTGGTATTGCGAATATGTCCTCCCTACTCGGACACGGAATAGACGGAGGGACAAAAAATTCGCAATAAATACCGGCAAGTTACCTCGGAATGTCCATTGATGCAGGACTGAAAGGATGCCATATCGCCAGGTGGTGTCGTAGGCCTTCTCCAAGTCAAAGAAGACAGCTACCAAGTGCTGTTTGCGGAGAAACGCATCCTGGATAGAGCTCTCCAGGCGTACCAAGTGGTCTGTGGTGGATCGAGCGGCTCGAAATCCACATTGGTACTCGGACAAGAGTCCTTGTTTCTCCAGACACCACACGAGTCTGCAATTTACCATCCTCTCAAATAGCTTACACAGGCAATTTGTAAGACAAATCGGTCTGTAACTTCCTGCATACTTAGGATCTTTGTCAGGCTTGAGGACAGGGATAACTATGCCCTCTCGCCACTGAGATGGAAAATCACCCTCTGTCCAGATTCGGTTGAACACACGAAGGAGATATAGGAGACTATCATCACTAAGGTGTTTCAACATCTGGTTGTGGATGTTGTCCGGTCCAGGAGACGTGTCCTTGCAAAGCGCTAGGGCGCTGCGGATTTCCCACTCCGTAAAGGGCACGTTGTAGTCCTCTGAAGCTTGAGAGGCAAAACTAAGGTGATGCCGTTCTGCCTCTCGCTTCAGAGCGAGGAAATCAGGATGGTAATTCCCGGAGCCAGATACATCCGCGAAATGACTGGCTAGATGGTCAGCAATCAGGAGGGATTCAGTGACAATATTGCCTGCAATGGAAATTCCCGGTACAGAAGATGATCCATGGATACCCGAAATACGTCGAAGCTTAGTCCACACTTGAGATGATGGAGTATGTGACGTCATAGACGACACATATCTCTCCCATGAAGCCTTCTTACTTTGACGAATAAGAACTCGCGCCTTAGCGCGGAGTTTCTTGAATGTAATCAAGTTGGCCGCAGTAGGCTGTCGACGGTAACGTTTGTGAGCGCGACGGCGTTCTTTGATAGCTGCTGCTATTTCTTCGTTCCACCAAGGAACGAGCTTTCGGCGAGGAGTCCCCGAATAGAACGGAATGGACTCCGCAGCAGCAGCAAGAATAACTCGGGAAATATAAGTTATGTCCTCGCCGACGGTCTGCCTGATATCATCGTGAAAGGCAGCTAATGATGTGTACTTTGGACAATCAGCATGTTTCAAAATCCATCGAGGGGGAGCCTCGACGGATTTTTGGTTCATCAAAGTAAGAATGATGGGAAAATGGTCACTGTCACAGAGATCATCGTGTGTATGCCACCGAAACAGTGGAACCAACGTTCGGCTGCATAGACTTACGTCTATGCGAGAATATGTGCCGTAACGCACACTAAAGTGAGTTGGTTCCCCCGTGTTCAAAATACATAAATCCAGCTCGGTAACTAATGCTTCCAGCTCTCTCCCCCTGGGGCAAGGCGTCTCAGAGCCCCAGATAGGGTGATGGGCGTTAAAATCGCCCAACAAGAGGAAGGGAGGTGGAAGCTGATCTATAAGATCAGTGACATCAGTTATGTTAAGAGCGTGACCTGGTGGAAAATAAACATTACACACTGTTGTTATGACAGGCAGCGGAACGCGAACAGCTACAGCCTCGAAGAGAGTTCTTAATGGAACCTCTTCGTTGTAGGTATCAGAACGTACAAAAATCCCAACACCACCGGACGCCCGGTGAGCATAGTACCGTTCTGTCGAGTATAGTCTGAAATTTCTCAAGACCGTATGATGACCAGGTCTGAAGTTGGTCTCCTGAATACAGACTATACTCGCTGCCTACTCACTAATGAGCTGACGTAACTCAGCTAGATGCCTGTCATAACCATTACAATTCCACTGTAACAGTGCCATAGTGTGGACTATAAAAGGAGTGTTAGGTTATGAGCGAAAAAATGCTCGTTAGCCTAAACACTATCTAATTCTACATCCGTAGATGTAGAGGACAGTGCGACATCCATCCCGTCATCAAAAGGTGGCAGGGGTGCCGCCCAGAACTTCGACACTTTTCGGGCGCGAGGGGGTCCCCTACGAGGATAGCGCGCAGGTTTGGGAGCAGGAGTGCCTCCCGGCGCAGACTCATACCCCCCAGATGGGGGGCATGACTTCTCCTTCGCAGGGGAAGTCCGAGAGCGCTCAGAACGGGCGCTCTTCTTCCCCTTCTTTTTTTCAGGTTTAGACGGGCTGGGAGATTGTTTCCCAGCCCTGGCCGACGATGCCGCCTCCGCCGGCTGGGGCACGACTTTCGTCGACCTCCTAGGGGGGGGGGAGACTTGGTCTTCCCCCCTTGCTGTGCCGGCTGGCAACTGCCAGCCTGCACAGACTTCTGGTTGGTCGAAGGTGGGGTGGTCCCCCCCTTCGAGCTTTGACTATTTGCGACGTTGCTGGGAGCAGCAACAGTCTCCTTGGGCGCAGCGGTCTGGACAGGTGTCTTGGTCGTAAATGACGAACCTGGAAGACTCTGAGCTATCAAGCTATAGTCGAGTGTACGGGCAGGTGTATTCGTAGAATGAAACTTACGGCGCGCTTCCTGGTAGGAAAGACCATCCAGGGTCTTGATCTCCTGGATCTTCTTCTCACTCAGGTATGTCGGACAATTCCGATCCCAAGGAGAATGAAAACCGGAGCAGTTAGTGCACTTGTATGGAGGTGTGCACTCCTCCGCGCCGTGAGCTACTCGTCCACATGTACCACATACAGCCTGATTCGAACAGCGAGATACCATATGTCCGAATCGCTGGCATTGATAGCATCGCATAGGAGGCGGGATGTTCGGCCTCACATCGCAACGATAAGTTGTTACCTTGACTTTCTCTGGTAACACTGACAACTTGAAAGAGACAATGAAGGCACCAGTGGCAACGTCTTCACCGTTGACCTTGCGCGTAATGCGCCGGACGTGTGTCACGCCACGGTTCTTCATGTCTTCCATCAATTCGTCGTCAGTGTTCAAAATAAGGTCGCGGTGAAAGATGACTCCGCGAACCAGGTTCAAGGACTTATGCTCCTCCACTTTGACGGGGATTTCGCCAAAGTGCTCGCACTTAAGCAACTGATCAGCTTGCAGTGCTGTACGAGTCTTCATAAGCAAACTACCGTTGCGCATTTTCTTAAGTTCCTCCAGTTCGCCATAGACGCCTTCGATGTGCCGACTAAAAAGGATCGACTTCACCAGCTTAAAATCGTGCCCATCGGTTCTGGTAGCGACCAGAAACCTAGGGAAGCTGGATCCCATTCCTTCACGCTGCGCATGTTCCCAGGGAGTTGAACCTCTCAGGGAAGCAAAAGTTAAAGACTTAGGTGGGCGACCACCTTGAGAGAGCAGACTTCGTTTGGAAGCCATGCCCGATAGCATCCTCCCCGAATGCCACCCACTCCGATCAGGGGTCTCTGTAGCCGAACCAAGCAGCCAAGGCAATACCCACCTGGTCATAGCAGGTACTGCCCGGGGTCCGATGTTGAACGATGCCTAATACGGCATGACTGAGGCAATGAGCACTAAGACTCCCTTCCTCCAGTCACCCGCAATAGCATGTACCCCATAGCGTTTACAGAGCACTAAATATAGAGAAAAAAATAAAAATAATTAATAATAATGTGTCCTTCTGGCATTCGGCTGTGCGGGGACCTGTGTTGTCAGGCGGATACCACTGCCAAGGTACATGGCGCTCCCACCACGCAATGGTCCTGGGTGGACAGTTGCGGGCTTTTGGGCGTAATCGCACACGTAAGAGGCCCATCTCCGGGCAGCACGCACATCAAAATTTCGAATGGTCTACATCTGATCCTCGGAAAAATAAAAATAAAATAAAGAGGGGACCATGGCCACATGACTCTTTAAGTCGCCTTCTACGACAGGCAGGGATTACCTGTGAATGTACTCGACCCCTCCCATCCACAGGAGGTCCAACACGTTATACCAAACCGCAATCCATGTCCGCGCCTAGGTCACCCCTTTTAGTCGACTCATACGACAGGCAGGGGGTACCGCGGGTGTATTCTACATGTGCGTCCCCCACCCGCAGGGGGTAGTGTGTTTGGTCCGCGAGAGGTATTTTATTTCCCTCAAGTCCGCCGGCAAGCCGGTTAGGACCCCCCTATCCGCCACCTGGGACGCGCCACGTGGGAGTATCACCTCTCCCCCTGCTACGCCTTCGTAGCAGGTTCGTGGTCATTCATTAATGTGTGTGAGTCGTCTTCTAAAATATATCACAGATAACGACATTCCATTCCTTCCGGTGGGAAAATGATTTGTTTTTTTGGGAACATTTCATAAATGTTTTGCCTATTTTGGCACATGCTTATCGCCAAACAATCATTTATTTATGATTGTATTAAATACACTCCACTTTGACCCTTCTTCAAAACGCGCCCTTTATAAAAATATGCGAGCAAGATCACAAAAAATATGGAAATATGGAATTCTAGCAAGAAATCGACAACGGCTACTACCCCTCTGTTGATGGTGACGGATCAAATGTTATTAAACTACCAACTAATATTTTAGCTCATGATGATATCGTGATTGAAATTTATATCAAAACGTCATCATTTTCTCGAAAGTTGCCATTCTTATTTAATTTGAAAGTCAGTGGGCTTATATCCGGTATTTCAAAACCATGCACTAGCGTTAAGAGATTAATACTGAAGAGGAAAGTTAGCTATTTCGATTTCCTACATATATCTTGAATTACTTGGAATTAATTGTTTGCCTTCACATATCCTTATTCTAAACATGATCTTTAGAAATCGGAACGTTTCCCCTGCTCCTAAACGGGACTATTAGGGCCCAATTCTAAGAAGTATGTCGAAAATTGTATAGATTTTGAAATAATACGTGGAGATATATGTATATTTTTTTGCTAGTTGTTTTACTTCGCACCGACACAGATGGGTCTTACGGCGACGATGGGACAGGAAAGGGCTAGGAGTGGGAAGGAAGTGGCCGTGGCCTTAATAAAGGTACAGCCCCAGCATTTGCCTGGTGTGAAAATGGGAAACCACGGAAAACCATTTTCAGGGTTGCCGACAGTGGGGTTCGAACCTACTATCTCCCGAATAGTGGATACTGGCCGCACTTAAGCGACTGCAGCTATCGAGCTCGGTAATACGTGGAGATAAAGTTCGACAGAGAATTCTAATCCCTCGAATTGACTTAACAACGTCCGATAAAGCACTTCCATTTTCTTTCGAAAGGAATCAGTAATCGGGAGATAGTGGGTTCGAAGCCCAATGTCGGCAGCTCTGAAGGTGGTTTTCCGTGGTTTCCCATTTTCACACCAGGCAAATGCTGGTGTTATACCTTAATTAAGGCGACGGCCGCTTCCTTCCCATTCCCATACCTTTCCTATCCCATCGTCGCCATAAGACCTATCTGTGTCGGTGCGACGTAAAGCAAATAGCAATAGAATCAATTTCCAGTTCGCTTGGTTTTCTTAAATCACGACCAATAAACCTCAAGGGGCGTGAAGGTCTCTATTTATCTCAGCTAGTTTTGTGCAAAATTCATACTGTTATAAATAAACTGGTTCCACTGATGGAAGAGTTGAGATGGACAGCAGAGAATGGTACGATGGTTAACGGGGTGACAATTCAGGTTGAGAGTTTCAGCAAGAAAAAAGAAAACGTCCTCTCAGGTTGAGTTACTGTATTGATGGGGTGAAAGTACCTCATGGGCACCATTGTAAGTACCTAGGAGTTAATATAAGAAAATATAATTGGGATAATCACATAAACCCAGATATACTCATATGGTTGGGAGGGTATTTAGGGGTTGTATTAAGGACGTATAAGAAAGAACAAGACCGCAACTGGAATATGGTTGCAGTGCATGGGACCCTCACTAGTATTACTTGATTCGAGAGCTGTAAAAATGCAAATGAAAGCAGCACGGTTTGTTCTAGGTGATTTCCGACAAAATAGTAATATTACAAAAACTCTGTGAATTTTGTGCTGGGAAGAAATGGGATTAAGGAGATAAGCCATGTATGTTCCGAGCTGCCGGTGGAGAGATGGCGTGGGTTGACATTAGTTGGCGAATAAGATTGAGTGGTCTTTTTAAATGTAGGAAAGATCAACAGTTTCATGATAAATCCGGTATTAAGTAGGACAGATTCGGGTAAATATTAGTTCATAGGAAGAGGAGTACCGAGAGAGTTGGCCGTGCGGTTAGGGTTGCGCATCTGTGAGCATGCATTTGGGAGATAGTGGGTTCGAACCCTACTGTTGGCAGCCCTGAAGATGGTTTTCCATGGTTTCCCATTTTCACACCAAGCAAATGCTGGAGCTATACCGTAATTAATGCCACGGCCGCTTCCTTCCCAATCCTAGCCCTTTCCTGTCATATCTTCTGTTTCGGTGTGACATAAAGTAAATTGGTAAAAAACCGAGAGAGAAAAAGAAGAAAGAGAAGAGTTGGGCATTGGAACAATTTGCCAAGGGAGATGAATTTTAAATTTCTTTAACATTATTTAAAACCAAACCAAACCCCACGGCACTTGGCCTACCAAACGACCGATGCTCAGCCCGAAGGCCTGCAGATTTCGAGATGTCATGTGGTCAGCACGACGAATCCTCTCGGCCGTTATTCTTGGCTTTCTACACCGGGGCCGCTATCTTACCGTCAGATAGCTCCTCAATTCTAATCACGTAGGCTGAGTGGACCTCGAATCAGCCCTCAGGTCCAGGTAAAAATCCCTGACACGCCCGGGAATCGAACCCGGGGGCTCCGCGTAAGAGGCAGGCACGCTACCCCTACACCACGGGGCGGGCTAACATTATTTAAGACTAGGTAAACAATTGGTAGATAATCTGCCAAGTGGGCGACTGCCCTAAATGCAGATCAGTGGTGATTGATCGATTGATTGTTATTGTTATTAAATTACAGTATAAATTAGTATTTACTTACCTACCTATTATCAAGGAATATGCTACTTACGATACCATTCAGTCTCCAAATAATGTTTTTCCTTCTCGTATTTAGAATTTAGATTTTGGTCATACTTAAAAAAGTGGGAAAGGAAAGACAGTACTTCAGACAAAAATACTGCGGAACACTGAACCAGACCCAGTAATACTAAATGATACACCGACTGTCGTACTTGACGGCTGTCCTGACGCCTTTGTCTATTGAGGAATAATATGTTGCTAATCGACATGTTCGGAAAAAATTTTGAACCACGTGCAATAAAGAATATACCGTACCTGTTCTTGTCCTGACCTTCCTCACGGAGATCCTCGTGGGATGAGTCAGAGGGCGAGACTGGCCGTAAAAAGTTGTAACGTGATCTTGAGAACCCGGAAGTTCTCATCCTTACGACGTCATTCCTTCTGCACACCAGAGGGGTGTCGGAGGAGAGTAATGACTTTCTGCTCCCTGCCGACTTGTGATGACATGGAGACGGAAGAACAAAAAAGCACAGTTAGTCTTCATGCACTGTGCTCTATCGTAGGACCTTTTGGAGACACAGAGTCATCGGGTAATCAGACGACGGACTCTACACCATTAAGTACACATAGGGTCATTATCCATTGGACATATCCTTGGTTGATGCAGTTGTCATTTTTAGCGATCGCCTTTTCTGGACTCGTTGATAGTTGGCAATGGTCTCCATTATTTTCATTTTAATAGCATCTTCACTTCCTTTATCATATATTATTTTCCCTCATCTATTTCATTTTCATTTTTCCTCTCACTACTACCACTACTACTCCTAATAATAATAATAATAATAATAATAATAATAATAATAATAATAATAATGGTATTTTGCTTTACGTCCCACAAATTACTTTTACGGCTTTCGGAAACGCGGAGATACCGGAATTTAGTCCCGCAGGAGTTCTTTAACGTGCCAGTAAATCTATCGACACGTGGCTGACGTATTTGAGCACCTTCAAATACCAAATACTGAGCCAGGATCGAACCTGCCAAGTTGGTGTCAGAAGGTCAGTGTCTCAGCCGTCTGAACCACTCAGCCGGCTCTTCTTTTCCTCTTTTGCTTATTTTTTTGCTTGTTGTTTAAAGGGGCCTAACATCGAGGTCATCGGCCCCTAATGGTACGAAATGAAATAACAAAAATTCAAATTCATCCACTGACCAAAATAAAATTAAAAATGTCATGAAGAATGAATGGATGGACATGAACCCTACAAAAAAACAAAAACAGTGGATCAGACTCAAACAGAAGGTAGTTAATTAGAGCATTACTGACCAAGGGACCATTTATAAAGCACAATGATGCTTGATGTCTGAAGGGGTGCTAAATTCACGTCTAAGGCCCCACAGAATGGTACATGTCGCGAGTAAAATAGAACCATGGTATTTGTCATTTTGGGGTAGGCCTACTGATCAAAAGTAGCGAAGACTCGCGGTGGTCCACACAAGATGGTACTACTCACAAGTATTACAATTCGAAAAGGGAACGCAGACCTATGGTGTTTCTCACACAATGGCGCCACTAATAGCCAACGCAAACCGGTAAGGTTCCTCACCCACGTGTACTAGTCACAGGCGCCGGTATTCCCGTGGTGTTCCTCACATAGTGGGTACCAATTACAGGGAACACTGACCCACGGTGCCGCTCATATAGTGGTACAACTCACAGGCTACGCCCAGACCCACGGTGTTGCTCACATGGGTACAACGCACGGGTATTGGAATCCACCAGGCCAGGCATTTTACTGCAACTAATCACAAACCTATTTCGTACCAATTTAGTGATACTACTCGCAAGTACAGGCAACCTATGATGTTCCCCGCATGATGGTACGAATCAAGAGTAGTTTCATGGTTCTAATTCAATCATCCCTTGGCCGCCCCTTGTAGTCGCCTCTTACGACAGGCAGGGGATACCGCGGGTGTATTCTACATGTGCGTCCCCCACCCGCATTGGGTAGTGTGTTTGATCCGCGAGAGGTATTTTATTTCCCTCAAGTCCACCGGCAAGCCGGTTAGGACCCCCCTATCCGCCACCTGGGACGCGCCACGTGGGAGTATCACCTCTCCCCCTGCTACGCCTGCGTAGCAGGTTCGTGGTTGCACTTTCTATCCACTTCATTCTTTAATCGCGTGTATTCTTTTCTGTCCTCTTCATTTCTAGCATTCTTGTATTTTCGTCGTTCATCAATCCGTTGCCTTTGCACATGGACATACACGTAGTTGATTGGAGAAGCAACCGTCGCACTCACTCGACTGTATGCGAGCTCGAAGGAAAGTTGAAGGTGGCATTAATTTAATTTTAGTTTATTACATTTAGAGAGAGTTTGGAAGAGTACGTAATTAAATGGTTGTAATATATACCGGTATATATTTGTTATACAAAATAGTGATTAAATAACGAGAAATGAAGGCACAAGGCGTGGTGTAATACAGGAAGTCTTCTGAGTGTGGGGATAAGGTTGTTGTTGATGATGATGATGCTTGTTATTTAAAGGGGCCTAATATCGAGGTCATCGGCCCCTAATGGCACGAAATGAAATGACAAACAAAAAGGCCAAAATCATCTACTGACCAAAACACAAAAAATGTCATGAAGAATGAATGGATGGACATGGACTCAAAAAGGAAAAAAACAGTGGATCCGACTAAAAAATCATAAATAATAGTATTACTGACCAAGGGACCGCTTATAAAGCACAATCCTGAATCGAGGATGCTTGATGTTTAAAGGGGTCCAAAATCCAGGTCAAAGGCCCCTCAGAATGGTACTTATCGCTAGTAAAGTAGAATCATGGTATTTGACATGTTGGGGTACTAATCAAAAGTAGCGAAGACTCACGGTGTTCCACACATGATGGTACTACTCACAAGTATTGTACGTCGTACAGGCAACGCCCAGACCCGCGGTGTTGCTCACATGGGTACGACTCACGGGTACTGGAAACCCACAGGGGAACCACTCTCTGCAGATACTAATCACAAACCCATTTCGTACCTAATATAGTGGTATTACTAATAATAATACTGTTATTTGTTTTACGTCCCACTAGCTACTCTTTTAAGATTTTCGGAGACGCCGAGGTGCCGGAATTTATTCCCGCAGGAGTTCTTTTACGTGATAGTAAATCTACCGACACGAGGCTGACGTATTTGAGCACCTTCAAATACCACCGGACTGAGCCAGGATCGAACCTGCTACGTTGGGGTCAGAAGGCCAGCGCCTTAACTATCTGAGCCACTCAGCCCGGCAGTGGTATTACTCGCAAGTAAAGGCGACCCATGGTGTTCCCCTCGTGATGGTACTAATCAAAAGTAGTTTCATGGTTATAAGGCAATCATCCCTTGGTCGCCCCTTTTAGTCGCCTCTCACGACAGGCAGGGGATACCGTGAGTGTATTTTTCGTCTGCGTTCCCCACCCACAAGGGGTAGAGAGAGAGAGAGAGAGAGAGGAAAAAGAAGGGATCCGTCACTTCGAAAAATGAAGTAACTGACGAAGAAAGGCAAGAGCCACGAAGGGCGTGAAAATGAAAGACTCCCTAGGTCTCGAATACTCTAATAACGTAGGGGTGGGAAAAGAACAAGAGTTGACCAAGGGAGGTCGGACAGGATAGACGAAAGTGAAGAGCCTGGCACAAGTAATTGGAAGCAATGCCAAGACTCAGCTTAGGGCCCCGTGGTCGCCAATCCACACTCTCAAGTTGAGAGCCCCTTGGGCCCCTTTTAGCCGCTTCTTACGACAGGCAGGGGATACCGCGGCTGTATTCTATATGTGCGTCTCCCACCCGCAGGGGGTAGTGTGTTTGGTCCGCGAGAGGTATTTTATTTCCGTCAAGTCCGCCGGCAAGCCGGTTAGGACCCCGCTCTCCCCAACCTGGGACGCGCCACGTGGGAGTATCACCTCTTCCCCTGCTACGCCAGCGTAGTAGGTTCGTGGTGGAGATAAGGTGTTGCATCTTGCAGCAGCAGTCAGTGTCAGTATTCATAGTGAGAGAAATGGAGCAAGAGGTAGGACCATCGCGTGTACTGAACCACAAAAGAGGAAAACCGCTCAGAAGTGACCATAGGCATTGTGAATTGTGAATGTGTTCAATAAACTAAGTGAACAGAATTCAGGTTTAGTTGTTTATTCAGAAGTTCAGGTCTTCGCACTGTTGTCGTATGCGATGCGCAGCCCGGTACGTCCGAACACGAGGCGTTGACGGGGTGGAAGTCTGTACTACACGCTCAGCGAATCACAAATCTTTCTTTGGCGGAGGCGTGGACATACCATGTTGACATCAGGATTAAACTCTCGTGAAAAGACAGATAGTATATCCTGAGTTATCCACTGATTCCTAGTTGATCTTTTCTTCCTTCCTAACATTTCTTCAGCAGCCCTACTGACTACATTTTTCATGACTATCCACTTTTCCTCTATTGTGTTTTCTTCAGCCTTTTCATTTATTCCTTGTGCAACATGCTCCTTGAAACAATCCCTCACACTCTTTTCTTTTAACTTGTCTAGATCCCATCTCCTTGCATTTCTTCCTCTCTTCAATTTCATCAAATTCAGATGGCATTTCATGAGTGTACATATGAAGAGAAATGTGCTGGGACAAACACAACCAGACACAGTTAAGTTCTCGACACGCCCGGGGATCGAATTAGGGACGCCTAAATGGAAGGCCTCGATGCTGACCATTCAGCCAAGGAATCTAAAAAACCTCTACCAAAATAACATAGTTTTTTTAATTTTGCTAGTTGCTTTACGTCGCACCGACACAGATAGGTCTTATGGCGACGATGGGACAGGGAAGGGCTAGGAGTGGGAAGGAAGCGGCCGTGGCCTTAATTAAGGTACAGCCCCAGCATTTTCCTGGTGTGAAAATGGGAAACCAGAACATAGTTTACCAGAGAAAAATGAAGTTTGTTGCACATTTCTCTGAATGATCGTCTGCGAAATATTAAAACCAGAGTAATCAGAGTAAAGGATGCTGGAAGAAAATATCTTCGCTCAAACGTGGAGTTGCACAGGTCAGATTGATCCAGTGAATTGGGCAGAGGTGGTAACTGATTATTCTACCCCTGAGACAGACACTTGGCTGAATGGTCAGCGTTGACACCTTCGGTTCGAAAGTTCCCGGATTCCATTCCCGACCGGGATTTGGGGATTTTAATCTCATTTGATTAGTTCTTCTAGCTCCGGGACTGAGTGTTTGTGTTTGTTTGTTGCCACACTCCTCTTCCTATTCACACAGCACACCGCACTACCAACTAGTACAGAAACACTCAATTGTTTTTGCTAGTTGCTTTACGTCGCACCGACACAGATAGGTCTTATGGCGATGATGGGATAGGAAAGTCCTAGGAGTTGGAACGAAGCGGCCGTGGCCTTAATTAAGGTACAGCCCCAGCATTTGCCTGGTGTGAAAATGGGAAACCACGGAAAACCATTTTCAGGGCTGCCGATAGTGGGATTCGAACCTACTATCTCCCGGATGCAAGCTCACAGCCGCGCGCCTCTACGCGCACGGCCAACTCGCCCGGTACACTCAATTGTGGGTACATTCCTGCAGATAGGTTTGGCGTCAGGAAGATCATCCGCCCGTTAAAAACAGAGCTAAATCCACATGTGCGACACAGTTCGCACCCGTGATCCCATATCTGTGGGAAAACCGATAGAAGAAGAAGAGACAGATTATTCAAGAATACAAAACGGTCCCTGGCTGAACCATGTAAGTTGCGTTATCTTGTTAATATTCTGAATACTGCTAATAAAAGTGGCTTCAACCAGATAAGTCAGTTTGTCTTTAATGTAATATATTTTCTGTGGTTATTATGGAGGTGGTTATTGTTATCTTGTAAATGAATTATTGGCAGTGGATTTACACAGCTGCGCCTGTTAAAGAGAAACATTAAATCTTTAGCTAACAATACGCAAACCTGACTTACACGCTTTGATTTTTACTGGTCCACGTAAGTAAATAATGCCTGATTAATAGCCTATAGGACAAGTTAGTTTCATTCACAATTCCAAGCAGACACTTCATTTATTTTTAGAATTAAATAAAATCCAACCTATACCATTATTTAACAGTTGTTTCATTTAACGCATAATGGTCTGTCAATAATTAATTGGTGAATCGATGATTTCTTTTTTTCTTTTTTTTTTTTTTTTTACAACTTGCTTTACGTCGCACCGATAAGATAGGTCTTATGGCGACAATGGAAGAGGAAAGGGCCAGGAGCGGGAAGGAAATGAAAATGGGAAACTACGGAAAAGCATTCTCAGGGCTACCGACAGTGGGGTTCGAACCCACTATCTTCCGGATGCAAGCTCACTGCTTCGCGTCCCTAACCGCACTGCCAACTCGCCCGGTTTCGTATTGTTTAAAAACAAATAAAATGCTTCCCTGAGAATTTTTTGTGACTTATCTATTCCCTGCGATAAGTGAATTTAAATTTGCAGAAAGAAACTAGGAGGAAACATTTGTTCCAAAAGGAGAGTGAAGTAAAAGTAGTTTTACAGGACTGTTGATATCATTGCCATTGGGCCGCCAGTTTCATATAGAATCCATATCACAAGGATGTGAATTTTCATTTCTAGAACCTCCCACATACATTGGCCACACACGGTGGAAACCAACGACTACGCCACTCGGCTATCACGCCCCAGAAGAAGAATGAGGCAGAGTGGCAACATGACGCAGCAATTGCTGTTATAAATGTTTCTCTTTGGCAATGCTTGCCTATCCTTTCACGTTTTTCGGTTCGAAAGGTTACGAGGTTTAAACTGATTCCCATACTTTCTTTCAGAGCGGGTTACATTCTTGGAGATGTTCCGATAAAAGCCGTGGCGGTTCGTTTGCTCCGTGCACGATAAATCATAATAAAATATGAACTGTTCATGGCAGAGACACATCATAATGCTTCGCACGCAGCCATGTAATGCAGCTCTGAGAGATGTCATCATGAGTTACACTATGTAGCAGTGACCTCTAACTGCAGTAGTCTTCCCATCGAGCTACATTTAACCTTGACATAGCAAATTTATTTTCCTATCGTTCCTCACTTCTCCCCTATGCCATTAAAGAGTGTCAGACGATATCCCTGTTCCTGTGCCATAAAAATACAAGCCCTATATTACTGATGCGTACGAATTTCCGAACTGAAGTCAGAGGCCATGGTGTTGAGCATAGGTGCACTGCTACGAGTTATGATCGCACGATGCCATTAGTTCTCACACCCTGCAATAAAGGGAACACGTTCGCTATCTCGTCCGTTTAGTGTAGCGTGAGAAACGGATGTTTTTGCTGGTTTCTACAGCTCATTATTTATATTACAACTCCAGGTTATCTTTGCACGAGAATAAACTGCTGGAACTATATGACTTTCCCCCAGTTGATTTATTGAAAGTCTCCAAATGTTCCGTTGGTTTTCCGTTGTTTCCCATTTTAACACCGGGAAAATGCTGGGGCTGTACCTTAATTAAGGCCACGGCCGCTTCCTTCCAACTCCTAGGCCTTTACATCCCATCGTCGCCATAAGACCTATCTGTGTCGGAACAAATTCATCTTTTTATATCGAGCACAATTCATGTATCAAGCTGTTCTTTGTGAAAAATGTTTGCTTTAAAAACACCGGGCTAGTTGGCCGTGCGGTTAGCGGCGCACAGCTATGGGCTTGCCTCCAGGAGATAGTGAGTTCGAAACCCACTGTAGGCAGCCCTAAAGATGGTTTTTCCGGGCGAGTTGGCCGTGCAGTCAAGGGCACGCGGCTGTGAGCTTGCATCCGGGAGATAGTGGGTTCGAATCCCACTGTCGGCAGCCCTGAAGATGGTTTTCCGTTGTTTCCCATTTTAACACCGGGAAAATGCTGGGGCTGTACCTTAATTAAGGCCACGGCCGCTTCCTTCCAACTCCTAGGCCTTTACATCCCATCGTCGCCATAAGACCTATCTGTGTCGGTGCGACGTAAAGCAACTAGCAAAAAAAAGAAGATGGTTTTCCGTGGTTTCCAATTTTCAAACCAGGCAAATGCTGGGACAGTACTTTAATTAAGGCCACGGACTATTCCTTCCCGCTCCTAACTTTTCCTATCCTATCATCGCTACAAGACCTATCTGTGTCGGTGCAACGTAAAGCAGATTGTACAAACATGTTTTAAAAACAATGGAATGACGGAACAAGTAGCCGCGTGGTTTGGGGCACGTAGCTGTTGATGATGATGGTGGTTGTTGTTTAAAGGGACCTAACATCTACGTCATGGTCCCCTAATGTTACGAAATGAGTCGAAATGTAATGACAATTTAAAAGCCGAAAGTCATCCACTGACCAGAATTCAAAACGTGATGACGAAGAATGAATGGATGAATATGAATTTAAAACAATCAGTGGATCCTACCAACAATGCCCCACATTCCCTGAAACTAGCATTAAAAATATCATTACTGACGAAGGAACTGTTTCTAAAGCACAATACTGAATCGATGATGCTTCTAGTCTAAAGGAGTCCAAAATCCAAGTCATCGGCCCCTAATAATGGTACTGATCGCTAGGAAAGTAGAACCATGATATTTGTCATTTTGCGATACTAATCATAAGTAGCGTAGACTCGCGGTATTTCGCACATTATGGTACTACTCACAGGTAATGTAATGCACTCATGTAATACAGACCTATGGTGTTTCTCATATAGCGGCGCCATTTACCGACAACCCAAACCTATGGTGTTCTTCACTCGTACTATCCCGTGGTGTTCGAGGTCCAAATATTCTTGATAACGTTGAAAGTGTCGCATTACATCAGATGCAATATACGAAGTATTAGGCAGTAATAGAAAGCCTTATTCACAGGAGAACAACGGGAAATTTACCTTCGTTAAATGCTTCTGGCTCTCAATTGGAATCTATAGGAGATAAAAGTACATTTCACACACTGGACACCGTCAGATCAAACCAGACTTTTGACATGAACCATGAGTATGATGCTTGTTGTTTGAAGGGGCCTAACATCGAAGGTCATCGGCCCCTAATGGTACGAAATGAAATAACAAAAATTTCAAACGCATCCACTGACCAAAATAAAAATAAAATTTATCATGAAGAATGAATGGATAGACATGAACCCAACAAAAACAAGAAAAAAAAACAAAAAAGAAAAAAAAATGGATCAGACTCAAAACAGATCGAAAATATTATTATTACCGACCAAGGAACCACTTATAAAGCACAATGATGCTTGGTGTCTACATGGGGTGCAAAATCCACGTCTAAGGCCCCACAGAATGGTACATGTCGCGAGTAAAATAGAACCATGGTATGTGTCATGTTGGGGGTACTAATCAATAGTAGCGAAGACTCACGGTGTTTCACACAAGATGGTACTACTCACAAGTATTGCAATACGTACAAGTAACGCAGACCTATGGTGTGTCTCACACAATGGCGCAACTCATAGTCAACGCAAACCGAGAAGGTTCCCCACCTAGGTGTACTAAACACGGGCGCCGGTATTCCCGTGGTGTTCCTCACATAGTGGGTACTAATCACAGGCAACGCAGACCCATGGTGCTGCTCATATAGTGGTACAACTCACAGGCTACGCCCAGACCCGCGGTGTTGCTCACCTGGGTACGACGCACGGGTACTGGAATCCACCAGGCCAGGCTTTTTACTGCTACTAATCACAAACCTATTTCGTACCTAATTGCGTGGTACTACTCGCAAGTGCAGGCAACCTATGGTGTTTCCCGCGTGATGGTATGATTCAAAATTTGTTTCATGGTTCTAATTCAATCAGCCCTTGGTCGCCCCTTTTAGTCGCATCTTACGACAGGTAGGGGATACCGCGGGTGTATTCTACATGTGCGTCCCCCACCCGCAGGGGGTAGTGTGTTTGGTCCGCGAGAGGTATTTTATTTCCCTCAAGTCCGCCGGCAAGCCGGTTAGGACCCCCCTATCCGCCATCTGGGACGCGCCACGTGGGAGTATCACCTCTCCCCCTGCTACGCCTGCGTAGCAGGTTCTTGGGAACCATGAGTAACGAATTAAAAACGAGTCACTGCGGTGTTCATAAAGGTTGAGCTATCTCAGTCCAAAGTGAACTCCTTTGTAGCGGTAAATCTTTCAGGGCGATCATATTGTAGCGTGCTGATGAAATATGCATTCTTCAGCACCTGTTTAATCGTTTAACACGCCAAAATAATTTGCTTTTGGATTGAACTTTTGTGTATTTGTATTTATTATTATTGAAAATAACAGGGGTTCAGCCCAAATACATGTTCACAATGAAAACAACTTACAAAAAAACGAGAAAGGAAAAAACACGAGAATCCTTGGGCATGCCATGAGGTCCATCAGATACTCCTGAAACGTGACACTCCGTAGGGAGGATCACCACAGCAGTCATCCTCAGTTTCTACATGGCAAGTCCATCGACCCCGCTGGATATTAAAATAAATAAAAAATAACAAAAAATTAAAACATAAACTATCGACCTACTACTACTGCTATCCGGCCCTGTCATCATTCCTGGTGAAATAAAGACCACCCTCCCATTGATGACACAACCGGCCCTATCAGTGGGGCCCGTAAGAAGCCTCCAACAACCCCTGCCAGATGACAGCGCAGCTTTCTCTCACCATTCCATTTGCGGCCGAACTTGTGAGGTTGAAACCGCTCTCCTTCTGTACCCCGCCTCACTCCTCCTCGCTCAGCATATATCTCTAACTTATATGGGGTAGGCCCGTCCTACCCCATCCTCTTACGGGCATGTCCTGCTCTCCCGTACCAACTACTCCTTACTATCTCTTACTGCACATAAATCGTGAGAAAACTGAACTTTTGTGGTTAGGGCATTCATCAAGTTTTAAAAACTTCAGCTACCCTGATTAAAGCCAGTCTCGAAGGCCTAAATATCCACGGTGCGCGAGCAATACCTCGTATGCCACAAAGCTGTTCCAATCCATTATTTTCTTTAAGAATGGTCACTCCTCCCAGCTACACATGGATATGCAGTACATCAGAATAACGTTCGTTGCGTTCATTTTCCTATGCCAATCTGTAAAGGAAAATGAACGTTATTGTATCGTACTGGATGATGTATATTTTTGTGAGGTATTTACGCACTCCTAGTGTATAATGAATTTAAGGTTCATTTGCCTTTACACATTAGCATAGGAATTATGTTTCTTGCTTGGACAAGCGTCTCAACAAATTTGGCGTTTATGTGGAAATAAAACAAATGTTTAAACAGTTCAGAGATAAGTAGGAAATAATAAGTTTCCTAAGTATACTTTGACACGTTAGGAACCAACCAACAATAGTGGGAAGTTAAAAATCGAGCTGAGGGCCATCCACCAAGCAAGTGCAGTGCTCTAGTGAATAACTTCTGGTTGTTATGCAGGTAATCCAATGGGTTCAACTACTGTATTGAATCTGTAACGAATCCATATGAGCACAGAAGCGAGACGACCTTGTTGAATGAGAACCTGATGTAATCTTAACACACCCCCACACTGCAGGTGTTAAAAATATTAAAATAAACAGGCAATGTTATTACAACACCTCTCCTGAGAACTCATTTTAATTGCGTTCACAATACTGCTGTCACTTTTGAAATATGTTGAAGGCGTGGCTTCATCATGTATTCGATCATAAACACTTAGATGGACACGTTCGATTGAGGTTAAGTGGGCCGACCACCACGCCCCCATCTAGGTCTCCGTCCTTCAGACATCCGGCTGTTCAATCTCAATTATCACAGTCAAGATAACTTAACGGCTAATCCCAGTTGAAAACAGTCTGAGAATTAATTCACATCAACGCCCAGCATAGCATTACTTATTTTCATCTCTTCTTTTCTGTCTGAAGTTCTTATGAATGATCAGATATCGCCGGAATGCTCAGGTACTATGTTTTCCTAATTCAGGAGTGTCCGCCTCTGTGGTGCAGTGGTTGTGTGATTAGCTACCGCTCCTAGAAGGCCGGGTTCTATTCCTCGCTCCGCCACGAAAGTTGATGATGACGCTTGTTGTTTAAAAAAGTCCAACATCTAGGTCATCGGCTCCTAATGGTACTAAATGAGATGAAATGTAATGACAAATTAAAAGTCCGAAATCCTCCACTGACCAGAGTTCAAAACGCGAACAATGAATGAATGGATATGAATTTAAAACAATCAGTGGATCCGATCCGCAATGTCTCACATTCACAGAAACTGACATAAAAAATAGCATTACTGACCAAGGGACTGCGTCTATAGCATAACACTGAATCGATGATACTTTTAGTCCAAAGGGGTCAAAAATCCATGTCATCGGTCCCTCATAATGGTACTTATCGCCAGGAAAGTAGAACCATGGTATTTGTCATGTTGCGGTACTATTCAAAAGTAGCGTAAATTCGCGGTATTCCGCACATTGTGGTACTACTCACAGGTAATGAAATTTGCACACGTGATACAGACCTATGGTGTTTCGCAAATTGTGGCGCCATTTACAGGCAATGAAAACCTATGGTGTTCATCACATAAGAGTACTAACCACCGGGACTCGTACTACCCCGTGGTGTTCCTCATAGAGTGGGGACTAATCATAGGCAAGCCGAAACCATGGTGTCGCTCATATAGTGGTACTACGCGCAAGTAAAAGCGGCCCATGGTGTTCCCTGCGCGGTGGTACTAATTACAATTAGTCACATGGTTCTAATTCGACGAGCAGGGGGTACCGTGGGTGTATTCTTCATCTGCGTCCCGCACCCACAGGGGGTGTCACGAAATTTGAAGAGAGGAACGAAGATCTCAGCCTCGGGAGGTCAGCAGAGTAGAAGGGGTTCAACTCCCTTCTCAGCCATTCTTGAAGGGCTTTCCAACTTCTTCTCTCCAGGCAAATGCCGGATTGGTACCTAACTTCAGGCCACGACCGCTTCCTTCCCTCTTCCTTGCGTATCCTGTCCAATGTTCCCATCCTCCACAAGGCCCGGTGTTCAGCACAGCAGGTGAGGCCGCCTGAATGAGGTACTAGTGTTCCGCCCCAGTTGTATCCCCGACCAAATGTCTCACGCTCTAGGACACTGCCCTTGAGACGTAGAGATGCGATCCGTCGCTGACTCCAGGGAAAAACAAATACCAGATTATACTGTATATAAAATTATAATCAGGATTTGGATACGCTATGTCTGAATATCGATAACACAACATTTATTACTGCTACAAAGATTAGGTGTGCAGTACAAGCTCAGAGTTTCAAAGTAGACTGTACGTTCATATGCTCAAGTAGACATAACATTTCGTTACGTTGGATATTGAACGGAAACGAAGTATCTGAGCTGTGCAAGCATCAATAAAAATACTGTACTGGTTTTACTGGAAAGAGATTTTTGACGAAGTTGTTACGTAGGGAAGAATATCACCGTAATTTTGTCTGGATTATTTTAGGAAGGATTAACGATTATGAAAAAAACATATCGGTGTTTTATGATGATGCTGATGATGCTTGTTGTTTAAAGGGGCCTAACATCTGGGTCATCAGCCCCTAATGGTACGATATGAGACGAAATTTAATGACAATTTAAAATTCCAAAATTCATCCACTGATCAGAATTCAAAAAGATGACGAACATTGAGTATGAAAAAACAGTCAATGGATCCAACCCACAAAGCCTCACCTTCCCAGAAGCAGAAACAATAATACTGTATAAACTGACCAAGGGGCTGCTTCCAAAGCACAATTCTGAATCGATGATGCTTGTAGTCTAAAGGGGTCCAAAATCCAGGTCAACGGCCCCTCATAAAGGTAGTTATCGCTAATAAAGTAGAAGCATGGTATATCTCATGTAGCGTCCGGCATGGTTAAATGTTTTGCGTGCTGGCCTTTGGTCACAGGGGTCCCGGGTTCGATTCCCGGCAGGGTTGGGAATTTTAACCATAATTGGTTAATTTCGTTGGCACGGGGGCTGGGTGTATGTGTCGTCTTCATCATCATTTCATCCTCATCACGACGCCCAGGTCGCCTAAAGGTGCCAAATCACAAGACCTGCACCTGGCGAGCCAAACTTTTCCTCGGACACTCCCGGCACTAAAAGCCATACGCCATTTAATTTCTCATGTAGCGGTACTAATCAGAAGTAGCGTAGACTCACGGTGTTCCACACATGATGGTACTACTCACAGGTATTGTACGTCGCACAGGTAACGTAGACCTCTGGTGTTTCTCACATAATCGCTCCACTCATAGACAACGCAAACCTATGGTGTTCCTTACAAACTGGTACCAATCACAGGCACTCGTACTATCCCGTGGTGTTCCTCACATAGTGTGTACTAATCACAGGCAACGCACAGACTCATGGTGTACCTCGAAATGCAGACCCACGATATCCACAACCAAAAGCTAAAATACCCCATCAAGGATAGCCTCTTTATCTCCTCGGGGTGTTCCCGCCGTACTTGGAAAGAAGGGAACCTCCGTCATAGTGACGGATACTAAACAGGGGTACTCTATAAACCCATAGTGATCCACCCACAGATTCATGGTATTTCTCACATAATGGTACTAATCGCAAGAAAAGTCGACTCATGGTGTTGTTCGTGTGATGGTGTGATGATACTAATCACAGCTAAGGTCATGGTTCAAAATTCATCATCCTCTGTTCGCCCCTTTTAGTCCGGCTCCATGGCTAAATGGTTAGCGCGCTGGCCTTTGGTCATAGGGGTCCCGGGTTCGATTCCCGGCAGGGTCGGGAATTTTAACCATCATTGGTTAATTTCGCTGGCACTGGGGCTGGGTGTATGTGTCGTCTTCATCATCATTTCATCCTCATCACGACGCGCAGGTCACCTACGGGTGTCAAGTCAAATGACCTGCACCTGGCGAGCCGAACATGTCCTCGGACACCCCCGGCACTAAAAGCCATACGCCATTTCATTTCGCCCCTTTTAGTCGCCCCTTACGACAGGCAAAGGAGACCGTAGGTGTCTGCGTTCCCCACGCATGACTCTAACTGACTCCTATTTATACGCCCCATTTAGAACCCTCTTTGTTACCAAGTACTAATGGCTCCATGGCTAAATGATTAGCTTGCTGGTCTTTGGTCCACAAGGTCCCGTGTTCGATTCCCGGCCGGGTCAGAGATTTTAACCTTAACTGGTTAATCACGATGACTCGGGGTTTGTGTATTTGTATTTCGTTTTCAACATTAGAATTCATCACAGTTATAGAACTTCATCCGCACGCAGTACGCCCATAGGTGTCAACTCGAAAGACCTGCACCAGACCTCTACGGAAGTCACACGCCATTAGTACCGACTCCTAATGAAACATTTTCTAGAACTACTGTTTATCGGGGTCGTGATAGTCGAGTGCCATCACGGCTGACTTCTCACCAGGGCAGCCGGTGTTAGAATCTCGATCAATACGTGTGGGATTTTGAAAGTGAAAATTCTCATCTGTGTGGTTCGGATTCGGCGTAAAATTGTATGTCCCCTGACAATAATCACGATTTCAACAGTCACTAGGTTTCGGTTGTTATACGTGGGTACTGTTGTTGTTTTTTTGCTTTACGTCGCACCAACACATGTCTTATGGCGACGAAGGGATAGAAAAGGCATAGGAATAGGAAGGAAGCGGCCGTGGCCTTAATTAAGGTACAGCCCTAGCATTTGCCTGGTGTGAAAATGGGAAACCACGGAAAACTATCTTCAGGGATGCCGACAGTGGGGTTCGAACCCACTATCTCCCGATTACTGGAAACTAGCCGCACTTAAGCGACTGCAACTATCGAGCTCGTTGGGTACTGTTCAGCGGCGTGTGGCTTCGAGTTGACGCCCATGGGCGACCTAAACATCTGTCCTGCCTAAGAAAACAAATTATGTTGAAAACTACACCAACACGTGATTCTCGAGCCAGGGGAAATAATCTGCCCGTGACTCGGCTGGGAATCGAGTTCGGGACCTCTTGAAACAAAGGCTAGCATGCTAAAATGATTGAGCCGGGCTCTGAAATAGTGTTCCACTTTGTATGAGTTAGGAGTATTTCGTTTCATTATTCAGCTTGAATAAATCCATTTGTTATGTTATTACGTCATGAGGATACATTATCAGCTCTAATTAGTCCGCAGTAAATCTCTCAGTAATCGTAGAGCTCCGCCTCTACTAGAAACTGTGTTAACTGCTTCCACGAAATCAAGTTTCGGGACTTAGGCGTTCCTAACACTGCATTAGTAAATCTTGTCTCGAATGAAATTCAAGCTCCCATTTGTCATTTCTGTGAGAGCATTAATTACCTATTAGTACTTGTCGCAGTAGAAGTGGGGCAAGCCATGTATTATAATTACAGCATAAACATCCGTGAGGGTTGCAAAATATTGAGACACGTTCACAAGCTCACTTCTTCTGCTTCTTCTTCTTCTTCTATCGATCAAGTTGTCGAGACGGTTTCGATCACGACGACGACGATGATGATGATGATGATGATGATGATGATGATGCTTGTTGTTTAAAGAAGCCTAACATCGAGGTCATCGGCCCCTAATGGTACGAAATGAGATGAAATGGAATGACAAATTAAAAGTACAAAATCATCCACTGACCAGAATTCAAAACGTGAGGTCGAAGAATGAATGGATGAATATGAATTTAAAACAGTCAGCGGATCCGACCCACACTGTCTCGAATTCACAGGTACTGGCGTGAAACAACAGTATTACTGACCAAGGGACTGCGTCTATAGCATAATAGTGAATCGATGATGCTTTTAGTCTAAAGGGGTCCAAAATCCAAGTCCACAGCCTCTCAGAATGGTACTTATCGTTAGGAAAGTAGAACCATGGTATTTGTCATGTTGCGGTACTAATCAAATTAGCGTAGACTCGCGGCATTCCACACAGTATGGTACTACTCACAGGTAATGAAATTCGCACATGGAACACAGACCTATGGTGTTTCGCACACTGCGGCGCTATTTACAGGCAACGCAAACCTATACAGGCAACGCATACCTATGACGTTCCTCACAAAAATGGACTAACCGCAGGGACCCTCACTATCTCGGGGTGTTCCTCACATAGTGGGTACTAAACATAGGCAAGCCAGAACTATGGTGTCGCTCATCCCATGGTGTTGCTCATATAGGGGTACGAATCATAGGTACTGTAGAAGCCGGCACCGTACTCTATTGCTACTACTCACAAACCTATTTGGTACCTAACATAGTGCTACTACGCGCAAGTGAAAGCGACCTATGGTATTCCCCGCCTGGTGGTACTAATCACAAGTAGTCTCATGGTTCTAATTTGATCATCCCTTGGTCGCCGCGTTTAGTCGCCGCGTTTAGTCGCCTCTTACGACAGGCAGGCGATACCGTGTGTGTATGCTTCGTCTGCGTCCCCCACCCACAGGGGTCCGATCACGTTGCTATGAACTTGCATTGCGGAGATTGAGGGATCGAACCTTCTGTTGATGGCCCTCAAGATAGTTTCCCATCATTACCCATTTTCATACCTGACAAATGCAGGGTTGTATCTTCATTAAGGCTGTGTCGCTTTGATGTAAAACAAGTAGAAGTATTAACATTACTATTGTGCGTTTTTATAGCCTCCTTGGCTCAGGCGGCAGTGCGCCGGCCTCTCACCGCTGGGTTTCGTGGAACAAATCCCGGTCAGTCCATATGAGATTTATGCTGGGCAAAGCGGAGGTGGGACAGGTTTACCTCCGGGTTCTCCGGTTTTCCCTATCATCTTTCATTCCAGCAGCACTCGAGTATAACATCTGTCAGTCATTAATCATTGTCCCAGAGGAATTCGGTAGGCTTCGGCAGCCGGCACAGTTCCTATCCTCGCCGCTAGATGGGGACTTCACTCATCTCATTCCTGACCTGGTTGAAACTCGTAACAGGCTGAGAATTTTCACTGCGGTGGTTAGTGCTGTCAGGCCGTGGTGGTAAACGCGTACTCGGTTCACCCGGAAGGACGTGGGTTCGATTTCCCGTCAGGAACTCGAAAAATTTGAGAAACGAGATTTTCACTTCCGGAGGAGCACATGGTCCTGAAATTCACTCAGCCTACACAAAAAGTGCATAGCAGGTTAATTCCTGGGAGCAAAGGTGGCCGGGCTTAGAGCTAACTACTCGGTTGCCGGATATTTGCGGTTATGGACATCTGCGGTCCCCGGACATTTGCGGTCACTGAGATAAACTTGTGCCCACTCACAGAAACTCCTCAGCAGTCACAGGAAATATTTCGGTCACATCAGCAGGAAGTGGGCCTCATTAGTTTAATCTCAAGGAACCCCCGCTAACCTGCCTGAGCTCCTGCTCATTCGTTCTAGATTAACATTCTGGATAAGGTGTGATGGGAATCAGCATTATAAAACATATATTTTACTGTCGACCAAATTATTATACGTATTTGAGTTTGGAGATTATTCATTAAATAACCAATAGGCCTGCTGAAAATCCAATGACGACCTTTTTCTCATTTCATTTTATGTTAATTCTTGAATTTGTAAGTATATTAATATTTTTATCGCTAATTGCTTCACGTCGCACCGACACAGATAGGTCTTATGGCGACGATGGGACAGGAAAGGGCTAGGAATGGGAAGGAAGCGGCCGTGGCCTTAATTAAAGTACAGCCCAGCATTTGCCTGGTGTGAAAATGGGAAACCACGGAAAACCATTTTCAGGGCTATCGACAGTGGGGTTCGAACCTACTATCTCCCGAATACTGGATACTGGCCGCACTTAAGCGACTGCAGCTATCGAGCTCGGTAGTACCCATTTTTAAATATCTTTCGATCATGCGTCAATGTTAAGACTAAAAAACCCGTCATCTGATCTAATCCAACTTTCAACACAATATACATTGGGGTGTTTTAGACTTTGTTTATAAACTGCAGAAGTGTATGTTTCCAAAAACAAGACATGACTCGTTTTTCTCCTTCAGACATGCCCAGGTGACGAGTCTGTGTTGACATTCCCTATAATTTCCGTACACATAACCATGGTAGTGTGAACAACGATGGCTGAAGGTATCAGTCTCTAAATAATGCGCGCGAGAGAAAAATGTTCTCGAAGCGAGCGAGCAGGAGCCCAGGCAGGTTAGCGAGGATACTCTGAGATTAAGCTAATGAGGCACACCCCCTGCTAGAGTAACCGCAGATCTCCTGTGATTCCTGGGAAATGTCTGTGAGTGGCCACAGTATATCTCGGTGACCGCAAATGTGCGTGATTTTGTGGTGACCGCAAATTTCCGGACACCAACCTCACGAAGTAGCGAGGTTACGGATGGTGAAAACCATTAGCTTTCACCCCTCCAAGGACCTTCATGGCCTGTACGGAGACTTTGCTACCGTGTTTTGTTTCTGTGGTGGTTGGTAATCTGGTGTGATGCGTTGTGTATGTATTTTGGACAAACACCCAGTTTCCGAGCCAGAGAAATAATTTACGCCAGGGATCTTCAGTTATTTTTCCCTGGGGTCTGGATTGATCGTAATATTGCAATAAAGGTCTGGGATCCAAATATTTGGTTGAATAAAACAGCTGCTTGTCTTGCTTACGGTGATTGGTTACTCCGTACAATAATTACAGGGAAATATACATACGATGTATAGGCCTATTATTATCAGTGCTATATTCCAAAGCCACACCTTGGTCGACTCTAGGTCCTACAGAACCAGGTCCTTTTCCGCATCACCCATTCGCCATGGCATAAGTCCAACATCAAAATTCATCAAGTATCAACAAATTTTGAAACTGGTGCGGATGACAACTTTTCGGATTCTTCTTACCCAATTTAACGATGAGGGCATCACCCTGCCAAAAAGGGCAATCAGGACCAATAAACCTAATACTCGATTCAAGTATAAAGCTCTTGTATAAAAAATTAAAACTTTCGACATTCTGTCGTAAAATTCTGTCATTACTCTTCCTTAATTAAAACCGAAATTAATGTCTCCAAGTGAACCTTTAATAATAATAACTCAACGATGAAGAGTTTTCAGATCTGACATACCACTCATTTGCACGACAGTGATTTTTCCCTCGCCAGCGTAGTTAACGAACGATTATTTCCGACTCATCGGGTAACCACGGAAACAGATGAATAAAAGAGCTTCCATCTATGCCCTGGTGCTCCCATCTACTTGTTGGTACTATTCGAAAAAAAAAATCACTGTATATCCTTGCATTTTAAAATTGTAAATCACTGGAGTGTTAACATACAATATACTTCACATACAAACAAAATTGTTGATAAATTATATTTTTAATTCACTGTCCATACATAAGTTTGAAATAAATAATTCGCCCACTCAACCTCATTAGTGAGAGAAGTGGGTAATGTCTTGTTTTGTGAAATATTTCAAAGTTCGAAGTGCATGAAAGTTCCAGGATTGGTTAAGCAATCCTCAAGTGTTCATTAGTTATTCTGGATCTCACATATTTTTTTCACAAAATACATATTGGAAAACATTTTCAAGCATTTCTACGTCGATTCTCGAGGAGAATGGTACACTATAGCAAATGAACTGTGGAACTTTGACACGGCAGAATTACTGATAGTGACACTTCAGCTGCAGATGACAGAAGAAAGGGCAGGCAAACTTGATGTGACGTTTTGACTCTCTCTTGATAGCTTCTAGACCGTGACCGCTATATTTTAAGTTGCTTTACGTCGCACCGACACAGATGATGATGATGATGATGATGCTTGTTTAAAGGGGCCTAACATCGAGGTCATCGGCCCGTAATGGTACGAAATGAAATGACAACAAAAAATTCAAAAAATCCACTGACCAAAATACAAAAAAATATCATGAAAAAATGAATGGATGGACATGAACCCCCCAAAAAATAACAAAAACAAACAAGAAACAAACAAACAAAAAGAACAGTGGATCCGACTCAAAAACGGTCAGAAATAATAGTATTACTGACCAAGGGACCACTTATAAAGCACAGTCCTGAATCGATTATGCTTGATGTCTAAAGGGGTCCGAAAACCAGGTCCAAGGCCCCTCAGTATGGTACAAGTCGCGAGTACAGTAGAACCATGATCTTTCTCGAGCTGCGGTACTAATCAAAGGTAGCGTAAACTCACGGTGTTCCAAGCATTAAGGTACTACTCACAAGTATTGTACGTCGTAAAGGTAACGCAGACCTATGGCGTTTCTCACACAATGGCGCCACTCATAGCCAACGCAAACCGATGAGGTTCCTCACCTAGGTGTACTAATCACGGGCGCCGGCATTCCCGTGGTGTTCCTCACATAGTGGGTACTAATCACTGGCAACGCAGACCCACGGTGTCGCTCATATAGTGGTACAACTCACAGGCAACGCCCAGACGCGTCGTGTCGTTCACACGGGTACAACTCACAGGCAACGCCCAGACCTGTGGTGTTGCACACTGGGGCACGACTCACGGGTACTGGAAACCCACACTGAACCCCCCTCGAGTGCTACGAATCACAAAAATATGGAGTACCTAACAGAGTGGTACTACTCGCAAGTAAAAGCGACCGATGGTGTTCCACGCGTGATGGTACTAATCAAAAGTAGTTTCATGGTTCTAATTCAATCATCCCTTGGTCGCCCCTTTTAGTCGCCTCTCACGACAGGCAGGGGATACCGTGGGTGTATTATTCGTCAGCCTCCCCCACCCACAGGGGGTGTGTGTTTGGTCCGCGAGAGGTATTTTATTTCCCTCAAGTCCCCCGGCAAGCCGGTTAGGACCCCCCTATCCGCCACCTGGGACGCGCCACGTGGGAGTATCACCTCTCCCCCTGCACCGACACAGATAGATCTTATGGGGACGATGGGACAGGAAAGGGCTGGGAAGTGGAAAGGAAGCGGTCGTGGCCTTATTTAAGGTACAGCCCCAGCATTTGTCTGGTGTGGAACTGGGAAACCACGGAAAACCATCTTCAGGACTGCCGACAGTGGGGCTCGAACCCACTATCTTCCGAACACCGGATACTGATCGCACTTAAGCGACTGCAGCTATCTAGCAGTAGGACCGCTATCTCACCGTCAGATAGCTCTTAATTACAATAATAGGCTGAGTGTACCTTGTACCTGCCCTTAGGTCCAGGTAAAAAATCTCTGACCTGGACGGGAATCGAACCCGAGGCCTCCAGGTAAGATCGTGGTGGTGTTGATTATTTTTTTAAGAGGAAGTACAACTGGGCAACCATCCTCTATTAACACTAAACGGAGAGAGCAAATGGAAGGGGTCCGACACTCTGAAAAAATGAAAGTATCAGTTAAAGGAAGACAAGAGCCACGAAGGGCGTGAAAATGAAAGACTCCCTTGGCCTCCATACGTAATGTCGTCGGAGTCGGAAAAGAACAAGAGTTGACCAAGGGAGGTCGGATAGGATGGATGAGAATGAGGAGCCTGGTACAAGTAAGTGGAAACAATACTAGGACTCAGCTAAGGGCCTATGGTTGCCAACCCACTTTCCCAGGTTGAAAGACCCTCGGGAGCCTTTTAGTCTCCTCTTACACCGGATGAGTTGGCCGTGCGGTTAGGGGCGCGCAGCTGTGAGCTCGCATCCGGGAGATAGTCGGTTCGAATCCTACTGTCGGCAGCCCTGAAGATGGTTTTCCGTGGTTTCCCATCTTCACACCAGGCAAATGCTGGGGCTGTACTTTAATTAAAGCCATGGCCGCTTCCTTCCTATTCCTCTGCCTTTCTTGTCCCATCGTCGCCATAAGACCTATCTATGTCGGTGCGACGTAAAGCAAAAAAAAATTGTCGTCTCTTACGACAGGCAGCGGATACCGTGGATGTTACTCTACCGCCGCCACCCACAGGAGAATCCGGGTTAAGACAGACATATGACCCCTACACCGCGGGGCTCGTCAATAGGCGTAGTACTAGGACGAAGTGATGGACATACTTACGTCGATAATATAATTGTTTGTGTAATCGCCCTTAAACAACATATCAACAAACGTTTTTACAGCGATACAGCACCTTTTAACAAACACCATTGTAATCAGTTTTATAGCTTTTTATTGTGCCAGCCATCAAGCCAAAGCTGAAGGATCCACTCGACTCCAGTTTCTTCTTCTCGTTAAGCAGGGAAGATCGTATTTCTTTAAGAGCAGCGCAGCTCACTTTGAGCAATCTCCCCACGCTCAGCAGTCCGAGTAAATCTTCCAAGATGTAATCTAGCAAACATTTAGTTAATCTTCCAACTAGAACGCCTGCTCATTGATTGTTGTCGTACTTTATACAGCTGCCTGATTGGATTCTCATAAGAAATAACACTGTCTTTTTATTCACCTACACAGTTTTAAGACTCGAGATCTGATTCATTTTCTTGATTACAGGGAACGATCACTTCAATCCAAGATTCTTTTTTTTTTTTTTTTTTTTTTTTTTTTTTTTTTTTTTTTTGCTGTACACCTACTCAGCAACTTTGATATAAACAAGCATCAATGTAATACACATCGTCAATAAAAGCAAGCGGAGCTACAAGGCTCCTAGTGGTGTCAAAAACACGTGAGTGGTGCTTGGAATTGAGCGGCTTCGATCTGGTGGTGTTCCATGCCGCTCAAATACACCAGCGTGGGTACAAGAAACAACTCCTGTGGGTGAAGATTCCGGCACCTCGTTTTCTCCGAGAACCCGTAGAAATTGTTAGTGGGATGTAAAACCAATATTCTTCTTCTTCTTCTTCTTCTTCTTCTTATTATTATTATTATGTTCGTTTACGGTCAATTGAAACCACGTTAAGCAGCAATCACATATTACTGGAAGCCTTCTTTCTTCTGCCCATCCCTTATTCAGTTTATATTCGTCAGGGAAGCCTCTGGAGCTGTCAATCATTGATATATACATTGTTAAGTTTATGATGTCTTCCCGATTTCATCCAGATTGCTGAAGATCCTTTCGTACCTCCCTGAACCATTTGTAGGAAACTTTAGCTCTAGTGTCAATGAAAATCCACAGCCTGTTTCCAGTCATTTGACCGAGTCAGGAATGGTATGAATGAAGCCCCATCTAGCGGCGAGGATAGGAAATGTGCCGGCTACCGAAGCCTGTCGCACTCTTGTGGGGCAATGATTAATGAATAATTAATGAAATGAAATGATACTAGAGAGTGTTGCGAGAGTGTTGCTGGAATGAAAGATGACAGGGAAAACCGGAGTACCCGGAGAAAAACCTGTCCTGTCTCCGCTTTGTCTAGCACAAATCTCACATGGAGTGACCGGGATTTGAACCACGGTATCCAGCGGTGAGTGGTCGGCGCGCTGCTGCCTGAGCCACGGAGTCTTCTCTAGTGTCAAGTGTTTTTTTTTTTTTTTGTCAGCCTTCTCTCGTCCATTGGTCCATTCTATACAGATGTCCATAAAATGTGAGTCTTATTTGGCTCAATGTTCAGCGTTGAGATGTATACGGCTAATAATAAGAGTTGGTGTCTGACATTTCTTAGAGGGAGGTCCGTTTACTGCCTGCCGAGGCGGGATAAAGGGAGTGGCTGTGTGGTTGCCATGGAAACGAGGGTGGGACGACTGCGGTTGCCATCGAGATAAAACTTCAGGGCAGCTCGTCTTGCTGGCAGTTGCCAAACCTGTCACTGTCACTGATAAGAACCTGATTGTATAAGAGTGATCGCAAATGGGACGACACCGCCTGGCCAGGTAGTCTACAACAGATCACAGCGATCAGAATGAAGGAGGGAACAAGTGAGCCGGAAGCGAGGGGTAAGAGTATGGTAGAAAGGAATGCTGGAATGTGGCAACATCGTGAAATGGCACGTGCAGTGCTCCTCCCTCCAACCTTACCTGCCAGACGCCAACTTTAGTTAAGTCTAGTATAGATTACATATTGTGTTATTAGTCTTTGACTTTTTAGAGGGGCCGGCCGGTTCGGGGATTTCAATCGCATCTGAATAATTCTTCCAGCTCGGGGACTGGGTATTTGTATTTGTCCGAACACTTTCCTCTTCATATTCAGACAACACACTACACTAACAACCACCACTGAAACACGTAATAATGATCACATCCCTCCGTCTAGCGTTGGTGTCAGGAAGGGCATCCGGTTGTAAAACAGGGTCAAATCCACATTTGCTATACGATACGCACCCGTGACCTCACAGGTGTAGGAAAAGCGGAAGAATAATAAGACGAAGAAGAATGTAAATTTTCTTTGTAAATTGACAGAGCTGTTTTCTTCATCGCTAATACGAAAAACACCATGGCGCCCCTGGAGGTCATTAAAGTTGCCCGAGAGTGCCACGGCGCACCGGTTGAAAAATCTATGGTTTAGACCGATATAGGAGTTGGTTGCCATGTTGGGGAAAAATTCCCGTTCAGTTCACATTCCTGTAATTCTTCCATCTCTGAAATCGATTACGTGAAGGTTTATGAATGAAATGGGAGTGGGGTAGAATGTGTGTGAGCGTGTTGTTAATTATGGCGAGAGAGACGGAGGGAACAACAGCTTTGTGTGTTAACAGCTGGATCATGACCTCGCAAGATGTACGCGCGCTTCTTATCGAGCTAAATTAAGAACAAACTTGCTCTATATAGCGACACATGTTCCCGCTTACGCAGCAAGTAGATACTCACTCTCAAGTTTCTAGTCATGTGATCAGGTCCTGGTACCGCCACACGGCCCACTCGTTTTGATTTCACTAGACCTAGATCACAAATATGACGTACCTGTCACTTTTTACAGCTATGCACAGTATTGTATATACGTAGAGGCATTTTATTGTTCTATATCCATTCAGTAATGACTTAGTATGCAATCTCATAAAACGATTAGGCATGCTCATTTCGCCAGGACTGCACCTTTGTGAGAAAAGTAGCAAATGACTTAGGAGTGCGACCTGTTCCTCGGAGCCAGCTCCTTCGGCCTGATTAAAAAGAAGCATTCCTTCAAAACCTGTACTTATGAATATTCTATCCCATCAAACAATTCTGCCTTTCTACCAAATTCTTTTCCTATTCATTTTCCGTTTATTCAAATTCTCTCTCTTTTAATTCACTATTCCATCAAATTCAGTTCCTATAAATCTGCCATTCCTTCAAACTGACGTGTTAACATGGGAAAGGTAGTAAGTAAAAAAATAAAAATAAAATAGAAATTTCGTTTTTTATGGAGAAAGTTATTATATCTTATTTTATTTACGTCCCTAACTACTTTTTAAGGTCTTCGGAGACGCCGAGGTGCCGGAATTTAGTCCCGCGGGAGTTCTTTTACGTGCCAGTAAATCTACCGACACGGGGCTGTCGTATTTGAGCACCTTCAAATACCACCGGACTGAGCCAGGATCGAACCTGCCAAGTTGGGGTTAGAAGGCCAGCGCCTTAACCGTCTGAGCCACTCAGCCCGGCTATGGAGAAAGTAGTAAACGCTCATACCAAAGAAAAGGAAAAGGTAACAAGTCAACCGGCAGAATATATTTGCTTTTACGATTGACGCAAGATGGAACCTTTGATGATGATGATGCTTGTTGTTTTAAGGGGCCTAACATCGAAGGTCATCGGCCCCTAATGGTACGAAATGAGACGAAATGGAATGACATATTAAAAGTCTAAAATTCTCCACTGACCAGAGTGTAAAAACGTGAGAACGAAGAATGAATGGATGGACATGAATTTAAAACAATCAGTGGTTGCGACCCGCAATGTCTCACATGCACGTAAACAGACGTGACAATATAGTATTACTGACCAAGGGACTACTGCTATAGCATAACACTGAATGGATTATGCGTGCAGACAAAAGGGGGTCCTAAATCGAAGTTATCGGCCCCTCATAACGGTACTGATCGCTAGCAAAATAGAACCATGGTATTTGTTCTGTTGCGGTCCTAATCAAAAGTAGCAGAGACTTGCCGCATTCCACACATTATTGTACTACTCAGAGCTTATGAAATTCGACATATAATACAGACCTATGTTTTTCTCACTTTGCGGCGCCATGTACAGGCAACGCAAACCTATGGTGTTCATCACATAAGAGTACTAACCACAGGGACCTCTCCCTATCCCGTAGTGTTCCTCATATAGTGGGTACTAATCATAGGCAAGGCAGAACCATGGTAGCTATCATCCCATGGTCCTGCTCATATGGTGGTACTAATCACAGGTACTGCAAAAGCCGACCGCGTGGTGCTCCTGTGTGCTACTAATCACAAACCAATTTCGTACCTAATGTAGTAGTACTACGGACAAGTAAAAGCAACCCTTGGTGTTCGCCGCGTGGTGGTACTAATCACAAGTAGTTTCATGGTTCTAATACAATCAACCCTTGGTCGCCCCTTTTAGTCGGCTCTCACGACAGGCAGGGGATACCGTGGGTGTATTATTCGTCTGCCTCCCCCACCCACAGGGGGTGTGTGTTTGGTCCGCGAGAGGTATTTTATTTCCCTCAAGTCAGCCGGCAAGCCGGTGAGGACCCCCCTATCCGCCACCTGGGACGCGCCACGTGGGAGTATCACCTCTCCCCCTGCTACGCCTGCGTAGCAGGTTCGTGGATGGAACCTTTATTAAGTCCACGATATTGATGATGATACTTGCTTAAAGGGGCCAAACATCTAGGTCATCGGCACCTAATGGTGCGAAATGAGACGAAATGTAATGACAATTTATAAGTCCAAAATCATCAACTGACCAGAATTCAAAACGTGAGGACGAAGAATGAATGGATGGATATGAATTTAAAACAATCAGTGGATGCCACCGCAATGCCACACATTCCCAGAAACTAGCGTTAAACAATAGTATTACTGACCAAGGGACTGATTCTAAAGCACAATACTGAATGGATGTTGTTTGTTATCTAAGGGGGTCAAAAACCCAGGTCGTCGGCCCCTCATAATGGTACTCATCAGTTATCACTAGTAAAGTAGAACCATAATATTTGTCACGTTGCAGTACTAATCAAAAGTAGCGTAGACTCACGATATTCCACACATTATTATACTACTCACAGATAAAGTAATACGCACATTATTATACTTCTCACAGATAAAGTAATACGCATACTTAGGCCTGTGGCGTTTCTCACATTGTGGCGCCACTTACAGGCAGTGCAAACCTATGGTGTTCCTCACATAGGTGTACTAATCACAGGGACTCGTACTATCCGGCGTCGCTCATATAGTGGTACTAATTAACGGCAACACGCAGACACTTGGTGTTTATCATATAATGGTAGCCTACTAATTACAGGCAACGTGAGCCCGTGGTGTTCCGCAGTGTAGTGGTACCAATCACGGGTACTATAAAACCCATCCTGATTCGCACACTGTTGCTACTAATCACAAACCTATTGTGTACCCAACATAGTGATATTACTTGCAAGTAAAGGCGACCCATGGTGTTCCCCGCGTGATGGTAATAATTACAAGTAGTCTCATGGTCCTAATTCGATCATCGTTTGGTCGCCCCTTTTAGTCGCCTCTTACGACAGGCAGGAGATACCGTGGGTTTATTCTTCATCTGCGTCTCCCACCCACAGGGGGATGTGTGTTTGGTCCGCGAGAGCTACTTTGTTTCGCTCAAGTCCGTTGGCAATCCGGCTAGCACACCCTATCCGCCACCTGGGTCGCGTCACGTGGGAGTATCACCTCTCCCCCTGCTAAGCCAGCGTAGTAGGTTCGTGGAATTGTAATGCTTTTAAAGCCCGTACCCTAGAATTATACCCTTCCTTCCTATTCTGTGCCTATAAATCCGCCTTGCCATCAGATTCTGTACCTTTAAACTTGCGATTCTGTAAATTTTGTTCGTGTAATTCTCAGTTTAAAAAAAAAAAAAAAATTGGATCCTATGAATGCACCATTCCTTCAAACATGTTATCTTTAAATTATCCATTCCATCAAATTCTGCACCTATAAATAAGTCATTTCATCAAATTCACATCTATAAATTCGCCATCCCATCAAATTTCTGTTTCCACAATTACAATTTTCCTTTCAATCATGCACTCATAAATCTGGCATCCATCAAATTCTGTTCCTGTAAATCTACCATTCCATTAAATTTTTTACCTAAAAATATGCTATTTTATCAAATTACGTTCCTAAATAACCGCCATTCCGATAATTTATTTTGTTATAAAACCACAATTCCATACGGTGTAGATTTTTCAAATACATAGTCGGATATACCATTTAAGATGCCTTTAGTACTGAGCAAACTCATAAAGTAAAATATATAAAAAATTGCCGCCTGGCTTTGAATCCACTATCCTCCAGATTTGATCACCCAACCTACAGAATTATATCTCCTGCCTTCTGGATTCAAATATCCTGCCCTCCGAAGTTGAATCCTGCGCTCTCCAGAATCTCACAAGAATCTCTTGTTCTCCAGTGTGTTAACCTCTTCTGTTTGGGGCTGTCAGCACACACAATCAACTTCAGCCCTTCGGTACTGATTTAGTTGGACTATATTAACATCTGTGGGCTATGGACTGAATTACCGCGAATGGCGAAGACGGAATTTGGGAACAAGTAACGTAAACTTACCACCATAGTGGCTGTTGCGAACAATATTTTATTTCATACTATGGTGAATTTACGTATTTTGCCGTGGGGTTAAGGACGCGTAGCTGTGAGCTTGCATTCGGGAGCCCTAAAGAGGATTTTCCGTGGCGTTCCCTTTTTCACACCATGCAAATGCTGGGGTTGTACCTTAACTAAGGCCACGGCCGCTTCCTTCCCAACTTCCCAATCCTGGCCATTTCCTATCCCATCGTCGAAGTAAGACAATTCTTTGTCGGTGCGACGTAAAACAACCTTTACAATATTATTTTAAATTAATTATGTAATTATAAATAATTTTCACACATCGCCACGCAAATCATCCATGTTTGACTCGTGGAGTGACGTTTTTTGTTTTGTTGTGTGTGGTGTAAGAGCGGTGTACATTGAGTTATATTGTAATCCAACCTCAAAATTAATATTATTTCAAGCATTTGACAGTCTACTGAGCTACCAGAGCCGTAGACATGGTACTTTGGTCGTGGATCAATGAAAGCAATACGAACTTTGATGATGATGATGCTTGTTGTTTAAAGGGGACTAACATCGAGGTCATCGGCCCCTAATGGTACGAAATGAAATGACAACAAAAAATTCAAAAAATCCACTGACCAAAATAAATAAAAATGTCATCAAAAATGAATGGATGGACATGAACCCAAAAATTAACAAAAACAAACAAGAAACAAACAAACAAAAACAGTGGATCCGACTCAAAAACGGTCAGAAATAATAGTATTACTGACCAAGGGACCACTTATAAAGCACAGTCCTGAATCGATTATGCTTGATGTCTAAAGGGGTCCAAAAACCAGGTCCAAGGCCCCTCAGTATGGTACAAGTCGCGAGTACAGTAGAACCATGATCTTTCTCGAGCTGCGGTACTAATCAAAGGTAGAGTAAACTCACGGTGTTCCAAGCAGTAAGGTACTACTCACAAGTATTGTACGTCGTAAAGGTAACGCAGACCTATGGTGTTTCTCACACAATGGCGCCACTCAGAGCCAACGCAAACCGATGAGGTTCCTCACCTAGGTGTACTAAGCACGGGCGTCGGCATTCCCGTGGTGTTCCTCACAGAGTGGGTACTAATCACTGGCAACGCAGACCCACGGTGTCGCTCATATAGTGGTACAACTCACAGGCTACGCCCAGACGCGTGGTGTCGCTCACACGGGTACAACTCACAGGCAACGCCCAGACCTGGGGTGTTGCACACACGGGCACGACTCACGGGTACTGGAAACCCACAATGAACCCCCCTCGAGTGCTACGAATCACAAAAATATGGAGTACCTAACAGAGTGGTACTACTCGCAAGTAAAAGCGACCGATGGTGTTCCACGCGTGATGGTACTAATCAAAAGGAGTTTCATGGTTCTAATCCAAGCATCCCTTGGTCGCCCCTTTTAGTCGCCTCTCACGACATACAGGGGATACCGTGGGTGTATTATTCGTCTGCCTCCCCCACCCACAGGGGGTGTGTGTTTGGTCCGGGAGAGGTATTTTATTTCCCTCAAGTCCGCCGACAAGCCGGTTAGGACCCCCCTATCCGCCACCTGGGACGCGCCACGTGGGAGTATCACCTCTCCCCCTGCTACGCCTGCGTAGCAGGTTCGTGGAATACGAACTTTATGAGACAGTATTAGTTGCTGTGATATATGCGCTATTTATCTGTCGGAAATGGATTAACCTATACATTACCATCTGCGTCTGACGAGATTTCGCGGCAGCTTGTAGGTACGGTACGAGTAACAGATACTACACTCTAAGCTACAAACATTCGTCGCGACAGGCAGTGCAAACTCTCTGAAACAGATGCATGTCCACTAGTAACTTGTTCATATCCAGTACCTATAAAACCCCATGGCACTACAGCCGTTGAAGGACCTTGGCCTACCAAGCGACCGCTGCTCAAGCCGAAGGTCTACAGCTTACCAGGTGTAGTGTGGTCAGCACGACGAATCCTCTCGGCCGTTATTCTTGGCTTTCTAGACCGAGGCCGCTATCTCACCGTCAGATAGCTCCTCAATTCTAATCACGTAGGCTGAGCGGACCTCGAACCAGCCCTCAAGTCCAGGTAAAAATCCCTGATCTGGCCGGTAATCGAACCCGGAACCTCCAGGTGAGAGGCAGGCAAGCTACCCCTACACTACGGGGCAGGCTCTAGTACTTATAATAATTACAGCAAATGTTAAACTAAAACACAATAATTGCACTCTGAAGCTTCAGAACAGAACCTCATTTCGCAAGAGTAGCCTGGACGGAACAGATGTTTATTGTCAGGCCTTGAGGCTTGAGATATGCGCATGCGCGGCAGCTATGTTTACTCCTCGTACCCCTTACCGCGCAACTTCTCGTTAGACGACCATAGTAGGCGAAATGATGAAGGCGGCAGATTACCTCAGCTGAGAATGCAGAGACGCCATTTTCGGTGTAGATCGGTACGGAACTACAGTGTTGCAAAAAACAAAATCCACAAGGTTAAGATTGATGTTCACTGATTTTCTGAATACCCGTGTTTACATTTCTGTGAAGTGGAGTTCAACCAATCAGAGGCGATTTCTAATAAAATAGTGCGGGAAATAATTGATGATGATGATGATGATGATGATGATGATGATGCTTATTTAAAGGAGCCTAACATCTAGGTCATCGGCCCCTAATGGTACGAAATAAGAAAAATGAAATGACAAATTAAAAGCCCAGAAACATCCACTGGCCACAATTCAAAACGTAAGGACGAAGAATGAATGGATGGAGGGATATGAATTTAAAACGGCCAGTAGAACCGACCTACAGTGCCTCACATGCACAGAAGCTGGCGTAAAACAATAGTATTACTGACCGAGGGACTGCTTCTATAGCACAATACTGAATCGATGATGCTTCTAGTCTAAAGGAGTCCAAAATCCAAGTCATCAGCCCCTCATAATGGTACTTATCGCTAGGAAAGTAGAGCCATGGTATTTGTCATGTTGCGGTACTAATCAAAAGTAGCGTAGAATCGCGGTATTCCACACATTGTGGTACTACTCACAGGTAATGAAATTCGCACATGTATTACAGATCTACGCTGTTTCGCACATTGCGGCGCCATTTACAGGCAACGCAAACCTATGGTGTTCATCACATAAGGGTACTAACCACAGGGAGTCTTACTATCCCGTGGTGTTCGTTCATATAGTGGGTACTAATCATAGGCAAGCCAGAACCATGGGTTCCGTCATCCCATGTTGTCGCTCTTATGGTGCTACTAATCACAGATACTGTTAAAGCCGTCGAGCCCTCGTTTGCTACTAATCACAAACCTGTTTGGTACCCAACATAGTGATACTACGCGCATAAAAAGTGAGCCATGGTGTTCCCCGCGTGGTGGTACTAATCACAAGTAGTTCCATGGTTCTAATTTGATCATCCCTTGTCGCCTCTTTTAGTCGCCTCTTACGACAGGCAGGGGATACCTTGGGTGAATTCTTCGTCTGCGTCCCCACCCACAGGAGGTTGTGTGTTTGGTCCACGAGAGGTATTTTATTTCGCTCAAGTCCGTCAGCAAGCCGGTTAGGCACCCCTATCCGCCACCTGGGACGCGCCACGTGGGAGTATCACCTCTCCGCCTGCTACGCCAGCGTAGTAGGTTCGTGGCGGAAAGTAATTATATTACGGTAAAGTGTCATTTTTCGTACCCTCCTGAGTACGGAAAGAAGTCAGTCACGTCGTAGTATGGACAAAAAGATATTACTTCGCTATATTCAGTTTCATTTTACCCATAATGTTAAGGAAAATAATGATAGGTAACTAATATAATTGTGATAATAAGAGCAGGGTAATTATGAAGTTATTATGAAGAGGTTAGGATGTTGAACTGTTATTTAGTTATTTTAAAAATTGTTGAATATGTTTTACTTATACTTGGAATAATAGCAGTTATAAAATAATGTATTTGATACTGAAAACGTAACATTTGCATTCAATTGATTTTATATGCCTATAATGTACCGTGCTTTCATTTCAGTTTAATTTTCATGGGAGAAGTTCAGTACCATGTACTACCAACTAAATTTATTTTTCCTCAATCAGAACAAAAAACATTGAATTTATTCTAGGTGAGAATTTTTAACATTAAAGCACGAAATATTAAATATTAACATTAGTGCAAGGTTAGTTTGCTTAAGTATGAACAACAGTCATCACTACTGCAATGAGCCTGCACTGCTAACGTTATCATCACTGCAGCGTCCGCTCCAGAATATCGAGAGGGAGGGTTCTCTCTTATGACATCATGGGGCAGTGTTAAAGCTGCCTGGTATAAAACTTGAGACTGACCACAACTTGGTCCTCCCAATTCTACAAGAGTACGATATACTCCTTTTGGATATAGGCCACATTCGGCACTTTATTTCCCTTCATCTTCTTTGAGAATTCCTGTGAAATTAGACCGTCCATAAATTCCCATACTTTAAAGTGTAATATGCAGTAATTACATTAATACTTCTATCGCTCAGGAAACGTCTGCAGTAAGCTCATTTTCCTATTACGAGTGATCCGCTACTATGGCATCCGATAACATAAATGACGGTCATCAATTAAATAACCATTTCCTCTAATTCTTCCCATCCACAACATTCCAACAGTCGCATTAATTCTTGAAACACACTTGAGCTTTAATTTCGGGAATAGCTGTATTTTTTTTTTACAACTACCACTTCAATTGGAGTTGAAAATGCTGTAGAGCTCTTACGTTGATGGCCTCCATTAGTTTGTGTGCCACAGTTCTCCATTTCCTGTTAAGTCGCTGGAATTTCTCCTGAATAGTGTTCGCTATAAATGGAACTCTTCCATACTGCCCTAACGTTTGTGGAAATGTCTTCATAATGTATCTTTAACTGGATGAATCAATCCGTTCAAGTCAATCCAGTGATGTGATGATGAAGATGCTTGTTGTTTAAAGGGGCCTAACATCGAGGTCATCGGCCCCTAATGGTACGAAATGAACCGACAAAGTAAAAGTTCAAAATTATCCACTGACCAAAATAAAAAATGCCATGAAGAATGAATGAACGAATGAATGAATGAACATGAATTTAAAACAATCAGTGGATCCGACTCAAAAAACTATCATAGTTAATAGTATTACTGACCAAAGGACCACTTCCAAAGCAAATCGAGGATGCTTGGTGTCTAAACGGGTCCAAAATACAAGTCAAAGGCCCCTCAGAATGATACTTATCGCTAGTAATGTAGAACCATGGTATCTGTCCTGTTGCGGTACTAATCAATGGGAACAGAGACTTGCGGTATTCCACACATTATTGTACTACTCAAAGCTTATGAAGTTCGACATTAATACAGACCTATGTTTTTCTCACTCTGCGGCGCCATTCACAGGCAACGCAAACCTATGATGTTCATCACATAAGAGTACTAACCACAGGGACCTCTCCCTATCCCGTGGTGTTCCTCATATAGTGGGTACTAATCACAGGTAAGGCAGGTCCATGGTAGCAATCATCCCATGGTCCCGCTCATATGGTGGTACTAATCACAGGTACTGCAAAAGCCGACCGCGCGGTGCTCCTGTGTGCTACTAATCACAAACCTATTTCGTACCTAATATAGTGGTACTACGCACAAGTAAAAGCGACCCTTGGTGTTCTCCGCGTGGTGGTACTAATCACATGTAGTTGCATGGTTCGAATACAACCATCCCTTGGTCGCCCCTTTTAGTCGGCTCTCACGACAGGCAGGGGATACCGTGGGTGTATTATTCGTCTGCCTCCCCCACCCACAGGGGGTGTGTGTTTGGTCCGCGGGAGGTATTTTATTTCCCTCAAGTCCGCCGGCAAGCCGGTTAGGACCCCCCTATCCGCCACCTGGGACACGCCACGTGGGAGTATCACCTCTCCCCCTGCTACGCCTACGTAGCAGGTTCGTGGAATCCAGTGATGTGACTGATCGAAAATTTTGAAGTTTGTTCCAGAAAAGTGGGGTTTCGAAAGAATTTGTATAATCATGAAGAGTTCCTAACTTGTATTTAAAGGAAGTCTATATAGTCTGCTTGGATTGCAGAATTCACTTCACCAAGTGAGTTGGCCGTGTGGTTAAGGGCACGCAGCTGTGAGCTTACATCCGGGAGATTGTGGATTCGAACCCCACTGTCCGCAGCCCTAAAGACGTTTTTTGTGGTTTCCCATTTTCACACTAGACAAATGCTGGGGTTGTACCTTAATTAAGGTCACGGCCGCTTCCTTCCCACTCCTAGGCCTCCTATCCCTTCGTCGCCATAAGACCTATGTGTGTCGTTGTGACGTAAGCAAATTATAAATAAAAAAGTTGACTTGGGAAAGGGTGAAAGGGGTCCGAAAAAATGTAATCTTCCCAATGACCAGGTTTACGAAGCTGCAGGTTTCCATACAGGCAGCATGTAAAAATACAGGATCTCCACAAAAGGAGTTTTCCGAAGAAAACAAAACTTATGTTTCGCTTGTTACACTCGCTTACATTTCACACTCGAAAGAAGACATTTTCCCGTCATCCCAGTGTTTCTTATTAATTATCATCAATAAAGCGCAAGGCCTGTTCTCAAACAATGAAAAGTTTTTTCCTCAGAGAGCCGGTATTTCTTTATGGACAGCTGTAGGCTGTATTGCACTTAATGGAACGAAGTTCCAATAAGTCATTCAAGACAGTGAGGAACAAAGCCTTTTTTTCTTCTTCTAGCGCTTTCCCACATCCCCGTGGAGTCGAACTATGGAGCACATATGGACTTGGCCCTGTTCTTACGGCCAGATACCCTGCCTTACAACAATCCTGTGTGGAGGGGCGTTTTCACTATTTCGTGTTTCTATGGTGGTTTTTAGCCTGCTGTTATATGTTGTAGGTATACGATAAGGAGGGTGCCTAGGACAGACGCAAACACCCTATCTTCGAGTCAGAGGACGCGGCTAAAATACCTGATCCAACCGGGAATCGAACCGGGGATCCTCTGAAAAGAAGGCGTCGACGCTGACCATTTAGCCGAGGGGTAGGAGAGTGGGGAACAATAGCATATAATAGGAAATAAAAACGATCAGCAAAGAATATTGTTTATAAGGAAATATTTAATTGAAGTGCCGAGCTTACAGAAGCTACGAAACAACTTCAAAAGTTAGATGATTGTATAAATATTATATAAAAATATAAGGTTTAGTAACATGTCAGTTTAAATTTATCAAGATTTAATTTTTAATCGTAGTAATTGTATTCATCTTAATCATTTCAGTGTTAACTGAAATTTAAATTAAATTACATTTTATGCTGATTAAATTAAATTTACTTTTAATTTTATACATTTATAGTACACAATATATTCAGTTTATGTAGGTGTATTAGGCCTTTGCTGAAAAGAGCTAGTGTTTACAGTGCACTGTGTCTTCTGGTATGGGCTAGAATAAAATTGTTACTTTCATTGGCCTGTCTCAGTCTTATACTTGGCTTTGACAATATGAAAGTGGCTGAGGTATGAGCGATGCTAGTAATGCAATTCCTTATGCAGCCAGTCCCTGCTATGAATGGTGTGAAAATGTCGCTCATAGGGTCGGTTGGTGCATGCATTTAAGTGGGTTTGGCAGACTGATGTGTAGTATCAACTTCTGGCTCAGTGAGGAAAGCAACGGGAAACTACCTCACCCTCATTTCCCTAGTACGCCTCTTCAGTGACACCTAGGCCATCTATGACAGCTAATGGTGAACCTGTTGAGGATCCAACCAGCCTTCGGGCTGAATACCCAACATACATACATACATACGTAGGTGTATTATTATACGGTTTGGCATAATAGTAGGCTTCGCAGTCTGAACCCAGTCATGTAGTATAAATAAATAAATAAATAAATAAATAAATAAATAAATAAATAAATAAATAAATTAATTAATTAATTAATGCATGTCAGGCTCCATGGCTAAATGGTTAGTGTGCTGGCTGAACCCAGGCATATAAATAAATAAATAAATAAATAAATAAATAAATAAATAAATAAATAAATGCATGTCCGGCTCCATGGCTAAATGGTTAGTGTGCTGGCTGAACCCAGTCATGTAAATAAATAAATAAATTAATTAATTAATTAATAAATACATGTCAGGCTCCATGGCTAAATGGTTAGCATACTGGCCTTTCGTCTAAGGGGTCCCGGGTTCGATTCCCAGCAGGCTTGGGATTTTAACCTTCATGACCGAGCGAGTTGGCCGTTCGGTTACGATCGCGAAGCTGTGAGGTTGTATTTGGGAGATAGTGGATTCGAATCCCACCGTCTGCAGCCCTGAAGATGGTTTTCTGTGTTTTCCTATTTGCACACCAGGCAAATGCTGGGGCTGTCCCTTAATTAAGGGCACGGTCGCTGCCTTCCCCATCCTAGCCCTTTCCCATCCTTCCGTCGCCGAAAACCGTCGATGTGTTACTGCGACGTTAAACAAGTTTGGCGCGCAAGTCACCTATCAGATGTCAACTCGAAGGACCTGCGATAGACCCCCTTCGGAGGCCACACGACAGTATTATTATTATTATTATTATTATTATTATTATTATTATTATTATTATTATTATTATTATTATTTTAAATTTGCTTAATGTAGTACATATTCTTCAAATGAAAACCATTTCCGTGTTATCTGGAGCAACATCAATTTTCCCTTTTGTTATTATCATCCAACAAGTGCCAATGGAAGAGTGACCTGGCTGGAGGTAGAGCCGTCCATTTCTCAAAAGATTAAGTCATGTTATATTCGGAGCTGTTTATTTGATTCCATATTATCTTGTCCAAGGTGAGTATAGATACTAATTCACGCGCAATAACATTAAGTTTCGCTGGCGTAATAATTGTAGGGTCGTTAAATACCTGTTATTACTTTGTTATTTGCTTGTGAACACGTTCCCTGAAGCTCTGTTGAGTCTTAGGTTATGTAGCACGTTTCCAGCTTGTGCTGCTCTCTTACGGGCAGTGCTTAAACTACTTGGCACTGCTTCAGACGGTCTCGGTGGCTCAGCCGGCAAGTTAGTTATCCGCGAGAACCGGGCGAGACATCGCAACCGAAGAAGGAATCATGTTAGAAGTTTTGATTATTGATAAGAGACCAGAATACTCAAAGAATGATAAATGTCAATTAAATTTAGACAAAGTTACCCATGACGGCATTCACAGCCTTATTGTTTGATGATGATGATGATGATGCTTGTTGTTTTAAGGGGCCTAACATCGAAGGTCATCGGCCCCTAATGGTACGAAATGAAAGAACAAAAATTACAAAGGCATCCACTGACCAAAATAAAAATTAAAAAATGTCATGAAGAATGAATGGATGGACAGGAACCCAAGAAAACACAAAACAAACAAACAAAAACAAAAACCAGTGGATCGGATTCAATAGAGAACGAAAAGAACATTATTACCGACCAAGGAACCACTTATAAAGCACAAAGATGCTTGGTGTCTAAAGGGGGTGCAAAATCCATGTCTAAGGCCCCACAGAATTTACTTAATGTAGTACAGACCTATGGTGTTTCGCACACAATGGCGCCACCCACAGCCATCGCAAACCGATGAGTTTCCTCACCTAGGGTACTAGTCACAGGTGCCGGTCCCAAGGGCCCCGTGGTGTTCCGCACATAGTGAGTACTAATCACACGCAACGCAGACCCACGATGTCGCTCATATAGTAGTACAACTCACAGGCTACGCCCAGACCCGCGGTGTTGCCCACATGGGTACAACGCACGGGTACTGGAATTCACCAGGCCAGGCTTTTTACTGCAACGAATCACAAACAAACTTCGTACCATGTTGGTGATACTACTCGCAAGTACATGCAACCCATGGTGTTCCCCGCATGATGGTACGAATCAAGAGTCGTTTCATGGTTATAATTCATTCATCCCTTGGTCGCCCCTTTTAGTCGCCTCGCACGACAGGCAGGGGATACCGTGGGTGTATTATTCGTCAGCCTCCCCCACCCACAGGGGGTGTGTGTTTGGTCCGCGAGAGGTATTTTATTTCCCTCAAGTCCACCGGCAAGCCGGTTAGGACCCCCCTATCCGCCACCTGGGACGCGCCACGTGGGAGTATCATCTCTCCCCCTGCTACGCCTGCGTAGCAGGTTCGTGGCCTTATTGTTTGACTTTCGTGACAGGGATCTTTGAAAGTAGAAAGTTATAATGTGATTTACATCAAAATGCATTTACAGTTCGGAGTCCCACATGTATTTAACGCCGAAAACTGCTGCTTGTACATAAGGTAGGCGTTAAGAGACACACCCGGCCGTATAACTGGGATAAATCCATATCAAACGCCGACCGCCAATGCACTGGGGAAAAGGCCAATAATAATAATAATAATAATAATAATAATAATAATAATAATAATAATAATAATAATAATAATAATATATTGTTGTTCCGTTTCGGTTAAGGGGTCGGGGATGATGTGAAATTAATTTATGTGATACGTTTTACGGCCGGATGCCCTTCTTCTTGTCAGCCTCAGTTGAAGATCTAATAAATATGACCTTAATGATGGAGAATGAAATTGGGTAGAGAGTTGGAAGGAATCGGCTGTGTGGCCTCTGACTACGAACTGTCCCCGCGTTTGCCCGGAAGTAAAAATGGGCAAACGCAGAAAACCATTCTCAGGACAGCCGACTGTAGTGTTTGAACGCACTCATCTGCTGAACGCGGAGTTTGACTCCATAGCCACATTGTCTAAACATGCGCGACCACTCCGCTCGTAGTAGTAGTAGTAGTAGTAGTAGTAGTAGTAGTAGTAGTAGTAGTAGTAATGATGATGATGCTTTTTGTTTAGAGGGGCCTAACATCAAGGTCATCGAAATGTGACGAAATGAGATTACAATTTAAAAAGAATAAAAAATTTCATCCACTGACCCGAATTCAAAACGCGATGATGAGGAATGAACTAATGAATATGAATTTAAAACAATCAGTGGCTAAGACTCGCAATGCCTCACATTCCCAGAAACAATTTTACTGACCAAGGAACTGCTTCCACAGCCCAATCCCGAATCGATGATGCTTGTCTAAATGGGCCAATATCTATGTCAACGATCCCGCATAATGACACTTATCGCTAGTAAAGGAGAACCATGGTATTTCTCAAGTTGCAGTACTAATCACAGGTAGCGTAAACTCACGGTGTTCCAAATATTATGGTACTACTCACAAGTATTGTACTTCGTACAGGTAATCCATGGTGTTTCTCACAAAATGACGCCACTCATAGCCAACACAAACCAATGAGGTTCCTCACCTAGGTGTACTAATCACGGGTGCGGGTATTCCCGTAGTGTTCCACACATAGTGGGTACTAATCACAGGCAACGCAGACGACGGTGTCGCTCATATAGTGGTACAACTCACAAGCAACGCCCAGACCCGTGGTGTTGCTCACATGGGTACGACTCACGGGTACTGAAAACACACACACACACACACACACAGACAGAGCTGCTACTAATCACAAACCTATTGTGTACCTAATAGAGGGGTACAACTCGCAAGCAAAGGCGACCCGTGGTGTTCCCCGCGTGATGGTACTAATTAGAAGTAGTTTCATGGTTCTAATACAATCATCCTTTGGTCGCCCCTTTTAGTCGCCTCTCACGACAGGCAGGGGATACGGTGGGTGTATTCTTCGTCGGCGTCCCCCACCCACACGGGGTAGAGATATAGAAAAAAGAAGAAGGGATCCGTCACTTCGAAACGCAAAAGCCTGACCGCACGGTGCTCCTGATTGCTACTAATCACAAACCTATTTGGTACCGAACGTAGTGGTACTACGCGCAAGTAACAGCGACCCATGGTGTTCCCCGCGTGGTGGTACTAATCACAAGTAGTTTCGTGGTTCTAATCCAATCATCCCATGGTCGCCCCTTTTAGTCGCCTCGTATGACAGGCAGGGGATACCATGGGTGTATTCTTCGTCTGCGTCCCCCACCCACAGGGAGTTGTGTGTTTGGTCCGCGAGAGGTATTTTATTTCCCTGAAGTCCACCGGCAAGTCAGTTAGGACCCCCATATCCGCCACCTGGGACGCGCCACGTGGGAGTATCACCTCTCCCCCTGCTACGCCAGCGTAGTAGGTTCGTGGCGAAGTAGTAGTAGTAGTAGTAGTAGAAGCTGCATGGTTGAGGTAATAAAGTCGTTATCGGTACACTTAGAAGGATGTGGGTCAGATTTCCCATCAGGAAATCGAAAAGTTCAAGAAACGAGATTTACACTACCAGAGGTACACATGGCACTGAGGTTCACTCAGCCTACAACAAAAATAACTCCCAAATTAATTCCTGGAGGTAAAGGTGGTCGTGCTTAGAGCTAATCACTCCTGCCGAGGTACGGATGTTTGAATCCTTCACCTTCCACACCTTCAAGGACAATCATGGTCTGTAAAGACTTTAAAAGTGTACCGAAGCCTTCGAGATCGAAGCACCCGTCAACTGGGTACACGAAGCTGGCTCACTTATCATTTCGGCTGCGGCGTCGATTAGACTATAGATAATAATGGTAGAACAAAAACAAACAGCGCGGCACTTAACGCCCTTGAAAGGGCTTTGGCCTGCCAAGCGACCGACGCTCAGCGCGAAGGCCTGCGGATTACGAGGGGCCGTGTGGTCAGCACGACGCATCTTCTCGGCCGTTATTCTGGGCTTTCGAGACCGGGGCCGCCATATCACCGTCAGATAGCTCCTCAATTCTAACCACGTAGGCTGAGTGGACCTCCAACCAGCCCTCAGGTTGAGAGAAAAATCCCTGACCTTGCCGGGAATCGCACCCTGGGCCTCCGGGCGAGAGACAGGCACACTACAGCAATATGATTTTCTTTAAAAATAGTTCGTTCAGATAAATTTTCTTTGCTCCTTCTCTTTCTCCTGAGATCCACAAACTCCGTCTTTTGTTTCTGAAAATGGCTCTATATAACATCTCTTTTCTTGTGATATCCAGCTCAGTCATATCCTGTTTTAACGTCGGTGAACCATCGGATTCGTGTTTTGGGATTTTTATTGAAATGATCAAATAATCCCTTTCTGGATTAATCCAAAGGTCATACAAGGTAATCCTCTTCCTATTCCTCCATTCATGTTCACTTTTATTTGGAACAAGAAGTTATTATTATTATTATTATTATTATTATTATTATTATTATTATTATCTTTCTTTATCTGATACCCTTCAGGGTTGGTTTCTTCCTCGGACTCAGCGAGGGATCCCAGCTCTACCGCCTCAAAGGCAGTGAACTGGAGCGTGAGACTTTGGGTCGGAGATAAAATGGGGAGGAGGACTAGTACCTCGCCCAGATGGCCTCACCTGCTATCTAAACAGGGGCCTTGTAGGGGTATGGGAAGATAGAAAGGAAGACTAGGAAGAGGAAAGCACGTGGCCGTGGCCTTAAGGCATTTGCATAAAGGAGAACTGGGAAACCACGGAAAACCACTTCCAGGATTTCTGAGGTGGGAATGGAACCCACCTATACTCAGTTGACCTCCTGAGGCTGAGTGGACCTCGTTCCGGCCCTCATGCCACTTTTCAAATTTCGTGTTAGAGCCTGGAATTGAACCCGGGCCTGCGGGGGTGACAGCTAATCAAGCTAATCACTACACCACAGAGGCGGTATTATTATTATTATTATTATTATTATTATTATTATTATTATTATTATTATTATTATAAATTTATTTATAATCTAAAATTAATGTTTATCCTGCATAAAACATAACTTTCTCAGGACATTGACTGTTGGGAGACTAACAAGGAACTCATGGGCCCACAAGGGAAATTATGGACAGGTTTTCAGCACCATTATTTCTCAACAAAATGAGTATCTGGATTGTGTTACTTCTATGTTTCCTTGATATTGTAACGTCGAAGTATGACACGAATCATACGTCTGAATCAGGGACTCAAAAATTTGATGACACGACTGAACAAGCTCTCGTTCATGGTAGTTCTTTAAAGTACACACTCTTACACAAATCACGTTAATCGTGCATTTATCTGACGTGAACTGTGTAATAAACACGCTCATTTATTGTGTACTAAGCGAGATGTTTGTACAACTTCTTACGGCAGAGCTCAAGGTACCGAAGAAAAGGAGCATTTTACGCAGAATTGTGTTTTCGCGAAAGTTTACTGTATAAAGCATTCCGAAAGTATGTTATGTAACATCAGAGCTAGTGCACGTATATCAGATGATAAATCATTTTTTTTTTCTATCGTGTGTTGCAGGCTACAAGAGAAAGGACAACAAGCCGCAAAGACATAGCGTCGCCGTGGATACAGGTCGCTTGGTGCATCAAAATGGAACGTGAGTACATATATACATTTTTATAATTTATTAAATTCAAATAGAACTATGGGAACAAATACACCCACACTGTTGTGTTTCAACTTCTCTTTGCCGGCTTAATGCCCGATGTATATCTTCCTCCATTTCATTATTCCAAGCTACCAGGTCTGGAAGTTTGCACACTTTGATACGAGGTGGGATCAAATGAAACCTACCTGGACCTGCACCAGTGTGCGCGCATCAATAAACTGTCTATGGTGGGGGGAAGAGGTGACTATTCTGGGATTCAACAGTTTGGATTCTCGAGTTTAAACGCCGATAAAAGAAAAATGAGCGCGTGGATAAATCTCAAAACTAGTTACATCAAGGTATATCTGCATTCTGTCTACATTTAGGGTAAGTATACACTATTTTCTTGTGAAATCTTTGCTATTCTTTGGCAAAATCCATGCTACAGCTATTTGTGAAAAATCCTACTTTTGACCTTCTACGAAGAAACTTCGATTTTAAAGCTCCGTAAATAGAAACGCGCCACCCGATCATAACAAACTCTTAATATAGTAAATCCTTGGATAGACTGTAATCATCACTGCCTAAAAATAGGTTTCTCAGTATAGAAAAATCGGATTTAGGTGTACTTAGAACCGTTCTAACAGCCGAAAGTACTGTTTTCTCATTCTATATATACCATCGTTCTCCAGAAAGAGTAAGCAGTTGGCGTGCGAACATATTTTTCTTGCAGTATTAAACATTTAATTTGATTCTGTTAAATAACTAGTCCGGCATGTTCATTTTTCTGAAACACTGCGATTTTCTTCATTGTTGCTCAATGATAGACTGAGAATCCTGGAAGGAAGGGGGTAATGGGTTACTTTAGTGATGAAATATAAACATAAACATTTAACATCGGTGTCGTGAAGGAGATGATCCTAAGCATTTTTTGCGGTGTTAAGTTCAGTGTATGCAATCCGCTGCACAGCACAGTTCGAAGTGTTGCTCTATCGTATTGTCAGGGGAGTCGTTGAGCGAGTCCACGTGCTGAGAATAACGATTGTGATTGTTGTTAAAGGGTGACTGGCAATGAAAGTATAGGCCGTGATTAAATGTTACTTGTTTCTCTGTTTCTGACCCCAAAGGTGTAGGGGTACTCATCCCCAGGACTATACGTATCCTCACGTTTTGAGGGAAGACATCGGCTAAGTTACGCAGAAGTTGGGGCAATCCCATGAAAAAAAAAAAAAAAAAAAAAAAAACTAACGAGAAAGTAGGTAAACTTCCGCTAGGTCGTATTTGCAGGAATCTTATGGAAATTTGTGTAAAACTGTACCCAACTGTCAACAACATGTATTAAGTAGTTTCGGCATTAGATCACTGGATGCTCCTGGAGGGCTGTGACCAAAATATATTTTTCTTGGTTACGAACCACTCTGCAGTGAGGAAGATATTATCAACTTACTGGTATTCCTCTATTATTATTATTATTATTATTATTATTATTATTATTATTATTATTATTATTAATAGTAGTAGTACCAAGTGAGTTGGCCGTGCTTTGAGCTTGCACCCGGAGGATAGTGGGTTCGAAGCCCACTTACGACAGCCCTGAAGATGGTCTTCCGTGGTTTCCCAATTTCACTCCAGGCAAATGATGGGGCTGTACCTCAACTAAGGCCACGGCCGCTTCCTTCCCACTCCTATCCCTTCCCTGTCCCATCGTCGCCATAAGACATATCTGTGTCGGTGCGACGTAAAACAAATTGTAAAAAAGTAGTAGTAGTAGTAGTAGTAGTAGTAGTAGTAAAATAAACATACCGTATATAGGCTATTTTAATTTGATGATGATGCTTGTTGTTTAACGGTGCCTAACATCTAGGTCAACGGCCCCTAATGGTACGAAATGAGGCGAAACGTTATGACAATTTAAAAGTTCAAAATTCATTCTCTGAAAAGAATTCAGAACGTGATGATAAAGAGTGAATGGATGAATATGAATTTAAAATAATCAGAAGATTCAAAAGAATATATATATATATATATTATTTTTGCTAGTTGTTTTACATCGCACCGACACAGATAGGTCTTATGGCGACGATGGGACAGGAAAAGCCTAGCAGTGGAAAGAAAGCGGCCGTGGCCTTAATTAAGGTACAGCCCCAGCATTTGCCTGGTGTGAAAATGGGAAACCACGGAAAACAATTTTCAGGGCTGCCGACAGTGGGGTTCGAACCTACTATCTCCCGAATACTGGATACTGGCCGCACTTAATCGACTGCAGCCATCGAGCTCGGTATTCAAAAGAATATACTGAAAGATAAATATAATTCCAAAACTGATCCGTAAAGTCGTAAAATTTTTAATTTGGTCGATGGGCAACAGGAGTATGGATCACTGCGAAAGAAGAAAATCAAGACCACTGAGTAATTATTCTAAGCTATTTGAAAATGAAAATGAAATGATTTGCGATAGTAACAGTCGTAGTGAAATGATAATGGAATTAGTTCCTGAGTAAGCAGTTGCTGAAGAGGACATGTGTAAAAAAAATTGCTGTCTACTAACTAGGAGTTTTAACAGAGATGCAATGTGTAGGGTATGATAAGATACAAGCAAGCCTCCGTTGTTCGTGTTGTTCCTGTTCTTTTAATGGTATAACATCACACTAACGCATATAAGCCAGCTCCATGGTGTATAAGTAGCGTACTTGCCTCTTACTGGGAGACCCCAGGTTCGATTCCTGACCAGTCCAGGGATTTAAGTTCTTGAATGAAGGCTCGTGATGATGATGTTTGTTTAAAGGGGCCTAACATCTAGGTCATCGGCCCCTAATGGCACGAAATGAGGCGAAATGTAATTACAATTTAAAAGTTCAAAATTCATCAACTGAAAAGAATTCAAAACGCGATGATGAAGAATGAATGGATGAATATGAATTTGAAATAATCAGCAGATCCAATTCAGTATACTGAAGGTTAAAAATAATTCCAAAATCGATCCGCTGACTAGAATGAAAAAAGACGATGAACAGTGATTATGCTTATAAAAACAATCAGTGGATCCCACTCGCCATGCCCCACCTACCCAGAAATTATCTTGAAACATAACACAATCCTGAATCGATTATACTTGTTGTCTACAGAGGTCCAAAATCCAGGCAAACGGCCCCTCGTAATGGTACTTATCACTAGTAAAGTAGAAGCATGGTATTTGTATGTTGCGGTACTAATCAAAAGTAGCGCAGACTCACGGTGTTCCACACATTATGGTACTACTCACAAGTATTGTACATCGCACAGGTAACGCAGACCCATGGTGTTTTTTCACATTACAGCGCCAATCACAGGCAACGCAAACCCATGGTGTTCCTCACTTAAGTGTACTAATCACGGGCGCCGGTATTCCCGTGATGTTCCTCACATTGTGGATACCAATCACAGGCAACACAGACCCACTGTGTCGCTCATATAGTGGTACTAATCGCAGGAAACGCCCAGACCCGTGGTGTTTCTCATATAATGGCACTAATCAGAGGTAACATACGCCCGTGAAGTTCCGCATATAGTGATACTAATCATAGGTAATGTAAACCCACAGTGAACCCACTCTCTGCTGCTCCTAATCACAAACCAATTGTGTACCTAACATAGTGGTACTACTCGCAAGTAAAGGCGACCTATGGTGTTCCCCGCGTGATGTTACTAATCATAAGTAATTTCATGGTTCTAATTCAATCATCCCTTGCTCACCCCTTTTAGTCGCCTCTTACGACAGATGCGGATACCGTAAGTGTATCCTTCATCTGCGTCCCCCACGCACAAGGGGTAATGAAGGCTGGAACGATGTTCATTCAAACTAAAGGGCTGTCTGATACGAGAGGCAGCAGACCCGGTGAGGCTGACCACATGGCACTAGGAATGCGAAGGAAGTGGCCATGGCATTGGTTGGGTATAAAAATGAAAAACCATGAACCCGTCATTTCCCAAAGGCAAGCTTACAGCTCAATGACTCGTGTCGCTCAGTAATTGATTACGTACTGAAATGCACTGGCTGGGAAGAAGAGATCCAGTTCCCTTGAGTAAGCAGTTACTGGTGAAATTTGCAGTCACATATTTCGGAGCTTGAAGAGAGATACTGTGAAGTAAGCATTTAGGAGATTATAAAGATACCGATAGGATAATAATAATAATAATAATAATAATAATAATAATAATAATAATAATAATAATAATAATAATAATAATAATAATAATAATAATCATAAGGCCTCAGATACCTTTCGCAGACATTTTAATTTGACGTCATCTGTCTGTTCATCAATTTTGACGTTGCGTTTTACTCTACGCCTGATAGAGGACACAGTAAACCGAGTCTCCCTTGGACTCGTATGGCTGAGTTTTAATGATTTTTGTTGGCTTAAAGTCAAATGTGTCACAAGAGATCTTTGACATGCCGACAGCGTACGATATGACGTGTCACAACAACTTCAAAAATGCGACTACCCCTGCCGGGTTTGAACCCGCTATCCTGGGATCCGGAAGCCAACACTCTATGTATGTATTTATGTATGTATTGCACCCATAAGGCGAGTAGCTTGAAAGGGCACAGTATGTATGTATGTATGTATGTATGTATGTATGTATGTATGTATATAATGTGCTTTGCTATGCTATGTTTGTACGTACACCTAATTTCACAAAACCTCCAAATTATTGAACTTCCCGCTCGATTAATCTTCGTTGGAATCCCAGCTCTGCTACAAATACAGTGTATAAATTAAGCCATTATAAACTCAATTTCAAGCAACGCATTTCCATAAGTGAGTTCGTATCCCATTCTCGGCCACCCACCCAGCTACCAGAGACAGTTCATAAACGCTAAGGAACGCTTAACGAGCTCGATAGCTGCAGCCGCTTAAGTGCGGCCAGTATCCAGTAATCGGGAGATAGTGGGTTCGAGCCCCACTGTCGGCAGCCCTAAAAATGATTTTCCGTGGTTTCCCATTTTCACACCAGGCAAATTCTGTGGCTGTACCTTAATTAAGGCCATGGCCGCTTCCTTCCAATTCCTAGGCCTTTCGTATCCCATCGTCGCCAAAAGACCTATCTGTGTCGGTGCGACGTAAAGCAAATAACAAATGAAAAAATGAACCCTTTCTGCTGACCAGGTTTTCAAAACTCAAGTAAATTGAACGTCATTAATTCAACATGCCATTCAGTCACACTATCTTACACTTCTATTCGTTGTACTGCCCTGCATCCGCTCTCTTATCCTCATCATTCTTCTCTAGCCTCCTCCATTTCAGCATTCAGCGCCGGTGCCTTGTTAGCGAGCTCTGTCGATCTCTCACGTATTGTCTGCCACCCTCGGTTCAAACGCTCACCCACAGACCATTAATATCACTCTTGTCAGCAAGACAGCTTGTCGCAACTTCCCTCCTGAAAAACACTCCTGTATTTCAAGTGAAAATAACTTCGCTTCGTTTCAAAACTATAATTCCTCCTCCATTTCAGTGTTTGGGAGGAAAATGTCCGTGATAAAACATCCAAAATAAAAGAGTTTCATAAAATTTAGTAGTGTTGATGATTATTGTTTTAAGAGGAAGACAAATGGAGAGTTTTAACACTAATCACGAGAGAAAACGAGCTCCCTGTATGGATTAGGGGTAAAATGTCGGTCTTCTGATCCAGAGGTCGTGATATCAAGTCCGAAACAATTAGCCGGATTTTTGAAAGGCAGAAAAATATCCATTTGGCATTCCTTGTTATTAAAAGATCTCTGGTGATACATTTTGCATTTACGCGACAAAATTAATTAAAATTTAGCAAAAGGAAAAACCTACAAAAACTCGTTTCTCTGACACCTAGTACAGTAGAATTGGAACGTCGAAATTGAGTCTTAAGCAGCCTAAAGGACGCCACATCATAATACATATATTATTGTAATAATATGTAATGAAATTGGGAACATTTAAGATAAACTTGAATATTATGAACAAGAGGTGCGCGTATTCAATACAATTTATAATTTATTATATTTAGTACATGTGTCGTCCCTTAAGGGACATCATCAGCTATAATAAATTTATATTAATATATCAAAATACAAAATAGATGTTATTAAAATTGGCAAGAAACATTGAAAACATTGATGTATGGTAAGGCATCTCTGATGTCCCTTAGGGGACGAAACATGTACTAAATATAATAAATTATAAATTGTATCGAATAGGCGGACCTCTTGTTTATAAAATTTATCTCTAATATTCACTATTTGATATATAGTCAATACGAAATTATTATTATTAGAAATGAAGCTGTTAAAGCTTGTTACATGTAATAATAATAATAATAATAATAATAATAATAATAATAATAATAATAATAATAATAATAATAATACCGGGCGAGTTGGCCGTGCGCGTAGAGGCGCGCGGCTGTGAGCTTGCATCCGGGAGATAGTACGTTCGAATCCCATTATCGGCAGCCCTGAAAATGGTTTTCCGTGGTTTCCTATTTTTACACCAGGCAAATGCTGGGGCTGTACCTTAATTAAGGCCACGGCCGCTTCCTTCCAACTCCTAGGCCTTTCCTATCCCATCGTCGCCATAAGACCTATCTGTGTCGGTGCGACGTAAAGCCCCTAGCATAATAATAATAATAATAATAATAATTATCACAGAATACTTAGTCTACAAGAAAAATTGAATGCACGACCTTTATGCTTAAGGAGGTGCACAAGGACCTGGAGGAAGTGGGGATCCGTGAGGGAGATATACGGGGAAAATCAACATTTGCGAAGAAAATTTCAGGAAGGAGGGATGCATCGGAGAAATTCATTAAGTCATGCAACTTCTCGGTTGGAGAGCGTCAAAGGAAAAGTCAAAGACTTAAGAACATCTGGAAGGAGTGCAACGAAAAGGGACTAAGTTTGAGAGATAGAAGATCTGGTGGATTGTGTAAACGTAGTCCATACATGACCGTAACGAATTAAAAATATTCCTTTACATGCTTTCAAACTTGCTTTCATTCTAAGGAGATTCAACGGAGTTAGAATTTCGCCTTCGAAAGCGTACTTACTTTGATCACAACGGAAGAACATTATGAAGTAAAACACAAAACCTTGTAGCGTCTGCTCTCCAGGTGCTTGATGACTGAGTGATTGTCTTTATACACTTCTCTTCATATACACACACTGCATCACACTATCAACCACATCAGCGTCAGCAGAGGCCTCAATAAAGTTCAGAAGGCAGCGGGTTTAAGGAACGGGAATCCGCTTCTGAACTTTATTAAGGTCTAGTTGCGCCCCTTTTCAGTGGGGTGCGTTCCTCCATTTATTAATGATGATGATGATTATTGATGATTGTTGTTTAAAGGGGCCTAACATCTAGGTCATCGGCCCCTAATGGTACGAAATGAGACGAAATGGAATGACGTATTGTAACGGTTCAAATCCCGTTACAAGATGATATCTGTATTTTTATTATTGTATGATTTTATCTGTATTTTATTATTATTATTATTATTATTATTATTATTATTATTATTATTATTATTATGTCAGTATTATTATTATGTTATCTGTGATATTGTACTATTATTGTAATTATCCGTTTTATTCAATTTTGCAATTGCCTGTTGCTTGCAAGATTGCACCTAGATGTATACATATATACGTATGTGTAGTATAACACTCAATACCTGTACAGTGAGAATTGTTGTATATATCAGAGATTGGAAGTGACGTTGTTATATTGCTAGACCAGTGGAGATTCTGCCAAGTCATCGCCGCGCCTTGGCTATGTCATCGTATTTATTTAGATATGCGCGCATCGACTCAATCGCCGCGGGGCTATTTCACCACTGTATGTAATATCTGTCGCGTAGGTGGGAGTATGTCATTGTTATTTTTGGAGATTACGTAGCTGTGTCAACCAAAGTCTATATAAGGTGGGTGCACATTGTAGCGTCAGTCATTACTTATACGGATGCAGTACAGTGAAGTAGTCTACTAGATCAAGAGGCCTTAGGTGGTCAGCCAACCAGTGTGAACGAGAGATGGTGAAGACTCAGTGAGCCATTATTGGTCATTGAGAGAGTGAGACCAAATGGTTGGTCCATCACTTAGTGGAAGACGCGGACGCAAGGCTTACCAAGGAGTCAGAGAGGGCAACCCTGGACCTGCCAAGAGGTCATACCATATTGACTTACAAAGAAGTCAGATGATATGGAGAAGAAGCAGTCGCAAGGATGTATCACCACGTTAGGCGTGACACATCTACAGTAAACACCAGAGCAATGGATTACGTCGTAATTACACTCAAAGTGTTGAAGGTACAGTCAAGTGAATCAGTGAGGGAAATATTTCGTATAAATTGTTAAATGTCCGGTCAAGAAGAATTCAAATTCATGCCTAGTTTCTTTCAGTTGCAATGTCATAATTTCATATTCTCATCTGTTTTATCGCAACAAGACTCACTATTTTTGGATATATTATTTAAAGAATATATATATTGTTCTATCAAACGAATTCATAGTTTCATTTCATTGACAGTAAAATATCTTAACCTCAAAATTAATGGGGAAACCGAACGCCAATCTCCTTTTCCCAGAACTTATATGGTATGTTGTCAAAAGTAAGCTTATTACCCCACACCCTAGAGATAGTCAAGAGTCTCATTCTATTATTGCTGTACTGAGTGACAGCTGGCGCCCTTCAAATAACGTATGTGTAAGTAAGCAGGTAACAAGTAAGTGTGAGTACAAGGTTCGACGAGTGTGTATTTTATTTAATGAATGTTAATTTTATAATTTCCATTTTAAATGCAGATATTCAGATTTTTCAAGTCAAATGCAGTTTATATGTTTGTAAATTTAGTCAGCAATTCAGGAACATATCTCAGTATTAAAAGTCTAAAATTCTCCACTGACCAGAATTCAAAAGCGTGGAAACGAAGAATGAATGGATGGACGTGAATTTAAAACACTCAGTGGATGCGACCCGCAATGTCTCACATTCACATAAACTGACGTGACAAAATAGTATTACTGACCAAGGGACTACTGCTATAGCATAACACTGAATCGATTATGCGTGCAGTCAAAAGGGGGTCCTAAATCGAAGTTATCTGCCCCTCATAACGGTACTGATCGCTAGCAAAGTAGAACCATGGTATTTGTTCTGTTGCAGTACTAATCAAAAGTAGCAGAGACTTGCGGCATTCCACACATTATTGTACTACTCAGAGCATATGAAAATCGACATATAATACAGACCTATGTTTTTCTCACTTTGCGGCGCCATTTACAGGCAACGCAAACCTATGGTGTTCATCACATAAGAGTACTAACCACAGGGACCTCTCCCTATCCCGTGGTGTTCCTCATATAGTGGGTACTAATCATAAGCAAGGCAGAACCATGGTAGCTATCATCCCATGGTCCTGCTCATATGGTGGTACTAATCACAGGTACTGCAAAAGCCGACCGCACGGTGCTCCTGTGTGCTAGTGTTGGCTACTGAATGTATGATTCGAAGCAGTGTATCGATTCATTCAAGTGTCCGAGTGAATCGATTCACAGGAACGGCGAGCTCACGGCACATGATTCAGCTTACTCCCAGAAGACAGTGCTGAGTGGCGCACTCACTGGACGTTGACGGGGAGCCGAGCTTCCGCTGCAGCGAGACAGTGAATCAGTGAATCATGGCACATCGAAAGAATCGTGAACGAGCGCGGCTCAGTGAGACACATGATACACACGGCTCCTTATCGGCTCACTGGACACGCGGAGAGCCGAGCTTCCGCTGCAGCGAGACATACAGTGAGCCATCGCACATCGAAAGAATCGTGAACGAGCGCGGCTCAGTGAGACACAAGATACACACGGCTCCTTATCGGCTCACTGCAACGAGACATACAGTGAGCCATGCTACACTGAAAGAATCGTATGCTATAATGGACTCTCGAGCTCAGCTCATTTGAAAATAATACCCATTTGCATTCACTGTCCTCTTCTTACAGGGAGGTTTAAATAATAGATGGATTTATTTGCAGTGTTAAAAAGGTAGTCACAACCTAATTCTGAAGTAGCAAGTAAGTAGGTAGGCTATTAGGTTATACTATTTATTAGTTTAATGAATCTTAGTGTTACGGATATATCCGTGGTAGGTAGAGGTGAAAGAAGGTGCGGGTGTGAATGGGTTTCAAGCTACGAAATTAACGTGCAAGGTAAAATTAATTTAAAATTTAACTAGGTTATATTTTCTTTTCAAAAACAAGAGATAACAATCATAACAGGTACAGAGTAGCAAAAATGTAGGTACAATATTACTGGGTTCGGGCTCAGTGCCCTTACTTCATAACTCTTGGGCAATCAGCCCCGCCTTACTCCAAAAAAAATTTTAGCCAAGGGGCAGAAAACCCCATTCATTCCCAGGAGCACTGGCTCCAAACATTACACATAAAGCCTGCACGAGGCATACAGAAACAAATTTCAAAGCGCGATCCGCTCTCAAAATTGTAAGCCTATCACAAGGCCACACCAAACTCTACCTTCAAGCTGTCCTCTAAGGACGTATTTACAGGGGTAAAATACCCAAACTACGGAGGTCTATTACATGAAAAGAAGGTTGATTACATGACCTCTAAAATAACAATTTGAGAGGAGGCGAACTTGCACTCCTAATACACCTTGTTTTTAAAACCTAATCTGGCTCTGGGCCACTAACGCAAGGGCTAATCCCATACTACAGAGGTGACTTGATGATGATGATGCTTGTTGTTTTAAGGGGCCTAACATCGAAGGTCATCGGCCCCTAATGGAACGAAATGAATGACATGAGACATGAAGTTAAAATTTTAAAAAGTATCCACTGACTAGAGTTAAAAAAGAATGGTGATGAAGAAAAATGAGGGTGAGATTAAAACAGTCAGTGGATCTAATACGCAATGCCTTATGTTCTATTAAAATAAGAGAAAGGACAGGAAATTGAAGGAATAAGGCATTGCCCAGTAATACAGATATTAACACATAATTTACGTTAGACGTTCAAATAACACATTAAAATGCGCAACACAAAATAAAATGAAGTCAATGAAATAAAAGCGCAACTGACATAAACAACACTAGGACAAAGGACAACATCACACACGATAAAACAGACCGCTATCCCTCATAAAGCGGATGACGAGGTCTGCTGACTGCTCGTCATCGCGCAAGATAAGGGAGATAGTACTCGGAAGGTTAATACTACGGCGCAGATCGACCAGGTCCACGCACTCCGTAAGGACGTGTACCACGGTAAGATGGTCGCCGCAGGTACACACCGGAGGGGGTTCTCCTTTCAGTAGATGGGAGTGCGTCAAGATACCGTGGCCGATCCGAAGGCGACATAATACCACGGCTTCCCTCCGCGAAGCCCGCAGGGAAGTCCTCCATACCTTCGTTGTTCCTTTTATCGCTCTCAGCTTATTGGGAAGTGGGATGGCCTGCCACTCCATCTCCCAATGAGACATAACCAGATGTCTCAGCTGAGAGCGAATATCACTTGCTGGAACCTTGAAAGGCAACGGGGGCAGTGTAACTGCCTCCTTGGCAGCCTGATCTGCTAACTCGTTTCCCTCTATGCCCATGTGGCTGGGGAGCCACACAAACGTAATTCTGGTGCCGGCATCCGAACACCCGGCCAGCAGGTCTTGGATCCGCTGCACCAGAGGGTGTCGAGGGAAACAGGTATCGATAGACTGAAGCGAACTCAAGGAGTCAGTACACACAAGAAAGTGTCGGCGCTCATTGTCTAATGCGTACCGCAGAGCCTCACAGATAGCATAGAGCTCTGCCGTGTACACACTACAGGTATCCGGGAGAGCAAAAAGAAACCGATCATTGTCGACAACGAACGCACAGCCCACCTTCGTATCTGTCCGTGAACCATCCGTGTAAACGACGACTGAACCTGGATAGCGGCCAAGAACGGACAGGTAGATCCTCCGATAAATCGAAGGGTCCGTGTCTCCTTTCGGGCCAGTGTGCAAGTCCAGGATGATTTCAGGTCGTCGCACAACCCACGGAGGTACCCCACTTGGTTGTCTGACAAGGCAAGGAATCGAAGGTACGTCAAACAATTCATAACTGCTATCCAAGCGTATCCCAACCGGCCGCGTCGCACGTGGATGAGCAACGTACAACAAGCGGTTGCCATTGTTGAACACGCAGGGATAGCTCGGATGAAGTGGCATCTGTCGCAAATTTGCAGCATATGTAAGTAGTAGTTGCTGGCGCCTCAGGTGTAGAGGCAGCACACCAGACTCAGCGAGCAGGCTAGCGATGGGGCTAGTACGAAAAGCTCCCGTCGCCAACCTAACCCCGCTGTGGTGGATACTGTTCAGCTTCGCAAGAACGCTTGGTCTTGCGGAGCCATATGCTGCACTGCCGTAGTCTAACCGGGATAAAATGTGTGCCCGATAGAATCGCAGGAGCACCACGCGGTCAGCCCCCCAATTAGTGCTGCTAAGAAACTTCAAGAGGTTAAGCCTCTTGGTGCATTGCACTTTTAGCTCCCGCACGTGTGGCTCCCACGATAATTTACTGTCAAAAAGGAGCCCAAGAAATCGGTAGGTGTCAACAACTGGAAGAACGACATTTCCTAGATAAAGCTCAGGATGAGGGTGAAGAGTACGTTGACGACAAAAGTGGACAACGGAGGTCTTTGCGGCAGAAAACCGAAAGCCATGTTCTAAGGTCCACTTCTCCACCCTCCTAATAGCTTGCTGTAACTGTCGCTCTGCGACTGCCATACTGCACGAGCTATAGTGCAGAGCAAAATCATCCACATATAGGGACGGTATTACGGCTGGACCAGCAGCAGCGACAATACCGTTTATGGCAATCGCGAACAGAGTGACACTAAGAACCGATCCCTGTGGGACTCCGTTTTCTTGAACGTGGTATTGCGAATATGTCCTCCCTACTCGGACACGGAATAGACGGAGGGACAAAAAATTCGCAATAAATACCGGCAAGTTACCCCGGAATCTCCATTGATGCAGGACTGAAAGGATGCCATATCGCCAGGTGGTGTCGTAGGCCTTCTCCAAGTCAAAGAAGACAGCTACCAAGTGCTGTTTGCGGAGAAACGCATCCTGGATAGAGCTCTCCAGGCGTACCAAGTGGTCTGTAGTGGATCGAGCGGCTCGAAATCCACATTGGTACTCGGACAAAAGTCCTTGTTTCTCCAGACACCACACGAGTCTGCGATTTACCATCCTCTCAAATAGCTTACACAGGCAATTTGTAAGACAAATCGGTCTGTAACTTCCTGCATACTTAGGATCTTTGTCAGGCTTGAGGACAGGGATGACTATGCCCTCTCGCCACTGAGACGGAAAATCACCCTCTGTCCAGATTCGGTTGAACACACGAAGGAGATATAGTAAACTATCATCACTAAGGTGTTTCAACATCTGGTTATGGATGTTGTCCGGTCCAGGAGACGTGTCCTTGCAAAGCGCTAAGGCGCTGCGGAGTTCCCACTCCGTAAAGGGCACGTTGTAGTCCTCTGAATCATGGGTGGCAAAACTAAGGTGATGACGTTCTGCCTCACGCTTCAGAGGGAGGAAATCAGGATTGTAATTCCCGGAGCCAGAGACATCCGCGAAATGACTAGCGAGATGATTAGCAATCGCGAGGGGATCAGTGGCGACACTGCCTGCAATGGAAATTCCCGGTACAGCAGATGATCCTTGAATACCCGAAATTCGTCGAAGTTTCGTCCACACTTGAGATGATGGAGTATGTGACGTCATGGACGACACATATCTCTCCCATGAAGCCTTCTTACTTTGTCGAATAAGAACTCGCGCCTTAGCGCGGAGTTTCTTAAATGTTACCAAGTTGGCCACAGTAGGCTGTCGACGGTAACGTTTATGAGCGCGACGGCGTTCTTTGATGGCTGCTGCTATTTCATCGTTCCACCAAGGAACGAGTTTTCGGCGAGGAGCCCCCGAGAAAAACGGAATGGACTCCTCAGCAGCAGCAAGAATAACTTGGGTGACGTAAGTTATTTCCTCGCCGACGGTCCGCCTGACATCATCGTGAAAGACAGCTAGTGATGTGTACTTTGGCCAATCAGCATGTTTAAGAATCCATCGAGGGGGAGCCTCGACGGGTTTATGTTTCAACAAAGTAAGAATAATGGGAAAATGGTCACTGTCACAGAGATCATCGTGTGCATTCCACCGAAACAGTGGAACCAACGTTCGGCTGCATAGACTTACGTCTATGCGAGAGTATGTGCCGTAACGTACACTAAAGTGAGTTGGTTCCCCTGTGTTCAAAATACATAAATCCAGATCTGTTATAAGTGTTTCCAACTCTCTTCCTCGGGGACAAGGCGTCTCAGAGCCCCATATGGGGTGATGGGCGTTAAAATCGCCCAATAAGAGGAAGGGTGGTGGAAGCTGATCTATAAGATCAGCGACATCATTGATGTTCAGATGCTGGCCGGGTGGAAGATAAACATTACACACTGTTGCTATGACAGGCAGCGAGACGCGAACAGCTACAGCCTCTAGAGGGGTTCGTAATGGAACCTCTTCGCTGTAGCTATCAGAACGTACAAAAATGCCAACGCCTCCGGAAGCCCGGTGAGCATAGTATCGTTCTGTCGAGTATAGTTTGAAATGCCTCAAGACCGTATGATGACCAGGTCTGAAATTGGTCTCCTGAAGACAGACTATACTCGCTGCGTACTCACTAATAAGCTGACGTAACTCAGCAAGATGCCTGTCATAACCGTTACAATTCCACTGTAACAGTGCCATAGTGTGGACTATAAAAGGAGTGTTAGGTTATGAGCGAAAAAATGCTCGTAAGCCTAAACACTATCTAGTTCTACATCCGTAGATGTAGAGGACAGTGCGACATCCATTCCGTCATCGAAAGATGGCAGGGGTGTCGCCCAGAACTTCGACGCTTTTCGGGCGCGAGGGGGTCCCCTACGAGGAGAGCGCGCCGGTTTTGGAGCAGGAGTGCCTCCTGGCGCAGACTCATATCCCCCAGATGGGGGGCATGACTTCTCCTTCGCAGGGGAAGTCCGAGAGCGCTCAGGACGGGCGCTCTTCTTCCCCTTCTTTTTTTCGAGTTTAGACGGGCTGGGAGATGGTTTCCCAGCCCTGGTCGACGATGCCGCCTCCGCCGGCTGGGGCACGACTTTCGTCGACCTCCTAGGGGGGGGAGACTTAGTCTTCCCCCCTTGCTGTGCCGGCTGGGAACTGCCAGCCGGCACAGACTTCTGGTTGGTCGAAGGTGGGGTGGTCCCCCCCTTCGAGCTTTGACTATTCGCGACGTTGCTGGGAGCAGCAACAGTCGCCTTGGGCGCAGCGGTCTGGACAGGTGTCTTGGTCGTAAATGACGAACCTGGAAGACTCTGAGCTATCAAGCTATAGTCGAGTGTACGGGCAGGTGTATTCATAGAATGAAACTTACGGCGCGCTTCCTGGTAGGAAAGACCATCCAGGGTCTTGATCTCCTGGATCTTCTTCTCACTCAGGTATGTCGGACAATTCCGATCCCGAGGAGAATGAAAACCGGAGCAGTTAGTGCACTTGTATGGAGTTGTGCACTCCTCCGCGCCGTGAGCTACTCGTCCACATGTACCACATACAGCCTGATTCGAACAGCGAGATACCATATGTCCGAATCGCTGGCATTGATAGCATCGCATAGGAGGCGGGATGTACGGCCTCACATCGCAACGATAAGTTGTTACCTTGACTTTCTCTGGTAACACTGACAACTTGAAAGAGACAATGAAGGCACCAGTGGCAACGTCTTCACCGTTGACCTTGCGCGTAATGCGCCGGACGTGTGTCACGCCACGGTTCTTCATGTCTTCCATCAACTCGTCGTCAGTGTTCAAAATAAGGTCGCGGTGAAAGATGACTCCGCGAACCAGGTTCAAGGACTTATGCTCCTCCACTTTGACGGGGATTTCGCCAAAGTGCTCGCACTTAAGCAACTGATCAGCTTGCAGTGCTGTACGAGTCTTTAGAAGCAAACTACCGTTGCGCATTTTCTTAAGTTCCTCCAGTTCGCCATAGACGCCTTCGATGTGTCTACTAAACAGGATCGACTTCACCAGCTTAAAATCGTGCCCATCGGTTCTGGTAGCGACCAGAAACCTAGGGAAGCTGGATCCCATTCCTTCACGCTGCGCATGTTCCCAGGGAGTTGAACCTCTCAGGGAAGCAAAAGTTAAAGACTTAGGTGGGCGACCACCTTGTGAGAGCCGACTTCGTTTGGAAGCCATGCCCGATAGCATCCTCCCCGAATGCCACCCACTCCGATCAGGGGTCTCTGTAGCCGAACCAAGCAGCCAAGGCAATACCCACCTGGTCGTAGCAGGTATTGCCCGGGGTCCGATGTTGAACGATGCCTAATACGGGATGACCGAGGCAATGAGCACTAGGACTCCCTTCCTCCGGTCACCCGCAATAGCATGTACCCCATAGCGTGTACAGAGCACTAACAATAGAAAAAATAAATAAAAATAATTAATAATAATATGTCCTTCTGGCATTCGGCTGTGCGGGGACCTGCGTTGTCAGGCGGATACCACTGCCCGGGTACATGATACTCCCACCCGCTGCGTCCTGGGTGGTTGCTGGCACGGGCTTTCGAGCGTAGTCGCACACATAGGAGCTCCATCGCCGGGCAGCACGCACATCAAATTTTGAATGGTCTACATCTGACCCTCGGAAAAATAATAAAAAATAAAGAGGGGACCATGGCCACATGACCCTTTAAGTCGCCTTCTACGACAGGCAGGGATTACCTATGGATGTATTCAGCCTCTCCCATCCACAGGAGGTCCATCACATTATTCCAAACCGCAATCCATGTCCACGCCAAGGTCGCCCCTTTTTGTCGCCTCTTACGACAGGCAGGGGATACCGCGGGTGTATTCTACATGTGCGTCCCCCACCCGCAGGGGGTACAGAGGTGACTTAGAGAAGAACACTTTACATTACATAAACGAAGAATAGTTTGAGAAAATAAGTTCACCTCAAAACAAATGTGAGTGGGAGCTCGAGAGGGTTAGCACTCTCTATCCCAATATGTAGCTTTACAAGAAAAAGATGAAAAGAGTAATTACATTTTAGGAAAAGGTTACATGATGGAAATGCTTCGAACCCGCCGCGAGTGTTAAACTGCCGACCTAGCAAGAAAAGAAGTTATTAATAGGCCATTACCTGGTGTTGAACGGCTGAAGAAGAAAGAGGCGCTTCCCGCCTCCTGCTATGTACTTAATACACTGAAAGATGGAACAGAAGTGGCCCGGAGACCCCAAAATCAGCAGTTTATATCCTCTCGCGGAAGATTCTAGGCGTTAGGGGAAAGAAAACACCCTCCCACAAAATCTTTATTGGCTAGGGAAAAGAAACCCCTACATAGAGGAAAAAGAAACACATTATTGGTGGAAAATTAATTAAAGAAATTCGGGATTGGCTAGATCCAAACTAAGGGGAAAAAGAGGGGTATACAGCCAACTTAAACAATGACAGAAGGAAATTTAACAAAGAACAAACTCTTGAAATAAAAATTTCTCCAACAAAATAGTTCTTTGACTCCGCACTAGGTCGCACTATTGTTGATCTTCAGTAGTGTCCTCTAGAAGAGAAAGTTCACACTTCTTACTTCAAGCGAAACAAAAACACATCAAAAGTGACACAGTTCAAAAACTCAAAATTTTCCACGTGGTGACATCTTCTGAGAAAGTAGAGAATTAATAGAATAGATAAAGTTCAACCTTCCTCCAGAAGAGGAGTTTCAACTGGCGCAACTTTTAAATAAACGGTGTAGAGGTGTACCGCCCGGTACAGACCTCCCCCCCCAAAAGTTCCTCCAAGGGGTAACACAGAAGAACAGTTTGAAACAAAGTCCAAGTAATGATGTTGATACGAAGATAGATAGCAGAAGCATTTACAAGATTTCTTAATTCAGTTTCAAAATGTTGTTGTTGCAGGTGAATGAAAGTCTTTATGTTTGTAGAATTTGAATTTCTGAAGATAAACCTTTAATGCTTAAAAGTGAAGAAAAGTTTAGCAATGTCCACCAAATATTGTTGTTGAATTCCCAAGAGTAGTTATTGCTTATGGTGACTGTCCATGTAGTTGATGTAGATTGAGTCGGATGGCCAGACCGGCCGTTGCAGCTTGCGTCCAACGGAGGCCGCTCGGACCCCTCAAGTACCCTGAGATACCGCTCGCCCGCACTATGAGGGGAGCAGAGGTGTTGAAGTACGCCGCGCCCGCGGTGAACAGATACAGGCTGCGGGCATGTAGCAGGTCGTGCGCCGCACATCAGCCTTGGCCGGGAGGAGAGCTCCGGCTCGCCGTGCACATGTCGTCCTCGCTGGAGAGGAGGGGGCCCATCCCCCTCCCCAGTCGCTGCACAGCGCTGCGCGGCTGCGGGGGCGCTGAAACATTAAAGCTAGGCGGCAGAATTGTGATGGACTATCATCTTCTTTGAGGGTACAGGCTTGTGGAGAGGTTGAGGGGCCAGCGGCGTGTAGATATCCATGGCATTTACTATTATGAAGCCACAGTGTAAGGTGGAGCAGGAGACGGGAGCGTGGTAATGGCCGTGGCAGGAACAGGATGGCAGTTTAACGGGTCGGGGCAGGTTTTACACAAGGCTTACATCTAAAACCAAAATATTACAGAAGGGGCAGAATGCCTTAAAAGTGAAACTCAAAAAAAAATATAACCTTCATATCCTTTCAAAATAATATGAAGCAAGTTAACACAGAAATTACACCGGTTTCACCTGGGACAGGTGAACTCTAAATATCCTCTCGGTGGCTGGATTACTTAGCAATAAGGTAACCGGCGTAAGAAAATCGAGAATGATACAAGGTCCATGAAATCTGGGGGCAAGCTTGCCCGCGGGAACAAAATTTTTGACCATAACCTGGTCACCTACCTTCAAAGTGGTGGGTCTCCGTCCACGATCATACCTTTCCCTAACCTTTTCATGAGACACTTTAAGATTGGCTTTAGCCTTCTTCCAAAGATCTTTAATGTTATCCGGATCTATTGTCTCGGGTAGAATGTCATTCAAAGACCAGAGGTTAGAGAGCGGCGAGTTGGGAACAAACTTGAACATCAAAGAAGCTGGAGTAAACTTGTGAGATTCATGAACCGCCGAATTCAAAGCAAAAGCTATCCAATGCAGGGACGTGTCCCACCTGGAAGGATCTTCATGATGATAGGCAATAAGTGCGGACCTGAGATTACGGTTAACCCGTTCAGCCAGAGAAGGTTGAGGGTAATAAGCAGAAGTAGTTACATGAGAGATGGACAAGTCAAAACAGAATTTACGAAATAAATTTGATGTGAACGCCTTAGCATTATCAGATACAATATATTGACACGGACCAAAAGAAGCAAAAATAGAATTTAAGCAAGTAATGGTTGACTGAGCGGTAGCCAGCTTAGTCGGAAATAACCAGGAAAATCTTGTAAAACCATCTACACACACAAAGATGAACTTGTTGGCATTGCCCTTTGACTGGAGGAAGGGTCCCACATAATCAATATACAGGCGTTCCATGGGGCGCGACGCTTGATGAGAAGACAAAAGGCCTACTTTAGTGGACATGGTGGGTTTACTGATCAAACAAGATTTACAAGCTTTTACGAGTTCCCGAATTTCACCGTCCATACCTTTCCAGATGAACATTTCACGAATCTTTTCACGAGTTTTAAAGATACCCAGATGCCCTCCTAATGGGGTCTCATGATAATACTTGAAGATCATAGGTACAAGAACCGCTGGAACAACAACTTTCATCAACTTATCATGCCTCGAAGGGCAACATAGAACACCATTCCTCAGAACATAAGGGACAGCATGTTCCCCAGAAGAAAGGGTTTCCATTATAGGAGCCAGCGTCGGATCTTCACGTTGGTATTTCTCAATATCCCTAAAAAGCATGGGAGCATCTGTTAAGATGGCATTAACACCAGATAGTATGGACTCGGAAGGTGATGAACTATCGACCGGTTCGTGGGTTTCGACGTCGTTATGAAACATACGGCTGAGTCCATCAGCAACAGCATTTTCGGTACCTCTGATATGTCGTACATCAAATTGGAAGGCAGAAATACGGATGGCCCAACGGGCTATACGACCAGTACGACGCGGCCTACCTAAGACCCAGCTTAAGGCTTGATTATCTGTCTCCAGGTCGAATTTGACATGTTCCAGATAGAGACGGAACTTTTCTAAGGCGAATAAGACTGCCAACCCTTCGAGCTCATAGATGGAATACTTGGCTTCTTGAGCCGATAGAGTCCTAGATGCATAGGCGATGGGACGCCTCCCTTGTTCAGTCTCTTGAAGAAGGACTGCAGCTACAGCTGACGACGACGCGTCCGTTTGGACGATGAATTTCTTCGAGAAATCAGGCATAGCAAGTACAGGGGCATTACAGAGAGCTAATTTAAGATCTTCGAAAGCGGCTTGTTGAGAAGGTCCCCACTCGAATTTGATGCCTTTCCTACGAAGAAGGTTTAAGGGCGCCGCTCTATTAGCGAAGTTAGGAATAAACTTCCTGAAGAAATTCACCATACCAATGAATCTAGCGATACCTTTGATGTCCTTAGGAGGTTTAAAATCACGGATGGCCTGTGTTCTAGAATGATCGACAGCTACCCCATCGGGTGACACAATATGCCCTAGGAATGACATAGAGGGCTTAGCAAAGGCAACCTTGGACAACTTGACAGTTAACCCAGCCTTACGAAGGCGATTCAGAACTTCTCGCAGATGATCTAGATGTTCTTCAAAAGTCTCGGAAAATACGACGACATCATCCAAGTAGTGATATAAGTACTCAAATTTGATGTCGGAGAAGACCCTATCTAGTAGCCTAGTGAGCACAGCTGCCCCCGTGGGGAGCCCGAAAGGCACGCGGTTGTATTCGTATAAGTTCCAGTCCGTGGCAAACGCTGTAAGATGTTTAGACTCCTCGGCAAGGGGAATTTGATTATAGGCCTGATTCAAGTCCAAGATGGTGAAGAACTTGGCCTTACGAAACCATGAAAAGCAAGAATGAAGGTCGGGAAGGGGCACAGATTGCAACACCACCTTCCGATTGAGAGCCCTGTAATCAATGACAGGCCTGAAGCCTCCTTGGGGTTTCGGGACTAGAAAAATAGGCGAAGAATACGCTGACTTAGAGGGCCTAATAATACCATCCTTCAACATCTGATCGATGATTTCTTTCAGAGCCTTCATTTTAGGTGGAGATAGCCTATACGGTGGAAAACGGACAGGAATCGAGTCCGTGACCTCAATTTTGTATTCAATAAGGTCAGTAACACCAAGAGTATCAGAGAACACCTCGGGAAACGACTGACACAGTTTGCGAATACTATCAGCCTGCTCCTCAGGTAGATGTCTAAGGTCTAACAACATCTCATCCTGGGTAGGCGAAATAGATGAACATGATACAGAATTACACTTTAACAAGGGAATTCTACAATTGGATGCAAATTTGAATGTGCACGACCTACTCTGGAGATCGAGCACAAGACCAGTGTGAGAAATAAAGTCAGCTCCCAATATAATGGGGCAAGACAATTGCTTGGCCACAAACAATTTAACTTTCCATGTAAACTTAAAAACACGAATTTTGACCAGTAAGGAACCTAGAATTTCTAATGGAGATGAATTAGCCGAAACGTATTGAACAGGAGAAGAGACATAGTCAGGGAGTTTACAAACAGATTTCAATTTAGAATACCAATCAGCCGAAATAATGGAACAAACACTGCCTGAATTTAAGAGAGCTGTTATAGGCTCGTTATTTAACTCAATCTTAAGAAAAGGAACAGGTGCGGGGGTATCCGCCGCAATCCTAAGACACTCTTTAGGGCATTCAAAAGATGAATTTGAAGGCTGGTCGTTCTCTGCATTTACAACCTGTTTACTAGGGGCTGAGTCTCGGGAATATGGATTAGTCGGCTCAGCCGACGCCACTAGTCACTTTTTATTATCGGCATAGCTGGAATTTGCACCAGAAGTTGAGCAGGAGGGGGTGCTATTTGAGTTTGGGCAATTCTTGGCGATATGTGAGAAGGCCCCACACTTAAAACAGCCTTGTGATGACCCTGCTCCATTCCTTGTCCCACTTGACTTGATCAGAGGACACTTATTCCGCAGATGGTCCGGCGACCCACAAGCATAACATTTACGGGGATTGACTGGTCGGCGAGGTGGAGGCCGAGTGTTACTAAAGGAAGGCGGGGGTTCTTTCGCCACACGCAAGGAATCGGCATACCTAACTCCTTCCGCAGAGACGGCTAATGCTTCCAGTTCAGAGAAGGTTTGCGGGCACGCCGCGAAACACAAATATGACCTGTAGGGTGGTGAAATCCCTTCGACAATAGCTTGCACGATCTGATCCTCAGGGAAGTGGAGAGCAAACACCCTAGTATAAAACTTAATATCTTGGATGAAGTCTGCCAGGTTTTCATCCAAGCGCTGTACCCGATAATAGTATTTCTGAATAAGGGAGGACCTGGCCCTAGCCGGGATGAAGTTAGCTAGCAAATGGGCATGGAAATCCTCAATAGAAGATTGCTCGGCAATGGCTCTAACTATTTTGTCAGATAGAACACCAATAGCATAAGGATAGATAATTTGCAAAATTTGACATGGGGAAAGAGAAAACACAAGGGCATGATCCTGAAATTCCACTAGAAATCTTAAAAATGAAATTACGTCACTGGTGGTGTTGACGGAAAACTTAGAGATACCTCTAAGCAACATTGCCAATGGATGAGGCAAGCTGCTGAACCCAGGTGACATAGTCGTTAAAAGTTTCAAGGGCAAAGAAGTTAATTCAGAGCGGATGTTACTCAATGACGCACGGCGTTCAGATTCGTTGTTCGATGGGGCAGAGATAGTTTGAGCAGCAACGGTTATCCTATTGACTTCTCCCTGAGGAGGCTCTTCCTCGTTACCTACATTCACCGTGGCGGGTTGATCAGTTTTGGGAGGAGCTTCGCCGGTTAGCAATTGAGTGACCTTATTAGACAATTCAGAAATAGTTTCAAGGAGCGTATTAGCTTGCTTCCTCTGAACGTCATTCACCTTTAGAGACAATAGATCATTAACTCTATTTGCAAAGTGATACAGCCTGCCTTGCACACGCTTAATTTGATTAGGAGATGGATCGTTTTCATCAAAAAAGCTGACTACCGATGCTAGCCCAGTAATATTCTCGACAATCGTGGAAAGAGAGTCATCAATTTCTTTCTCTCCCAAATTGGGGATGGAAATGGGCAAATCAAGGGACTCTCTAAGCTTGTTAGTGTCTATTGCAACCGTGCCTCCAGATTGAACGTTTCTGATAGTTAACTCATATATCAACTCCTCTTTGCGCAAGTAGTTAAGGAGGAGAACATCGCGAGGGCCGGGCATGATGACAGAACAATTTTGAAAAACTCAAAAAATTCCAGCAACTGAGAAAATTGTTAGAGTTCGAATCAAAGCAATGTTTAGCCGTCAAAAGGGGCTAAATTGAGACCCATTCAACCACGCTCTGCTACCACTTGTTACGGATATATCCGTGGTAGGTAGAGGTGAAAGAAGGTGCGGGTGTGAATGGGTTTCAAGCTACGAAATTAACGTGCAAGGTAAAATTAATTTAAAATTTAACTAGGTTATATTTTCTTTTCAAAAACAAGAGATAACAATCATAACAGGTACAGAGTAGCAAAAATGTAGGTACAATATTACTGGGTTCGGGCTCAGTGCCCTTACTTCATAACTCTTGGGCAATCAGCCCCGCCTTACTCCAAAAAAAATTTTAGCCAAGGGGCAGAAAACCCCATTCATTCCCAGGAGCACTGGCTCCAAACATTACACATAAAGCCTGCACGAGGCATACAGAAACAAATTTCAAAGCGCGATCCGCTCTCAAAATTGTAAGCCTATCACAAGGCCACACCAAACTCTACCTTCAAGCTGTCCTCTAAGGACGTATTTACAGGGGTAAAATACCCAAACTACGGAGGTCTATTACATGAAAAGAAGGTTGATTACATGACCTCTAAAATAACAATTTGAGAGGAGGCGAACTTGCACTCCTAATACACCTTGTTTTTAAAACCTAATCTGGCTCTGGGCCACTAACGCAAGGGCTAATCCCATACTACAGAGGTGACTTAGAGAAGAACACTTTACATTACATAAACGAAGAATAGTTTGAGAAAATAAGTTCACCTCAAAACAAATGTGAGTGGGAGCTCGAGAGGGTTAGCACTCTCCATCCCAATATGTAGCTTTACAAGAAAAAGATGAAAAGAGTAATTACATTTTAGGAAAAGGTTACATGATGGAAATGCTTCGAACCCGCCGCGAGTGTTAAACTGCCGACCTAGCAAGAAAAGAAGTTATTAATAGGCCATTACCTGGTGTTGAACGGCTGAAGAAGAAAGAGGCGCTTCCCGCCTCCTGCTATGTACTTAATACACTGAAAGATGGAACAGAAGTGGCCCGGAGACCCCAAAATCAGCAGTTTATATCCTCTCGCGGAAGATTCTAGGCGTTAGGGGAAAGAAAACACCCTCCCACAAAATCTTTATTGGCTAGGGAAAAGAAACCCCTACATAGAGGAAAAAGAAACACATTATTGGTGGAAAATTAATTAAAGAAATTCGGGATTGGCTAGATCCAAACTAAGGGGAAAAAGAGGGGTATACAGCCAACTTAAACAATGACAGAAGGAAATTTAACAAAGAACAAACTCTTGAAATAAAAATTTCTCCAACAAAATAGTTCTCTGACTCCGCACTAGGTCGCACTATTGTTGATCTTCAGTAGTGTCCTCTAGAAGAGAAAGTTCACACTTCTTACTTCAAGCGAAACAAAAACACATCAAAAGTGACACAGTTCAAAAACTCAAAATTTTCCACGTGGTGACATCTTCTGAGAAAGTAGAGAATTAATAGAATAGATAAAGTTCAACCTTCCTCCAGAAGAGGAGTTTCAACTGGCGCAACTTTTAAATAAACGGTGTAGAGGTGTACCGCCCGGTACACTTAGTATTATAACTTAGTTGACATTTGACAATTAAACTCGACTCTAGCCTGCCCTATGACTATGAGTCATGCTCATGACCACTCAAAAGTACCCGTTTTATATTGGTAAGAACGGCTCAGTATTCTCTCAGTTCATATGTCACATCGTTTCACAAGACTTCAATCATATGTGGACAGACGCAATAACAGTATGTTGAATCAGAAAACCAGCGGGCTACTGAACATCTCGGGTAGCCTATACAAAATATGACTATTAAAAAAAATCCTCAGCTGATAGAAAAATACTTTTTTTTAAAAAAATGACTGAGCGAGTTGTCGTGCGGTTAATATCGTGTGGCTATGCGCTTGCATTCGGGGGATGGTGGGTTCGAATCCCACCGTCGGCAGCCGTTAAGATGGTTTTTCCGTAGTTTCCCCATTTTCTCACCAGGAAATGCTGGGACTGTACCTTAATTCAGGTCATGGCTGCTACCTTCCTAATCCTAACCTTTCCCACCCTGCGTCACCGGAAACCTTCGATGTATTAGAGTAACTAGCATTTTTTCTAAGAAAGGAGTTCATAGTATGAAGACCAGATGGCAGCTGCGAGCACTGAATGCTGTTGCTGCTGTCTTACCAGCACATACTACACAGATGCACTAGGAGCGGTGACCAATGAGCCGTGAATCGGATCACTGTATCGATTCAGTAACGTGAACGGAATCAAATGAATCGATTCAGTAAAATGAATCGAATGTCCCATCACTACTGTGTGCTACTAATCACAAACCAATTTCATACCGAATGTAGTGGTACTACGCACAAGTAAAAGCAACCCTTGGTGTTCTCCGCGTGGTGGTACTAATCACAAGTAGTTTCATGGTTCTAATACAATCAACCCTTGGTCGCCCCTTTTAGTCGGCTCTCACGACAGGCAGGGGACACCGTGGGTGCATTATTCGTCTGCCTCCCCCACCCACAGGGGGTGTGTGTTTGGTCCGCGAGAGGTATTTTATTTCCCTCAAGTCCGCCGGCAAGCCGGTGAGGACCCCCCTATCCGCCACCTGGGACGCGCCACGTGGGAGTATCACCTCTCCCACTGCTACGCAGGCGTAGCAGGTTCGTGGCCATTTATTAATGTTCGGCCGCTCGTGTTTATATGAATGTCCTTAAAATTAACAAGTATCAACATTACATTTTAATACCAATTAAATACAGTTATTGACATTATTATATCCCCTTTTAATGTTTACCATAATGACGACATAATTATAACGTCTTTTTTTCTTTTAACAAATATGAAATAAGGTTAAAGAAATTCATTCATGGTTAAATCATTACTTAATCACTAAACGTAACCTAACCTAACCTAGTTTTGAGTACGGATTCTACACTGCATTTAAAACTTATATTAACAATATATTTTAATAATAATAATAATAATAATAATAATAATAATAATAATAATAATAATAATAATATTTGCTTTACGTCCCACTAACTACTTTTACGGTCTTCGGAGACACCGAGTTGCCAGAATTTAATCCCACAGGAGTTCTTTTACGCGCCAGTAAATCTACCGACACAAGGCTGTCGTATTTAAGCACCTTCAAATACCACCGGACTGAGCCAGGATGGAACCTGCCAAGTTGGGGTTAGACGGCCAGCGGCTCAACCATCTGAGCCACTCAGCCCGGCAACAATATATTTTAACCGATTTCCAAAATTTGTGATTACTGGGGGCAGTTCCATGGGGTCAGTTCGACCCCAACTTCGAGCTGACCATGGGCCTAACTCAATATTCGCCGTCGGAGCGTTCTATCTCAATACTGGACTTTCCATTTTACGATTTAAAGAAGGAGTTTTATAAATTAACAATATTTTAGCCAAGTTATAACCTGATTACTAGTTGAATTACATGAATGTGACCTTACAACAGTTGTATGCGGTCTTTAACAACCAGTGGATTTTTTCATTCATGGACAGCACCTCGAGCTAAAATGTTATGGCTACCAAGTTTTAAACAACAACAAAAAAAATGACTGATAATTGCGATAAATTACACAAAATAGCAGTGATGAAATATGTTTTGCTCCCAATACATGGATAATTAAAACATGATTTAAAATCAGGGCCAAGGGATCATAGTCATCAACAATCCATCACAGCGATGCGTTTTCATACAATTTTTTAATCGGTGCGATGGGACAGTACATATGTTATTTGCTTGCCTGCATGCGTAATCAATCACCTACATAAATCAATGTTTGGTAAAAGGTGATTTATTGAGAATACCTGCTATCCAACATGAAGAGTTCAGGGGAGAAACATGATGTGTCACTTTTTAATTATTGTTTAGGACAATCCATACAGTTAAAGATTAAAATGTATCCAAAGCTTCTTTATTTGCCGTATTTCTTAAAGGCTCATGAGATAAAACACGAAGACGTACGATTTTCATTTATTCATTCTTGTTTCTTCCGGAGTTCCAATTTATTTATTTTCGCGAATGATATTTGCATACCAGCCTTTATGTATATTCGTCTCGTTACCGTTTTGAAGTTATGCGTAAGGACTGCTAGATCATCTGCAAAAACGAGACTTTTGGTGTGCACTCCTTTATATTTTGTCCCAGGTCTGAATCGTTCCTTTAATGCTTCCCGTAGTCTTAATTGTGCTTCCCATTCCCTGATGACTAACACCTCAACTAACACCTGTCAAAATAATCCTAGATCTCTCGCATGAACTTGACTTTGGATACCGTATGACCCTGAGTCTTCAGGTTTCGTGACTTGTCATCTACACCAAACTTTTCCAGGACCTTCAAGAGTGTCTCCCTGTGAACTGAATCGTATGCTTTTTTGAAATCCATGATTACTATAATATAATCGGTATTCTACGTCAATTTGCTTCTGATTTTCTAAAGTTCAAAATCTGTCATCACATGATTGTTCTTTCCAGAAACCGGCCTGATATTCTCCACTTTCTTGGTCGTTGCTTAGTTGTATTTTGCTGTGCATCAGACAATAGCTTGTATACTATTGACAAAAGTGATAGGGCCTACACTTCTGTAATTGTTTATATCATTTTTGTAACATTTTTGCGTAACGGATACGGCTGCTGCCATTATGGTGATTAGTGGTGATTATTGTTTTAAGAGGAAGTACAACTAGGCAACCATCCTCTATATAACACTAATCAGAGGGAAAGACGGAAGGGATCCGACACTTCGAAAAATGCAGGTATCGGTCAAAGAAAGGCAAGAGCCACGAAGGGCATGAAAATGAAAGACTCCCTAGCCCTCGCAAACCTAATAGCGTCGGGGTCGGAAAAGAACAAGAGTTGACCAAGGGAGGTCAAGTAGGATAGATGAAAGTGAGGAGCCTGGCACAAGTAAGCGGAAGCAATGCCAGGACTCCTCTGAGGGCTTCGTGGTCGCCAACCCACGCTCCAAAGTTCAGAGCCCCTGGGGCCCCTTTTAGTCGCCTCTTACGACAGGCAGGAGATACCGTGGGTGTTATTCTACCACCCCCACCCACAGGTGCCATTAGTTTGGAATCTTCTCATTATGTCGTGACTTGTGAAAAGTACTGTCTAAGGTAAGAAACACACGTTAATTTCTCATCTTGAGAAGGTCTGCTATGGAATCTTGTTGTTGTTGAGTATTCAGCCCGAAGGCTGGTTTGACGCCCAACAGCTTCTCTATCAGCCGTCATAGACAGCCTAGGCATCACTGAAGAGATGTACTAGGGAAATGAGGAGTGAGGTAGTTTCCCGTTGCTTTCCTCACCAAGCCGGAAGTTACTATTACATATCAGTCTGCCACGCCCACTGAAATGCATGCACCATACCTGCAGTCACATTCATATCGTTAAAGCCAAGGATGGGACTGAGACAAGTCAATGAAAGTAACAAATTTGATCTAACCCGTACTAGAAGACATAGAGCACCGTAAACACCAGGTTTCACCAGCAAAGGCATTATGGAACCTTGAATAATAATAATAATAATAATAATAATAATAATAATTTTTAAAGAACAAGTGCCTGTGCGGCTTGAGTCACGCAGCTGTCAGCTTGCATTCGGGAGATAGTAGGTTCGATCCTCACTGTCAGAATCCATAATAATGTTATTTGCTATACGTCCCACTAATTACTTGTTACGGTTTTCGGAGACGCCGAGGTGCCGGAATATTGTCCCGCAGGAGTTCTTTTACGTGCCAGTAAATCTACCGACACGAGGTTGAGATATTTGAGCACTTTCAAATACCACCGGACTGAACCAGGATCGAACCTGCCAAGTTGGAGTCAGAAGGCCAGCGCCTCAACCGTCTGAGCCACTCAGCCCGGTTGACTGTCAGAAGCCCTGCAGATGGTTTCCCGTGGTTTCCCATTTTGACACCAGGCAAATTCTGGGACTGTATCTCAATTAAGACCACGGTCGTTTCCTTCCCACTCCTATCCCTTTCTTATCCCATCGTCACCATAACCCCTACCTGTATCGGTGCATCGGGCGAGTTGGCTGTGCGGTTACAGGCGCGCGGCTGTGAGCTTGCATGCGGGAGATAGTAGGTTCGAATCCCACTGTCGGCAGCCCTGAAGATGGTTTTCCGTGGTTTCCCATTCTCATACCAAGCAAATGCTGGGGCTGTACCTTAATTACGACCACGGTCGCTTCCTTCCAACTCCTAGGCCTTTCCTATCCCATTGTCGGCATAAGACCTATCTGTGTCGGTGCGATGTAAAGTAAATTGTAAAAAATAAAATAATTATAATCTTCATCAGTCGTCCCTTTCACTCGTCAAGGCGGCTGTCTGAGAATACTCGTCTATGAACGCAACTTCACCTATTTATTGGTAACAAGATTGTCACAGCGTGAAGTCAGAGACTGTCTCAGCTGGTGAAGATATTGTGCCCAGGGAGACCGTCCTTGGCCCATGCATCCTCGCTCAATTTATTGATCTTCTAAGGAGCCGCAAACCTTCTCTTCTCTTCTCTTCTCTTCTCTTCTCTTCTCTTCTCTTCTCTTCTTGGAACTCCACTTCCTCTCATACAACGTCAAGTAATTTAATATTTTATGTTTATTGAAGGAGGCTGGGATTGAAATAGATTTCGACACCTCATAATAATAATAATAATAATAATAATAATAATAATAATAATAATAATAATAATAATTACGTATGGTTACTGCTAGACCGGTTCAGCCTTGGTAAGGCCGACCCTCCACCGAGTATGGGAAAACGGCGTGGAAGGTAGTATCGTGTGTGATGTATGAGTTGCAGAAATGTTGGAGGTAGCACAAAGTCTTAATCCCAGAACCCAGAGGACTAACCATTTAGGTTAAAACGAATCCGGGACTCCGAAGGCCAAAATACAGATCACACAGTCATGCGGCCGGACATTAAAGTCCGTACAACACACTGCACTACTATCCACCCCAGAAACATAAAACGGTCAGAAATGGTGAATTTTAGCGTTTTTTAAGAATACACTTTTCATTTTGATTAATATATTTAGCATTTTTACACTTGTAATTTTGCATTGTGGCGATTTGAAGGAAATTTTAATCGAGGATGACTTAGTCAATACACACACTGACTGTTTACAAAAGTCTGCTGCCTTCAAAGCGGGTCTTCTGCTAGCAGTCTTTACCTGGAATGGACGATCCTTCTTAATTTTGACGGACAGGTTTCTCTTTGCTGCGCACGAACCACAGTTGCTTCACACAATTGCTCCATGCAGTCATACTCGTTGGTTATCAAAACGCACAACTGTTGCACACTTCGTTCGACTCGAAACAAGCCCGATAACTTGCCCAATCAACTCACGTGACCCTCTCCAGACACACACACTGAACTCTCAGCTCACGACTCGTAACTGACTACTCAATACAATACAACTATCTGTTCATCACAATTTGCGGGAAATTTTCGGTTACCAAGTATCCGTACAACTTAACAGTTTAGGGGCTACCTGCGTGCAAACTTCTAGTCTTGTATAACTTTTTATCAAAACAGCGGAGAGAGCAATTTACTATTTGGATTATTATTCCTAAAATAAAGGAGTAATTGTGCTATTAATAGCAATGGCAATGGTTGTTTTAAAGGTAAGCGTTTTTATCAGCCTAGGGGAATATTAATGGCCTATCCCGCTAATGTTAAATTTGCTAACTTCATGTCCGATTTTCTCAAGAACTACTTGATGAAAGATAATAAAGCTTTTTAAAATTTATACGTGTTTTGTGTACACACTCCTCTAGTCTCATTTAAGTACATATTTTAGAAGTTTGGATATAAATTTTTTCTCTGTTATAATTTTTTTACACCTTTTTTGTCAAATATTTGTGAATTTTTCTTCAAATATATAACTTATCTCTACGATTCTAGAGGTGTGGTATTGCAAGAGTATTACACATAAACAGTGAAAACATCAATAGTCTATCTTTTATAGATCCAGAGATAACGGGTCATTTCATTGTTTTTCAGAAATTGCGATTAAAAATTAATTTAGATTGTAACTCATTTTTCAATGGAAACAACAGTAAAAAATCGTTGACTGTGTAGTCTTCATCATCTCCTAGATTGTACGAGTGTATCCTCTTCTGCCTGTAGCTCTGCCTTGTCGACTCGCTCCTTGTCCAGTTCCTTCAGTATGGCTCGTGTATTCCAACCAGTCTTCACACCCAGATCCTCCCAAGATTCCCAGTCTACCAGTATTGCCATCATTAAATATGATAACAGCATATACTCACCAAGCTTCAATGTATGGTACCCCACAAATACATGTTTGTGGTGGACTCTTGTCCACACTACATCGTTGAATGACTCATTCGCGTTTTGTGTTTTCCCTGTCAGAATTTCTTTAGCAGATCTGGATTTGCCAAATCTCTATAAACTGGCATTATAGTCAACATAACAGCCCCAGATATAGAGTTCTTGTGGGTAAACTTATCTAAAGTCCCAGCTGCTTCAGCCTTTTGTATTTACACCACTCGCCAGAACAAAGGTTCTGAACTGACTTGTCTGTTGATATTTTATGGAAGAATGTTGCCCACACAGCCTTTTTCATATCATCTAAGTAAGTTTCGTGGATTCTGATCGCTTGACTATAGTATTCTATTAGTTGGATTTATGGCATTGTCTAGCAGATGACCCCTTTTGCTCTTGTCATGATTAAATGTACTCAAGATCAATAACAGATTAACACAACAGCACAAAGAATGAAAAAATATACACGTTATAGCAAGAATATAGCGTGCACAACGTAAACAATAAACACAATTGTTATGCCAGTTCCACCAACTTATCCAGCAACGTTTCCACTAGAATTAAAATCAAGCCGCAGCCTTCTAGACCTTATGGTTCTTGAGATATTAAGTGTTTACTGAAAAGTGGTTTATGAAATCCTGAAAATGCCCTATGCAACTAATTAAATTGAATTAAATTAAATTAAATATACTTCTAATCAACCAAATTTAATAAATCGCACACCACATTAACCAGCAAATTCCATATAATGTTTGGCCTAAAAATAAAACATACGATTTTTTCATCAAAATGGTCATTTATACTCCCCTTAAGTAGTACAGAAATTACATTTCAAAGAAATAGGATATCAGGACTTTAAAGCGAAGGAGGGTCAGGAGGGGTAGAGATGATGATGCTTCTCGTTTAAAGGGGCCTAACATCCAGGTCATCGGCCCCTAAAGGACAGAGTGGATATAGGTGCTTGATGATGCTTGTTTTTTTAAGGGGCCTAACATCGAAGGTCATCGGCCCCTAATGGTACGAAATGAAAGAACAAAAAGTACAAAGGCATCCACTGACCAAAATAACAATAAAAAACGTCATGAAGAATTAATGGATGGACAGGAACCCAACAAAACACAAAACAAACAAACAAAAACAAAAACCAGTGGATCGGATCAATAGAGAACGAAAATAACATTATTACCGACCAAGGAACCACTTATAAAGCACAAAGATGCTTGGTGTCTAAAGGGGGTGCAAAATCCACGTCTAAGGCCCCACAGAATGGTACATGTCGCGAGTAAAATAGAACCATGGTATGTGTCATGTTGGGGTATTAATCAGAAGTAGCGAAGACTCACGGTGTTCCACAAAAGATGGTACTACTCACAAGTACTGTACTTCGTACAGGTAACGCAGACCTATGGTGTTTCACACACAATGCCGCCACTTACAGCCAACGCAAACCGATGAGTTTCCTCACCTAGGGTACTAGTCACGGGTGCCGGTCCCAAGGGCCCCGTGGTGTTCCGCACATAGTGAGTACTAATCACAGGCAACCCAGACCCACGGTGTCGTTCATATAGTGGTACAACTCACAGGCTACGCCCAGACCCGCGGTGTTGCCCACATGGGTACAACGCACGGGTACTGGAATCCACCAGGCCAGGCTTTTTACTGCAACGAATCACAAACATATTGATGATGATGATGATGCTTGTTGTTTTAAGGGGCCTAACATCGAAGGTCATCGGCCCCTAATGGTACGAAATGAAAGAACAAAAAATTCAAAGGCATCCACTGACCAAAATAAAAATAAAATGTCATGAAGAATGAATGAATGGATGGACAGGAACCCAACAAAACACAAAATAAACAAACAAAAACCAGTGGAGCGGACTCAATGCAAATAGAAAATAACATTAATTCCGACCAAGGAACCACTTACAAGCACAATGATGCTTGGTGTCTAAAGGGGGTGCAAAATCCACGTCTAAGGCCCCACAGAATGGTACATGTCGCGAGTAAAATAGAACCATGGTATGTGTCATGTTGGGGTAGTAATCAGAAGTAGCGAAGACTCACGATGTTCCACAAAAGATGGTACTACTCACAAGTATTGCAATACGTACAAGTAACGCATACCTATGGTGTTTCGCACACAATGGCGCCACTTACAGCCAACGCAAACCGATGAGTTTCCTCACCTAGGGTACTAGTCACGGGTGCCGGTCCCAAGGGCCCCGTGGTGTTCCGCACATAGTGAGTACTAATCACAGGCAACGCAGACCCACGGTGTCGCTCATATAGTGGTACAACTCACAGGCTACGCCCAGACCCGCGGTGTCGCCCGCATGGGTACAACGCACGGGTACTGGAATCCACCAGGCCAGGCTTTTTACTGCAACGAATCACAAACATATTTAGTACCATATTAGTGATACTACTCGCAAGTACATGCAACCCATGGTGCTCCCCGCATGATGGTACGAATCAAAAGTAGTTTCATGGTTCTAATTCATTCATCCCTTGGTCGCCCCTTTTAGTCGCCTCGCACGACAGGCAGGGGATACCGTGGGTGTATTATTCGTCAGCCTCCCCCACCCACAGGGGGTGTGTGTTTGGTCCGCGAGAGGTATTTTATTTCCCTCAAGTCCGCCGGCAAGCCGGTTAGGACCCCCCTATCCGCCACCTGGGACGCGCCACGCGGGAGTATCACCTCTCCCCCTGCTACGCCTGCGTAGCAGGTTCGTGGAGTGGATATAGGTACTGTAGAGCATCCGCCCTAAATAGTCTGAGGTCCGGCTCCATGGCTAACTGGTTAGCGAGTTGGCCTCTGGGATTTAACCTTCAATGGTATTTCCTCTGGCTCTAGGATTTTATATGCGCGAGTCGTCTTCAACATAAGGTTTCACCCCAGGTAGGGCCCCGTTCCTGCATATACGCACATCACCCATGGGAGTCATCTTGAGAGTATTGCAGCAGAGTCTCTCCAGAGGTCACATATCATTAATTATCTGAGTCATTGTAAAAATCCACAACCTGTTTTGAGTCATTCGACCGGGTCAGGGATAAAATGAATGAATCCCCCATCTACTGGCAAGGATATAAATTGTGTCGGCTGCCGAAGCCTGTTGCACTCCTCTGGAGACTGTGATTGTACCGCACGAAATATCGCTGATACAGTCCACATTTTACGAACCTCTTCCGATACGTGGATTTTTTTTTTTTTTTTTTTTTTTTTTTTTTTTTTTTTTTTTTTTTTTTTGTATACACGAATCCGTAGCAGTCAAAGTGAAACAAATGAATTCCCATCCCCTGGGAAAAATAAAGCTGTCCGTTCATAAATGACAAGGGTAATCAAACTCGCTGAAAGCCACGGATTTGATAAACTGTTGGACTTTATCGAACGTCTCTTCTGAACTGTTTTCTACCTAACACTGAGCTCACGTTCCCTATCCTTTAACTCTGTCCTAAATTCGTAATAAAGCCGGGAATCAAGCCCGGAACAATTGAGTTGGGAGGTAAAGTCCTGGCCATCAAGACCACGGGGAAGCACGGCAGACACAGGAGTGAAGAGCTAGAGAGAGAGAGAGAGAGAGAGAGAGAGGTAAAAGTTCTTTCTGTGATTAGCTTTACTGGAAATTCAATGTGTGGAGAGGTGGCTAGAGTTCCATTGTTCGTTCACAATCACGAGTTCGCAGTACTTCATGACGTCTGTTCTCCCAAACGTCATTGAAGTTCTCGGATTAAATGAAGAATAATACCAGCCAGCAATTCTAGAGATAAAAAGTTTTTTCCCCGGAACGTTAGCTGCACTTGTTAATGAAGATATGGGTGAGGGTAGTACACCCACACTTTCCAATTTATATTGTAAAAGAAAACAAATTGTACACGCAGTTACACAAAAAAAAATCCGACAAAGAAGTATTTAATTTTTTACATTCTTGAAACGCGGGGATATTTCTAAACTATGAATAGCCGGCGGCCGAAGAGATGATGCTTGGAATTCTATATCAGCACAATATTGTTGCGAATAAAATACTGTTTGTTTTATCGCTCTAATTTACTTGAGGATGTCCGGATCCATGGCGAAATGCCTAGCGTGCTGGCGTTTGGTCACAGGGGTTCCGTGTTCGATTCCCGGCAGGACCGGGAATTTTAACCATAATTGGTTAATCCCGCTGGCACGGGGGCTGGGTGTATGTGCTGTCTTCATAATTTCATTTTTATCACGACGTGCAGGATGCCTACAGGCGTCAAATCAAAAGACCTGCATCTGGCGAGCCGAACTTGTCCTCGGACACTTCCGGCACTAAAGGCCACACGCCATTTCACTTTTATTTACTTCAGGATGAACTAATTAATGCACACACAATTCTATTGAAGCATGAATAAACATACTCGGTAATTGCTGCCTAATTTACAAGTCTTTGTCGTCTTCACACAGCAGGGAGTACGGTTCGTCGGTATTACCTGACAGGCTACCCTTACTTCCATTTCTCCAAGTTCAGTCACTGCATACAGCAGCTGCGTGCAGACAGCGAGGTTTGAACACAGGGCTACTAGCCATACAACACACGATGACTGTTCCTTGGTTCGACCCCAGAAGCAGTCAGGTAATTCACACAGTCAAATACAGTGAGCGATTTAGTACTGACAACCAAACAGAAACAATTCAACAGTGCTCCCCAGCACTACAATATTCCGCACAACAACGGCATTTAACACTGCTCCGACTCTACTCACAACACTGTTCCACACACTGTACTCCAAGGCAGTACTCAATCCGTTTCGTACGCGACGAAACTCTGACTCCGGTGGGACACTGACAGGTGGTGGTGGTGGTGATTATCGTTTTAAGAGGAAGTACAACTGGACAACCATCCTCTGTATAACACTAATCAGAGGGGGAAATGGAAAGGATTCGATACTTCGAAAAATGAAGATATCGGCCAAAGGAAGACAAGGGCCACGAAGGGCATGAAAATGAAAGACTCCCTAGCCCTCGCAAACCTAATAGCGTCGGGGTCGGAAAAGAACAAGAGTTGACCAAGAGAGGTCGGATAGGAGAGATCACAGTGAGGAGCCTGGCACAAGTAAGTGGAAGCAATGCCAGGACCCAGCTAAGAGCCCCGTGGTCGCCAACCCACGCTCCAAAGTTCAGAGCCTTGGGGCGCCTTTTAGTCGCCTCTTACGACAGGCAGGGGATACCGTGGGTGTTATTCTACCGCCCCCACCCACAGGGGGAGGACACTGACAGCAGCCGACACTACTACAGCCGTTCACAGTCCAGCCACCGAACACCAACACTTACCCCAGCACACTAACACCAACTCTCACTGGCTGTTCGCGGCTAGCCTCTTTTTTATAGCATGGATGATGAGTACCGGAATATTCGCGATGTGATTAGAGACGGGACATTCTCGTTGCTATTCTCAGACAAAGAGAACAATACACGCCGGCCGGCCGTGCCCTCCAGGCCGATTGGGAGCTTCCCGGTCGTCTGACACACTAGTCGCTTCCCGGAAGTATCGAAAGGGCCTACAACAGTAACAATACGTTACTCCTATTTCAAACAAGACGATTTTGCAGGAAAGTCATCCGCGACAGCCAGTTTTTATGCAGTTGAGTGTACATGGATTTCAGTGCAGTGTACTTAGGATAACAATAGCCGTTTCAACACTCACAGTTTTGAAAGACTTGATCACATGGTCCTCTCGACTGGATCTATCACTCATATTCCTATATATCGACCTTTAATAATCGGGACAGAAAAGGTAAATTTTTCTGGCGAAAACTCGTTTGCTGATTTTTTGTATTCACTGTACCTTATTAACTCCTGTGTCTATCTTTCATGTGCTACTAAAATCTTTCTTATCGTACGTGCAGATATCTGACTGTATTCAGTATCACGCTCATGGGGTATGAGTTGTCTATCTCATCCTCTGAACATGAAGCGATTGAGTTTAACATACGGGAATCTTTCGGTCCATCACATCTCATAAATATTCGCACGGTTCAGATCTGGTGAATATGGTGGCCATAAAAGGTTCAAGACACTTTCAGACATATCGTGCAGTAGTAGTACGGTTGGTTAGTTGTCATATTGCTACCTAAAATGCAGAAGTGTTAACATTGAAACCTATCTCAATGTTAAATGAAACACTATAGGATCAAGTGTATTTTAAAACATTCTTCTTCTTCTTCCATCATGCAGTATGTTTGGTTTCCTCATTAGAGTTGCCCTACTGAGGGTGTCAAATCACTGCCTGAGCATCCACGCCCAGGATATTCTTTTCCATTAAAGGTCTCCGTTTCCTTTCTGTCTTACCTTCTGTGATAGGTTGTATCAGGCAGTAATTGTCATTTCTGAAAATGTGACCCGAATTATGTCGCTAATCGGCATGACGGAGAATCTCGCCTTTGATGATATTAGGTCCTGAACATTATGCGATACATCCATACTTCAAAAGACTACAATTGGCTCACTGATGAAGCATTTAGTGCCCTCTTTCAACACTGTAAAGCAGCTCCTTTAACACTTAACACTTCGTGACCCGCCAGCGAGTTTCGAACAAGATGTTTTCATTTCGGAAACATTTCTTGCAAAGCCAATTCCGGTTAGAAGAGCCCAGGTTTTTAAGCACTAACAGGTTTGAATGCAAACTTATGTAAGCGAAATTCTAGCCTGCTCTACAGTTGTGAATGTGAGTTACATACATTTCAGGGGTTCCAATTGGCAGTATCCCTAATGCTTATGCAACCCACATTGCAGAAACGTTACGCGGGCTAGAAGAAACTTGCTTGCATAAGTTCGCATTCTACTCTGTCAGTGCTTAAAAATCTGGTGTTTAGTCATGAGTCCCATCACATCTCATAAATATTCGCACGGTTCAGATCTGGTGAACATGGTGGCTACGAAATGTTCGATGATGATGATGATGATGATGATGCTTGTAGTTTAAAGGGGCCTAACAACGAGGTCATCGGCCCCTAATGGTACGAAATGAAATGGCAACAAAAAATTCAAAATCATCCACTGACCACAATAATAAAATGTCATGAAGAATGAATGGATGGACATGAACCCCAAAAAATCACAAAAACAATAAACAAACAAAAAAACAGTGAATCCGACGCAAAAAAGATAATAAATAATAGTATTACTGACCAAGGGACCACTTATAAAACATATTCTTGAATCGAGGATGCTTGATGTCTAAAGGGGTCCAAAATCCAGGTCGAAGGCCCTTCAGAATGGTACATGTCGTTATTAAAGTAGAACCATGGTATTTGTCATGGTGGGGTACTAATCAAAAGTAGCGAAGACTCACGGTGTTCCACACAAGATGGTACTACTCACAAGTATTGTACTTCGTACAGGTAACACAGACCTATGGTGTTTCTCACACAATGGCGCCACTCATAGCCAACGCAAACCGATGAGGTTCCTCACCTAGGTGTACTAGTCACGGGTGGTGGTATTCCCGTGGTGTTCCTCACATAGTGGGTTCTAATCACAGGCAACGCAGACCCACGGTGTCGCTCATATAGTGGTACAACTCGCAGGCAACGCCCAGACTCGCGGTGATGCTCACGTGGGTACGACGCACGGGGACTGGAAACCCACAGACCAGCCTCTTTGCTGCTACTAATCACAAACCTATTTCGTACCTAATATAGTGGTAGTACTCGCAAGTACAGGCAACCCATGGTGTTCCCCGCATGATGGTACGAATCAAAAGTAGTTTCATGGTTCTAATTCAATCAGCCCTTGGTCGTCCCTTTTAGTCGCCTCTCACGACAAGCAGGGGATACCGTGGGTGTATTATTCGTCTGCCTCCCCCACCCAGAGGGGGCGTGTGGTTGGTCCGCGAGAGGTATTTTGTTTCCCTCAAGTCCGCCGGCAAGCCGGTTAGGATCCCCTATCCGCCACCTGGGACGCGCCACGTGGGAGTATCACCTCTCCCCCTGCTACGCCTGCGAAGCAGGATCGTGGGGACGAAGAAAGGCAAGGGCCATGAAGGGCGTGATAATGAAAGACTTCCTAGGCCTCGAATGCTCTAATACCGTCGGGGTCGGAAATGAACAAGAGTTGACCAAGGGACGTCGGACAGGATAGACGAAAGTGAGTAGCCTGGCACAAGTAAGTGAAAGCAATGCCAATACTCAGCTAAGGGCCCCGTGGTCGCCAATCCACACTCCCAATTTGAGAGCCCCTCGGGCCCCTTTTAGTCGCCTCTTACGACAGGCAGGGAATACCGTGGGTGTATTCATCTGTGCCCCCCACCCACTGGGGGTAGTGTGTTTGTTCCGCGAGAGGTATTGTATTTCCTTCAAGTCCGCTGGCAAGCCGGTTAGGACCCCCCTATCCGGCACCTGGGACCCGCCACGTGGGAGTATCACCTCTCCCCCTGCTACGTCAGCGTAGTAGGTTCGTGGACGAAATATTCAAGACACTGTTAAATATATCGTACAGCAATAATAGTACGGTAGGTTTGTTACATTTCTACCTAAAATGCAGAAGTGCTCTTATTACAGTCCTTTAACGGATTAATTAGAATTTGTAAAGCACGATTTTTCATTCTGGACCAAGTTCTTATTGTAAATACAATTTCAATAATTCACAATAAGTTACAGGATAGAAAAGGTGTAGCTGTCCTGTAAATAAGTCTGTAGTAAATAATGATCTTGTGTATTAGCTCAGTAAGTGTAAATATTCAGACTGAAAAGCAATTTGGCAGTGTTACTAAAGTAATTGGTTTCATGTATCAGAGTGTTTCATTCTGACAGTTCAACGCACAAACGTGTTTTGATAGTTAATAACATCTGTAAACTTGACGTGTACAAGGTTATAATTGCTGTGAATATTTGGGTGATTTTTCATTTTGAAAACATTCTTTTTCTTTTTTCTTGTTTAATATAAACTCACAGTCAAGTAGAGGATTAAAAGAAATCTTATTAATTACTCTTGACATGGATCTTTATTGTAAATCTTCTCAGTAAGCAATTAACTGGATGGGATCGAGTCAACGGACGAAGACTGTATAAGAAATTACACTCATTTATTAGCTGTGGAGGCTAAAAACTTGTGCAGCATGTTGAGAAGGGAAAGCGTTGTGCATTAAAATATGAACGTAATTAGTAAAATGAAATGTTAATTAATCACTGTTATATGCATACAAAAAGCAGAGCTATCTCCATACAGGACATGAATTCCCTTCAAGGAATGGAAAGGTTTTGTACTATCTGTTGATGAGCTCTGAATGGAGTGGTTAGTACTTTGCCATACCTTTGCTGGCGGGACCTAGTGTTTACACTGCACTAAGTCTTCTGGTATAGGCTAGAGCAATTTTGTTACTTTTATTGATCTGTCTCTATCTTATCCTTTGCTTTGACGATATGAAAGTGATTAAGGTATGAGCGATGCTAGTAATATCATTCCTTACGCAGCCAGTCCCTGCTATAAATGGTGTGAAACTGTTGCTCATAGGGTCGGAGTGTCGGTTGGTGCATGCATTTCAGTGGGCTTGGCAGACTGATATGTAATAGCAACTTCTAGCTCGGTGAGGAAAGCAAAGGGAAACTACCTCACCACTCATTTCCCTAGTAGACCTCATCAGTGATGCCTACGCCATCTATGACAGCTCATGGTGGAACTGTTGAGGATCCAACCAGCCTTCGGGTTGATGACTAAACATACATACAGTACTTTGCCGGCCGCCTTTGTCCTAAGAAATTAAGCTGGTATTCAGGTGTAGGGTAAGTGAACCTCGGGGCTTTGTGCTTTTCCAAGGGTGGAAGTAACGTTTCAGCTTCCTGACGGGGAATCGAACCCACGTCCATCTGGATGAACCAAGCACGCCTTTACAGCCTCCGTTAGGCATTCCGCGTTACTTGCATGTAGTCTATCTATGTTAATAAATAGAAATCAAACTGTAGGGATGTACAAAGGCACAGTGGTGGCTCGTGGTCTGTTAAAATGTGTGAGAAACTTTCTTTCTCACTCCATCCTCTTACCTAATTTTCTACACTTTTTTAACTAGAATACTCTTTTGTTTCAATAAGTGTTTTAATTAACCAACAAATTAAAACGAAAAGGAGCCGAGCTAAGTAACTCGGAGTGTAGAGCGCTAGTCTTCTGAGCCCAACTTGTGATGTTCGATCCTGGCTCAGTCCGGTGGTATTTGAAGGTGCTCATATACGTTAGGCCGGCCCCGTGGTGTAGGGGTAGCGTGCCTGCCTCTTACCCGGAGGCCCCGGGTTCGATTCCCGGCCAGGTCAGGGATTTTAACCTGGACCTGAGGGCTGATTCGAGGTCCACTCAGCCTACGTGATTCGAATTGAGGAGCTATCTGACGGTGAGATGGCGGCCCCGGTCTAGAAAGCCAAGAATAACGGCCGAGAGGGTTCGTCGTGCTGACCACACGACACCTCGTAATCTGCAGGCCTTCGGGCTGAGCAGCGGTCGCTTGGTAGGCTAAGGCCCTTCAAGGGCTATAGTGCCATGGGGTTTGGTTTGGTTTTTCATATACGTTAGTCTCGTGCCGGTAGATTTACTGGCACATAGAAATAACTCCTTCGGGACAAAATTCCGGCACGCAGCGTTTCCGGAAACCGTAAAAGTGAATAGTGGGACGTAAAACCATTATTATCATTATGTCCGGCTCCATGACTAAATGGTTAGCGTGCTGGCCTTTGGCCACTGGGGTCCCGGGTTCGATTTCCGGCAGGGTAGGGAATTTTAACCATAATTGGTTAATTTCGCTGACACTGGGGCTGGGTGTATGTGTCGTCTTCATCATCATTTCATCCTCATCACGACGCGCGGGTCGCCTACGGGCGTCAAATCAAAAGACCTGGCGAGCCGAACTTGTCCTTGGGCACTCCCGGCACTAAAAGCCATACGCCGTTTCATTTCATTATTATTATTATTATTATTATTATTATTATTATTATTAAAGGAGCTAGTTGACCTCCCTAGGCTGAGTGGACCCAGTTTCAACCCTCGCACCACTTTTCAGATCCGGGAATCAAACCGGGGCCTACGCGAGTGGCAGCTAACTACACTAACCACTACTACACCGCAGAGGCGGGCCTCTGGAATTTTGTCGAGTATTTTTGGCACACACTATATAATGCTTTCTGAACTGTTCATAAGCTTTCGCAGTCGCACTAGAGATATGTATATTATCCTTATCTTCTCGTGACGTCTTGTAACTGACAGGGATCTGGACGAGCACTCTACGGGGTGGCACTTCCAATTACTCTCGCTGCTTCTCCTCCTCCCTAGAGTAACGTTTTCTCCCCAAGTTGAGTTGCAGGTTGCGTCACAACACAAGGAGGTAATGTTAGGGACACATTGAGTTGAGGTCACGAGGCCTGTACAGGAAATCATGTCCATCAAATCGCCCATTTGAAACCGAGGGTCCTGCAAAATGTGAACTAGGGAAAGTGGAATCTTTCTCTCATGATATTGTATAGACTTCATCTTCCGTCAACTGCAAGAAACTGTGGTGTTTAAATGATTAACTTTCGGATGTTTCTTCCACGAAATTTGATAAGTGGTGCGAGGACTGGAATGGGGTCCACCCAGCCTCGGGAGGTCAAATGAGTAGGGGGGTGTCCATTCCAGCCATTCTCGAAGTGATTTTCCGTGGTTTACCACTTCTTATTCTTCTTATTCTTCTTCTTCGTTGCTCGGTCTCGGTCTGTAGAATTCTGAAACCAACTCTTCGCTCCAGTCTTTCGGTTGTCGTTTGTCCACCGTAGTTGCGGTGTTTGGTATTTCGTCGTGACGTCCGGTGTTCTCATTTGAATACTTCGTTGAAGCATCGCCATCCATCGTATCTCGTAAAAATGTCTGCCCATTTCCAGCCAAAGTGTGGCTGTGCGCTGAATCAGCCACCGTGGTTATTCTCCAGATCTCCTTGCTCGGTTTCTTTCTCTTTGTGAAATCCCAAGCATGGTCATCCCCATGGTCTATCCGATAGCTCATCTGTTAGCGCTGCGTTGACTGTTTCTAGGTCATAACCCATAATTAGTGGCTAGGAGGATATACAGTACTTCGCTTCGAACACCTTTCTCTTGAGGTTGAGCACGATGCTTCTCTCTGTAAGAATAAAGCCTTGCTTGCGTCAGGTTATTTCTGCTCCTCGATCTGATTTCCTAAGTTTCTTTCAGTGTCCAATGAAAATATACTTGTCGACATGTTCCCGAGTTTGACCTTCTGTGGTTACGAGGATACCATCTGGGCTTCTACATTGCTCGTAAAAGATGAATTTTCAAGTTAAACTTTGCGATGCATAAATACGCAATCATGACGTTTGGAGACGTCGGAAGGAACTTCCTTGAGAGTTAAAATCGTAGAAGGTGAGGGGGAGTTAAGAAATTATAATTATTATTATTCATTAATTCATTCATTCATCTCTTATCGACCAACTGTAGACCACGCCATTTCAACTGTCTTCTTCTTTGTGCTTTGACAATTGCCCAGTACTTCTGCATTCGTTCTCAGTGGTGTTCCTTTCTCTCCTGTGTCCATGCCGTTCCTGTTTCTTGTTTCGGCATTTCCTGGAAACCATGGCATGCTTGAAATTTCAGGTGGTGATGGTGGTGGTGATTATTGTTTTATGAGGAAGTACAACTAGGTAACCATCCTCTATATAACACTAATCAGAGGGAAAATGTGGAAGGGGTCCTACACTTCGAAAAATGAAGACATCGGTCAAAGGAAGACAAGGGCCACGAAGGGCGTGAAAATGAAAGACTCCGTAGCCCTCGCAAACCTAATAGCGTCGGGGTCGGAAAAGAACAATAGTTGACCAAGAGAGGTCGGATAGGATAGATGAAAGTGAGGAGCCTGGCACAAGTAAGTGGAAGCAATGCCAGGACTCATCTGAGGGCCCCGTGGTCACCAACCCACGCTCCAAGGTTCAGAGCCTCTGGGACCCCTTTTAGTCGCCTCTTACGACAGGCAGGGCATACCGTGGGTGTTATTCTACCGCCCCCACCCACAGGGGGACTTGAAATTTCATCCCGTGCGGGACACGCTCCAGAATGTTATTACGTGTGACCTCCAGTTATTCGAGATCTCTTTCCAGTGCAGTGAACCAGGGCCCTTTGATTTGCTTGTCTTGTAAGTAGTTAATGATCCGATTGGCCAATCTTAGTGGGTTCATTTCGTGTCACGTGTCCATGAAATGTGATCCTTCGTTTCCGGATGGTCTTCTGTATTTACCATTTTCTTTGGCAGAGATAAAGATTCTTCTCAAAATCGTTTTTTCTTTCTTTCTTTCTTTCTTTCTTTCTTTCTTTCTTTGGCCTACAATTTCTCAATCAGCCCTTTCTTGTTCGTTCAGAGACATTGCAGAGCGTGTGAGACCTCTGGTTGGCTGATACTGCAATAGTGCCTCAGCTTCGCATTGACTTCTTTCGTTAGACACCGTTAATACGCTGAGATGCTTCATGCGTGACTTGAAGACTTCTTTCTCGGTGACGTTGGGTTTTATCTACTCTCCCAGGTACTTCATTTTTTCTGCTCGCCTGATATTGCTTTGCCGGCTCTGCGGTGTAGGAGTAGCGTGCCTGCCTCTTACCCGGAGACCCAGGCTTCGATTCCCGGCCAGGTCAAGTTTGAGGGCTGGTTCGATGTCCACTCAGTCTGCGTGATGACATTTGAAGAGCTATCTGACGGTGAAATGGTTGCCCCGGTTTAGAAAGCCAAGAATAACGGCCGAGAGGATTCGCCGTGCTGACCACATGACACCTCGTGATCTGCAGGCCTTCGGGGTAAGCAGCGGTGCTTGGTAGGCCATGGCCCTTCGGGGTTTGGCTCTTGGTATTATTATTATTATTATTATTATTATTATTATTATTATTATTATTATTATTATTATTATTATTATTATTATTAAAACGTAGAGAAATCTATTAAAACGGTGACAGTTCGTACAATCCTAGACGTACTGCACTATCTTCAATTACCAAATTGGCGTTAGTCGAAAGAGGAATAGTTTATTATTAGTTATACCATAAAGTTCTTCTTATTGTTATTCTTCTCCTTCTTCTACCCCCTTTCTAATAGCTGTGGGGTGACGAGTACAAACTGTGTCTCATATGTGGTTTTAGCCGAGTTTTACGGCCCGGAATGCCCTTCCTAACGCCAACCCTATATGGAGGGATGAAATCACAATTGCGTGTTCCTGTGGTGGTTGGTAGTGTGGCATATTGTCTGAATATTAAGAAGAGTGTGTTGGGAAAAACACGAACACCCAGTTCCCGAGCCTGAAGAATTAATCACACGCGATTAACATCCCCGACCCGGCCGGGAATCGAACCCGGGGCCCTCAGCACGGAAGGCCTCAATCCTGACGACTCAGCCAAGGAGTCGGACTTATACCATAAAGTACTGCATTTCAAAATTTCATTCCTCTGTTATTGTAGATACACTGTGAGCCTTCATTTATATAACAACAGAAATGGTAGAAGTGGCTGATCCACAGATGAGGTTCTGTTGCTCGAATTTTTGCCATGTGGAAAAAAGTTTTTTTCGTTATCATTAAGAGCGCACTCCACGCCTGCTCACTTGAGACCACTTCGTTAGTGTACGAACAGCCGGCGCATTAATGAAGAAGCTCTTGAGTGCAATTCATTGCCGTAGGCAGTGTACCGTAGTTCTACTCTATCACGTGTTTTCGTTCAGCTAGTTAACATTAACAACCAAACTTCAACAGGCTAGAGATTCATAGTATACAAAGAAATACGTGCGTAGTTCTTGACTTACCGACATGTTCACTGGTTTTTCGAACACTGCCATTGAGTGTGATATATGATTCGTATGTCTGGCTTAATAATAGTTTGTACATTTTCTCCCTATCACGGATACGTCATGTACTTTGAACAATTCTGCGGTCTTCAAAACCAGCCTCCTGCCTTTGCATTTTCGAAAAATCCTGGATCAGTATTCCAAGTTTCAGAAGAAGCTTTCCCGATTTTAAGCGATCTTCTGAGCACGCTGAGCATACGTCTCCAAAGGGCAAAAAATGCGTGTGTAGGCTACGATTTGTATTAAGACGCTATAGACACACACCTCCATATTGCAGACAGCTTGGCTGGTTCAAATCAACAGAGCGCCAGATGTTTCGTAGGCAGGATAAGCTACGCTGTGTCAAGCTATGTTGTGCTATGCCATGAATAAAAGACTAAGCTAAACTATGCTAGGCAGCCCTTTAAAGATGGCGGTTTACTTGAAGAGGAGGCGTTTTTATTGGCCGCTGTCGTAGAAGATGAAGAAAAATAAAGAATGGGGAAAAGATTCTATATACGTGAAATTGTAAGGAGAATAATTCGTGGAGAATTCCATAATTTGATTCAAACATTGCATGGGTTATGATGATGATGATGTTTGTTGTTTAAAGGGGCCTAACAGCTAGGTCATCGGCCCCCAATGGTACAAGGTGTAACGAAATGAAAATTAAAACTTCGAAATGTGTCCTCTGACTACGCAGATTCCACCCAGAGAACCAGTCGTGATATAAACATAAGCACGTGATTGGATTAACGCTTATTGGTTGGTGCTGTCGCGGGAAACCTACGCGAAGACATGAACTAGTTCGTTAGCCACATCGTGGATAATGGGATCCTAGATGCAAAATGTGGGAAATATAATTCCTCAAATAATTTAAGCAAGAAAAATATAAAAAAACCTATTTGTATTCATTGTTATTTAATATAAATAAGCATTTCAAATTGAAGAACGCCAGGGACGCAGTCGCTCATGCTTGACCCGCCATTTCTTAAGCTGTAAGCATGGGAAGCAAGCAGATACAGTGAGTGAATGAGACATTACTTGTTCTTGCGCAATATGGATCACCGAGTTGATTTCGTTAAGCATCGCAAAGGGAAACCTTGGAAAAGTGGCAAGAAGACAATTCTACTGAATGTGTTTCATAAATTTTGCGAGAAATACCGACTTTAGCTATAAAGGATATTGCGAAGTTGACATCCGAGTTCACTGGTGGGGGTGGAGCATTAATTCCACACGCAGCGAACGACTGCACCAAGGATTGGTAACGACACCTGGGAAATCGAAGAAGTGCCGACGTGGAAGGAGTTCGTCCTTTATCAGATACTGATTAAGTACTGCACATTTTTATTGTTTTATTATTTCCTTTCCTATGCCTATAGAATTTTATATTATTGAAATATTAAATGTGTGAAGTTTTACTTATATGCGCTATTATGATTGATCTATTACATATTTACGTTTCGGTCATATATTCAAATCTACCTTCCTTTTGTGATACGTTAAATATCCAGAAGCCATTTGCAATTCGATTGTTGCTTATTTCTCGCGGACAGTGAGTATAATGTGTCTCGTAATCCGCATCACAATTGCGTGTCAATCAGTGGTATCCGGCAACAGTCTATGCAAAGCTCACTCTGATGCAATCGCCGCAATCAAGCGAGGTAACGACAGTTTCAAGACTGCCCACGTGGTTCCTGCATGTGCTCAGGAGCAGTCCAGTGATTCGCCAATCAGCGTTCAGATAGCGGATGGATACATACGGATACGCAATATTCTTTGTTTACATCAGGTTCGGTTCTCTCGGTGACTTCGGAATAGAATCTAAAACGAATGGTGATGAGAAAATGATCGTGAAATAAAAACAATCGGTGGATCCAATACACAATGTCTTAGTTACTGGGATGATGCTTATTTTCTAAAAGGGTCCAAAATCCAGGTCACCGGCCGCTCACAATGGTACTAATCACTATTAAAACAGAACCATGGTGTTCCTCCTACAGTGGTACTAATCACAGGTCACGTAGACTCATGGTGTTTCTCGCATGGTGGTACTAATCACAGGCAATATAGACCCATGGTATGTCACACATAATAGCACCACTCGCAAGCACCACAGACCGATGGTACTCCTCATATAGTGGGAATAATCACGGGCGCCGGTATTCCCGTGGTGTTCGTCATTTGGTGGAAGTAATCGCGGGCAACGTATACTCATGGGGTCGCTTAGATAGTGGTACTAATCACATGCAATGCAGATACGTGGTTCTTCACACATTATGGTAACACCCACAGGCAACACAATCCCACAGTGTTCGTCACATGATAATACTAAGCTCTGACAACGCAGACCAATGGATACTAATCACGGGTGCCGCTATTCTCGTGGTGTTTCTCACATAGTAGTACTGACCGCAGGCAACGTAGACCCATGGTGTTACACATAAAGTGGTACAACTCATAGGTAACGGAGACCATACTGAACACAGTGGAACACACATGACGACCTCTTTCACATGCAACACTGAGACCCATAATGTTCCGTACATGATGGTACTGCTCTTATATAACGCAGTACTTCCCAAGGCGGTACTAGTTGCAAGTAACGTCGACCCATGGTGTTCCGCACGTAATGGTACTAATCACAAATAATCTCATGGTTCTAAAGTCATCATCCCTTGGTCGCCTCTTACGACAGGCAGGGGATACCGCGGGTCTATTCTACATGTGCGTCCCCCACCCGCAGGGGGTAGTGTGTTTGGTCTCCGAGAAGTATTTTATTTCCCTCAAGTCCGCCGGCAAGCCGGTTAGGACCCCCCCTATCCGCCACCTGGGACGCGCCACGTGGGAGTATCACCTCTCCCCCTGCTACGCCTGCGCAGCAGGTTCGTGGCTTACCTAATTTAGTGGTAATACTCGCAAGTACAGGCAACCCATTGTGTTCCCCGCATGATGGTACGAATCAAAAGTGGTTTCATGGTTCTAATTCAATCATCCCTTGGTCGCCCCTTTTAGTCGCCTCTCACGACAGGCAGGAGATACCGTGGGTGTATTATTCGTCTGCGTCCCCCACCCACAGGGGGTAAAGAGAGAGAAAAAAGAAGAAAGAAGGGATCCGTCACTTCGAAAAATGAGGTAAATGACGAAGAAAGGCAAGGGTCACGAAGGGCATGAAAATGAAAGACTCCTTAGGCCTCGAATGCTCTAATACCGTTGGGTCGGAAAAGAACAAGAGTTGACCACGGGAGGTCGGACAGGATGGACGAAAGTGAGGAGCCTGGCACAAGTAATTGGAAGCAATACCAAGACTCAGCTAAGGGCCCCGTGGTCGCCAATCCACACTCCCAAGTTGAGAGCCCCTTGGGCCCCTTTTAGTCGCCTCCTACGTCAGGCAGGGGATACCGCGGGTTTGTTCTACATGTGCGTCCCCCACCCGCAGGGGTAGTGTGGTTGGTCCGCGAGAGGTATTTTATTTCCCTCAAGTCCGCCGACAAGCCTGTTAGGATCCTATCCGCCACCTGGGACGCGCCACGTGAGAGTATCACCTCTACCCCTGCTACGCCAGCGTAGGAGGTTCGTGGACAGAATGTACCAGCATAACATGATACTCTTTCGTACATGAAATGTGCAAAATACCCTCCATTAGCATTGATACATGCATCAATCTACCGTCGCAAAGAATCCGTGAACAGCACAGTTTCACTAAAATCAGGGTTGACACATTGTTACTGTATAACTGTTTGGTTCTTTAGTCTGCCGAAACTAATTTTGAGCAATAAATCTATAAACTCAAAATTAGTTTCGGCAGGCTGAAGAACCGAACTATTATAAATTAACTGAGTCAGAACTGAAACGAGATGGTTTCAAATATTACAAGCAAACAAAAATTGCATTGAAAATGTCCGTGGGCTTCTAAGTAACAGGATGGTTCCGTCACAAATGGATAGGACCTATGGTCGTCTGACGAGAAGTCAGGTGGACGCGGCGTAAGGAGTACGAGGGGTAAGCATGGATGCTGGGCATGCGTCAATACCAAGTCTCGAGGCTTGATAATAAACATCTGTTCCGTTAGCGGGGATTCTTTCGAATTGTGATGCTTGTTTCAAAGTGATTGTGCAATTGTGCTTTGGTTTCATTTTTACTGTAATTACTGCATAATGAACAGCTTAATAAAAACGTGCACTTGTTTAGAAGCTCGCACTGTTTATCACGACTAATTTTTGTAGCTTAGTGCAGTATCTCTTACTCGTGCCGAACCTACAAGCTGCCGCGACTTCTAGTCAGACGCAGATAGTAGAGGGTGACCAGTTTCCTGGCCTCCACACTCTCCGGACCTAAAGCCCTTAAACTTTTATTTGGTGGGTCATTTGAAATTTATTCTGTATTGAACTCCTGTACAAGATGCAGAGAGTCTTCGTGCTCGTATTGTGGAAGATTGCAGAACTGTACGCAATACTCCAGGGATACATCATGCAATTCAATGAAAGGGCGGGTTGATACGTGTAGTAGTGTTAAGGGAGGGCATTTTGAACATTTCATGTGATATGATGATGATGACGGTTGTTGTTCAAAGGGGCCTAACATCTAGGTCATCGGTCCCTAATGGCGCGAAACGAGACGAAATGTAAGGACAATTAAAAGTCCATAATCCTCCACTGACCAGAATTCAAAACGTGAGGACGATGAATGAATTGATATAAAGTTAAAACATTTAGTGGATCCGACCCGCAATGTCCCACATTCCCAGAAACTAGCGTTAAACAATAGTGTTACTGACCAAGAGACTCCTTCTAAAGCACAATACTTAATCGATGATGCTTGTAGTCGAAAGGGGTCCAAAATGCAGGTGATCGGCCCCTCATAATGGTACTTATCGCAAGGAAAGTAGAACCGTGATATTTGTCATGTTGCGGTACGAATCAAAAGTAGTGTAGACTCGCGGTATTCCACACATTATGGTACTACTCACATGTAATGTAATGCGCACATGTAACACAGACCTATGGTGTTTCGTACATTATGTCGCTATTTACAGGCCACTCAAACCTATGGTCTTCTTCACATAAGGGGACTAACCACAGGGACTCGCACTATCCCGTGGCGTTCCTCACATAGTGGGTATTAAGCATAGGCAAGGCAGAACCATGGTGTCGCTCGTATAGTGGTACGAATAACAGGTACTGTAAAATGCATTCTGAACACACACTGTCGCTACTAATCACGAACCTATTGCGCACCTGACATAGTGGTACTACGCGCAAGTAAAAGCGACCAATGGTGTTCCCTGCGTGATGGTACTAATCACAAGTAGTCTAATGGTTCTAATTCAATCGTCCCTTGGTCGCTCTTTTTTTATGGAAGCCATAGTTTCCAGTGTTGAATCAGTGAAATGTGTGGTAAATTCTGGAGAAGAGACAAATGAGGACATCATCTTATAAGTTCCTAAATATGGAAACCGGGCGAGTTGACCGTACGGTTAGGAGCGCGCAGTCGTGAGTTTGCATCCGGGAAATAATGGGTTCCAATCCCACAGCCAGCAGCCCTGAAGATGGTTTTCTGTGGTTTCCCATTTTCACACCACGCAAATGATGGGGCTGTACCTTAAGGCTACAGCCGCTTCCTTCCCACTCCTAGCCCTTTCCTATCCCATCGTCGCCATAAGACCTGTGTGTGTCGGTGCGACGTAAAGCCACTAGCAAGTGTTGAACAGAAATAAGCATAAATATTCCAATTATTGGGCTAGACTTGATGGAATCTGTTGATGCTCTTTCAGGAACGAAATATGTCACTCTTTGTGTGATAGTGTGTACTTTTATGATGGAATCTGATGATGCTCTTTCAGGAACGAAACATGTCACTCTTTGTGTGATAGTGTGTACTTTTATGATGGAATCTGATGATGCTCTTTGTGGTAGTACATATATCACACCCCATAATTATATGTAGAAGTTAGAGATATTATTGTCAGTATTCTATTTTATTATTATTATTATTATTATTATTATTATTATTATTTCATTTGTATACTTTGCCATTTATATTGGTAAGCTGGAAGATATCCACATATGTAGGTATGAGTAATTTGTTTTGCATGAGTGGGAAAACATGGCTTTAATAACTCTGGTAATTTGAATGAGTCATATGGCTACCCCAGTGTCTGTTGTGATGTACTTGTGTCAGGAAATTCCATTACTCATGTATATATCCCAGCCTGATGAGATAAGCTTGTTGTTGTACCAGGGAAAATTTGGTGATTCATGTAAAACTCCCGAGTGTTTGTTTATCTCTTGGGAGAAAGGAGTAGTTCAGGGCTTGGGCTTGAGAAGAGGACCACCCATGATTGGCTGGCAAGGACCAATCCAGACGTATCATCTAAGAGGAGGGGGATGTTGATGTCTATAAAGGTTGATGATACGGCGGCAACCAGAGAGATGATGAGAAACATTGTATGGAACATTGTAAGGGTGATTGTGAAGGTGATTGTAAAGGAACGAGAAGGAAGATAACTACAACTACAACTGAGGCACTGTACGGGAAGGAAGTGGTGCTGATACACGGTACTGGAGTGACACGGCAGCAATGAACTGGACTTAAAACGTTCGTGGAGCGTAGTCGTGTTATGTTTGTGGAAAGTGGCTGATTGTGGAGAGTGCTTGCGCATTAAGTATTGTAGCACTTGTGGCGGCCTAGCATTATATGTTGGTGAAAGCTATCTCAGACTTTCTATAAATTTATAAGTTGAGGATCGACAGACGTGTGTATATATCTTTACAACAAGTGTTAAAATATGTGAACACAGTAATACAAGGTACAGTATCTGTGTGATGTGATAACTGCCGATTATGAGAATCGGTAAGTCGAATTAATATAGAGACAGTGAAGGGTATTTATCTTCATACATGTACATTGTTCATCGGACTATCTACAAATGGTAGCTTAGTTCTCGCTTTCGTTTTCCCACGATTTTCATTATTATTGTTGTTGTTGTTGTTGTAAATATGGAGTCTTCCAGCAATATTTTATGTGTGTATTATATGTATAATGTTGTATGTTGATGAGGTGCTCATGCACGGAATTTTTTAAGAATACAGTTAGCTATTTTAGAATCAGTGTTATTGATGAACCTAGGTGCAGTTCCTACCTAATTAGTCGTTTTCAGGAGGTTAGGTAAGGCCTGCAGCAGATGTACCAGTACGCAGCATTATGTACACGCCCTGGGATATACAGTTTATCATGCTCTTATCTAAATTCGAGGGATCCATTCTGGTGAACTCTGGCGCCCATACTACGGACATTTCGGATAATTATGCTTATTAATTTTATTAAGTTTTTGAGTAATTTTATTTATATATTTTTATTCATGATTTTAATTATTATCATCAAAAATAGTTACAATTGGCTTCCCAACGTGTGGCTGAATGATTGGTACATCTGTTAGGCTTATAAGCGTAGGTGCACTTGTCAGGTGTGGATGGTATTCTGCAAACTATGTCAGTGAAGTGTTTTATATGTTTCATGTTCATTTTGGAGTATGAAGAAATGTTGTAGCGAGTCCAGTATTATAAAATTGAGAAGTAGAGAGGTTGTTAAAGTTGCTGGTACCATGAATTAGGATAGGAGAAGTCAAAAGAATTCCACCACATTGAGTTTATCTAATTTAAGTAAGAGTAGCAAAATGGCTGATAGTGGGAAGGATCTATTGGCAACGATGGGTGAGGAACAGAGTAACCCGTCTCAAACTCAGAATGTAGGGAATCAAGGCGAGTCTTCAATGCTCTGTATGATTAAATCGCTACTTAATGAGTTGAAGGGTGAATTGTCCAGTAAGATTGATAGCCAGAGTAAAGAGTTAAATTCAGTGAGTGTTGAATTAAATGCTGTTACCAGTAAAATCGATAATAATAATGTTGAATTGTCGAGTAAAATCGATAATCAGAGTGTTGAATTAAATTCAGTGAGTGTTGAACTGTCCAGTAAGATTGATAGTCAGAGTAAAGAGTTGAAGAGTGAATTGAGTTTTTTAAGTAATGAAATATACAGTATTAATAGTGAATTAAATTCAGTTAGTACGGAATTGTCCAGTAAGATTGAGAAGCAGAGTGCAGAGTTAAATTTAGCTAGTGTTGAATTGTCTAGTAAAATTGATAGTTTAAGTAGTGCTGTGAATGGTAGAATAGATGAATTGAACCAGAAGTTTGACCATCAAAGCAGGGAAATTCAGGAAGTCAATAATAAGGTTGAATCTCAACGCTTGGAATTGACTGAGAAAATCGATTGCCGATTTAATGTTGTTAGGAAGGAATTTGTTGAAAACAGCAAGGAATGTGATAAGAGAATAAAAATAGTAGAAGATAAAGTCGAAGAAATAGATAGAATTAAAACCAACCAGAATGTTTTAGCGAAGCGAATAGATGAAAAGACTGAGAAATTGGAGAAAGACCTCAAGTCAGTAGAAGGAAATGCCAGAATGGTAGTTGAAGAAGGAATTAAAGCATGTCATGTAAAGTTAAGGCAGGAGATCAGTCAAATCCAAGTAGGTAGCAGCATATGTAATAGGTACGTATCTTGTACGAAGGACTCTGAATTGCCCAAGTTTAATGGTCGGCAGTTTAATCCGATGGAATTCTTGAAAACGGTGGAGAAACGGTTTTCCAAGAATCTTGACGATGGTTTGATCGAGTGGAGTATGGTTGATGAGATGTTGGATATTGCATTTGTTGGAGAAGCGAGATCCTGGTTTCAAGTTTATAGACAGGGTATTTCGAGTTTGGAGGAATTTAGGGAGAAATTTAGTTCTAAATTTTGGAGTGATGCTATTCAGGGAAGGGAAAGAGATCGCGTGCTATTTGGCAAATATAGACCTCAGGAAGGTGTGTCTATGACGGAATATTTCTTAGCGCATGTTCTGATCAGCCAGAATATTGAAGGTCTAGCATCGGAGAGAGATACAGTCCGCCAAATGTTGAGGCATTTTCCTGAGAAGGTCGGATTAGCTGCATGTATGCAGAATATTGTTACGATTAAGGAATTAGAGCAGCTGTTAGAGAGGTTTGATGCTTTGGAAGGGCAGGGGAGGACTAGGCAAAGTGAAGGTAGAAATTACGGGGATAATGGGAGACAAGGTAATCAGGTAGCGGGAGATAGGAATAATCAGAATTTCAGTCATTCTAGGCAAGGGAATCAGGGTGGTAATTCCGGAAGGGGAAACAGACACTCTAATCAAGGAGGTAATCACCAGGAATATTTTGGCAGTAGACCTAATCAAGGGGAATCAGAAAGTAGGGGGCGTACGGATCAAAGACCTCCAGATCAAGTGCAGAGACATGATAATAGTGAACAGTCCACGTCAAGTAATTTAAACCGGAATCGGACTTCTTAGTTGGGTCAGATAGGCAGTCCGATACCGATATTCCTATTCACGTGATGAAACAGGTAAGTTACGAGGTAGACGTGAAAGAGGAATTATTGTGTGGCCATGTGTTTTGTGTTAAGGGAGATTTTGAGAATAGGGGGCGTGATGAAGGTAAGAAAGCTGTGTCGGATGACTTACTTTGTGCTAGTGGTGATGGTAATAGTGGTGTTGCGATCGATAATCTTGTGGAAGTTTCTGAAATTGAAAGTGAAGTTTTTTGTGAAGTTGATGAAGGTTGTTTTATAAGTGAAGAGTGTTCACGGAGTATACATCATGAGGATGTTTTTGTTGATTTAAGTGTACGTGAGGAGAGTAAAGTTAGGTCCATTATGTGTGAAAATGGTGACTTTGAGATTAATGAAACTTCTGATAAGAGAGTCGAAAGTAGCAGTGTTGTTGGCATGGAAGTGGTGCAAGTAGGAGCTGATATGGAAGGTGGTGAAGATGGATTAATTGTTGGGTCATTAAGTAGTAATGACAGCAATTTCAAAGTGTTTTATGGTAAGAATTTCAGTAATAGAGTGAGCGTGTGTGAAAATGGAAGTGTGCGTGAGATGAAAGAAAGTCTTTCCAAGCGGGTGTGTAATGTTTTATTTAAGTCTGAGAGTTGTGTGAATGATTTGAATGACGTGCTGAGTGATATCGATGTGGAATGTGTGAAAAAGTATGTGATCTGTTTACTTGCATTTTGAGTTTGTGGAAGAGTAAATATTGTGAGATTCCCGCGCATTTCAGAAATAGGGATTTCTTGGTTATGAATGTTCCGAATGAAAGCTTGTATGATTCTTGTGTGACTGGATGGTATGAATGTTTGTGTGTGAGATAGTGTGGATTCTAGATGTGTTCGGATTTTATTGCGGTACGCATTCCTCGTCTATCGATGCTGATGTTAAGTTTATGTATAGTTTTTTCAATTATATCAGGGTCCGTATACTGTGGACAGTAGAATAGGCAAGTGTGCTTATAGGCTTCTAACCGCTGAAAATAAGGTCCTTGGGACATTTAATATCTATAGCCTTCGCAGATATAAGAGATAGGATCTGCACCTTGGATGTATATATTATCACTTTTAATGTATGTGTACAGTAGCAAGAAGGGATTGTGTTCAATGCTATATGAAACAATCAGAGTTGTGTGTGTATATAGCCATATTATTATTATTATTGTTTGGACAAATTGTATTTCGTGTGTGCGAATACAATGCAGTAGACGCAATGTATATATCATTATTACAGTAAATTATGTGTTCAGTTATGCCATTATAAGGTTATGTATGAAGTTCTGTTTAATAGTGAATCATAATATATGATATCATCGATTCACCAAGGGGGCGTTATGTGATAGTACATATATCACACCCCATAATTATATGTAGAAGTTAGAGATATTATTGTCAGTATTCTATTTTATTATTATTATTATTATTATTATTATTATTATTATTATTATTATTATTATTATTATTATTTCATTTGTATACTTTGCCATTTATATTGGTAAGCTGGAAGATATCCACATATGTAGGTATGAGTAATTTGTTTTGCATGAGTGGGAAAACATGGCTTTAATAACTCTGGTAATTTGAATGAGTCATATGGCTACCCCAGTGTCTGTTGTGATGTACTTATGTCAGGAAATTCCATTACTCATGTATATATCCCAGCCTGATGAGATAAGCTTGTTGTTGTACCAGGGAAAATTTGGTGATTCATGTAAAACTCCCGAGTGTTTGTTTATCTCTTGGGAGAAAGGAGTAGTTCAGGGCTTGGGCTTGAGAAGAGGACCACCCATGATTGGCTGGCAAGGACCAATCCAGACGTATCATCTAAGAGGAGGGGGATGTTGATGTCTATAAAGGTTGATGATACGGCGGCAACCAGAGAGATGATGAGAAACATTGTATGGAACATTGTAAGGGTGATTGTGAAGGTGATTGTAAAGGAACGAGAAGGAAGATAACTACAACTACAACTGAGGCACTGTACGGGAAGGAAGTGGTGCTGATACACGGTACTGGAGTGACACGGCAGCAATGAACTGGACTTAAAACGTTCGTGGAGCGTAGTCGTGTTATGTTTGTGGAAAGTGGCTGATTGTGGAGAGTGCTTGCGCATTAAGTATTGTAGCACTTGTGGCGGCCTAGCATTATATGTTGGTGAAAGCTATCTCAGACTTTCTATAAATTTATATGTTGAGGATCAACAGACGTGTGTATATATCTTTACAACAAGTGTTAAAATATGTGAACACAGTAATACAAGGTACAGTATCTGTGTGATGTGATAACTGCCGATTATGAGAATCGGTAAGTCGAATTAATATAGAGACAGTGAAGGGTATTTATCTTCATACATGTACATTGTTCATCGGACTATCTACAAATGGTAGCTTAGTTCTCGCTTTCGTTTTCCCACGATTTTCATTATTATTGTTGTTGTTGTTGTTGTAAATATGGAGTCTTCCAGCAATATTTTATGTGTGTATTATATGTATAATGTTGTATGTTGATGAGGTGCTCATGCACGGAATTTGTTAAGAATACAGTTAGCTATTTTAGAATCAGTGTTATTGATGAACCTAGGTGCAGTTCCTACCTAATTAGTCGTTTTCAGGAGGTTAGGTAAGGCCTGCAGCAGATGTACCAGTACGCAGCATTATGTACTCGCCCTGGGATATACAGTTTATCATGCTCTTATCTAAATTCGAGGGATCCATTCTGGTGAACTCTGGCGCCCATACTACGGACATTTCGGATAATTATGCTTATTAATTTTATTAAGTTTTTGAGTAATTTTATTTATATATTTTTATTCATGATTTTAATTATTATCATCAAAAATAGTTACATCTTTCAGGAACGAAACATGTCACTCTTTGTTTGATAGTGTGTACTTTTATTCCTTGATTAATGATGTGTTTTTCTGACAGGTATGTTATAGTGTAATATTGTCCGACTCGTTGGCCGAATGGTCAGCGTACTGGCCTTCGGTTCAGAGGGTCCCGGGTTCGATTCCCGGCCGGGTCGGGGATTTAAACCTTCATTTGTTAACTGTAATGGCCCGGGAGCTGGGTGTTTGTGCTGTCCCCAACATTCCTGCAACTCACACACCACACATAACACTATCCTCCACCACAATAACACGCAGTTACCAACACACGGCAGATGCCGCCCATCCTCATCGGAGGGTCTACCTTACAAGGGCTACACTCGGCTAGAAATAGCCACACGAAATTATTATTATGATGATGATTATTATTATTATTATTAATAATATTATAGTGTAATAATTTTACTTGTGCGTTCGACAGATTGGAAAGCTTGTAAGTTATATTTAGCCCAGAGTTATCATTATCAGGAATATATCCCGGTTTCTAGTTACACTGTTGCAAGATCAGTCTCTGAAATGCCTACCAGGAAATTCATCACATTTCACTTATGTTGATATCAGTGTATAATCAACACGTTGGACAGCGGAAGTCGCTCAGGATATGGTCTAATGATGAAGTCGAATGTCTCTAGTGCTCGCCGAGAATGTTCTGTGGGTGTGTGCACGAGGTGTGACGCACGCCGACGCTATAAGTTGTCGATACGAAACGGCTGTGCCTTTCCCTCTGCGCCGATTCTTTTTCCTGTCGCGAGTAATCAGACCCTCTGAGAGACTGCTTTTATCTCGACATCCGATCTTTCAACACCACCTAGCGCAAAGTTAAGGCCAGTCACCAACTGAAGTCCAAGGGAGTTTGAAAGCTCGCTTGTGTTCCAGTTTCATATTATGAATATTATAATAATTGGATTGTTTGTTATTCGCTAATCAGCCAGCTAGAGAACACGATTAGTTATCGTACTTCCCACTCCTAGGCCTTACCTATCCCACCGTCGCCATAAAACCTACCTGTGTCGGTGTGGCGTAAAGCAGATTGTAAAAAAAGGTATTCTGTTCGTTAGCCCATTTCTTCCGGGTCTTTCTTGACGATAACGTACCAGGGAATTTCTGTTTTTGGTTTAGAGTTAAAATAGTTAAAAATGCGTTTTGTCCATTGGAAAAGTATATTGCTCACACTGCGAGATTGTGGGATCAAGAGTAGTTCATTATATGCAACCTGCACAAATGATTCCTGGTTCACTTTCTGACACAAAAATTGATCGTTCCCGAGTTCTAGCACGACCGAAAGGAAAGATAATATTATTATAAAGATTTCTTGGCGGATATTTACCCACATTTTGATAATAATATGATGACCTCGCTTTTAGAGCGAGTTTAAATAGTAACATTCGCTACAAATTTGTTCTAAACGCTGTTTGTAATTTTCCTAACATAATAGAACTACACAAATTTATCAGCAAGGTGTTTATATGAAAGAGAAAGGCGAAAAAAACTTTTATTCCAAAAGACCATAGCACGGGGCGAGGTAAACAAATTTGGATGCTGATTTTCGCATACAAAATTCTGCTCAGCTTTAGTGTCGGTGAACGTTCAAGTGTCTGTCAAATCTTCAGCCTGAAGGGTGGTTGGATCGTCAATTAGCACCACCTCACGTTTATGGATTATATGAAAAACCGATGAAGGCACAATAATGAGGCGTTCAAGCCGTACGTGATACTTTGCCATTGCTTTTCTTCACAACTCCAGAATGTCCTACTGCAGCATGACTGACCTTATGAGTATCGCGTCTTACAACACCCAGGTCCATAAGCCGTGTTTCGAACGTCATTTCTCATTACTAAAGCCCGGACGTTCAGGCATTTATTTTGGCTAAAATAGGAAGGTAAATATTTTTTTTGCTTGTTGTTTAAAGGGGCCTAACCTCGAGGTCATCGGCCCCTAATGGTACGAAATGAAATAACAAAAACTTTAAAAACATCCACTGACCAAAATATAAAAAATGTCATGAAGAATGAATGGATGGACATGAACCCAACAAGAAACAAAAAACAAAACACAAACAAAAAACAGTGGATCAGACTCAAAAAAGATCGTAAATAATATTATTACTGACCAAGGGATCACTTATAAAGCACAATGATGCTTGATGTCTACAGGGTGCAAAATCCAGGTCTAAGGCTGCTCAGAATGGTACATGTCGCGAGTAAAGTAGAACCATGGTATTTGTCATGTTGGGGGTACTAATCAAAAGTAGCGAAGACTCACGGTGTTCCACACAAGATGGTACTACTCACAAGTATTGTACTTCGTACAGGTAACGCAGACCTATGGTGTTTCTCACACAATTGCGCCACTCATAGCCAACGCAAACCGATGAGGTTCCTCACCTAGGTGTACTAGTCACACTATCCCGTGGTGTTCCTCACATAGTGGGTACTAAGCACAGGCAACGCAGACCCACGGTGCCGCTCATATAGCGGTACAACTCACAGGCAACGCCCAGACCCGCGGTGTTGCTCACATGGGTACGACGCACGGGTACTGGAGAACCCCAGGCCAGGCTCTTGGCTGCTACTAATCACAACCTATTTCGTACCTAATATAGTGGTACTACTCGCAAGTACTGGCAACCCATGGTGTTCCCCGCGTGATGGTACGAATCAAAAGTAGTGTCATGGTTCTAATTCAATCATCTCTTGGTAGCCCCTTTTAGTCGCCTCTCACGACAGGCAGGGGATACCGTGGGTGTATTCTTCATCTGCGTCCCCCACCCACAGGGGGTGAAAGGTAAATAACCACTTAAAATTAAAGAAATAGGCAGTCAAATAATTTAAATATGCATTCATAATCATAAAAATTGGCGCTAAAATAGTAAAGATGGTGTAATGTAAACTACGTAACGCACATCTTCGTCCCATTTCACTACTTATTTTTACGTACCCCTGTGGGCAGGGGCGATAGAATATCAACGGTATCACCTGCCTGTCGTAAGAGGTGACTAAAAGGGGGACCAGGGCCTCTCATCTTGGGAGTGCGGGTTGCAACCACGGTTGCCCTAGCTGAGCCTGGCGTTGCTTCCAATTAGTTCTGTCGGGTTCCTCGCTCTTATCTTTCATATCCGAACTCCCTTGGTTAACTCTTGTTCTTTTCCGACCCCGACAGTATTAAGTTTCCCAGGCTTAGGGATTTTTTTTTCATTTTCACACCCTTCGTGGCCCTTTCCTTTCCTTTGTCGATACCTTCATTTTTCTAAGTGCCAGATCTCTTCCGTTTTCCCTCTGATTAATGTTAGTAGAAGATGGTTACCGTGTTGCTTTTCCTCTTAAAATAATAATCACCACGACCACTTACTTGTACGTAGTAGGGACGGGACCTGGCAACCCTATCTACCATTTGGCTTGTGGAGTGAGTCTTCAGTAGAAATTTGTGCAATATTAAAATATCGTTTATGTAAATGTTAGTTTTTATCTATTAAGTTAAAATGAAATAGTCTTCTGTATTTTTAACACATAAGACATAACATTGGAATCATAGTGTCTTTCCTTCCAATTGATTAATAAGTAGCAGCAGAAAATATCCACAACGTCTCAAAAAATGGCATAAAATGCATTAAACTATCAAATAGGGAACGGAACTAAAATAGGCAAAAGAGGCAAAATATTAACTGGTCCTACCGTTCCCAAATGTACGGAAATATATTTGTTTCTATTTGACACTTCGATATAAACATGAAAATAAAAAGAACATGTTGCCTAACTTCCGGGCTCTACTAATTCCCTTCGATATTTGAGCAGCTTCTCCCCCTGTGGGCGGGTTCAGTAGAATAACACCCACGGTATCCCCTGCCTGTCGTAAGAGGCGACTAAAAGGGACGCCAAGGGCTCTAATTTGAGAGCGTGAGTTAGCAACTACAGGGCATTTAGCTGAGTCCTGGTATTGCTTCCACTTATTTGTGCAACGCTCTTCACTTTCATCTATCCCATCCAACCTCCCTTGGTCAACTGTTGTTCCTTTCCGACCCCGACCGTATAAAACATTCGAGGCTTAGGGAATCTTTTATTTTTTCGCCCTTCGTGGTCCTTCTCTTTCTTTGGCCGATACCTTCACTTTTCGATGTGTCGGGTCCCTTCCATTTTTTCCCTCTGGTTAGTTTTAATGGAGAGTAGTTGCCCAGTTAAACAATCACAGTAACTTTAATACTGCCTCAGACATAGATGAGAGTGATAATTACCAGTCACTCACATTGCAACGAAAGCCTTCTTCGACTGATGCTTTCAAGCGTGTCTTAAGCCACATTCAGATTTAATAACACCGCCTCGCTAAATCCATTTGAATTCACCCGCGAAATGATGTAATTGGCTAACTTCAGCAGCAGATAAAATGACGACGGAGCGAGATATTGATTTTTCCTTCGAATTATTTATCAGAATGACCAACATTCTGACATTCAACTATTTTATGATCTGCCCTAGGTTTTAATGCCTTGGCAGTCAGTGTGCCCAAGGTTTAGTTCAATATTTCTGGGATTTCGTGAACCAAAACAATTCCATCGTAATATTTTGAGCCCTTCCCTAGTTTTTTGGTGGGGGAGTGGGATTCGGACCATTTTGGTATCCGAGTTATTAATCATTAACCAAATAATTTACCTCAAAATCGCCATTTTTTTAAGCCACTCACATAGCCGCATATTCATCTGAGGTCCATAGAGTGTAACCATTCAGATCGAACCTTTAGTTACAGAGCTCTAAACGTGAAAGTTGAGCACACGATATCGTTAGGGTAACGTTCGAATGCACGTAGCCTGATGTTGTAGACGTCATGTCAGAAGGTAGTGAAACACTGCTCCATATGTAAGCCCCTGGGCGTAAGATATAGGTAAATAGTTATTGTATTAGTGAACATTATTTTGATTAAGGAGAGAACTACCACCCTTGTCACTTTCAGGGAAGCGCTTCTCCTACTTGGTGTGTGAGGGAGTAAGATACAATTACTGGGTGGGCCTTGTGCCTCAGCTCATCCTTGCTTAAGTAATTACATACATCATTCATGCTGCCACCACGTGGCTGGTCCATTAACCTCTGTTTTGTTCCCGAGAGATTTGTTACCCTCTCAATAAGCCGACAGACGAGGGTGAAGGAAATCAAATATTCTCCCTCAAAATAGCCAGGGTACTACTATGATACCATCTTCCTAATAGCCACTATAATTCGTTGGAAGATTATCATAGGGTAGTTCGTGAATCTTCTATGCCATCAACAGAATGATCTCATTCAATTGCAAACGTTATGATGCTATATTTTATCTGGTTACTTGATTAAAGCTACAATTACCGATTCACGGTGACATACAGTCCAGCGGAAGGAACCCACTTCTACGCACAGCAAGACTGAACACGTTAGTCTCACAAACAAGTGGTTACTCGACTATAATTCAACTGATGCTCCATAATTTCGGTGCAGCCCTTCTATCACCTGAAGGATGCTGGAAACGATCTACCCAAAAGACTGGGCAAGACTGGATAGTGTATTATCGGCACACTTTATCTTGGTGCATTTGTGTACGGGGGTAAGGAGTAAGGAGGGAGCTGTCCCCGTTCCGATAGTACTCCCAACTGAATGAAAACGAAATATGAAATGAATCGAGAATATGATCGATGTATATGAAGTTTCTAAACCGTTATTATCTTAAGTCAACAACTATGTCACATACACATTATATAACATTATATAACATTTCTCGATGCGAATCTTGTTCCTAGCATGAATTCTATAGTTTGGCTTTGCTGTGTAAACAACAACAGAACTAGTACGTGAAGTGTACGCCAGATGTCGCACAACGATGCTTAAGCGATTCATAGTTTGTGTTTCAAAGGTTGCCAGTACGAATCTCGAAGATTACCGAGGTCGACCGATTCAGCACTAGGGTGTAAATGCACCAAGATAAAGTGCGCCGATAATATGCGCTCCGCAAATGCAGCAAGTTGCAATCTCCCGTATGTGATTGTTGTGCTGAGAGGCAGATTATCAACTCATATTATATATGTGTTTTCTATGAGGGCTTGCCATTGTAACCCTGGAGATTTTCTTATCGTGAGTCAATGGACTAGCCAAAGTACTTGGATATTAATATATGGATTGTGTACATATGTATATTTGCCGTGTACATTCTGGTGAGTCCTTCTATGTCATACGGTTAATAATAATAATAATAATAATAATAATAATAATAATAATAATAATAATAATAATAATAATAATTGAGATGTCTAGACATTGTTGTTAAAACGGGTGTGAATGCATCAGAAACAGTGGATATGATTGGTAAATGTGGGCGTGATGATATTCGCAAGAGAGAAAGAAAAAAAGTGCAGAAAATATATGGGCGCAAATGTAAAAAAATAGGGTGAGGAGACTAAGAATTGTATCAGTGAACAGAAGGAGTGGTTGAATTGATGAGGAAGGGAAGGTTACAGTTCTGTGGACACTTGTTGAGTATGGACAATAACAGACTAAACGGAGAAGATCTTTGAATTATTCTTCAGGAAGAGGAAGACAGACCTGAAATGGTTTGGAGAAATGAGGTTGGACTTGACGAAGATTGGGCTTACGGAAGAGTATATCATGGACAGAAATCGATTTAGACAACTCGTCAGAAAGATCCGCGGTTTCCAGAAGACAGGGAAACAATGGTGAGGAATGAGAGGTCGAATACAGAAAAAGGAAGTAGGACAAAGGATGAAAAATACTGATAGAGAGTTAGAAGGCTAAAAATACCTAAAAGATTATCAAACGTAGTTCATAGACAGCCGAAACAAAGGAGAGAGAGAGAGATTACTGCACGAAATGCCAATGCCATTATTTTGATCTTTTAAATAGTAATTTAGGGCTACGTGGCCGAGGCGGTAATGGCGTGATCGGTTCACTCGGATGGAGGTGGTTTCGATTCCGAATATGCAATTCCACAAATTTTAGAAACGAAATTTCCACTTCCGGAGGTGCACATGGCTCCTAGATTCATTCAGTCTTCACCTAAAATGAGTAGAAGATAAATTCCCGGGGGCAAAACCGGCCGGGCGTACAGCTGACCACCCTACCCCACGAAGTGCCGAGGTTACGGATAGTGGACCTTCATGGCCTGAACGGAGATAATCTTGATTATTTAAAGTAGTAAGTATTCACTTGCGTATATCTCGCCATCGTGTATGTAATTCACCCTTATTTTTGTTATGGAATCGAGGGAGAAAAATAATACCTTCTTATAAGTCGCACGAGTTTTTCTTCATGCGCCTGTATAAATACAAGGCACACTCTGCGGTATTCAACCCTGCTTTCAGCTGAAGGCCGAAATGTCGCCTGTAATTTCTCCCCTTATCTTAATCCCAGCAGCTCTCTCCGCTTGTTTGGTGAACGGCAGGTAAGTAATTCTGGATCTTTATACAACCTCTCAACAGATCACTTTTTTCGAGAAATTGGCGAAAAAGAACTATGTGACATGCATGGTTACTCTCTTGCCAACGTACTGCATATTAGGCCTCGCAGATGATACGGTTATTGTAGGGAAAAACCGAGACTCTGCAATAGAACTGACGAAACTAGCTCTACAAAGGTTTCGCGAACTCGGTCTAACAATAAACCCTGAAAAATCGAAAGTTATTAATATCAGTAGAGGAGAAATAAACAAAGGGCTCATTACAGTCGAAGAAGGTATGGAGATTAAATGTATTTCGAGGAACGAATGCGTTAAATACTTAGGGGTAAATTATGCAGATACCATGTTATTTGATCCCAAGAAATCAATGACACTCCTTCAGAAGAAACTCAGCTAGTTATCATCCTGTCCCTGGCTTCATCCGGATCAGAAATTTTCAATTCTAAATTCTTCAGTCTGCCCTACGTTGACTTACCAGTTCCTCTGCGTTCCTGCAGGTAAAATACCACGGCGATTTCTGGAAGACGCTGATAAACTCGTTGAGAGTACACTAAAGGAGACCTTATCCCTTCCCACTGACACTCCTGATTCTATGATTTACTCAGATAAACGCTACAAAGGATTCTTGACTCAGAATAAAAACAGCTGCAACATTCTGAAACGGGAGAAGAAGAGATATATTGAAGCCAACAGAAACCCAGACGAAGAAATGAACAGATGTTTAACCGAGTTAAGCGTAAATGGAAAACTGAGGATATGAAGAACAGACACGGTGAGTATGACACCAAGAAACTCAGAAACAAACTACGAGAATCTGAATTTGAAAAATGGTGTCAGTTGAAAAGTAAAGGTCAGGGAGTGTGTCTGTACAAGGAGTTCCCTCCTTAAAACCACTGGGTTAGAAACCATGACGGCCTTCACGGAGTGGAGAGATGCGCTGAAAATGGCATGTAACGTTGCACCTGTAAGAGCTGTACCAGGAAGGTCCCTAGATGGTAACCGCTGCAGAAGATGTAGTGAGACTGAAACATTACCTCACATCCTGGGTTCCTGTGCATTCGGTGAAGCTCTTCGAAACACTAGACATCACAACATCAGGTCATCCATAGCACAGACGCTCCGTGAGAAAGGATTTCAAGTGCATGAGGAACTCCATGGCATCAGAGTAAATGGCAGCACGAGTAGGATTGATATGATCGCAATCAGAGGGAAGAAAGGATATATATTAGACCCCACAGTAAGATTTGAAACACACTCCGACCAACCAGACGAAGTGGACCAAGAAAAGAAGTCTATCTACCCACCTACAGTGCCGTATTATAAGAACAAATACGAACTGGACGACGTGGAAGTGAGGGGTCTCATGATCGGTGCGAGAGGAACTGTTCCTAAGAAGACATAGAGTACCAAGGAGTTCATCGACTGGGGGCTGAAAGCGCTCAGGGGTTCTCTTTTGATACTCAGACACCACCTATACTCGCCAGATTGAGACATAATTTACTTATTTTATTTTTGAAGGAAATTGTTTGTGTATTCTTTGTCTTTGGCAGCCTCCAACTGGACGAAGATTTTGAAAATAAACAATAAAATTCCCTGGCCTAATGATATAGATGGAATGCAGGGGCAGGGGCGTAGCCAAGCGGAGGGAGAGGGTTAGACCCTCTCCCCTTGGAGTGGTGGTGGGGATTAATGTTTGAATAGGAAGTTATACTAGGGAACCATACCCCCCCCCCCTCTTGAACATTTTACAAAAAAAGACAAACTGACAATAAACAATAAACATTCAGACACATAATTGTAGAGCCAACAGATCTCTTGAATATATTTTCTAAGAAGACTCGAAAGTTAGATTTTAGTTTGTAAACTGAACATACCATACGTTGTAAAACTATTGACCTTGATCGTATTGTTCTTGTTCTGTATTTTAATGTAAGATTTTGTAGTGTACTCACCCCCCCCCCCCTAGGCACTACAGCTTTTGAAGAGCCTTGGCCTATCAAGCGATCGCTGCTCAGTCCGAAGGCCTGAAGATTACGAGGTGTCGTGTGGCCAGCACGACGAATCCTCTCGGCCGTTATTCTTGGTTTTCAAGACCGGGGCCGCTATCTCACCGTCAGATACCTCCTCAATTCTAATCACGTAGTCCGGCTCCAAGACTTAATGGTTAGCGTGCTGGCCTTTGGTCACAGGGGTCCCGGGTCGGGAATTTTAACCATCATTGGTTAATTTCGCTGGCACGGGGGCTGGGTGTATGTGTTGTCTCCATCATCATTTCATCCTCATCACGACGCGCAGGTCGCCTACGGGTGTCAAATCAAAAGACCTGCACCTGGCGATTCGAACGTGTCCTCGGACACTCCCGGCACTAAAAGAAATACGCCACTTCATCTCTAATCACGTAGACTGAGTGGACCTCGAACCAGCCCTAAGGTCCATGTAAAAATCCCTGACCTGGCCGGGAATCGAACCCGGGGTGGGGGAGGGTTCCGCGTAAGACGCACGGACGCTATCCCTACATCATGGGGTCGGCTTTTGTAGTGTTCTGCAATCTGAATATCAACATAAGTCACTTGTATCAGTGTCATTATAATGACAAGTTTTGCATGCGCACACCACACCTTTTTTTGTGTTCTATCCTCATTTTGTAACTATAACCCACTGCACTGCATTTTTAGTGTACTAATACACGGTATGCGCGAGACGTAAGGTGTAAGATCGAGTCCACTGTATTACGATATTGTAATTTGCTTTCCAGCGTTACATCGCTTATTGGTGAGTTACAGAGAAGCGAGCTAGTTTAAAAAATTCGAGTGAATCAATTTGCAGAGAAAGGCGGTAATCGCGCAGCGGGCCGAGAATTTAATGCGACGGTAGGTGAGTCGAAGTTCATAGGTTTGTTTAAAAGAATATTGAACAAACAGTTTCACGTATACTCGTAAATTTAAAAAGAAATGTATTACATAAGAGTTGTGCAGGAAATATTAGTATAGGAAATAAAGTTTTAAAGGAGATAGATGAATTTTGTTACTTGGTAAGTAAAATATTAATGGCAGCAAGGAGAACATAACATGCAGACTAGTACAAGCAGGGAGACCATTCTTAAGAAAAAATTCTCCACATCAATCATAGATTTGCATATTATGAAATATATTTTTGAAGATTTTTATACGGAACGTGGCAGTATATGGATGTGAATCGTGGGCAACAATGAATGGGAAACAAAGGAGAATAAAAGCTTTTGAAATATGGTGTTCCATAAGAATGCTGAAGATCATATTGCTGGAGATTCTGAATCGAGTTGGTAAGTGGAAAGTGCTATGGCGAAATTTGACCAGAAGGAAAGATAGATAGATTACCGAACGCGTTGGCAGTGTGGTTAGGGGCGCATAGCTGTGAGCTTGTATGCGGGAGATAGTGGGTTTGAATTCCACTGTAAGCAACCCTGAAGATGATTTTCCGTGGTTTCCCATTTTCACACCAGGCAAATACCGGGGCTGTACCTTATATAAGGCCACGGTCACTTCCTTCCCACTTTTAGCTCTTTCCTATCCCATCGTTGCCGTGTGGCTATCTGTGTCGGTGCGGCGTACAGCAAATTGTGATTGAAAGTTAGATTGATAGGACACCACTTGAGAATTGTGCAGTTAGGTTTTGAAGGAAATGTAGATGGTAAGAAGAACAGGGGAAAACTAAGGCATGAATATGACAGCTAAGAGTAGATTCAGGATGTAGTTAGAAATGAAAATTTCATCTCAGGATACAGTGTCATGTAGTGCTGTATCTAACCAGTTTGCGGATAATGACCCAAACGACAACAATGTATTATTGGTTTAAAACTACTTTTCTCAGTGTTCGCAGATACTCAGGTGCCGGAAATTTCGTCCTGATTTATTTATTTATTTATTTATTTATTTATTTATTTATTTATTTATTGTACTGTATGGCTGTTAGTGCCGGAAGTATCCGCGGGCATGTTCGGCTCGGCTGGTACAGATCTTTCTATTTGAAATCCCACGGGCGGCCTGCACGTTCGGTGTAAGATAATGGTGGTGATGAGGTAGGGAGAGGGTGAAACCCTATGTCGGAACATAGCCTACTCCTGTCGAATAACACGAAGGAGTCTGCTCAAGGCTTAACGTTCCCATCCGACGGACGATTCACCATAAACAGCTCCGCATGCCCTAACTCCATATCGCTCCATATTAACACTGCGGAGAGGTCTTGGAATTGAATCCAGGCATTTTGCATACAATCTAGTGATTAGATACCCTGCCGGCCAACATTCTGATGGTGAATTCTTTTCCACCAAGGGGACTCGAACTGGCTAACCACTGTATCTTAGTGATCATTGCCACCAGGCGGGCTTCCGTGGTTCTTCTTTTCCTCTTGACTTTTAAAAAAATCTTGATTGCTTATTTTAAGGGTCAAAACATCGAAATTATCGACCCAACACCACCACTTCCACTTCTTCTTTTCCTGATTTTGTTTTTGTTATTTGCTTTACGTCGCACCGACACAGATAGGTCTTATAGCGACGATGGGAGAGGAAAGGCCTAGGAATGGGAAGGAAGCGGCCGTGGCCTTAATTAAGGTACAGCCCCAGCATTTGCCTGGTGTGAAAATAGGAAACCACGAAAAACCATCTTCCGGGCTGCCGACAGTGGGGTTCGAACCTACTAACTCCCAGATGCAAGCTCACAGCTGCGCGCCTCTAACTGCATGGCCAACTCGCCCGGTTTTCTGATTATTATTGAAAATGAAAATCCACAGCCTGCTTAAAGTCATTCGACCGGGTCAGGATTGGAATGAATGATGCCCCCATCTAGCGGTGAGGATAGGAATTGTGCCGGCTGCCGATGCCAGCCGCACTCCTCTGGGGCAATGATTAATGACTGACAGATGAAATGAAATTATATTGGAGAGTGTTGCTGGAATGAAATATGACAGGGAAAACCGGATTACCCGGGAAAAAACCTGTCCGGCCTCCGCTTTGTCCAGCACAAATCTCACATAGAGTGACCGGGATTTGAACCACGGGACCCAGCGGTGAGAGGCCGGCGCGCTGCCGCCTGAGCCACGGAGGCTCTACTCTGATTATTATTATTATTATTATTATTATTATTATTATTATTATTATTATTATTATTATTATTAACCTTCTTTCATTGTTTTAGCGCTTGACCCGCCTAGTAGTAGGATCCGCTATGTGGGTTGCTGTCTCCATTTTTCCTAGTCGTACGTCGTGTCTCGGTGGAGAATTACTTTTCAGGTCTTTATGTAAAATATCGGCCCATTGTTACCTAGGTCTGTTATCAGTGTCTTCCAGGGCATATCTCGTCTTCGTGATGGTGTCTATTCCTTTTCTTCTGCTTATACAAATCCTTCTTTTTTGTCCCTTCTTCTAAAATTATCGCTATCGATTCTTATATGTTCTTCTGGTCGCTATCTGTAACGCTGAAGCGCAAAATGCGATTGTGTTTCTGCTCGATAGAAGTTTGAGTGAATCTCAATTGTGGTGCGTTCAGATATTCCCTAGAGGCTTCTTGTCCACGTTTGGCTGTAATTCTTGGTCTCGTCTCTCTCCTCCTCAGTTTCTCACTCGAGCATTCAAAGGAAATATTTATTTCTCACTTCCAACCTCATATTCCTCACCCTGTCGTACACTTGATTATGATGATGATGATGCTTGTTGTTTAAAGGGGCCTAAAATCTAGATCAGCGGCCCCTAATGGAACGAAATGAGACGAAATGTAATGACAATTTAAAAGTCCAAAATCATCCACTGACCAGAATTCAAAACGTGATGATGAAGAATGCATGGATGAATATGAATTTAAGACTATCAGTGGATCCTAACCGCAATGCCCCACATTCCCACAGACTATATTAAAACAATAGGCTGACCAAGGGACTGCTTCTAAAGCACATTCTTCAAACGAGTCCAAATTCCAGGGCAGTAGCCCCTTATAACGGTATTTATCGCCAGTAAAGTAGAACTATGGTATTTGTCATGTTGCGGTACTAATCAAAAGTAGCGTAGACTCGCGGTATTCCGAACATTATGGTACTACTCACAAGTATTGTACGTCGCATAGGTAAACGCAGACCTATGGTGTTTCTGATGATGATGATGATGATGATTATGCTTGTTGCTTTAAGGGGCCTAACATCTAGGTCATCGGCCCTTGATGGTACGAAATGAAATGACAAATTAAAAGTTTTAAATCATCCACTGACCAAAATAAAAAATGACATGAAGAATGAATGGATGGATATGAATTTAAAACAATCAGTGGATCCTACCCAAAAACTACCATAAAAATAGTATTACTGACCGACAGACCACTTCTAAAGCACAATCCTGAGTCGAGGATGCTTGCTGTCTAAAGGGATCCAAAATACAGGTCAACAGCCCCGCATAATGGTACTTATCGCTAGTAAAGGAGAACCATGGTATTTGTCATGTTGGGATACTACTCAAAAGTAGCGTAGACTCACGGTGTCCCACACATGATGCTACTACTCACAAGTATTGTACGTCGTACAGGCAAGGCAAACCTATGGTGTTTCTCACATAATGGTGCTACACACAGGCAAAGCAAACCGATGGTGTTCCTCACTTAGGTGTACTAATCACGAGCGCCGGTATTCCCGTGGTGTTCCTCACATAGTGGGTAATAAGCACAGGCAACGCAGGCCCACGGTGCCGCTCATAGTGGTACTAATCACAGGCAACGTCCAGACCCGTGGTGTTGCTCACAAGGGTACGACTTACGGGTACTGGAAACCCACAGTGACCCACTCTCTGCTGCTACTAATCACAAACCTATTTCGTACCTAATATAGTGGTACTACTCGCAAGTACAGGCAACCCATGGTGTACCCCGCGTGATGGTACTAATCAAAAGTAGTTTCATGGTTCTAATACAATTATCCCTTGGGCGCCCATTTTAGTCGCCTCTTATGACAGTCAGAGGTTACCGTGGGTGTATTCTTGGTCTGCGTCCTCCACCCACAGGGGGATGTCATACATTTGAAGCGGTGTTTTGACTTATTTCTGTGTGTTTTACCAGTCGGAAAAGAAATGTAACATCATAGGAAAGCTTAATCTGTCTATTCCGACCTCAGACGTCTGGAAAAGACCAGAAGAATTGTCTGGGATTCGAACCCTTACTGACTTAGTAAGCGGCCAGTGACTCACTCGGCTATTTCCCTTGTGGGGGACGGTAGAATACATCCGCGGTCCCTCTGCTTGTCGTAAAGGGTATCTAAAAGGGAACCCGGGGTTTTCATCTTGGGAGCATGGATTGGCGCCCACGAGTCAACTTGCTGAGTCTGGCATTGCTTCCACTTATTTGTGTCAGGCTCCTCGCCTTCACTTTTTATATCCAACCTCCTTTGGTCAACTATTGTTCTTTTCCGAACCCAGTATTAATAGCTTTGCGAACCTCAGGGAGTCTTTCATTTTCACGCCCTTCCTAGCCCTTCCCTTCGTTTTGCCGATATCTTCATTTTTCAATGTATTGGACCTCCTCCATTTTCCTTATGATTTGTGTAAAGAGAGGGTGGTTGCTCAATTGTACTTCCTCTAAAAATATGGTACCTTATTACCCGTTTTTTCCCCTGGGGATCACCCGTTTTAGAAACCCTTCCCCCAAAATCCCCGTTCATTTTTTCTAGTTACCATGGTTTTCTCGTCTACCATCAAGTTTATTTAATATATTTTGGTCACTGGCAGGAAATACAACTGTTCACGGCCATCTAGCCTTCTAGGTAATTCTTCTCAGATTTAGTTTTATAGATTTGAGTATACTTGCTCTCATGTCTGCTCTCTAGCGAGTATTTGCCGAACTTATTTTAAAGTTGACAGTACTGAAGGCGTCACTCAGTTCTTGTTGAATAGAATGTGTTGCTTTAGACATAATGGCTGCGACGCACCTGAAAATCTGAGTCACGAAATTACCGATACAAAATGTGTGACGTGACGTTACCTAGCAACCGTGCAGGCTGCGATATGAAGTATTGCAGGATGGTCGTGACTGAGAGACGTATTATTAAAGAGGGTTGTTGGAGTACAGATGGTTGATATGATTTTTTTACGCTGTGCTGTGAAGTATTCGTTGACTGTGTTGAATTGTTAAGAGCGGTACAGTACTAATTTGCCATACCTTCACATAACGCAGAGAATTTCTTCTCTTCTAAATTTTCAGTGGACGAACGAACGAAATAAGCTCACACTTGAAACTGTAAAATTGTTTAAATTGTACTGTACAACATGAAAAAATGTAACATGTGTAACATTGTCTCTAAAACAAATTTTGTAAAACAAATTCCCAGCCAGTGAAAAATATGTGAAATAAACCACAAATTCTTTCAGTTTATGGACTTTACAGTGTGGTAATCCCTTGGGTTCTTGTAATGTTCAAATATGATAATCCTATCTTAAAACAATAATCACCAATGTCACCATAAAAATAGCATTTACTCTAAACAAAATATAATATAGTCGTTGAATATTATAAATAGGGCGAAATACTCCGACATTCCCCTCTGCATTTTATTGATTGACTGATTCCTCAGCTTGGCGGTAGGTAGAACACACACATGCATGACTGAGTATGTTTGTCCCGCGTTACGTAATGCCGAACAGGGAGTTCAGCTGGAGCTAGAGCAGCAAACAGCCCGTCGGTCTCGCGAATTTTATCCGCATGAGTCACTCCAGGGGCGTCGGGAGTCTGGCTTCCCACTCCGGAAATCGCTTGGTCGATACTTGTCGAATCCCAGGTTGCGAGTGAAGTATACTAGCTTCTGTCTCCTTTTGTGGAACTGAAGTAGCTTGAATCCGAGTATGTGATTTCGAATGGGGGCTTTCATGTTGAAAAGAAAGGAGAAATCTGAGACGGGAAATAAAACACTCCACCTCGTGAGGTGTTTACATTTTTATTGTTCGAGTTATCAACCCATAAAAATTCAGTATCCAATGCTTTTATTTTCCTGTACTCAGATTTTCATTTCATGAAGTCATTATAGCTTACTTACTTCATTTTGTTGACCATGTTCTATTTACGGGCTCTTTTTGCTGTACGGGAGTGAAAACTGGATGGATTCGGGATATTTTATTTATTGAAAACCAAAAACTATATACCTTACTCCGTGGCGTAACAGCCCCGAAGGGCCAAGACCTACCAAGCTGAGCCCGACGGCCGGCCGTTATTCTTGGCTTTCTACAATGAGGCCGCCATATCACCGTCAGATAGCTCCTCATTTGTAATCACGTGCTGACTGGACCTCGAAACAGCCCTCAGATCCAGGTAAAAATCCCTAAACTGGCCGGAAGTCGAAGTAGGGGCCTCCAAGTCGCCCCACACCGCGGGGCTGGTATTTTATTCATGAGCTATATACATAAAAATAACAAGAACTATTTCTGGTAAAAAGCAAGTTGTACATGATAAGAGAGTACTCACAATGCGGAGATGAATTCCAAGTTACGAATGAACTCGAAGGATTGAGTATGGACAGGTTTCGGTGGTAGGGTCACGCGCGAAAAGCAACGGAAACTACCCCATTCCTCATTTTCCTAATACACGTAGGCTATTTACAACAGTTAATGGAAGAGCTGTTGGGACCACAGTGTTGAGCACTCAACACACATTATTATTATTATTATTATTATTATTATTATTATTATTATTATTATTATTATTATTATTATTATTATTATTATTATTATTATTTGCTAGTTGCTTTACGTCGCACCGACACAGATAGGTCTTACGGCAACGATGGGACGGGGAAGGGCTAGGAGCTGGAAGGAAGCGGCCGTGGCCTTAATTAAGGTACAGCCCCAGCATTTGCCTGGTGTGAAAATGGGAAACCACGGAAAACCATTTTCAGGGCTGCCGACAGTGGAGTTCGAACCTAGTATCTCCCGAATACTGTATACTGGCCGCACTTAAGCATCTGCAGCTATCGAGCTCGGTACATATTATTATTATTATTATTATTATTATTATTATTATTATTATTATTATTATTTCTTCGTTATGCCCGTTTACAGAGCGCGTTGTTAGTTTGTTAGCTTGATGATGGTTTTCCTTTCTTCTTCTCCTCCCCAAATCTCTTCATGCACTCGCTATGCTGTTTCTTGCGTTCTTCCGTCCATTGTTTCCCTGTGGTTCTTTTAGCCTTTTCCGTGAACGTGTGCTTTGCAAACAGAGTTCCAAAAGCCTTGCGATCCCTAATGGTATCTTCTGTGATGTTCATTTCGTTTAAGTTCTGCTTTATTTCCTGTAACCAGCTGATTTTGACCTTCTTTGAATTAATTATACACAGCATTTTTTGGGGGGCATATCTAGTGTCGTCCATTCTACAGATGTGGCCATAGAATTTCAATCGTCTCCTGCGTACGGTATCGATGAACTTTTTTTTAAATTTTTATTTTATTTTTATTTTTTACAAATCTACAGTTTTTCATTTGAACTATTTTCCATTTACATGAACGGGGCAATATATTTTCCTAAGAATTTTTCGTTCTTGGGTTACAATTTCATCAATTTTAGAGAGCCTCCTAGAGATGTGGTTTCTGAGGCATACAAAGCTCCCGGAAGAACAACAGTCTTGTAATGCCGAAGTTTTGCATTTCGTGACATCACTCTTTTATTGTAGTGATTCCATGTTATTTGCTATGCTTTTAGGAGTTTGGTGGCTCTTTCCAAATTAGCTTTCCTGTCCAATCCGAATGGTACAGTGATTTATCCTAGACATTTGATATTTCCATATTTCCATTGTTATTATTATTATTATTATTATTATTATTATTATTACTATTATTCTGTCTGTCTGTTAGGTCATCAGCCCAGAGGCTGGTTGGATCCTCAAATAGCACCACCAAAGGTTATGCGGTTATAAGGAAACCCCAAAAACCAATGACAGCACCAAAATGAGGCGTACTAGGCAAGATGAGGAGTGAGGTAGTTTGCCATTGCTGTCCTCACTGGGTCAGAAAGTATTATTGCAGCACGACTGACCCTATGAGCAGCACCTTTCATAACACTCAGATGCACTAGTTATGCTCTGAATGTCATTACTCAGCACTACCCATACCCCAGCAACTTCCACATTGTCACAGCCATGGATGTTGACTGGGACTTCAGTGGAAGCTACACTTTACTCTGGCCTGTGCCAAGAGATGGATGCAAAAGTACTGTATCCATCAAGAAATGACAGCAGGCAGTATTATTATTATTATTATTATTATTATTATTATTATTATTATTATTATTATTATGAGCGTGTTAATGATTAAAATGTATTCCCATGTTAAAGCATTAGAGATTAGATATTAAGTTAACCTGCTTAAAACAAACTCATCATCGTTATTATCTTCTACGAGTGCATCATTCACAGCAGCCTTTGTTCTGAAGTCAGCCGGTGTAGAAACGTTCGTGGAAAGACTATTTATTGCCTCAACTAGGGGACAATGGTTTGTGTTAACGAAGTAGTTTGCTGTTTATGAAGTTACGTAACCAACATACTGTACTGTTCATCTGATGTATGCGCATTCTGAGAGTACGAGGTCTGCTTTCTTTTAAGTGCTACCATTATTAAACACTTGAAGTATTTATGAGAGTTAATAGAGAACTCTCTTCCAGGAATGCATAGTATGTTCCCGTCTGCCGCGATCTGCTCGTATAATCAAACTGTCGCCAACCTTGAGTACACTATATATTTTTCAAACACACTACTGTAAAGTCATATTACTGTTGTTTTATACTGTGTAATGCACACAACATAGAGTTTAGTGGACACTTAAACTTAGAGAGGCCGTTTCCATAACACAATAAAGGAGAACATCTATTGAATTCATTAACATCACTATGAAACACTATTTCATCTATGACTTTGGATTTGTGTGTCGTCTTTCCCCACCTTTGCCTTTACTGCCGATCTCTACATCACAACGAAACATTGTTCGTATTAATTGCTTTTTGTAAACTCATGGTAATTCTTCTAACCACTGTTGGTTAAATCTGGTCCGACTCGTTGGCTGAATGGTCAGCGTATTGGCCTTCGGTTCAGAGGGTCCCGGGTTCGATTCCCGGCCTTGTCGGAGATTTTAATCGCTTCTGATTAATTCTTGTGGCTCGGGCCGCGGGTGTTTGTGTCCGTCCCAACACTCTCCTCTTCATCTTCACACAACACACTACACTACCAATCACCACAGGAACACGCGATAGTGATCACATCCCTCCATATAGGGTTGGCGTCAGGGAGGGCATCCGGCCGTAAAACAGGGCTAAATCCACATGTGCTACGCAGTTTGCACCCGTGACCCCACAGGTGTGGGAAAAGCGGCAGGGAAAGAAACATTGTTGGTTACATCTGGTTGGGTATTCTTTGAAGCCGAACCAAACTCCATGGCGCAACAGCCCCGAGTGGCCATGGCCTACCACGTGACCGCTGCTAAGTCCGAAGGCCTGCAGATTACGAGGTGTCATATGGTCAGCACGACGAATCCTCTCGGTCGTTATTCTTGGCTTTCTAGACCGGAGGCACTACCTTACCGTCATATAACTCCTCAACTTTAATCACGTCCGCTGTGTGAACCTCGAGCCAACCCTCGGATTCAAGTAAACGTCATTGACCTGGCCAGGAATCGAAGACGGGGCCTCCGGGTAAGAGGCATGCATGCTACACCTTCACCGCGTGGCCGGATATTCTTTCAAATTAAATATTTAGTAATCCATGAGAAAAAAGCCTACAAAACATCAACGATTTGACAACATGGAACACACAACAGGGCCGAAGCTCGAACACACTGAAAAAAAGACGGGGGAAACAAGTGTTATATCCTGTCGTGTCTCGATAGCATCAGCAATAAACATTCTGTTCTTATTGTTTTTATTTTTAATATTTACAATTTGAATATTCTGTATATTATTGATTGATTGATTGATTGATGCCTCTTTTAATGTACCATTACATTTAGGTCCTCAGCCTTACGAAAATACGGAAGTGACAACCTTCACGATGTCCTCGGTTAGCCGTCATATTGTTCCTAAGTTAGCGGCGCTATTTGAGGGAGTTATTGCGACAGTTTTGTGTCTTTGACTTCCATCACTTCAGAGGTCCACCTCGGTAGTGCAAGGGTTAGCGCTGTTAGCTACCATCCTCTGAGGCCCGGTTTGGATTTCCGGTACTCCCAAAGATTTAGGATTGGTAAGCAGACTGGTATTTGCCTAAAATGTGCTTGTAGCTCGTCTCCCATTGGGACCACAGCTGCACCTTTTCTAGACCTAGTCCTTTTCCATCCCAGCGTCGTCGAAGTATATAAACTTTTTAGTTACTGTATAAAATTGCCTATAGCTGCAACGGCAATTTGATGATTGACGATTGTATATGGGTAACGTTTGGATACAACTTCATCCTGCTGCTGTAGAATACAAATGGGTATTCTCTGAATAAATATGACTTCCCAGCATATATTTACGACAGTATGTCAAATGTTTTTGAGGTGTGCGTATTAGAACCTTAAAACATTATCGTAAACGAGTGGTAATGTGTCTCACTCGCTTCGTCTATGGACTTAGAAAGGTAGTCTCTATCTGAGAAGAAGTGATCGATTACTTGCCAACCAGTAAACATATTACATATTTGTTATAAACCATTCATGTCATGTTGGAGAGGTTAAAGTCCTGTTTACCTCAAATACTGGGGAGAGGAAAAATTCTTGAGATCAGGAGCAAATTCAAAATATAATAATTACAAAGTTAGCTATTTCTATCCATTCCCCTTTTTAATTAACTTCAAATGGCAAACTTTCTCTTCAGATGCCATTAAGCTGTCGAGGAAAAATGTTTAGACCTATAACTTTTTTCTCCGATCTTCCATTCTGCCATTTGTAGCTCTAGAAGTTGTCTTCTGATACACTGCAGTTAATCCATGACCTGTCCATCGCGTTTCCGAGCTACCAGTGTAAGAAATATTACCATTCCCTCTTCAGTTTATAAACTTTAATACCAAATGAAAAAATAAATTGCTAGCTGGTTTATCTTTCTTTCTGATCAGTCAAAATGGCTGACGTGTTACCAGCTGATTGTCACCTCATAGAATCACGGAGGATATCATATGCATAATATATCATGCATGTCTAACTGTTAGACAGCCAGCTTTTGGGGAATAATGGCAGCTTCTCCTGATGGTCTTGTTTCTCTTTTTTTCTTAGTGGAGACTGTTAGTCTCCCCTCGGATACGTCTATCTCGTGTGTCCCTTCCCCTCTTCCCCATTCTCCTCAGCATTACGTCACCGCTATTTTCCCGCCGTAAAAATGAGAGCCGGACGGTAAAAAATTTTAACAATTCGGTCGCGCATGCGTCTTTGTTACAACTATCGACCTCCGGAAACAAAACACAATCTGCCTGTGTGTATGTGGGAGATCTGCCGTTGAGGGCGCGCAGGAGAGGTTAGGGTGCAGGAATTATGGGGCTGCGTAGTGAAGGTTGCGCACGCCACTCGAAAAATCAATAGGCTAGCGAGCGAGCAGGCGGGCGGTTAGGCAGACAGGCAAGAGAACCCAGGCAATGGGAGAGGAAGGAGTGAGGGCGGGGATCAAACTGTACGTAGTCAGTGTATGGCAGGCAAGGCTGAGAGGAGAGAATAGGCGAGTCGTTGTAATGTGCTGTTAGTGCTGTGATGTGGATCATGACCAGAATGATGTGACTAATCGGCTACTTTGAACGTTAGTGGCGAGAAGTCGGGGGTGTGGCAGGCTGGCTGACTGACAGGATCATCCAGAGGAAATCGTTCGTGTTCGTTACATAGTAAAATATATATGCACAAAACCGTGACGTAATATTGTAGCGTATGGGAGATCAAATAATTCCCACCCCACCCCCCTCGCGAATTTTTAAAATTACGGCCTACCTGTTTACCACCCTTTCCGGAATAGTACTACGCCAGAACGTCAGAGAACGTAGAGTTTGACAGGTGAGTAAAGCGTTTTCAGTAAGTTAACAGGTTCTGGAACTACAATGGATGTTGTGAAAGGCGTTATCTCTCTTTGTCATTCACTGTTATGTTCAGCAAGTAGCATGGTGATCTTGCATTCATTATATCCCTTTGTTTAGAACATTCCGCCTGCTCTTTGACTGTAAAATGAATAGCGTTGCTTCCTATTCTATTTCATGGATGCTGAAAAAAACCTCCTGTTTTGCGTGGTTGGTTTTCCACAGAAACTCCTTATCACTGCATTAACAATGATATATGGCATACTATTCTACAATTTTAGTGTTTAAAAAATCGAGATAATATAAACTCGCATGACTGACAATTTATATAATCCAAATTAAGAGATAAACTTATAAGTTCTTAAAATAAGAATCAAGTAATTATAAATTAGAATGTTTACTCTTTGAATCAAATGATATTTATAGTAGAGGCAAAGAAGACATGATAAAGCAAGGATATTAAGAATATGGTAGAAATAAGGCTGCACTTCCTTCTATTAATTTACTAGTACAACATGTCTAATAATATCAAATTGGAACATTTTTAATATCTTTCTTACGCATGAAATTTAATGTGTTTAACATGGATGGACTATGATTACGATAATAATAATAATAATAATAATAATAATAATAATAATAATAATAATAATAATAATAATAATAATTGCTAGTTGTTTAACACTGTGCTAACACATAGAAGATTTTCGGTGAAGCAAGGATGAGAAAGGGCTAGGATTGGGAAGTCAGACCGGCCGTGGCCTTAATTAAGTTACAGTCTGGTGTGAATATAGGGAAACTACGGAAAACCAATTTCAGGGTTGTCGGCGGTGAGATTCGAACACACTATTTCCCGAATGTAAGCTCACAGCAGCGTGGCCCTAACCACACGGCAAACTCGCTCGGTAATAATAATAATAATAATAATAATAATAATAATAATAATAATAATAATAATAATACTTTTACGGTGTTTTGAAGGGGAGCGGGTGGTGATGCCCTAGTGTCATCACCATTGACTTCTCATCAAAGCCAGGCTCTGTTCGAATTCCGACTAACGCATGTGGGCTTGGGCTTGTTGAAATTAAAGTAAAGTCTCCGTAGTTCGGATTCCACGCAACACTGAAGATCCCGTAACTAAGATCTCAATATTTATCACCACGTAAAACTAGAGGTTTGTTTTGCTTTTCTTTTTTTTCGTAGGCGCCGAGGTGCCGGAATTTTGTCCCATAAGAGTTCTTTTACATGTCGGTAAATCTACCGACCGACACGTGGCTGTCATACTTGAGCACCTTCAACTGAAAATCGAACTCCCTTGGAATCAGAAGGCCAGCGTTTCTACTGTTTGATATACTGAGAGATGTAACTTCCTTTTGTGACTCACGGACTGCTGTGGCGCAGTCGGTTTATCGCCGTTCTGTTTACAAGATAGCAGGGTCGATCCTGGCTGAAGAGGTGTTTAAGAGCGACAAATTCGTATAATAGGCATACGTCACGTTAAGAAACTCCTATGAGACAACATTCCACAAATTTTAACACTAAGTTTGGATTAAGCCAAGTTTTACGACAGGATGCCCTTCCTGACTCAAAACCTACGCATTATTGCGTATGTCTGTGGTGGTTGATAGTGTGATGCGTTTAAATGAAGATATGCTTTAGACGAACGCAAATATCCAACCAAAGTAATTAACAAGCTAAGGCTGGTCCCGACATCGAGCTCTGGGCCCCCTGAACCGAAGGCCAATTCGCTGACCATTCAGGGAAGAAGCCGGACTAGAATATATAGCAATTAAATCCCAAAATTTTGCAGAGATGACCAGGTTCATCATTCTCAACTTAATACGTTACTGATTTATAATGATGATTAAGAACAAACAATACATAGAATACATAGAAAAAAACACCAGAATGATGACTACAATACCCCCAAAAATTTTTGGATTACACAATAGCATTCAACAAATGACTGTATTGGAGTTAAAATGCATGATTTGGTATACACGAAAATAAATATTGGCTCTAACTCGAATATTTATTCTACAATTTATTAACTTTAGCATATTATAATTAGATGTTGACTGAAAGCCTGTATTATTCCCCTATGAACATGCGGTGACTTGTAAAATAACAATAGGACTACTAATAATAATACCGGGCGAGTCAGCCGTGTGGTTAGGGGCACGCAGCTGTAAGCTTGCATCCGGGAGATAGTGGTTTTCCGTGGTTTTCCCATTTTCACGAGAGGCTGTATCTTAATTAAGGCCACGGCCGCTTCATTCCCACTCTTCGCCCTTTCCTATCCCATCGTCGTCATAAGACCTACCTGTGTCGGTGCGACGTAAGACAAATTGTATAATAATAATAATAATAATAACAATAATAATAATAATAATAATAATAATAATAATAATAATGTTTGCTTGATATCCCCTCAATTGCAATAGATTTTAAAGCGCTGAACTTGGAGTAACGTCTCTAATCTGGTTGTCATATTCGTATTTTGGTCTACCCTTAACATTATTACCACCAACACTTACCTCAAAAACCAACTTTACAAGTCCTGGGTGTCTTCGGATGAGCCCTATCATTCTCTTTTTCTGGTCAAATTTAGCCAAATCGATCTCTTCTCACCAATTCGATTCATTGTATCTTCATTTGTAGTTCTATCTACCCATCTCACATCCACCATTCTTCTGACACCGCATTTCAAAAGCTTCTATTCTTTCTCTTTCTGAGTTAGTTATCGTCCATGTTTCACTTCTATACAATACCACGTTCCAGACGAAAGTCTTCAAAAACAGTTTTTTACTTCCTATATTCATGTTCGAGGTGTACAATGTTTTATTAAAAGGCCTCCCTTCCTTGTGCTAGTCTGCATTTTATGTTCTCCTTACTTCTACCATAATGAGTTATTTTTCTACCCAAGTAACAATATTCATCTCCTTCTTTTAAGACTTCATTTACTAATCTAATATTTCCTGCATCACCTTACTTTGTTCGACCATACTCCATTACTTTTGTTTTAGACTTATTAATTTTCATCTTGTATTCCTTCTCGAAGACTCTGTCAATACCCTTCAGCAATTTCTCCAGATCTTTTGGAGAGTCAGACAAAAATAACAATATTATAGGCAAATCTCAGGCTTTTGATTTCCTCTCCTTGGACTTTGATTACCTTTCCAAATTCCTCTTTGATTTCCTTTCTCGTCTGTCCTATGTAAACACTGAAAAGGAGAGAGGACAAACTACAGCTTTGCCTCACTCCTTTCTGGATTGATGCCTCTTTTTCAAAGCCCTCGATTCTTACCATTGCAGACTGATTTTTGTATAGATTGTAGATAATTCTCCTTTCTCGGTATCTGATCCCGATCGCCTTCAGAATCTCAAATAGGTTGGTCCAATCAACATTATCGAATGCCTTTTCTATATCTACGAAAGCCATGTACGTGGGCTTGTCTTTCTTTATTCGGTCATCTAAGATCAGACGTAAAGTCAGGATCGCTTCACGTGTTCCCACATTTCTTCTGAAACCAAACTGATCTTCTCCCAACTCAGTTTCAACTCGTCTTTCCATTCTTTTGTAAATAATACGTGTTAAAATTTAATGTTACTTATTTACATGTCCGGTTCTGTCGGTAATTGGCTAGCATGTGGCCTTCGGTCCAAGGGATTCCGCGTTCATATCCCGGTCAGGTCGAGGATTTTAATTTTAATTGATATCCGCCTCCGTAACGTAATAGTTAGCACTATTAGCTGCCGTCCTTGGGGTTCGGGTTCGATTCCCGGTACTGCTAGAAATTTAAGAATGGCAGGAGGGTTGGTATGTGGTTAAAATTGCACATGCAGCTTACCTCCATCAGAGGTGTGCATGAAAAAAGCTGCGCCACCTTGGGATGAGGACACGCAATAATAATAATAATAATAATAATAATAATAATAATAATAATAATAATAATAATAATAATAATAATAATAATAATAATGTGACTTTTATAGATTTTAAAAAGGCCTTTGACTCGGTTGATAAGAGAAACCATTCCGTGAATTGGAGTGAAAACTAAATTGGCAAACCTAATACGTGAAACACTTACTGACACAATTTCAAAGGCGAAATTTATGGGTGGGATATCAAAACCTATTAAGATAAATACAGGGGTACGGCAAGGCGACGGTTTGTCACCCCTTCTATAAAACTGTGTTCTAGAGAAAATTGTAAGAATTTGGAAATGTAAAGCTTAAAAAACAAAACTGGAAACTAATATATAAATGTCGGTGATTGCTGAATATTTGGTACAGCCGATACTCGTGATTAAACTCTGTTGGGAAGGCCCGAATGAAGAAGGTGAAGAAGGTGAAGAAAATGTAATGAATTTCGTCTTTCTTCATTTTACAGTTCAGGCGCTGAGCTAGTTGGCTACGCAGTATGTGCAGCATAGTTGTAAACTTACATTCAGAAGAGGGTGGGTTCAAATCTCCACTCATAGCACCGATTTTCCGTAGTTTCTCATTTTCGCCTCAGGGAACTGCTTAGTTAAGGCCATAGCCACACACTTCTCAGTCCTAGTCTTTTTCTACGTTGCTGAAAACTTGTGTGAGTTAGTGCGACCTTAAACCACGAGCAAATAAAAAATAAAATTAACTCAGATGTGTAAGAATTAAAATATCGCTCAAATATACTAGCTAATATGACCTAAAATATTGCAAAACATGATTTAATAATTCAGTAAATACTAGCCTTGAAAAATCGTAACGACAGAATTTAAAAATATGTACTGGATTCTTAAAACTTATTTATTGTTATTGTTCATATTTTTTGAATATATTTATTTACATGCCCAGCTATCAAATAAATTGATGATGCTTGTTGTTTTAAGGGGCCTAACATCGAGGTCGTCGGCCCCTGATTATACGAAATGAGACGAAATGCAATGACAAAATAAAAATACAAAATCCTCCACTGACCAGAATTCAAAACGTGAGGACGAAAAATGAACGGATGGATATGAAGTTAAAACAATCCGCGGAGACGACCCGCAATGCCTCAGTCTCAGAAACTGACGGAAAACAATAGTAATACTGACCAAGGGACTGCTTCTATAGCTCAATACTAAATCGATGATGCTTGCAAGCTAAAGGGGTCCAAAATATAGGTCATCGCACTCTCATAATGGTACTTATCGCTTGGAAAGTAGTACCATGGTATTTGTCATGTTGCGGTACTAATCAAAAGTATCGTAGACTCGCGGTATTCCACACATTATGGTACTACTCACACGTAATGAAATTCGCACAGGTAATACAGACCTATGGTGTTTCACACATAGCGGCGCCATTTACAGGCAACGCAAACCTATGGTTTTCATCACATACGTGTACTAACCACAGGGACTCGTACTATCCCGTGGCGTTCCTTATATAGTGAGTACTAATTTTTTTTTTTTTTTTTTTTTTTTGCTAGGGGCTTTACGTCGCACCGACACAGATAGGTCTTATGGCGACGATGGGATAGGAAAGGTCTAGGAGTTGGAAGGAAGCGGCCGTGGCCTTAATTAAGGTACAGCCCCAGCAAGTGAGTACTAATCATAGGAAAGCCAGAACCCTGGTGTCGCTCATTCAGTGCTACTAATCACAGGTACCGTAAAAGCCTGACCGCACGGTGCTCCTGATTGCTACTAATCACAAACCTATTTCGTACCTAACATAGTGGTACTACGCGCAAGTAATAACGACCCATGGTGTTCCCCGCGTGGTTTTACTAATCACAAGTAGTTTCATGGTTCTAATCCAATCATCCCTTGGTCGGCCCTTTTAGTCGCCTCTCACGACGGGCAGGGGATACCGTGGGTGTATTATTCGTCTGCCTCCCCCACCCACAGGGGGTTGTGTGTTTGGTCCGTGAGAGGTATTTTATTTCCCTCAAGTCCGCCGGCAAGCCGGTTAGGACCCCGCTATCCGCCACCTGGGATGCGTCACGTGGGAGTATCACCTCTCCCCCTGCTACGCCTGCGTAGCAGGTTCGTGGATCAAATAAATAAATTAATACGTGAAGCTACCTACAGTAGTTCTGCCAGTAAAGAAACTTTTTAGTCATCATCATTATCTGTTTACGGTTGTAGTTACCAGGGAACTGTTGGTAAGCCTCTTTCACTCTCGTCTATTCATGTATTCTTGTTCTTCATGACACCATCTAGTAACCTTCCCTTGATTACAGTATCGGCCTTGATCAATCTAACCAACGGGTTCTAGATCTTCCAACCCTCCATTTTCCATCTACCTCTCTTTTCAATTGTATTCGGGCTGTCCCCGTAGGTTCCATTCTCTCCACGTGTCCGAACCACTGCAGTCGTGACGTCCTGATTCTGTCTAGCAAACACTTCATGTCTTTATTCGTTTTAGTTTTCTGGATGTTGGACCTGAGGAATTTCATCTCTGAGGCCTGAAGTCTTGATGGGTCTCTCTGTGAGGGTGCACGTTTCGATATCATGATTCAAGATTGGTATAAAGTAATTGTTGAACATGGTTAGTGTTGCTTTCTTTGCGATCTTTTCATCACAAAGGAGGGTTACAAACAGTTCCCCACATTCATTCTCTAACTCTTCAGTAATATTATTCACTTTCTTAGTACGTATTTACATAGTATTGGAGGTTTCATATTAAGAAAAACAGGATTTAGGAAAGCACACATTTTTAAAAATAATGTTCAATTTTAAAAATGAAGGAATATTTCATATTTTGACTAGTAAAAAGTGTGAAATTTTGAATTTGTCAACCTCTCCGTGTAGCCGCTTGGTCATTCTTCTGTTGCGAGGATAAGTGAGTTAGATCCCAACTGCATGGTGCATTATCTCATCGTCTTAGGGATACGTGAAGTCCATGAAGGAGTGCAAGTGATCACTAGGCACTTCAACGTAGCAATTACTTGCCAACGACCTGCTGAGGTTGATCAGCGGATCCAGCCCCATACCACGTGAAAACACATCACCCCGTTATGGGGCTACCACCAACCTGGGTGCCATCTTTACAACTGGGATCCACGGCTTCATGGCTACCATCTGCTCGAAACAAAAGTGATTCATGGGACCAAGCTACATATCCGCCAATCCTCCAGGGTCGAATTAGCAACGTCGCGCGTCCAAGTGAGTCGCCGTGCCCGGTGTCATAGCCTTAATACTGGCACTCTGGTAGGTATTTTGCTCTCTTATCCCACTGACGTAAGAAAACCGTTGCACTGAACTCCTGGATATGCGTCTCGTACCTCCTGCATTGAATGTGGATGTGATATGAGCTTGTGAGACTTGTCTGTTACCATGGAAAATTCTACCAGACGCCGGTAATCGTGATGATTAATCATCCGTGCTCGGCCACTGCGCTATGCACTGTAGGAGGTAACGCCTTCCATGAGGTATTCCCGATACACCGTCGTTTGAGGTATTTTAAATGTCCGCACAACTTCGACAATGGAATATTCCATCTATCTGACCCTCCACTATCATGCCCCATTCAACGGTAATTTACGTCGTAGTATAAACGACTGTTGTAGCCTCGTCGTTCGCCTGATAAGAACCCTGTCGAGAATTTACGGAACATGATGGAGAGGTTCGTTCGCATCCAAGATCCTGCACCTGAAAGTAGCAGGAATCTGTGGCTAGCTATCTAAACGGCAATGCTCTGAATCTCTCCACAGGTGTTTCTTCCACTTGTGGGATCGCGGCCACGACGATTTGCCGCACTTGGTCGAGCTAGAAGAGGGCTTGCACGGTACTAGACAACAAGCCCATAACCTTTTGGCCTAACTTTCAAATAATATCGAACTATGTATTTCTCCTTTGTGATTTTTACGCAACTACTTGGGGTCGGTACAGTATGTTTGTTAAGCCCAGTTTTATGGCATTTATTTGATAAATAAGTACCTCCTAAATATGCGGAGTATTACCAGATGTTCACTACGGCATGAACACAGAGAACGAAATATGACTTCATCAAAAATTAGATTTACTGTATGGAGCCACTGGAAAAGCATAAAGAGCACGAATTCTACCAAATTTTGTTGATGAAATATGACTTGATTTATATACCCCAAGCTTAATCATCATAACCATCCACTTCCGATCTGACCTTGGGCTGAGAACCTATTAACCATCTGGCGGCGAGTTCTAAATAAATCGAATCTCTAGATCTGTGTCAAGGTTGACTGAAACCTGTTGCCTCCACTTTCCTTGGACTTAGAATAAAATGGTAAATATTCTTTAATTATCTGATCGATCTTTTATTTCCGCACCACCTGCGTGACGATGTTCATTGGTACACACCCCATTGCGCGACAGAGTAGGAGCTGTCTGATTTATTACTGATTAGTCTGTCGTAGCCGTCGCTAACTGTTATGTTGGTGAGTTGGGAAACGTTTGTGCCATTGAATTGCTTCAGCTGAGACGATCACAAGTGCGTGCACCTTCTGTTACAAATAGTGTTTGATGATGATGATGATGATGACGCTTGGTGTTTAAAGGGGCCTAACATTTAGGTCATCGGTCCCTAGTGGTACGAAATATGACATTTTAAAATTCTAAAATTCATTCATTGACCACAACTCTAAAATAATAGTGTTTGGCCCGAGTACAAATACGACCAAAAGGAAGGGTCACATTATCACATACATCTTGATTAGTTATTATTTGGAGGTTTATCTACACTTTGAAAAGAAAAAAAAAGGAGTGCATCTCTATGCATTTATATTGAACTTAAGTGAGAGAATTACCTTAAACGCTACTTGTCACTTTCTTAACATATGATGTATATTAAAAAGCAAACAAGACAAACGTTTTCATACAGAAGACCATAGTAATGCATCAGAACATATTTACTATGATTAACAACTGCGTGCTGATTTAAAGCAAGTGAACAAGCCTGCAGTTTAACGTGACTGTTGATGTCGTGATCATAGCAACAGGACCTCACGTTTCACGTGGATTCCGAACGACAGAGACGCGACTTTTCATTTCAGAAATTTCACATGGTCAGCGAGTTGGATACGCGGTTTGGGCCATGTAGCTGTTAGCTTACATTCCGGAAATAGTGGATTCGAACCCCACTGTTGGCAGCCCTAAAGATGATTTTCCGTGGTTTCCCCATTTTCACATCAGGCAAATGCTAGGGCTGTACCTTAATTAAGGTCACGGCCGCTTCCTTCACAGTCCTAGCCCTTTTTTATAGCATCGTCGTCATAAGACCTTTCTGTGTCGACGCGACGTAATAAAATAGTTTAATAAAAAGGATAGCTCACACACATTGGCTTGGATGTGTGTTGATTTATGATGTAGCCTAGAATGTACTGTATGCAAAATACGCTGAAAGTTAAATATAAATTCACGTGTTTTAAATTCAGACATTATTTATTAACTCGTATTGTTCTTGTTTGTGCGATATTAAGCCTTAAGGCTGGTTTGATCCATAACCGCTTCACCATCCGCTGTCACAGATGCACGCCTGCCGTTTTTACTTAGGCTCTACACAGGAGAAAATGAGCGAATCTGAAGAGAAATCCAGCAATTTCCTCGTTCGTGCTAATAAAATATTAATTAAAACATTAATTGATAACTGATAAGTTCTTCAGTCTGATGAAACTAATTTTGAGTAATACATTTATAAACTACCTGGAAACAATAAACAACTTAATTAAAATGGAATGATATACTTCATTCTCGAAAGAACACCATAAATATTTATGTTCAAATACTTATGAACTTGAAATATGGAACTTATCATAATGAAGTCCTAAGAAGTTTTTAAATAGAAGTATACACAAATGTTGATGTATTTCTAAATATTTGAGTGTGATTTGATTTCATCTGATGATGTTCATTTAAGAACGAAACATGCCATTCTGTTTTAATTAAGTTGTTTCTTTTTTCAAGTATAATACTGTTACCATGTTCTCATTTTCGGGTATTTTAAACATTTATTACTCAATATTAGTTTCGGCAGACTGATGCTTGTTGTTTAAAGGGGCCTAACATCGAGTTCATCGGCCCCTATGGTATGAAATAAGACGAAATGCAATTTAGTGATTGATTGATTGATTGATTGATTAATTGATTAATTGATTGATGTTTGTTGTTTAAAGGGGCCTAACATTGAGGTTATCGGCCCCTAATGGTACGAAATGAGACGAAATGAAATGACAAGTTAAAATTCAAAAATCCTCCACTGACCAGAATTCAAAGCATGAGAACTAAGAATGAACGGATGTATGGAGATGAATTTAAAACGATCAGTAGATCCGACCCACAGTGCCTCACATGCACAGAAGCTGGCACAAAACAATCGTATTACCGACCAGGGATTGCTTCTATAGTACGATGCTGAACCGATTGTGCGTATAGTCGAAACGGGTGCAAAATCCAGGTTGTCAGCCCCTCATAATGGTATTTATCGCTAGGAAAGTAGAAATATACTATGTGTAATGTTGCGGTACTAATCAAAAGTAGCGGAGACTCGCGGTATTCCACACAGTATGGTACTATTCACAGGTAGTGTAATGCGCATTTGTAACACAGACCTATCGTGTTTCGCACATTGCGGCGCTGTTTGCAGGAAACGCAAACCCATGGCGTTCCTCACATAATGGACTAACCACAGGGACCCGTACTATTCCGTGGAATTCCTCACATAGTGGGAACGGAGCATAGGTAAGGCAGAACCATGGTGTCGCTCATCGCATGGTGTCGCTCATATAGGCGTACGAATCACAGGTACTGTAGGACCCCCATCCTGATTCACAAACTGTCGCTACTAATCACAAACCTATTGCGTACGTAACATAGTGGTACTACGCGCAAGTAAATGCAACCCATGGTGTTCCCCGCGTGATAGTACTAATTACAAGTAGTTTCATGGTTCTATATGGATCATCCCTTGGTCGCCCCTTTTAGCCACTTCTTACTACAGGCCGGGGATACCGTGGGTGAATTCTTCGTCTGCCTTCCCCGCCCACAGGGGGTGTGTGTTTGGTCCGCGAGAGGTATTTTATTTCCCTCAAGTCCGCCGGCAAGCCGGTTAGGACCCCCCTAACCGCCACCTGGGACGCGCCACGTGGGAGTATCACCTCTCTTCCTACTACGCCTGCGTAGCAGGTTCGTGGAGTTTCGGCAGACTAAGAACCAAACAGTTATAAATGAACTGAGTTGAAACTGAAGAGATGGCTTCAAATATTACAAAATAAATATTATGCTAATGCTCTCTACTTATACATGGCAAAGTTATTCTGCGTTATCATCAGATAACTGCTCCGTGACACCCACCCACATCAACAATTAATTAAGACTACCGTTGATTTCCAAACCAAAACCAAACACCATGGCACTACAGGCCTTGAAGGTACTTTGCCTAAAAAGCGACCGCTGCTCAACCCGAAGGCCTGCAGATTACGAGGCGTCATCTGGTGAGCACGACGAATCCTCTCGGCCGTTATTTTTGGCTTTCTAGATCGGGGTCGCTATCTCAACGTCAGATAGCTCCGCAATTGTAATCACGTAGGCTGAGTGGACCTCGAACCATCCCTAAGGTCCAGGTAAAAATCCCTGACCTGGCCGGGAATCGAATCGGGGGCCTCCGGGTAAGAGGCACCACGGGGCCGGCACCGTTGATTTCACAGTAAGAAATTATTACCATGAAATTTACGATATGTTGATTATTCATCCAAGTTTCATTGAAATCTGTCAGATCCAACACTAACAATTCCCTTGTCAGAAGATACGTGAGCTGAAATCTCGTAGTTTTACCCAGTTTTTCATGCGTGAGAAATGCTTCTTTTTCTTTGACTTCTCCGTGGGCTGGGTTGAATGGGAGGGAACGTAATCGCTGCATTGTTGCAGACAGTCTTACTGTAAAATGCTCTGCATTGTCATCGGTGTAAGCTGAGAGAAGATGCCATTAGCATCTTAACGAGAACTAGTATCGTCAGATAAGCTCTAGGAAGTAGTCAAACCTACTCAGGTGAATTCTTTTGAAGCTATTTCTCAACAAGGAAGTGATAATGAGAAGATACGGACGTGTCATTTGTGCTGCTAGTTCAGCTGACATCCGACCTGTTGTGACGTAGTCCAAATCTTTAATCCATTGTTCATAAATAATTAAACACTCATCGAATTCATTTTTCAATGGCGTTGTTATCGTAATATGTATAGAATTTTATTTCGGGAAATCCTGATACTTAAATTTTTAACGAGTTCTTTTGATAGAAAATACAGATACGCTTCCAGATGGTTTTGTGGTCACTGCAATAGCCCTATGTGAATAAAAAAGGCATCTTCCGTAAGATTGAATAGCTTTTATTACGCATTAGGGGACTTTAAATTTTCAAGTAAAGATACCTGAGATTCATTCGTGACATGTGTGGATAATAATAATAATAATAATAATAATAATAATAATAATAATAATAATAATAATAATAATAATAATAATAATAATAATAATAATAATCATAATAATAATAACCACCATGCCTTTGCTGGTGAGATGTAGTGTTTACAGTGCACTATGTTTCCTGGTATGGGCTATATCAAATTTGTTACTTTCATTGACCTGTCTCAGTCCCATCCTTGACTTTGACAATATGAAAGTGATTGAGGTATGAGTGATGCTAGTAATACCATTCTTTATGCAGCCAGTCCCTGTTATGAATGGTGTGAAAATATCGCTCATAGGGTCAGTTGGTGCATGCATTTCAGTGGGCTTGGCAGACTGACATGTAATAGCAACGGCTGACTCAGTGAGGAAAGCAACGGGAAACTACTTCACTCCTCATTTCCCTCGTACGCCTCTTCAGTGATGCCTAGGCTATTTATGACAGCTGTTGGCGGAGCTGCAGAGGATCAAACCAGCCTTCGGGCTGAATACCCAACATACAACATATAATAATAATAATAATAATAATAATAATAATAATAATAATAATAATAATAATAATAATAATAATAAATTTCGCTCACCTTAGTATGGTCGCGACTGCCTACTATGTTATACACATAGATTTGGCTTAGTTTTACGGTCGAATGTTCTTCCTGAATCCAAAGGAATGTAATCGTTATTGCGTGTTTCTTTGGTGGTTGGCAGTGTGTTATGTGTATATGAAAATGTGTGTGCAGATCCAGAGGAAATTCACCGACCGGGAATCGAATATAGGACCCTCTGAATGGACGACCACGATGTAGACGTAGGAAACTCCACCAAAGAGATGGGCCAGTAAATAAATAATTTGCAATAATAGCCTAATGTTGTTATTTCTTTAGCTGGAAGCCAAAGACAGGGCTTTGTTGCACTTAAATATTTCAGTAGTAATTAGTAGTAGTAGTAGTAGTAATTTATTGAACATTACAGGCTGTTCGCCCAAGATACATGTTCACATTGCCAGATTACAAGAAACAGAAAAAAAAAGAACCATTAGAATAAACTAAACTAAACAATTATAGACAGATCCATAAACTCACCAACTAAATCTACTGAGCGGTCTCTTACATGGGCGGATGTCCAGTCCACATGTAAGGGCCAACCCTGCAACCCTATAATAATTCTATTAAGTTGCCACTACATGAGACAGAATGAACCATTAAAACAAACGAAACTAAACAATTATAAACAGATCTATAAACACTCCAAATAAATCAACTAAGCGGTCTCTTACATGGGCGGATGACCAGTCCACATGTAAGGGCCAACCCTGCAAAACAGAATAATCATTGAAGCAAACGAAACTGAACAATTATACACAGATCTATAAACACATCCCACTTCTCACATTTCTCCCTTTTACATTTTTCGGGTGGGCCCGTCCCACCCATTCTTTTACGGTTATATCCTGTTCTCCCTTGCCCCTCATTCCTTACCATCCCCTTTACGGTTGTATCCTGGTCTCTCTTGCTCCTCATTAAATATTTCAGTACATCGGAATGCTATCGACCTTAACGTAAATCTATCCCTTTCTTTCGGTAAAACAGGACTAACGACTAAACAGTTTCGCCTCTGTGATCGTCTGTTCATTATACTTGAACTGTTTCTCTAAATGCTTTCACCTTCCGTAAATAAGCAATTTTCGTGTTTTTACATTAAAGTGGGAGCGTTGAAAGAGAAAATATGATGACATTTACAAAAATAGCGGTGGTTTTATAACAGAGTGACTGTGTTACAACCGGCGGTTTTTGAGTCCCACCCACTCCACGTTGGATTGTTTAAATGAAGTCACCTTCTTGTCGAGCGGATACAACGTTAAACTGGCGATCCCATGGCTATGATCGATAATCCGGTAAAACTGTCATCTTGCTTTCAAAAATCAGCTATGAATACAGGCAGAGACCTATAATTGATAATTTTCCTCAGGGAAGCAGATCACGTGGCCACTGAGCGGGCACTAGTACCTGCCCGTGGTGACCACCTCCCCTTCCCCTGGGTCTAATGACTTGTGTATATTGTTTCTCCCCACAGTGTCACAATTAGCTTAGCAGGACCAATTAGTGGGGCTCACAGAGAGAGTGAATTAGCTTGGCTTTTTGTGTGCGACTTCGAACAAATCAGTCGCTGGAATAATAAGAGAAGGGGAGGGGTGGGGGGTATATCTGTTGCCTTCTGCGTGAGGAGTGCAATTACTACGTACTGGACCTGTAACCCTGTGTAGTGGCTCTGGTTGGTCAGTGAAGATCACCCTCCAATAATGAGTTAAGGAAGAGATTTCACCCTCTCCCTCGTGCCCATTCCACTGTGCCTCTGGTCATGACAAAGAGAGGCGAGACATTCTTTTTCGTCGTAACCTCTTGCCCATTAGCTGATTTTGTCACTAATGCCATAATGCGGATTAAGCATAGTTTCCCACCTGATACCATCCTGACACCATCCCTACGTGGAGAAATTTATTCAATGTTGCGTGTTCTTGCGGTGATTAGTGGTGCGATGTGTGTTATGGAAATAAATATATGAGTTACCATATTTCCATGGCACACAGAGGAATAGGAAGCGTATGAGTTGAATGGACATACAAGCAAGATTGAAAGCATGAGTTAAACTAACAAAATCCAATACATTTAATTTATTTATTTTCTACTAAAACTTCAATTTCATAACAAAAAGTTAATAACTTTTGTAAGATTAGGGTTGCTCGATAAATCTTTATATCAGTGCAATAACATAGGAGCTCGTCAACTACCAAAAAATACAAGAGCTAAACATAAGTTTAGCATAAGTTACGAGTAAGCAGGGAAACAGGAAGTAGACTTCAAATCGAATGACATATGCACCTACCAACCTTACGTGTTCGCTCTGTATAGGAAAGGACTCTTCCCTGCTTTGACTAGCGGCGTAACCGCAAGGTAAACACAGCCAGTGCCTGCGCCTCATATTCCCCTCAGTCTTATTTGCCCTGTTATAGTGTGCGGATTGTAGCCTCGTGGTGAACGTGACAACATAATGGCACAACGACGCTATTTCGACCCCATTTTGCAGGGTAGAATACTCGGCTGCCTGGAAGCAGGCCAGATACAGACCGAAGTCGCCGTATCCTTGAATGTGCCACAAAGTATCATTTCCAGGCTTTGGAGACGATTTCGAGACACAGGAGATGTTAGTCGTAGGCCCGTACCAGGTCGACCAAGGGTAAGCACCCTACAGCAGGTCCGATATCTGGCTTTAACCGCCCGACGAATTCGGAGTGCACCTGCAAGACAATTGTCGGCGGAGCTTGCAGCTGTCTCACGTGTTACCGTTTTCCGGCAAACTGTGTACTGGAGGCTCAGAACAGCAGGGTTTGCCCGACGTCCAGCAATGTGCGTCCCGTTCACTCCAGCACAGAGACGGGCCCGTTTACTGTAGAGCCGTCAACATCGAAACTGGACCATGAATGAATGGAGGCATGTGCTCTCCATAGATGATTCCCGCTTCAGTTTGCAGAACGATTCCCGTCACCCATTAATCTGGAGAGAACCGGGTAGCCGATACAACCGCAGGAACATCGTGGAACGGGACCAGTATGGTGGTGGTGGCGTCATGGTGTGGGGCGGCATCATGTTGAATGGCCGTATGGACCTGCACATCTTCATGGGTGGTCCGAGGAACATTGTTAACGCTCGGATATACAACGATGAGGTACTGAGACCAATGTTCGACTCTTCACTGGTGTGGTTGATCCCGACTTCCTCTTAATGGATGATAATGATGATGATGATGATGCTTGTTGTTTTAAGGGGCCTAACATCGAAGGTCATCGGCCCCTAATGGTACGAAATGAAAGAACAAAAATTACAAAGGCATCCACTGAAAAAAAAAATGTCATGAAGAATGAATGGATGGACAGGAACCCAACAAAACACAAAACAAATAAACAAAAACAAAAACCAGTGGATCGGATTCAACAGAGAACGAAAATAACATTATTACCGACCAAGGAACCACTCATAAAGCACAATGATGCTTGGTGTCTAAAGGGGGTGCAAAATCCACGTCTAAGGCCCCACAGAATGGTACATGTCGCGAGTAAAATAGAACCATGGTATGTGTCACGTTGGGGTATTAATCAGAAGTAGCGAGGACTCACGGTGTTCCACAAAAGATGGTACTACTCACAAGTATTGTACTTCGTACAGGTAACGCAGACCTATGGTGTTTCGCACACAATGGCGCCACCCACAGCCAACGCAAACCGATGAGTTTCCTCACCTAGGGTACTAGTCACGGGTGCCGGTCCCAAGGGCCCCGTGGTGTTCCGCACATAGTGAGTACTAATCACAGGCAACGCAGACCCACGATGTCGCTCATATAGTGGTACAACTCACAGGCTACGCCCAGACCCGCGATGTTGCCCACATGGGTACAACGCACGGGTACTGGAATCCACCAGGCCAGGCTTTTTACTGCAACGAATCACAAACATACTTCGTACCATGTTGGTGATACTACTCGCAAGTACATGCAACCCATGGTGTTCCCCGCATGATGGTACGAATCAAGAGTCGTTTCATGGTTCTAATTCATTCATCCCTTGGTCGCCCCTTTTAGTCGCCTCGCACGACAGGCAGGGGATACCGTGGGTGTATTATTCGTCAGCCTCCCCCACCCACAGGGGGTGTGTGTTTGGTCCGCGAGAGGTATTTTATTTCCCTCAAGTCCGCCGGCAAGCCGGTTAGGACCCCCCTATCCGCCACCTGGGACGCGTCACGTGGGAGTATCACCTCTCCCCCTGCTACGCCTGCGTAGCAGGTTCGTGGTGGATGATAATGCCCGACCGCACCGCGCTGCTCTGGTGGATGTATTTCTGGCTGGGGAAGATATTCATCGCATTGACTGGCCAGCGAGGTCTGCGGATTTGAATCCTATAGAAGATACCTGGGATGCATTGGGGAGGCGAATTACATCCCCTCAGCCTCCACCAAGGACCCTCCAAGACGTTCGCATTGCCCTTTCTGAGGAATGGGATCGACTGCCACAAGAGCTCTTGGACCATCTGAAAGAGAGCATACCACGTCGGTGCGAGGCATGTGTGGCCGTTAGTGGTAACCATACACCCTATTAACAGCGTATTTTGTTGTAGAAGACATTGCCAAGTTTTGTTAGTTGTTGCCAAAGGTGTACCTTAACTATTAGAACCTTTCTGACACTGTCTTTTTGGACAAGTTGTGTGACATATGGTGTATGAGTCTGCTTCCGTTTATTCAGCAATCCGTCTGACATTCCTGTCAGGCGGTATGGCCTCGTTTAGTGATTATGCTTAACTTTTGGACACTAGTGTACTAGCTCCTAACGTATATCATAGTCAAGGGAGTAAATTCCAATTTACACTAAGGGATAAACAGAGGCTAGCCTTATATTTCGAGAAGGAGACCCAGTCTCTTATTATACTTTCCAACTTAAGGTACACAACACGTTTAGCAATGTTTTACAAACTCAGTCCCGTAATGGGCTATTGATAGTCTTTCAAATTACATGAATGATACTAAATTCAACGATTATGTTGAAGCAAATAGATCTTAAAACATTTAAGCTTTTTAGGCTCTTCCAATCGTGAAATTACCGGCGTTTCGCCCCAGTGTAGCAGTGGGCTCATCAGTTGGATTTCTACACATTTCCAAGACGCTGGAAGCTAGTGCGCCGTTGAGACACCACTGCAAGCCTCTTATGTAGGACAATGCATTGACGATGCACTAGGGGAAGCATGTGCCTCCACTTGTATAAATGTCTGCCTTTGATCTTTATATCAAAAATAAGGTTCCCAGAAGGAAACTGTAATTTAATTTCATCGATTGCAAATGTTAAAAACATTTAAGCTCTTTAGGAATTTTCATTGGTGAAATTACCAGCGGTTCGCCCCACTGTAACAGTGGGCTCATCATTTGGATTGCTATACCTATCCACGATTGAAAAAGCCTAAAGAGCTTAAATGTTTTTAAAATTTGCAATCGATGAAATTATATTATGGTTTCCTTCTAGGAACCTATTTTTGATACAAATAGATCTTGCTTACTACTAAAATCTACCCTTCGAGAATTTATATACAGAGGCCAAAGGCCTATACTACTTGGCCACATGGAATCGGAATAGGAATAAAAAGGATTCTTTACAATTGGCCGATAACTAATTTGTAAGGAGGCGGAAATCAATATTCCAAAAAGAGAGAACATTCCAATTCTCAGTTGGCTGATGGCCCAGTGAAGCAGAGGCTAATCCCATACTACGTAGTGACTAAGTGGGAGAAACATTTAAGGTCAAAACACGCTAACTCAATTTTTAGATTTACAAAACCTTAGTCACTCAAATCAAATTGAATAGGAGAATTATGAGGGTAACCACTCGCGCTCCCTTACCCTCATCCAACTTCCCATAAGGGATAAGTACTAAGACCAACCTGCATTGTGAAGGAAATCCCTAACAGTTACATTCAAAGAATGTTGCTAAATTCTTCCCACGCACTTGGATAAATTTATTCCACCATACCTTATTAGTTGAAACTCTCTTCAGGCCGAAGACCCTGCCTCCAAGATGTCCGGGAGGGTATCCTCTCTCTCTCTCTCTCTCTCTCTCTCTCTCTCTCTCTCTCTCTCTCTCTCTCCCCTCAGACGATACGCGCATTCAATCAGACAGTAATGCAAAACATAGAGAATTAAAATGCCTCGGCGTATAGAGAGAGGGAGCCAGACCTTTCTAGATATTTACAATCCAGGGATCGGATTGAGCGGCTTACATTAACGAAGAAGGAGCCCCTGATTGGTCAGAAATATTACGTTCAAGCTTACGCCTACAATAGGATGGAGGAATTAGAGGAGGTGGTAGAAGGAGTATGTGCAACTTCGGAACTAAAAGTAATAACAAGATCATGATATAAAGTATACAAACATCGAAATACAAACTTTCTTTTAGGAATACTTAGGATCTTACCCTCAATAGGTCTCTCATATATCAATGGCGGAGCCATCTAACCGTAGAAGGAAAAAGTATTAACATATTTTAAAGTTCAATGTCTTTACCAGAGATGGATATGGTATAGAAGTAGGAATACATAAATATATACACTGTACCCCCTGTACAATATGTATTAAAACGATCACGAACAGCCAGTCTTCGAGGTGGAGGAGTTAACCGGACGCGGCTAAAAACCCCGGCCCGGCCCGAAATTCGACCCGCTCTGCTTGCTTGCTCTCCAGATAAGCTAGCATAATTATACAGAGTATATAAGAATTATATCGACAAAAAATCAAGAATTCCCTTTGGTGCAGTCGGACTGGATGATGATGATGATGCTTGTTGTTTAAAGGGGCCTAACATCGAGGTCGTCGGCCCCTAATGGTACGAAATGAGAAGAAATGGAATGACAAATTAAAAGTCTAAAATTCTCCGCTGACCAGAATAGGGAACATGCATGATCCGGGGTTTTAATTAAAAATATGCTAATCTGATTCAAAATTTCATGCAGAATTCAAAAATGAGATCAGAATGTACAAATAATAACTCCAAACATGATAAAAATCTACGAAAATGTCACGTCACGCAAGTACGCGATCTCATTGGTCTGACGTCATCGTACAGGTTGACTGAATTAGCAGACGAAATAACACATGGTGTGCTGTGAGAAGCAGGATACACTTCGCGTATTTCTACTTTACGTTAGTGTCTAGTATGGTTAAATTCGAGGTCTATACATTGGATAATAATCTGAGTGGTATATTTTAGACTTAAAATGAATCCTGCGCAGGCAGTGAGGCAGAAAACTTGTAAATGGTGTAGAGTTCCGATGTGCAATAGCACATCGCATACCATACCAAACAAATTGTTTATAAATGTTCCAAAGACGCTAAAACTAGGGATAAATGGATTTTGGCGAGCCGGAGAAATGCTGGTGATATATCGGAAAAGTCTACAGTTTATTTTTTTGAAGATTTTAACGTATGATGAATTTGTTTGAATTTTCAAATCACTTTTCCATGTCAGCTGTTCTAGTGGTAAAACTTTAAATTTTAATGTATGATGCTTTATTTAAATGCTTCAATTACATCTTGGAATATGAAAGTAATAAACAGTACATTAAATAATGCTGATTATTAAAGTATTCTCCAAACCTAACCTATGTTTTGGGTGATCCATGTCAAGATAATAAATCAAAGGGGTTATGAACCATTTTGACAGCTCTAATTCTACCAATATATCTTGGCATGGGACAGTTATGTATGTCTTTATTGAAGAGCTTAATTGGTAAAGAAATTTAGGCTATATCTAAATACTCTATAATGTAACAAAGAATAGGCGTGTACATCATGAAAGGAAACAACGTGAATTTAACAAATGTATAACTCTACACAAAACCAATGCTTGTCTGTTGGGGTCTTATAAGTTAACAATGCTCAATTATAATAATTATCATAATATTAATGAAATAAATAACATAATTGCACACAGGTGAAAATAGTGATGTAGGTGTTTAAAATATTATCCAACTTAGCCTAAGTTTCAGGTTATACAAGCCAAGTCAATAAACCGAAGGGTAAAAATACCGCGCGAGTTGGCCGTGCAGTTAGGAGCGCGCAGCTGTGAGCTCGCATCCGGGAGATAGTGGGTTTTGAACCCCACTGCCGGCAGCCCTGAATATGGTTTTCCGTGGTTTCCTATTTTCACACCAGGCAAATGCTGTACCTAAGGCCACGGCCGCTTTGTTCCCATTCCTAGGCCTTTCCTGTCCCATCGTCGCCATAAGACCTATATGTGACGGTGTGACGTAAAGCAAACAGCAAAAAAAAAAACAAAAAAAAAACGTAAAAGTCACAGCACCCAAAGACATTCCTGTATTGAGCGACTAAAATGTCACCAGGACACTTTTCTTTCCTGATATGCTCAGCTTGTTAAAAGCCAAATGTAATTAATGTTATTGGCTTCACGCCCCGCTAACTACTTCTACGATTTTCGGAGACGCCGATGTGCAGGAATTTAGTCCTGCAGGAGTTATTTTACGTGCCAGTAAATCTACCGACACGAGGCTGACGTATTTGAGCACCTTCAACTACCACCGGACTGAACCAGGATCGAACCTGCCAAGTTGGGGTCAGAAGGCCAGCACCTCAACCGTCAGAACCACTCAGCCCAACTTGTGAAAATTAGATGAAGTCATATTTATCTTTATCATGTTTAACTATTTCCCTCCACAAAGATATTTAATTATCTTTCATGGGCCCGGCAAATGGGTAGGCCAGTTGCCCCAACACCACAGAAGCGGACTAGTACTAAAATGCTACCTATATATTTATGTTAGTGCTGAATTCCGATTTCTTACTTTACTAATGCTGAAAGCCCGAAAATGTAATGTTATTCTTTAATAGGGGAATCAGTCTAGAAGGAAATGTTGAAAGTGATGTGAAATCTATCCAGGTTCGTTGTTATCCTAATACTATGGTTTACAGTACATTGCACGTATAGAAGAACGCCACTTACAAACTTGCTTGTTATCCGCTAATTTCTGCGGCCACAAAAGTCACATTTTTCAAGAATGATGACATCTACACATGGTAGATTGTCTGACTGTGCTGTTTTGAACCTTTCTTCTGTCATTTCGAAGTTATTCACGATCATGAATAATAAACAATCGGCTTTTAGCAACGGCTGATGCACAACGGCTGGCAGAGCTCCATGCGGTACTGGATCGTGACGTCACAGCGCGCCGCTTACGTCAGAGGCCGTTTCACTCGCCTTGCGGAAAGGCACTATTAAATATTTTTTTAATGGTAGAAAACAAGGCAACATACCACAATGTAATACGTTTACGTACTATTTCATTGGTGTACTTTTCAAAAAAAATATTTTTGAAAATGATGCATGTTCCCAATTCAAAACGTGAGGACGAAGAATGAATGGAGATGAATTTAAAACAATCAGTGGATGCGACCCGCAATGCCCTACATTCACAGATTCTTACGTAAAACAATATGATTACTGACCAAGGGACTGCTGCTATAGCATAATATTGAATCGATGATGCTTGCAGTCTAAAGGGGGTCCAAAATCCAAGTTATCGCCTCATAACAGTACTTATCGCCAGGAATGTAGAACCATGGTTTTTGTCATGCTGCGGTACTAATCAAAAGTAGCAGAGACTCACGGTATTCCATACATTATTGTACTACTCAGAAGTTATGAAATTCGACATATACTACAAACCTATGGTTTTTCGCACATTGCGGCGCCATTTACAGGCAACGCAACCCTGTAGTGTTCAGCACATAAGAGTACTAACCACAGGGACCTTCCCCTATCCCACGGTGTTCTTCATATAGTGGGTACTAATCATAGGCAAGCCAGAACCATGGTAGCTATCATCCCATGGTCCTGCTCATATGGTGGTACTAATCACAGGTACTGCAAAAGCCGACCGCACGGTGCTCCTGTGTGCTACTAATCACAAACCTATTTGGTACCTAATATAGTGGTACTACGGGCAAGTAAAAGCGACCCATGATGTTCTCCGTGTGGTGGTACTAATCACAAGTAGTTTCATAGTTCTAATAAAATCATCCCTTGGTCGCCCCTTTTAGTCGGCTCTCACGACAGGCAGGGGATACCGTGGGTGTATTCTTCGTCGGCGTCCCCCACCCACAGGGGGTGTGTGTTTGGTCCGCGAGAGGTATTTTATTTCCCTCAAGTCCGCCGGCAAGCCGGTTAGGACCCCCCTATCAGCCACCTGGGACGCGCCACGTGGGAGTATCACCTCTCCCCCCGCTACGCCTGCGTAGCAGGTTCGTGGCATTTTAGATATTACCGACCGTTACTGACCCAGCAGATGAGCGGGGAAACGATCTGGTGCATTCCTTGACTGACAAATGTTTCTTAATTCCAGTGTAGTGTTGTACTGTGTGTGCAGTTACGGCTGCTAATAAAGGAACTGTGGATATTGCCTGTAAGAGACAAGGACAGTCCTGTGCAAATCAAGCGAGGAAAATTTGTATATACCCTCGGAGCATTATCTCTGTCTCCATCATACACCTCACTTCCCCTCCCTCCCCTGCTCTTCTCTTCCCTGAAGCACGGCAGCGGCGAGTTCGTCAATTTGAATCGCGCGCCCGGAAGTAAAAAAAAAACAACACATTTTCTCGAAAAATGTTCTCCGCCAATCCGATTGCACCATCATTCTTAACACAACACGAACAGCATCGCTGTCGGTATACTTCTGATACACCCTGTATATGCATGTTGCGTATTTAGGGCATAGGATTGTTTGATTCTCTACAGCTCCTCCATCAGCTGTCATAGATTGTTCTAAGCGTCACTAAGCATAGTAGAGATATGAGGATCCGGGAGATCGTGGGTTCGAATCCCACTGTCGGCAGCCCTGAAGATGGTTTTCCGTGGCTTCCCATTTGCACACTAGCCAAATGCTGGGGATGTACCATAATTAAGGCCACGGCCGCTTCCTTCCAACTCCTAGGCCTTTCCTATCCCATCGTCGCCATAATACCTATCTGTGTCGGTGCGACGTAAAGCCACTAGCAAAAAAGAAAGATATGAGTAGTGAAGTAGTTCCGGTTGCTTTCTTCATTGAGCCGGAAGTTGCTGTTACATAGCAGTGTGCCAAACTCTCTGAAATACACGCACCAACGGACAATGTGAGCAGCATTTATCTCGGAACGGAAGGGAACAGATAAAATTTCGAGTTTCAGATGATTTAGATTTGTCAAGATGTTACTGTATTACCAATTATGCCAAGTTTTGGAGCGTATTATTATTATTATTATTATTATTATTATTATTATTATTATTATTATTATTATTATTATTATTATTATTATTATTATTATTATTATTATTTCGAAAAATGCTAAGATCTGTCATTACAAAACTCTTGTCAGACCACAGTTTTTGTATGCCTCAGAGACCCTCCTGATGAACAAAAAAGGCACCATGGATGATCTAGAGAAAGCCGAAAGACGTATCCTCAGGAAAATTCATGGACCGAGATTGCTCCCAGATGGAACCTACAGACTTAAATCGAACTCTGAGCTGTATCGACAGTTAGAATCAGCCAATACCAGCATGCGACGTAGGAGGCTTAAGTTCTATGGACACCTACAACGAATGGACAGCAACAGGCTTACCAAGAAGATCTTTTCTTTGGTTAAAAGCTACAAGACTGGAAACTTGTGGCTTAATGAAGTACAGAAGGACTTGGATTCGGCTGGGATTTCAGATATTGATATAGAAGATCGTTCCAAATTTTGTGCTATGGTACAGTCTTGGACCCCACCACCTAGAGTTCCTAGAAGTCGGAAGCCCCTTTCACAGGAGAGAAAGGAGAAATTATCAGCAGGGCTCAAGAGATATTGGGAACAAAGAAGAGCATCGAGGAAGAACTAGTCACCAGCGCTCCTTAGTGGGCTTAAATCAATATTATTATTATTATTATTATTATTATTATTATTATTTCATTTCACCATCTTTGAGGTACGTTGAATCAATCATTTCTCTGCGTGTTGCTCTTCTCTTAGTGACCAGTATTCATTCTTTCTGATTTAGTTTCCTCTCGTATTCCGAGATAATAGGGTTGGCTTTTAATGTAGATACGTCTTCGAACGTTATATGTTCGTCTTTAGTTATTACTTTAGCTGTTCGATCGAATAGTGAAATTTCTGTAACTTTTTACTCTACTAGGTCTTTTTCAGTTTCTTTCAACCAGTTGGGTTTTGTTTTGTGGTTGTGGAAGAAGTCAAAGAATTGTGTGGTTAATCTATTAGAGTTCATTCTGAGAAGATGACGGTAAAAATCAGTCCTTCCTTTTCGTGTAGTATCGGAGAGTTTTTCAGTGTTCTTGTAGAGAGTTTCAATCTTGATGAATATTGTCTTATCATCCTGAATTTTTGTGTCCTGTGGTCTTTCTTACAATTTTCGTTTCATTTAGCTCGAGTTTCTCCATTTGGACTTTGAAATTCATATTTAGTGTTTCAGCTGCATCTATTATCACTAAAACCTTATTTTCGATTGTGGGGCATTACTGGACCAATGTCCTCCCAGAAGATATTTTTTCCCCCCACTCCGGATGTTCCGTCCTTTACGCTGCTCCTGGTCATGACAGATGATTTTTAAACACACGACGTCACAACAAGGACTTAAGAGGAACGACTATGCTTTGTCTGCGTCCTCAGTCTTCTGATTACACATTTACTAATATTCTATTGTGATGTAGGTTCACCAGATGTGAGTGAGGAAGGGGAAGAGCTATTCCCAGAGGTTTTTCCCTCCATCAAGCATACTAATCCTGGATATCGGACTGCCATCTGTGTTACAATGAATACATGCCTCCCACCCTCTGTAGATGTCTCGCAACTGGTGGTTTGTGAAGAGGGGAAAATGTTTCTCACTGGAGCTATGTTAGCCGTCTGCATGTCCTTTCTTTATTTATTATTCTCTCAACCCTCCTTGTAAACGGTAGTTCTTAAAATAATACAAGCAGTCGAGAAAAAAGGGCAGATTTACACTTTTACTTTGCAGTGAAATTCCCCTTTCTCCCTATTTTGTAAAAAACTAAAAACATTGTTCTTAATGACCTCAGTAGCGAAGTCATCAGGACGTAGTTCTTCTGTTCGCAATGTAGCAGGTTCGCTTCCGGCGTAGTTTGGTGTATTTTTAAGGGCATATAAATGTGATTTGTTGGCGGTGTTGGTTTCAGCATGTTAGGAAATTATGTGACACAATATTTCGACACTCTGGCTTCAGTTAAAATCGATCACAATAGAATAGACGTTAAAAATACAACAATAATTAAAAAATTCTTCTTTCTCTTATCATCATTTCCTCTCCTTAAAATTTATTACTAATTGCAAAATATAACGTAATCTAACGTATATTCACAAGTCTTAGGACAAGTACGATTGACATATATGTGCGTGTGTGTGTCCAACCCTTGTCCCGTTTCTCTTTGGGGTTGGGTATAAAGTGATGTAAATTTTCATAGCAAGTCGTACGGTCGGATTCCCTTCGTGACGTCAATCTAATCACAGGAGTTAATGAGATGAAATGAATGGTGTGATGTGTGGTAGTACGGAGGGGGGTGAAACCCGCTGCTGGCACATGGTCTACTCCTGTTGAATAGTACAAAGGGGTCTGCTCAAGGCTTAAAGTGTCCATCTGACGGAAGAATCTCTATCAATAGTGTTATATGACCTCACTACAAATGAGCACTGCGGAGAAGTTTGGAATTGAATCCAGGCGTTCGGCACGCAATCTAGTAATTAGAAATTGTATACTACCTACTTACCCTTCCGGCCAACATTCTGATGGTGAAATTTTTTTCGACAAACGGAGTCGAGTCGGCTAAACCACGGTATCAGACTACATGGACTTCACGCCTTAACAGTCACGGCCACCAACTGGGCTCACATGTACTGTATGATTGAAATGTACGTCAAAAATCAAATGTATTGATTTTTCTAGACTATTGATCTCGGGATGTACAGTTTTGCCTGAAATCCGAACTACAAGGACGTGTCTGAGTATGTTTTGAAATTCTCACATGCGCTGACTGAGATTGACATCTTGGCTGAGTTGGTGAGAAGGCAATATCTGAAATACTGATTTTAATATCTTAATCCCTGTATTCCATTTCAATCTCTACGATATTAATTTGGTCGCTAGCTTTAAACATTGCCACTAGCAATAAGAGTAGGCTAAGTCGTTTCTATAGACCAGAGAGCTTACTTCCGTTCTATAGACCAGAGAGCTTACTTCCGAGAGAGTCATACGGTTCAGGTCGCGCAGCCGAGAGCTTTCATTCGGGAAATACTGGGTTCGAACCCCACTGTCGGCACCCCTCAAGATGTTTTCCAGTGGTTTGCCATTTTCACACCATGCAGATGCTGGGGATGTATTTTAATTAAGGTCGCAGCCACTTCCTTCCCACTCCTAGCCTTTTCCTATCCCATCGTTGCCTTAAAACGTATCTGAGTCGGTGCGACACAAAGCAGATTGCAATAAAAACCATAACAATCCACAGTCCTTGCCCTTCAGGCAAGCAACTGAATGTTGAAAATATCCTAGGAATATGAGCTACGAATGTTCCGTAAATAAAATATAATAAAGTATGATAATATATTCTTTATTTCTAAAAAAATTAAAACGCTTTTCTTGATCAACGTTATCCGGTCGATCAGATTAGTAGTTCGCATTTTTCTACCATTACGAGTGCTAATGTATGTCAATGCAGAGTTTCACTTACGCTCTTATAACTACATTCGGTGTGGACATTTTTTCAGAAAATCAAAACGTTCCTGAGGGTATTGAACCAAGGAACACATTACAGAAATAATTATGTTACGTTAATTTGGATAGAATTTTAATAAAAAAAAGAAAAGAAAATGATTTTCGAAATGTGTTTCATTAAAGTTTGATAGAGCTATCCAAGACTCACAATTTGAAATCTTCTCGGGTCCTTTAGCCCTTCAACTTTCGGTACAATTGAGGAAATTGCTTAATTTTCATCTGCCAGGAATTTTTTTCAACATTCAAAAGAGTATAACAGTAATGTTCTGAAAAGTACTGTGCATGTTTTGTTTTCCCATTTCAAGAGTACGTCTGGAATAATGTATTGAACATCTTCCGAAAAGTACAAAATCAAAGGAATAAACATGGAAGGATGGAAAATGAGAAGAAACCACAATGCTAGTGGAGAGAATAAGGCAAATGGAAGAGATCGACATTTACGACTTCCTGGGAGCGTTCTCGCGGTCCAATACGGCGCAAGCCGCTCCATTAATAGCCACGGCTCTCATGGCTGTGGTCGTTAGCTGGCTGTGTCGCTAGTCCATTTTCGTCAGTGCTTACTCCTCACGTCGAGACAGATGGTTATCATGTTATCGCACGAGCTATTTCGGTTGTCCTTACGTGCCAGCTTCACGGTATAAGCAAATCTATTCCCTTTGATGATGATGATGATGATGATGATGATGATGATGATGATGACGACGACGTTTGTCGCTTAAAATGATGATGATGATGATGATGCTTGTTGTTTAAAGGGGCCTAACATCGAGGTCATCGGTCCCTAATGGTACGAAATGAAATAACAAAAAATTCAAATACATCCACTGACCAAAATAAAATAAAATAAATTGTCATGAAGAATGAATGGATGGACATGAACCCTACAAAAAAAAAAAAAAGTGCATCAGACTCAAAAAGAAGCTCGTTAATTAGAGTATTACTGACTAAGGAACCATTTATAAAGCACAATGATGCTTGATGTCTGAATGGGTGCTAAATTCACGTCTAAGGCCCCACAGAATGGTACATATCGCGAGTAAAGTATAACCATGGTATTTGTCATTTTGGGGTACTGATCAAAAGTAGCGAAGACTCACGGTGGTCCACACAAGATGGTAGTATTCACAAGTATTGCAATTCGTACAGGGAACTCAGACCTATGGTGTTTCTCACACAATGGCGCCACCCATAGCCAACGCAAACCGGTAAGGTTCCTCACCTAGGTGTACTAGTCACGGGCGCCGGTATTCCCGTGGTGTTCCTCACATAGTGGGTACCAATCACAGGCAACGTTGACCCACGGTGCCGCTCATATAGCGGTACAACTCACAGGCTACGCCCAGACCCGCGGGGTTGCTCACATGGGTACGACGCACGGGTACTGGAATCCACCAGGCCAGGCTTTTTACTGCAACTAATCACAAACCTATTTCGTACCAATTTAGTGATACTACTCGCAAGTACATGCAACCCATGGTGTTCCCCGCATGATGGTACGAATCAAGAGTAGTTTCATGGTTCTAATTCAATCATCACTTGGTCGTCCCATGTAGTCGCCTCTTACGACAGGCAGGGGATACCGCAGGTGTATTCTACATGTGCGTCCCCCACCCGCAGTGGGTAGTGTGTTTGGTCCGCGAGAGGTATTTTATTTTCCTCAAGTCCGCCGGCAAGCCGGTTAGGACCCCCCTATCCACAACCTGGGACGCGCCACGTGGGAGTATCACCTCTCCCCCTGCTATGCCTGCGTAGCAGGTTCGTGGTATCGTTTAAAATTTCCTAACAGCTAGGACATAGGTCGCTAATGGTACGAGGTGCAAAAAATAAAATTTAAAACTTCAAAATATATCCGCTGACTAGAATCTAAAACAAATGAGAGTGGTACTAATCACGGGTAACGTAGACTCATGATGTTTCTCGCATAGTGGTACTGACCGCAGGTAATCTAGATCCATGTTATGTCACACACAACGGCACCACTCGCAGATAACACAAATCCATAGTGTTTCGCACAAAAAGGTACTGCTCTCAGGTAACGCAGACCCATGGTTTTCCCTAATTACTAATTACGGCCGCCAGCCAAACCCGTGGTGTTTCTCACACAGTAGTACTAACCATAGGCAACGTAGACCGATGGTGTTTTTTATAAAGTGATACTACGCTTAGATGACGCAGACCGATTCTTCACACAGTGGAACCGACTAGTGGAAAACACACGATGACATTTGACACAAGCAACTCCCAGACCCGTAGTGTTCCTCATATAATGGTACTGCTATATAACGTAGACCCATGTTTTTCCTCGCATGGTAGTGATAGTCGTAAGCTGATGATGATGGTGATGATGATTGTTGTTTAAAGGGGCCTAACATCGAGGTCATCGGCCCGTAATGGTACGAAATGAGACGAAATGGAATGACAAATTAAAAGTCTAAAATTTTCCACTGACCAGAATTCAAAGCGTGAGAACGAAGAATGAATGGATGGAAATGAATGTAAAACAATCAGTGGATGCGACCCGTAACGCTTTACATTCACACAAACTGACGTACAAGGATAGGATTATTGACCAAGGGACGGCTGCTATAGCATAACACTGAAACGATCTAGTCGTAAGCAACGTCGACCCGTGGTGTTTCTCGCGTAATGGTACTTATCGCAAGTAGTTTCATGGTTCTGAAGTCATCATTCCTTGGTCGCCCCTTTTAGTCGTCTCTTACGAGAGGCAGTGGATACCGTGGGTGTATTCTTCGTTAAATAGATTAAATAGGTTAAATATATTTTCTCCTAAGAGAAAAATATTTCCTTAACATCTATTCTAATTGTTAACGCAGTCAAGAAGGAAAGCAAAGCAATCGATGCGCTACTTTCCAGATCGAAAGTTACAAACAAAATTCTCTGCTGTGGGAAAAATGTATTTCCTGTCGTGGGAAGTTCTTGATATGTTTCAGTTGCGAGTTTCTGGGACAAAGCGAATAAATTTCAATGAAGTTCAAACAAATGAAGCAGGCAGTACTGCAAGTTTGTCACCGTGACAGAAGATCAATACATAACTTTAAAGCACTTCTATTGTCAATAATATACGCACTTCTTCACTTTACAGAGCATGGCGTGACCAGCTCCTTGAAAATTTCAGTAGTTGTGGGATACTAATGTAGCCACTTAACGTTTTTACGTTACAAGAGGCAAAAATTATCTCTAAAGCCAATCCACTAAGCCTGGTCCTGGATTTTTCGACACCTTCTCAATTAGGAACTGATTGTCCAAGGTCCCGAAGTATCTTGTTCGAAACGGCATTATATCGCGGTTTCAAAGATATTCTAGAGACCAAAACAATGTACGTGTTGATCCAGTAGGGGTGCTGATATTTTATTTTAGAATAATGAATAGTTTGTAGATTTGGTCCTGTTTCGTGACGCCGACACCATATGGAGGGTTATAACAATCATTGGGTGTTCCTGTGGTGGTTGGTGAAGTGGTGTGTTTTGTCTTTATGACGAGCAGTGAGCGAGTCACAGAAATTAGTAATATGATGTTGAAATCCACAATATTGCCGGTAATCGAACCCGGGATCGTCGAAACAAAAGGTATCTATGCTCACCATTCAGCCGAGAGGGTGGACTCTTATTCCTCACAAATCTCAAACTGAAATAAAATTATTATTAGTATTATTTAATCAGTTTGCCGCTCAGGGTTGGTTTTTCCTTCGGACTCAGCGAGGGATCCCACCTCTACCGTCTCAAGGGCAATGTCCTGGAGCGTGAGACATTTTGTCGTGTTTACAACTGGTGAGGAGGACCAGTACATCGCCCACGCGGCCTCACCTGCTATGCTGAGCAGGGGCTTTGTGGGGTGTGGGAATATTGGAAGGGATAGACAAGGAAGTGGGAAGGAAGCGGCCGTACTATGCCGGCATTTGCCTGGAGGAAAACTGGGAAACCACGGGAAATCACGTCGAGGATGGCTGAGGTAGGAATAGAACCCCATCTACTCAGTTGATCACTCGAGGCTTAGTGGACCCCGTTCCAGTTCTCGTACAACTTTTCAAATTCCGTGGCCGAGCCGGGAATCGAACCCGAGCCTTCGAGGGTGGCTGCTAATCACACTAAAAGGTCAAAATCATCCACTGACCAAAATACAAAAAAATGTCATGAAGAATGAATGGATGGACGTGAACCACTACACCACAGAAACGGACACTGAAATAAAAGTTTTAACGTCATAACATCACCTTTCTCCTCCGCTTTCTTCACACGCTAGTATGGTAACGGAATAAATGGTTTTTGCTATTTGCTTCACGTCGCACCGACATAGATAGGTCTTATGGCGACCGTGGGACAGAAAAGGCCTAGGACTGGGAAGGAAGCGGCCGTGGCCTTAATTAAGGTACAGCGCCAGCATTTGCCTTGTGTGAATATGGAAAACCACGCAAAAACATCTTCAGGGCTGCCGACAGTGGGGCTCGAACCCACTATTTCCCGGATGCGAGCTCACAGCTGTGCGCCCCTAACCGCACGGCCAACTCGCCGGGTTTAAATGGTTTTGGCCTAGTTTTACAGTCGGATGCCCTTCCTGATGATGATGATGATCATGATGATGATGATGATTATGTTTGTTGTTTAAACGGGCCTAACGTCGAGGTCATAGGCCCCTAATGTTACGAAATGAAATGACAAAAAGGTCAAAATCATCCACTGACCAAAATACAAAAAAATGTCATGAAGAATGAATGGATGGACGTGAACCTCCAAAAAACAAAACAAAAACAGAACAAAAAACCAGTGGATCCGACACAAAAAAGACCATATTCTAAATAATAGTATTACTGGCCAAGGGACCACTTATAATGCACAATCCTGAATCGAGGATGCTTGATGTCTAGAGGCATGATTTTTTCGCATTAACTATAAGCGCGACAAAAAAAAATTTTTTTTGGAAGCGATTTTGACATATCTTAATGAATTATATGATTCTAGTCAAGAAATTTGTGATTTTGTTTTCGCGAATTACAGCGAATTAAAGCGAAAAGGACAGTTTAAAGCGAAATTTACTTATTTTGCGATATGTACGAAAATGCAGCGAATTTCATGGAAAATAACGAGCATGATATTGTATTCCAATATTACGTATGTAAAGGGAAATAGAAGACAGAATAAGGATTTCTCATTTTGACAGAAATATCTCTTCGTTTTAATATTCTATAAAATCCCTTAATAGTATGGCCATCATATAAGGTGAAAGCTACGGCCATATAGGGTGAAAGGGTAATTGTGTTATGTAATCTTGATTAGGCTATATTATAGTTCTAATCAAGGTTACATAAGGAATAATGAATGGTTATCAATATTGTTTATCTTTCTCTTTCACATAAATGATTCACAAATCGAATGAATTAAACTTATTATGAATAATTTTAGGAATGATTAAAGCGAAATTGAAGCGACTGTATCAGCCGTATTTCGCGAAATAACATGAAACATTGTTTCCTTTTCGCGAAATCGAACATAAATTAATGCGAAAAATCATGCACCTATTGATGTCTAAAGGGATCTAAAATCTAGGTCAAAGGCCCTTCAGAATGGTATCTTATCGCTAGTAAAGTAGAACCATGGTATTTGTTATGTTGGGGTACTAATCAAAAGTAGCGAAGACTCACGGTGTTCCACACATGATGGTACTACTCACAAGTATTGTACGTCGTACAGGTAACGCAGACCTATGGTGTTTCTCACACAGTGGCGCCAATCATAGCCAACGCAAACCGATGATGTTCCTCACCTACAGTAGATTTACTGGTCACGGGCGCCGGTATTTCCGTGGTGTTCCTCACATCGTGGGGACTAATCACAGGCAATGCAGACCCACGGTGTCGCTCATATAGTGGTACAACTCACAGACAACGCCCAGACCCGCGGTGTTGCTCACATGGGAAGACTCACGGGTACTGGAAACACACAGGAGAACCAACTCATTGCTGCTACTAATCACAAACCTGTTTCGTATATAATATTGTGGTACTACTCGCCCATGGTGTTCTCCGCGTGATGGTACGAATGAAATGTAGTTTCATGGTTCTAATTCAATCATCCCTTGGTCGCCTCTTTTAGTCGCCTCTCACGACAGGCAGGGGATATCGTGGGTGTATTTTTCGTCTGCGTCCCCCACCCACAGGGGTAGAGTGAGAGAAAACAGAAGAAGAAGTAAGGGATCCGTCACTTCGAAAAATGAAGTAACTGACAATGAAAGGCAAGAGCCACGAAGGGCGTGAAAATGAAAGACTCCCTAAGCCTCGAATGCTCTAATACCGTCGGGGTCGGAAAGGAACAAGAGTTGACCAAGGGAGGTCGGACAGGACAGACGAAAGTGAGGAGCCTGGCACAAGTAAGTGGAAGCAATGCCAAGACTCAGCTAAGGGCCCCGTGGTCGCCAATCCACACTCCCAAGTTGAGAGCCCCTTAGGCCCCTTGTAGTCGCCTATTACGACAGGCAGGGGATACCGCGGGTGTATTCTACATGTGCGTCCCCCACCCGCAGGGGGTAGTGTGTTTGGTCCGCGAGAGGTATTTTATTTCCCTCAAGTCCGCCGGCAAGCCGGTTAGGAACCCCCTATCCGCCACCTGGGACGCGCCACGTGGGAGTATCACCTCTTCCCCTGCTACGCCAGTAGGTTCGTGTACCAAACCTTTGTGGAGATTTTTTCTACAAGTGGTTTTACGTCGCACGGATACAGATATGTTCGATGGGCTAGTAGTAGAAAGGGAGCGATCTTAGCCTTAAGTAAGGTACAGCCCCAGCATTTGTGAAAATTGGAAACCACGGAAAATCATGTTTAGGACTGCCGACAGTGGAGTTCGAACCCACTATCTCGCAAATGCAAGCTCACAGCTGTGTGCCTCTAACCCCATGGCCAACTCGCCCGGTGAGTGATGTACTGACTATGGCATGTTTCTGCAGTGGTTGGTAGTATGATATGTTGTGTGTGTGTATATTAAACCCAAATAGCCAGTCCCCGAGTCATAACGATTAACCACTTGCAGCTAAAATCCCCGACCCGGCGGGCTATCGAACGCGGGATACTCAGAACCGAAGCCTTCGATGCTGACCATTCGTAGAAGGAGATGGATACATTACATAATTACCTAAACACTGGAACTACGGAATTTGTAAGTAAGCTTCTTATTGCATTTTACTCTCTCTAGTACGTTTCAAAACGTCCTTGACGAAATTCATTGAATTGCTTTTGTAGAGGGAATGGGGATTTCCTTGTTCTATCTGTTACTACACTCAAAAAATTCCTCGTGTGGCTGGATAACATGTGGCATATCACTCAGTGACAGACCGTCTGGACAAGACACATACTGGGGTGGGGGTAAAATAATATGCTGCTGATGATGATGATGATGCTTGTTGTTTAAGGGAGCCTAACATCTAGGTCATCGGCCCCTAATGGTACGAGGTGAAACGAAATAACGATTATAATTTTAAAATGTACCCACTGGTTATAGGTCCTAAATTAAAATAAACGGTGTTGAAAACTGATTGTCTGTCTGTCTGTTAGGTCATCAGCCCAGAGGCTGGTTGGATCCTCAAATAGCACCACCAAAGGTTATGCGATTATAAGGAAACCGCAAAACCAATGGCAGCACCAAAATGAGGCGCACTAGGCAAGACGAGGAGTGAGGTAGTTTGCCATTGCTTTCCTCACTGGGTCAGAAAGTGCTATTGCAGCACGACTGACCCTATGAGCAACACCTTTCGTAACACTCAGATGCACTAGTCGTGCTCTGAATGTCATTACTCAGCACCACCTATACCCCAGCAGCTACCATATTGTCACAGCCATGGATGTTGACCTGGGACTTCGGTGAAAGCTACACTTAACTCTGGCCTTTGCCAAGAGATCGATACAGAAGTATTGTATCCATCAAGAAATGGCAGCAGTCAAGAAAATTGATTATGAGGTAAAAATAATCAGTGGATCTAATGCCCAATGCCTTATTTTCTGAAAAAAATAATAGAAAATATAGATTACGGTAGGATAAGCAATTGCCTTGGCGTGCAGTAATATACATTATTCAAATTAATATTTAAAAAACACATTAAAATATAAAAACACAGACTAAAACAGAGTCTATAGAATAAAACGTAATAAACAATAATACAAACATTAATAGGAAATACTATGTCCATATACGATAAAACAGCCCACTATCCCCAATAAAACGGATGACGTCTGCTGACTGCTCGTCATCTCGTGGGGGGAGGATAAACCTGGCTCAGAAATATTTACAATAGAACTGACGTGGGACTCACCCTTGTTAATTAACTTCAGAGAAGATGCTGAAAAATGCATTATCTCTAGAAATGAAAAAAAAACCGAGGATCCAAAAATCCTGACTCCACTTTACTCAGAAACCACCGTGAGAACTCAACACGCGAAGGTTCGTCTGCACGCTTTAAGGCATGCACAACAGTAAATTTGTAAGGATACAGTTGCAGGTGCTTTTTGTGAATCTTTGGACACGACCATTTCTTAATTGCCACTTGCACAGAAGAACGGTGTTGAGATTTTATCGGACTTCGCTTCAGGCTTTCCTTCACTCGAGTAATGCTTTCTGGTGTTCGAACTCGTTACTGATAGCAACGTTTTTCATTCGCTACAGAGTCCGTGTCACGCCTTTTTGACAGTAAGTTTTGCATTGCAGACTTTGCAGGAGGTTTTGCCAAAACACTTCCAGTCTTAAACTCTTCCGCAAAGAGTTCCGCACAGGTTTTCCCCGAATCGTGCTTCGTATAACACTCGACCATGAACACGCGCTGTTTTATCGTGAGCACTCTTGTGTGTTGCATTCAACTGCTCGCTAAACACGTCTGCTCTCCACTCACTCACACACACGAAATGACACAGCGACGTATTTGGGGCAGAGCATGCGGAAAATGCGCTGGCGCAGATATGTGGCAGCAACCAATTGGTGCATTGAAATCATCTTAAAACTTAAACACTGTCGGTAAAGTGCCTGTTGTTATTATAATAAGCACATCTTTGAAGAATCCTGACACACGAGCGGCCGAGGAGATCGTGATGCGGAAACATACCTGAAATACGAGCACAAGGAATTATTATTATACCTCGAAATCACGTCTTCCTTGTTCTATAGTCTATTCAACAAGTAAGAATTAAGAATCGCGTGTGTGTGGTTTCTGATAACTAACGAGTTCACATTTAATGAATTCTCCGGATGTAGAACTCACGTTTCATGTCTGATAGCCATCGTGTTCGCTAATGACCTAAGTCGTTGCAACTTATGCGGGGCGGTTCAGTTGGAAAGCGCGGAAATAACACAGTACAATCCACAGCATTCTGAACACCGCAAAGTAAGTAACACGCCCAGGTTTTTAAAATTAATCTATACTCGATAGGAAATGAAATGGCATATGGCTTTTAGTGCCGGGAGTGTCCGAGGACATGTTCGGCTCGCCAAGTTCAGGTCTTTTGATTTGACACCCTAAGGCGACCTGCGCGTCGTGATAAGGATGGAATGATGATGAAGACGACACATACACTCAGCCCCTGTGCCAGCGGAATTAACCAAGGATGGTTAAAATTCCCGACCCTACCAGTAATTGAACCCGGGACCTCTGTGACCGAAGACTAGCAACGCTAACCATTTAGCAATAGAGCCACACATTCGATAGGAAATATCACGTAAAAGACCACATGACGATCTCACAAACTGTAGTTTGAATCTAAGTGTTGGTGGCGAACAAGTAGGCAACGATCTTCTATTAACATTAGTGAAGGGAAAAGGTCCGACACTTCGAAGACTGAAGATAATTTCAAAAAAAAACAAAAAAAAAAACAGGGAGGACCACGAAGGGCGTGAAAATGAAAGACTTCCTAAGCCTCGCAAACCTCATGCCGTCAGGCTCGAAAAAAAACAAGAGTTGACCAAAGGAGGTCGGCAGAAAAGATGACGACGAGGAGTTTGACAAGAAATATCGGTCTCAGCTAGATAACTTATGGTCGCTAACCCAGGTCCCAAAATGAAGCTCCTGGGTCTTCATTTTTAGTTGCATTTTACGAAAAGCAGGGGCTACCATGGACGTATTGTTCCACCCCCACTCACAGAGGGTAGTTTGAATCCAAAAGCATTATTTTACGTACACTTTACGCTGATATGAAAGTATATTTCATTCAGGACGAGGAACAACGACCTGTGCAAGTTTCATTCTATAGCACAACCCATATTATAACTGAATTAACACACAAGACAAGTGTTTAAACGTCACATGGACTCGTTCAGCTGTTTTGGTGACGATGGGAAAGGAAAGGGTTACTGCAGCCTCAGCATTTGCCTTGTGTGAAAATGGGAAACCACGGAATGCCATTCATTTTGAGGATTGCCGACGGTGGGTTTTTTAACCCACCATCTCCCGATTTCAAGCTCCAAGGTGCGCCTCTTTAATTGCTATAGATTTAAAAAACGGCCGGGTGTCGAAATTTATCTCGAAAGTATTCGTTAACCTTAACCATTAATATATTTGAAACCGAGTTCTCTGTTCTCTGGCCTGAAAGTAAGGTACCCCATTGTGGTTAATGACCTTTCTGCGATGTTTGTGGTTAATGACCTTTCTGCGATGTTTGCGCAACAACAAGGATATTATAGAGCTTCATTTCTCTTTAGCAAGGCTGTGATCTTCCTTCGACAGAAGTTCCCTAATCTCTCACCTGCCGCAAGAGCATCTCATAAACATTGCCTGGCACGTCTTACTGGGAATCCCCTAATCTCTGAGCTGCAGCTCGGATTTAGTGGGCTGCATCTCGAGTGAGTGACGATATTGCTCTAAGAAGATTTCCTTGCCTCGCCTCAGCTCAACCTTGCACTCTAGCTCGCCGAAGAGAATATGATCCGTCTTTAGCGGCTACAAATCTCCATAATAAATACCTCGCTGGGAGAACATTCGTGGAGTAGCCGAAAAATGGGATGGAGGGCGGAAAATTGTCGTGACAAGCATATCAATGGAAATCGGCGGTGAATACATCTATACCTTATGTCAGGTCTATCCAACGCGGCGCCCGTCGCATATTTTTTAATACCCTCAGCATTCAGATGTAATTGTACCAACTTTGATGATGATGCTTGTTGTTTAAAGGGGCCTAAAATCTAGGTCATCGGCCCCTAAAGGTACGAAATGAGACGAAATGGTATGGCAATTTAAAAATCCATAATCCTCCACTGACCAGAATTCGAAAACGTGAGGACGAAGAATGGCTGTCTGTCTGTCTGTCTGTCTGTCTGTCTGTCTGTCATCAGCCCAGAGGCTGGTTGGATCCTCAAATAACACCACCAAAGGTTATGCGGTTATAAGGAAACCCCAAAAACCAATGGCAGCACCAAAATGTTGCCTACTAGGCAAGATGAGGAGTGCGGTAGTTTGCCATTGCTTTCCTCACTGGGTCAGAAAGTACTATTGCAGCACGACTGACCCCATGAGCAGCACCTTTCATAACACTCAGATGCACTAGTCATGATCTGAACGTCATTACTCAGCAGTACCCATACCCCAGCAACTTCCATATTGTCACAGGCATGGATGTTGACTGGCACTTAGGTGGAAGCTACACTTTACTCTGGCCTGTGCCAAGAGATGGGAATGGATGGATATGAAGTTAAAACAATCAGTGGATCCGCAATGCCCCACATTCCCAGGAACTAGCGTTAAACAACAGTATTACTGACCAAGGGACTGCTTCTAAAGCACAATACTGACTCGATGATGCTTGTAGTCGAAACGGGTCCAAAATCCAGGTCGTCGGCCCCTCATAATGGTACTTATCGCTAGGAAAATAGAACCATGCTATGTGTTATGGTTGCGGTACTAATCAAAACTAGCGTAGACTCGCGGTATTCCACCACATTATGGTACTACGCACAGGTAATGAAATTCGCCCATGTAACACAGACCTATGGCGTTCCTCATATAAGTGGACTAAACACAGGGACCTGCACTATCCCGTGGTGTTCCGCACAGAGTGGGTACAAAGCATAGACAAGGCAGAACCATGGTGTCGCTAATTCCGTGGTGTTGATCATATAGGGGTACGAATCACAGATACTTTAGAAGCCGGCAACGCAGTCTATTGCTACTAATGACAAACCTATTGTGTACCTAACATAGTGGTACTACGCGCAAGTATAAGTGACCCATGGTGTTCCTCGCGTGGTGGTACAAATCACAAGTAGTATCATGGTTCTGATTTTATCATCCCTTGGTCGCCCCTTTTAGTCGCCTCTTACGACAGGCAGGGGATATCGTGGGTGTATTCTTAGTCTGTGTCCCTCACGCACAGAGGGTAGTGTGTTTAGTCCGCGAGAGGTATTTTATTACCCTCAAGCTCGTCGGCAAGCCGGTTAGGACCCCCCTATCCGCCACCTGGGACGCGCCGAGTGGGAGTATCGCCTCTCCCGCAGCTATGTCAGCGTAGTAGGTTCGTGGTGTACCAACTTTAACCATAGCTAACATTTTAGGTTTACTTTATTTTTACACAATTTCCTTTACGTCGCAGCGACACAGATGGGTCTTACGGCGGCGATGGGATGGGAAAGGGCTAGAAATGGGAAGGAAGCGGCCTTGACCTTAATTAAGGTACAGCCCCAGCGTTGCCTGGTGTGAAATTGGGAAACAACTGAAAACTATCTTCAGGGCTGCGACAGTGGTGTTGGAACGTACTTCACAGATGCGCGTCCCTAACCGCACGGCCAACTCGCCCGATAGGTTTGTTTTTGAATATACAAGTAATGGTTAAATTTTTCCCTGACATTCCCACAATTATTGTGATTCACTTCTATCTCTTCTTAGTTTTACCTTTCTTTATTCCACAAGCCACACCCTCTGTACTTGTTAGTCCCTACTTCCTGTTGAATGCCAGGTGTTATAGAGAAAGGCTGGGGATGACGTGAATATGTTGACACTAAGCATTTCCCAGTTACAACACCTTCCAGGAAACGATCGTATTGAAAATGTTTTAAAAAGTCTTCTTTATCAGTATTTTTATAAAGCATCTGCTGTTTACGTCCGCGGAACAGATAATTTCATGGAGGCCTCATTTGAATTCCGATTGTATCGTGACGTGAAGCAGTGTACTAGTTATTTACAAGTGAATATTATTTGGTCCGCCTCTGTGGTGTAGTGGTTAGTGTGATTAGCTGCCACCCCCGGAGACCCGGGTTTGATTCCCGGCTCTGCCACGAAATTTGAAAAGTGGTACGAAGGCTGGACCGGGGTCCATTCAGCCTCGGAAGGTCAACTGAGTAGAGACGTGTTCGATTCCCACCTCAGCCATCCTGGAAGTGTTTTTCCGTTGTTTCCCCACTTCTTCTCCAGGCAAATGCCAGGATGGTATCTAACTTAAGGCCACGGGCGCTTTCTTCCCTTTTCCTTGTCTTTCACTTCCAATCCTCCTATCCCCCCGCAAGGCCCCTGTTCAGCATAGCAGGTGAGGCCACCTGGGCGAGGTACTGGTCATCGTCTCCAGTTGTATCCCCCGAAGCTCCAGGACACTGGCCTTGAGGCAGTAGAGGTGGGATCCCTCGCTGAGTCAGTGGGATCCCTCGCTGATTCCGAGGGAAAAACCTACCCTGGAGGGTAAACAGATAAAGGGGAAGAAGAAGAAGAATTGTATTTGTTCTCCTCTTTAACAGATTTAAGCTTTATTTGTGACCCGTTGCCTGGAATGAACAAAATGGAAATCTCATCCCTGCTGGCTGAAGGAGGTGCGTAAAGACATGCGGATAAATTAAGATCCTGAGAAAGAAACTGCTAAACCGCGGGAAAGGACCGTTAGGTTGAAAAACCTTTGGTTACAATGTAAAAAGTAAGGTGTAAGATTGAGAAAGAGACGCAGGTAGTTTGTGTAACCGTAGTCCACATTAGGCTGCATCGACGTAAATAATAGTAATACTAATAATAATCTGGATGCCTGAGGCTTGAATCCCAGTCGATCCTGGTTTGGAATTTTCACATGGAAACATGTCGTAAGGAAGGGCATCTCATCTTAAGCTAAAACGAGCCAGCGCAGAGCCCCCAGAAAAACCTGGGATAAGCTGAAAACGTTAACGGAAAGAGATGGGGAAGGCCATTGGAAGGCTTGAAGATGAGTTTCTTCAGATCTCGGAAACTTAATAAGATTGGAATCAGAGGAGTACGACGGTAACCCAATAGAGGTCCTATAAGAAAGATGAAAGGTTGTGGTGGTGATTACTGTTTTAAGAAATAGGGAAAATGATTAATATAAAGGAGTGTGGTACAAGTAAATGCCAACATAACCAGACTCACCTACGAGCCCCGTGAGCGCCACACCAAGCTCCGAAATTGAAAGCCCTTTCAGCAGGGAAGCATTAGTAGGCGTACTTGTTCTCACTATACTACGAAAATTTACAAAATGTTATCTCTCCCACACGCAAATTCATCAACTGCAAAACTCTTTCATATGTCTAATAAAAAAAAAGGGAAGGAATGTGGAGACTAATTGAAAATACGAACGCCCGATGAAGGGTCGCTTCTTTGTTCAATGTCGCTAAATTAAAACAGCTAATATATATATATATACACGAGACACGTTCATTCCTCTCTCTTTTTCCTCATTATTACCAGCTTACACACTTCAGCCTCACTGTTCACGACTCACTGACAGAGAATAATACACACTCTGGCAGATAGAAAAACACAGGAAGACAACGTGGCGAGAATATCCAACGCAAAATGAAAACTGAGCGGGCAAAAAATAAACCTCGCACACCGTGAAAGAGATGGACGAGCGGAGCCCGGAAAATTTATTAGAAAAGCAAAACACTGAGGGGGACTGAATAATAATAATAATAATTTAAAAATATTTATTTATGAATTTTCTACAATACATTGCTTTCCAAAGCTATTTAAAATAGTTTGTGTTGGGTTCACCTTGTCAATACACTTTGGATCACTGAAAAATGATTTATTCATAGATGTTTCAGGAACATTTTGCTTTCCCTTTATCAGTGAAGTCAATCAAAGAATAAAAATAATATAACACTATATTTTGTTTAGCTCACAATTCAAAGAACGGGCCGATGACCGTAGATGTTAGGCCCCTTTAAACAGCAAGCATCATCATCATCATCATCATCATCATCATCATCATCAGTTTAATGAAGCATTATATCATAATTCACCATATCAATGAATTAACAAACAGTAGTGAAACATTATGAAAATTATCATTACGTAACATTTTAATATTTTGATGATGTTTAATGAGAATACTTAAATAAATTTAAGATCTTAAAGTTTTTCATTTTTTTCTTTTCCTTATATGATTAAACGCTAATTTATACAATGGTTTCCCATCTGTACTTCTTTCATTTAAACATGATTCAAAATCATTTCTAAAACATTAATGATTTTTTCCTTTCTGCTGAGTAGTAATTCCATTTCATTATAAATGTCTGTGAATTTATGATTTTTTTCAACCATATACTCTCCCATTGCCGAATATCTTTTATGTTTGACTGCATTAACATGCTCTTTGTACCTTATAGTTAAACTTCTTCACTGATGAAGCGAATGGAAAATGTTCCTGAAGCATGTATGAAGTAAATAATTTTTCAGTTAAAAGGCTGTATTGACAAGGTGGACCCTACACAAATTATTTTAAACAGTTTTTAATAGCTTTAGACTAGTCAATACAATATCAAATCAAATACCTGTAGTGTTTTCCTTCAACCCTTATCATATCACTGATCACCCTTATAGCTGTATGGATGTATGTTTCCACGACGTAATTACGCACTCTTACATTATACTGATAAAAGGTTCATTTTCCTTTATACACCGCCATACGAAAATGAACACAACGGAAATGGATTGCATATCCATATGGGGCTGGGAGGCGTGACCAGTTTTAAGGAAAATAATGGATAGGAAGAATACTGTCAGACAGGTGATATTGTTTTTTAAGCGACGATATACTTTCTTCCTCCACAATCCTCGATCTTGTGCATCCTTGTTGATATATCTCTTCTAACCATGCTCCTCCGTACACCATTCAGCCACTTTTCTTTAGATTTCCCCGTTTCCTCTCGGCCTCAACTTTCCATTTTAGTATCATCTAGAGGATTCTGTCATCTGTCTTCCATTTCACATGTACAAAACATATTTATCTTCTTTCTTGAATCACATTCAATACATTCTTCCTTGCCCTCATGATTTCCCAGAATTTAATGCTTCTTATTTTATTTAATTTTGAATTTCTAGCTCTTCGTCACCAAAAATACATGAATGTGGCTAATAATAATAATAATAATAATAATAATAATAATAATAATAATAATAATAATAATAATAATAATAATAATAATAATAATAATAATAATAATATCTACATAAGCCAGTCTGAATCCGGATCCTTCACTCAGTCGTCAGCCATCGGTTCAAACGGCCTCGGATTGGGTCGGGGATTTTAACTTCTTCTTCTTTCTGGCCTTTTCCCCTAATTTCTTGGGTGTGACCACTCATGTGGTAATGTCCCAGTTTTACGGTCGGATGACCTACCTGATGCCGATCCTGTGTGGAGGGATGTAATCAGTGTTGCGTGTTTCTGTGTGGTATGTTGTCTGAATATGAAAATATGAATGTTGGGACAAACAAACACCCAGTCCCCGGGACAAAAATAAATCAGATGCGACTAAAATCCCCGACGCGGCTGGAAATCGATTCCGAGACTCTCCGAACCGAAGCCCTCAACGATGACCATTCATCCAAGGAGTCGGACCACTACCTCTTTGTTTTTCATTCAGTGTGCCCCCGAAGCTCGCTCCCCCCGCGTGGCTACCAGCAAAATCTACATCGTCTCTGACATGCTGTTAATTTTAAGAGGAGGAAGAGACAGCAGGGAGAATTGGGAATAAATGATACTAAAAGAAGTATCTGCCTGTCCCCATGCTCAGTATACTACCAGGCCAGATGTGGTCATAAGGTAAAATAGCGGTGTAATGGGGTAATAAGTGTCAGGCCAAAACCACATAGGCAGAATTTAAAAAATGCTTACATGTAAAACCTGACTAGTCGGACCACTAACTCATACTGTTGCCGTTATAAATAACGCTCCTAACCGCAGTGCTTGCCCCTGTCCACCGCATCGCTTTACGCGCATGCGTGTGTTCTCGCGTATTTGCATGAGCTTTGTACCATCCATCACAGAAACGCACTATAGTGAATACGTCCCTCTGTGTAGGGTTAGGTCAGGATGGGCATCCGGTTGTAATTCCCAGCCACTTCAAGACGCTGGGGAAAAGGGCAAGGAAAGAAAAGGAAGTACAATCCAGCCTAAACAGCTCAGACGGCAAAGCACTGGCCTTCTGGACTTGGCGGGACCAACACCGCCTCATACCGATTTATACAGATGGTCAGAAATAACCTAAACCGCGTATATAAGCGATAGAGGATTGAAAAATTGATGTCTCGTGCCATTGTCATTTTATCAGCTCCTGAAATTAGCCAATCAGGTCGCATCTCGGGCGAATTCAAATGGGGTTTGTGAGGCAGTGTTGCTAAACTTGTACGTGGCGAAACACCGGCTTGAAAGCATCAATCGAAGAAAAAAAAAATACTTCGCCAGGGAAGGGATTCGGAAGGGACCTCCCAGCTGCCATGATCGCGCAAGCAAGTATACTACGGCAACACCGGCTGAAATCCACGGTGTGTTTGATGCTGATTTCTCAGCCGGTCTTAAGCCACGTGCAGACTTAGTAACATTGCCGCGCAAAGCTCATTTGAATTCGGCCGCGAAGCGATCAGATTGGTTAACTTTAGCAGCTAATAAAGTGATATCGGCGAGAGATATCGAATTATTTTTTAAATATTATTTATCAGCATGACCACCCCTCTCATATACCCGGTTTCCGACCTTCCTGTATTTGAAGGTGGTCATACACGCCAGCCTTGTGTCGGTAGATTTACCTGCACTGTTGGGAGGGACTTTGGCCCAGTAATACACTGACGTGACTCCACCATGCTCGTTTCTTGCACGACAGTACACAATACCTCGTCTTGGCTGACCTCAATGCCGATACCGATGCTAGGTAGGTCGAGCGTGTTTTAGGTTTGTGATTGTATCAGCAGTGCTACAAACAATCCTTTATATGTTGCCCAGCTAGATGAGGCATAGAATGAATTACTCTACTTTGAGATCACCCAGGTCAGGATCTTGGAGAATATTGATCAATTCTGAAATAATAATAATAATAATAATAATAATAATAATAATAATAATAATAATAATAAATCGAGTGAGTTGGCCGTGCAGAATGGGCGCACAGCTGTGAGTTTGCATTCGGGATATAGCGGGTTCGAACCCCACTGTCGGCAGCCCTTAAGATGGTTTCCCGTGGTTTCCCATTTTCACACCAGGCAAATGCTGTGGCTGTACCTTAATTGAGGCAAGGCCGCTTCCTTCCCACTGCTAGCCCTTTCCTATACTATCGTCGCCTGTCTGTGCCGGTGCGACGTAAAACAAAATAATAATGATATAGGATTATGTACTACTAAATTAGGCATGATACTTATTGCTATCCGATCCCTGTTAAATTACGTTAACCCTGCAATGCTTTGATTAATTAAGTAGTGGTAAAATTATCGACGGTGCGCGAGCAATAAATACCATGTATCTCAGAGTGTTCTTCCTATCCATTATTGTTTAAGACTGGTCACGCCTCCCAGCAACGCATGAATATGCAGTTCATCAGAACAGTATTCCTTGCGTTCATGTTCCTAGGCGACTCTGTAATGGAAAACGAACCTTATTGTACTGCCCTGTAGGGAAGTGTATATTCATGAGTTATTTACACACTCCTACAGTATAATACATTTAAGGTGGTTTTTTTTTACACATTAGCCCAGAAAAATGAACACAACTAACGTTGTTCTGATAGACTGCGTATGCATGTGTGATTCGGAGGCTTGACCAGTCTTAAGGAGGATAAAGTGCATTTGTGTGATACGAGGTATTGTTCGCGCACCGTCGATATTATTTAAAATTGAACTAATACCTATAACATCAGCTTGCTTTCTTGTGTTTCATTGTGCACCTCATTCTTTTCAATCCAATCCCTTTTAATGAGATACGTTTGTATCAATCAATCAATCAATCAATCAATCAATCAATCAATCAATCAATCAATCAATCAATCAATCAATCAATCAATCAATCAATCAATCAATCAATCAATCGATCGATCAATCAATCAATCAATCAATCAATCAATCAATCAACCAATCAATCAATCAATCATAAATCTCACCCTTTTATTAGAACATGGCAACCTGATCGAATTTAAATCTACAAAACAGTGCTTCCCCTTTAATAGAACAATTAATTAATCAATCAGTCACCACTGATCTGCATTTAGGGCAGTCGCCCAGGTTTCAGATTCCCTCTCTGTTGTTTTTTCTAGTGTTTTCTTAAATAATTGCAAAAATTTGGAAATGTATTAAACATCTCCCTTGGTAAATTATTCCAATCCCTAACTGCTCTTCTATAATTGAATATTCCCCTAATTTTTCCTCTTGAATATTCCAACGTTATCTTCAAGTTGTGATCATTCATACTTTTAAAGATACCACCCGAACTTGTTCGTCTACTAATGCTATTCCATACCATCTCTCCATTGACAATTCGGAACATACCACTTAGTCGCGCAGCTAGTCTCCTTTCTCCCAAATCTTCCCAGGCCAAACTTTGCAACATTTTCGTAACGCTACTCTTTTGTCGGAAATCACCCAGGACAAATCGAGCTGCGTTTCTTTGAATTTTTTCCAGTTCTTGAATTAAGTAATCCTGGTGAGGGACCCATACACTGGAACCATACTCCAGTCGGGGTCTTACCAGAGACATGTACGCAAGCCCTCTTCTTCACATCCTTATTACAACCCCTAAAAATCGTGATAACCATGTGAAGAGATCCTTACCCTTCATTTACGTGATTACCTCAATGATGAACTTTCATTTATACTATACCTATGTAGTTACAGTGGATAGTCATCATCATCATCTAGGTATTCTGCCTTATGGCAGGTCTTGTCATGGGATGAACCTCTTCCACTGTTGCCTGTCCTGCGCCAAGTTTTTCATGTCCGAATATTTATTTCCTTGGATATTGTCCAACATTTGATACTTTTTCCTTCCTCTTCCTCGTTTTCCTTTCACCATTCCTTCTATTGCTTCTTTCAATAAACAGTCCCTCCTCAAACAATGTCCGATCCAGTTCATTTTTCTCCTTCTAATGATTTGTAACATACTTCGTTCTTCTCCAACTCTTCGTAATACCGCCTCATTCCTTACCCGGTCTTCCCATTTCACTCGTTCTATTCTCCTCCATACCCACATCTCTAGTGCCTCCAATCTTCTCTCATCTTTCTTTCTCAATGTCCAAGTCTCTGCGCCATACAGCGCTATGCTCCAAATGTAACACTTAACAAGTCTTTTCCTCAAATCTTTGTTTAATGGTCCACAAAATAATTTTGAATTTTTTCTTAAAGCCTTCTTTTACTATGGCAATTCTTTTCTTAATTTCTGTTGTGCAATCATCTCTGATCATACTTCCCAAATACTTGAAGTTACTGACTTGCTCTATTTCTTCTCCCCCTATACTAATATCAGAAGTACAGCACGAGAGCACGGTTAAGTATGTCTAATTTCGCAATTAGTGCTTTACGCCAGAGTATGCAGTTGTGATTGGCGTATTACGTCCTTTGAACATCTTATAGTCTGATGATAAAGGTTGTAAATTGTGCCGTGGAACTCTTTGGTTGGCAGAATCAAGAAAAGTTTTTACTTATTTTGTTTACTGTATTAGTAAGATAAGGTACTTTAAAGTGAGTACTTCCATAATATTTATTACGATTTGAATTTACTGCACTGTTATTGACAATACATTCACGAGCTGCTGTGGAATTACCCATATCATGTTTTGGAAATACTCGGACTGCACCGAATTTAGCATAAGTATTAGAGTTCCAGAGCCTCCGTGACTCAGACGGCTGCTGACCGGTGGATTCCATGGTTGAAATTCCGGTCAATCCATATGTGATTTGTGCTGAACAAAGCGGAGGCGAGTCAGATTTTCTCCGGGTACACCGGTTTTCTCTGTCATCTTTCCAGCAACACTCTCCAATGTAATTTCATTTCTTCTGTCAGTCATTAATCATAGCCCCAGAGGAGTGTGACAGCCTTCGGCAGCCGGAACAATTCCTGACCTCGCCGCTAGATGGGAACTTCACTCATTTCATTCCTGACCCGGTAGAATGACTGGAAACAGGCCGTGTACTTTGATTTTCTCGAAGTACAAAACGATTATAGGGGAACAGAGGCTGCTTTATATCGAATCAACTGACGTCTTCACAAGGCACTGTCAGGTGATACTTCCAAATGTCGAAGAAGAGAATGGCAGCACCACTCTAAAGGCTGGACTGCGAGTGAGCGAGACATTTGAAATCCGAGTTTATTATGGTTCACTTGTTAACTCGGACGTGGTATGACAAATGTAAAAAGTAAACGCGTGCATTATAATTATTACATGGAGCTACCAGTTTCCTTCTTATATATGAATAACCAGAACAAATCGGAGAGGAAGGAGAGAAAATCTACGAACAATCATCCTGCAAACGACGCAGTGTGGAACGGCCCTTGTAATACATCCCATAATAATAATAATAACATACATACATACATTACATTATCATTATAGACTGTTATGCCTTTCAGCGTTCAGTCTGCAAGCCTCTGAGAATTTACTAAACGTCTCCACAATCCTCGATTTGCAACTAGTGTTGTGGCCTCATTTAGTTCTATACCTCTTATCCTTAAATCGTTAGAAATCGAGTCTAACCATCATCGTCTTGGTCTCCCTCTACTTCTCTTACCCTCCATAACAGAGTCCATTATTCTCCTAGGTAACCTATCCTCCTCCATTCGCCTCACATGACCCCACCACCGAAGCCGCCGGTTCATGCGTACAGCTTCATCCATCGAGTTCATTCCTAAATTAGTCTTTATCTCCTCATTCCGAGTACCATCCTGCCATTGTTTCCACCTGTTTGTAACAGCAATCATTATTCTTGCAATAATAATAATAATAATAATAATAATAATAATAATAATAATAATAATAATAATAATAATAATAATAATAATTGCTATTGGTTTTTACATTTCACGAAAGACTTTTACGATTTCCAGAGATGCCGAGGTGCCGGAAATGTTATCCCTTAGAAGTTCCTTCACGTTCCGTTAAATCTACAGACACGAGACTAGCATATTTGAGTATCTTTAAATATGAACGCACTAAACCGCAGTCGAAGCCGCTAACTTGCGTTCATAAAACCAGCGTTCTGCTATCGGAGACAATCAATCAGCCCGGTAACACGAGCTCTGGTGCCGATTAAATCTTTGCATTGTGTGGGGCAATGGAATTCCTTCCTCTATTTTAAAAACTCTTTGAATTTCAATCGCCTGTGTGCTAAGGAAGGATTATTGTCAACGTGGAAAAGATTGTAAAGTTGAGGAGTTGCTTTAATAATGAACTTGGCTCAAACTGCTGTACCTACATTCAGCTAAAGAAGTACATTATACTTGTCGTGTTGTATATTTTCAAAGTTTTAATGAAATTTTGTGAACAAACAAAAGGCTTAATATTACATTCCGTTCGCAATAATCTGGAAGTCAGAGTAATTCCAGCACACAACCATAGAGTGCGCTGCTTGGAAACCTGTCGAGGGTGTGAGGATTGGGTTAATTTCTGACATCAGCCCTCGTCCACGATGGAGTTATTGCTTAAGTGATGATGCATGTTGTTTAAAGGGGCCTAACATCTAGGTCATCAGTCCCTAACGGTACAAGATAAGACTAAATTTAATGAAAATTAAAATTCCAAAATCCATCCACTGACCATAATTCAAAACATCGCGATGAAGAATGAATGAATTAATATGAATTTTTTTAAAATTAGTGGATCCAGCTCACAATATTGAAAGTTAAAATAATTTAAAAATCCATCCACTGACTGTAATTCAAAAAAGACGACGATGAACAATGATTATTGACTTAAAAACAATCAGTGGATCCGACCCGCAGTGCCCCACCTTCCCATATGAAATGGCGTATGGCTTTTAGTGCCGGGAGATCCCAGGACGGGTTCGGCTCGGCAGGTGCAGGTCTTTTGACTTGACGCTAGTACGCGACCTGCGCGTCGTCATGAGGATGAAGACAACACATACACCCAGCCCCCGTGCCAGAGAAATTAACCAATGATGGTTAAAATTCCCGACCCTGCCGGGAGTCGAACCCGGGACCCCTGTGTCCAAAGGCCAGCACGCTAACCATTTAGCTATGGAGCCGGACACCTTCCCATATAGTAACCTAAAACAACTACGTATAAACTGAACAAAGGAGTATTTTCTTTTGCATTCAGTTTTCATTACTTATGTAACTACAGGAACTGATGTTTTCAGGTAGTCCATAGATATCAGGTGGCATAAAAGTACATTTAAACGGACATTTGATTCACCAGATGTGTATATTATATCCGTACCGACCAAACAACCGTTCTCTGAAACGTGTCTTGGATTGCACAGTGTCTTGAACAGTACAGGGATGTTCAGCAGCGGACAGGTAATCAGATGGTCTGAATCTTGCACAGCATCACACTCACATTGAACGTCCACACAACTGGTAGGAGGTCCCATCTCTGTATGCTGGTCCTGCATAGTGGCACACGCACTCTCAGGTCTTCCACGCCGTGCAGATTTGATCGCTGCCCGGACCTAGTTCTTGTTTGGCCTGGATATTGTCGTGGTACATTTCTTTCCTCCACTCGGTGACGCAGTTCTTTCCAGCGTTTCCTCCAAAACTTGCGTACTAGGTAGAAATTCTTGCTACATCTGGCTCATCAATCTGCGGGTAGGCATCTATAAAGTGGATAGCGGGGATCTGTCTGCTGCTTCCTTTCCTTCAAATTAGCACAGACGTTTCCCCAGATATGAGAGGTCGCTGTTGCAATCGGTGGATATAGTTTCTGTGCAGGAGTTGTTATCAGGCATCCAAACACAATCCTTGGAGTTTCATTCAACCTATTTCAAATTGATATTTTAGTTGTGTCTTGCCCAAATAAATAGAGAAATTGTAGTTGTATTTGCAGTGGGTAACAGCAAGGATACTAGTAACTTGGGTGTTTCAGTCGGTCAACTCTTGAATGGTCACGGACCGTGTTGCTGTAATCTTTTACTTGGGAGGGTGTTGGGTTTTCATCCTCAATTGTCGATAGCCCTGATTATGATTTCTCGTGACTTCCATTTCTCACGCAAGAATGATGGGAGGGTTGGTACCTTCCTAGCTTTAGTCCTTTTCTATCCCAGCGACACGGGAAACCTTTTTGTGTTAGTGCTATTTTGTGTTATACAGCTTCAGGTCTGTTCTGTTATCTCTTCAGCCCAAATGCAGGTCGCATGCTCAGGTAACATCACGAAAAATTATACAGTTATAGCGAAACCTCAGAACAACGACGATGGCGCCATAATGAGGTGAACAAGGCATAACTGGCCGTATGAGTAGCATCTTTCATAACATTTAGAGCATTAGTCGTGCTCCGAATGTCACTACTCCGCACCATTCACACCACAACAGCTCCCATACTGATGATGATGATGATGATGATGATGATGATGATGATGCTTGTTGTTTAAAGGGGCGGAACATCTAAGTCATCGGCCCCTAATGGTACGAAATAAGACGAAATGTAATGACAAATTAAAAGTCCAAAATCCTCCACTGACCAGAATTCAAAACGTGAGGACGAAGATTGAATGGATGGATATGAATTTAAAACAATCAGTCGATCCGACCAGCAATGCCTCACATTCATATAAACTGATGTAAAACAATAGTATTAGTGACCAAGGGACTTCTTCTAAAGCACAATTCTGAATCGATGATGCTTGCAGTCTAAAGGGGTCCAAAATCCAAGTCATCAGCCCCTCATATGGGTACTTATCGCTAGTAAAGTATGGTATTTGTCATGGTGCGGTACTAATCAAAAGTAGCGCAGACTCGCGATATACCCTACATTATGGTACTACTCACAGGTAATGAAATTCGCACACGTAATACAGACCTATGGTGTTTCGCACATTGCGGCGCCATTTACAGGTAACGCAAACCTATGGTGTTCATCACATACGTGTAATATCCACAGGGACTCGTACTGATGATGATGATGCTTGTTGTTTAAAGGGGCCTAACATCGAGGTCATCGGCCCCTAATGGTACGAAATGAAATAACCAAAAGTTCAAATTAATCCACTGAACAAAATAAAGTAAAAATGTCATGAAGAATGAATGGATGTATATGAAACCTACAAAAACACAAAAAACAAATAAATAAATAAACAAACAAACAAAAACAGTGGATCCGACTCAAAAAACGGGCATAAATAATAGTATCACTGACCAAGGGACCACTTATAAAGCACAGTCCGGAATCGATTATGTTTGATGTCTAAAGGGGTCCAAAAACCAGGTCTACGGCATCGCAATATGGTACAAGTCGCGAGGACAGTAGAACCATGATATGTCTCGAGATGCGGTACTAAACAAAGGTAGCGTAAACTCACGGTGTTCCAAGCATTAAGGTACTACTCACAAGTATTGTACGTCGTAAAGGTAACGCAGACCTATGGCGTTTCTCACACAATGGCGCCACTCATAGCCAACGCAAACCGATGAGGTTCCTCACCTAGGTGTACTAAGCACGGGCGCCGGCATTCCCGTGGTGTTCCTCACATAGTGGGTACTAATCACTGGCAACGCAGACCCACAGTGTCGCTCATATAGCGGTACAACTCACAGGCTACGCCCAGACGCGTGGTGTCGCGCACACGGGTACAACTCACAGGCAACGCCCAGACCTGTGGTGTTGCGCACACGGGCACGACTCACGGGTACTGGAAACCCACACTGAACCCCCCTCGAGTGCTACGAATCACAAAAGTATGGAGTACCTAACAGAGTGGTACTACTCGCAAGTAAAAGCTACCGATGGTGTTCCACGCGTGATGGTACTAATCAAAAGTACTTTCATGGTTCTAATCCAAGCATCCCTTGGTCGCCCCTTTTAGTCGCCTCTCACGACAGGCAGGGGATACCGTGGGTGTATTATTCGTCTGCCTCTCCCATCCACAGGGGTTGTGTGTTTGGTCCGCGAGAGGTATTTTATTTCACTCAAGTCCGCCGGCAAGCCGGTTAGGACCCCCCTATCCGCCACCTGGGACGCGCCACGTGCGAGTATCACCTCTCCCCCTGCTACGCTTGCGTAGCAGGTTCGTGGGGGACTCGTACTATCTTGTGGTGTTCCTCATATAGTGCTACTAATCACAGGTACTGTAAAAGCCGACAGTGCACTCCGTTGCTACTAATCACAAACCTATTTGGTACCTAACATAGTGGTACTACACGCAAGTAAAAGCTACCCATAGTGTTCCCCGCGTGCTGGTACTAATCACAAGTAGTTTCATGGTTCTAATACAATCATCCCTTGGTCGATCCTTTTAGTCTCCTCTTAGGACAAGCAGGGGATACCGTGGGTGTATTCTTCGTCTCCGTCCCCCACCCACAGTGGGTATCTCCCATATTGCGCAGCCATTAAATATGACTGCTACTTCGGTGGAAGCTACATTTTGCTCTGGCCTGTGCCAAGAAACAGATACAAAAAATGCTGTAAACGCAATGAAATAGCAACGGGCGACAGTTTCAGGTAGCGATGAAGAATGTTCTTAGTGATGACAACGGCCGTCTTTTCTTTCTTTTCTATGGGTCCGTGAATTTTCTCAGCAATATTGGTGTTTAGTACAACAAGTGAGAGGGTGGTGGTGGTGGTCGTGGGAAGGGCTACGAAAGACGTGAAAGTGACAGTCTTCCTAGACCTCACAATTCAATACGGTCGGGGTCGGAAGAGATCAAGAGTTGACCAATGGAGGTTGATCGGAAAGAAGAATGCGAGAAGCCTGGCACGAAGAAGCGGGAGCAATGTCAGGCTCAGCCAACCTACTCCTGCCAAGTTTGAGAGCCTCTGTTCCACCTTTCAGTCGTCCCTTATGGCAGGCAGGGGGTACTGCTTATGTATGCTACCGCCCGCCACTTACAAGGGTAACAGCTGAAAGAGGCTATTTTAATGCCTTATGGGGCACCTCCACATTTTACTGATATCTGAACCACTTTTCGAGTGAGCTACAGTCCCCAGGTGAGTGGTTTGACAATAGAGACATGATGTGAAAATCTCACCTCCCCTGCCACAGTCGGTTAGCCATTGGCTTTCTGTTGCCAGGACATCGGTTAAGATCGGCGGCGTTTAAGGGTATCTCTGACACTCACGTACATCATTCTAAAAATAATCCAGCAGGCGAAAATTACTCAATTCAGACTTTACAGCTTGTACAAAGATATTCCTTTTTCTTATTCTTCCTCCAATTTTGTGAATACCTATAGTGTGTTCAGTCTAAACCATTGACTCTAGTTCTTTAGCCACGATGTTCCAGGTTGAACAGAGCCTCGAGTATCCGTCAGTATGTCCAAATATCTTTCACAAAGCATCAGTTAGCGCCTATGTTTCCGCATCTTATAACATGACATAGAACACATACCACTAAGGGAGGTACGTACGAACAGTGTGATAACGACTTTTAAAAATTTCCTCATTTTCTCAAATGGAGTTCTTGTCTGCTCTGGATTTGATTTCACAATACCTTGCTGTGTAACAAATCAACTGTTACAGTATAGTTATTTTGCCTATTTTGGATAAACTATCTGCAACACGGGAAGTTGTGAGGTAAAAATAAGCAGGATAAACTAAGGTTAAGTTCTCATAAAGAAAATCACCAGTACATGAAAGAACAGAACAATAACAAATAAAACAAAAAGCTCTTGTTTTTTCCGCCATTCTTTATAGTTATGAAACTTTGAACTTGAAGATAAGAGGCAAACAATTCATCTCTGCGTTCGAGATGTGACGATGTTAGCGCAAAATGCTGCGTGTACGGTGCGCTGAAGAAGAACCAAACTGTCCATCATTAGTCAACTTAACATCTCCAAAGTTCTTTCTTCCTGATCAGTTCTTCAGTTCTTCGGGCACGCCTCGAAAAGAGGCGAATACAATCTTGAAAAATGCGCCATGCAAGGGAAAGTCGAAGGCGCAAGACCACGAAGAAGGATAGCGTTCAGATGGTTTGAACAAGTTAAAATATTTTACCTTTTCATCAGAAATTAAGAAGACATGAAAACTGTCCAGGATGGAGAAGCATAGTTAGAAGGGTCACGACACCCAAAAATAAAACGACTTCTGATGATGACAGCAAATTTGAATAGAAAGCGTAATAAACGGTATTAATATATCGGTTACATTTTCGTCTCTGTATCGAAATATGGTGAAGAGGTACGTCGACTTTACATGGAACTTGTAAACATTTCTGTAGCACACACTGTTTTGATTTCATCACATTCCTGACCGGATATATGTCAGTAGTAGCTAACGAGTTTTAGCGCTTTGTTGATAAAGCACCACATACAATAGAGATTAAAAGAAAGATAACTTATCTTTTTGTAATAAAAGCTTTGTAGGAGAGATTTCTGGCACATTATTTCTGTGTTAATTGTGTACTGTGTGTGTGAATTATTTCTGTTCTCCACTGTTAGCATTGACTGAGGAATCCAGGTTTGTCTGTCACTAGCTGTCTTGTTTCATAGAGCTCGTTTTAGGCTCTCTGTCCCTGAGAGGCTGTAGGCAGTACGGTCAGAAGGTCGGCATACTTGGTTGTGAATATCGTCCGGCTTCATGCCTGAATGGTTAGCATAGTGGCCTTCGGTTCAGAGAGCCCTGAGTTGGATTCCAGTCCGAGTCGGAGATTTTAATTTCTCTAGCTAGGGGGAATGGGTGTTGGTGTTCGTTTTATACTTGTCTTCATTTACCTACAAGCTGCCTCTGTGGATCCGTGGTAGAGTGTCGGCCTCCGGATCCCAAGATAGCGGGTTCAAACCCGGCAGAGGTAGTCGGATTTTTGAAGGGCGGAAAAAAGTCCATTCGACACTCCATGTCGTACGATGTCGGCATGTAAAAGATCTCTGGTGATACATTTGGTATTTACCCGACAAAATTAATTAAATCTCAGCCATAGACGCCCAAGAGAGATCCGGTTTACTCTAGGTCCGCTAGATGGCAGACAGAGTAAACAGGAACGTCGAAATTGACGAGCAGACAGCCAGATGGCGTCAATTCGAAATGTCTGCAAACGGTAGCTGATGCCATATTATTATTATTATTATTATTATTATTATTATTATTATTATTATTATTATTATTATTATTATTATTATTTATTTACCTACAACATACCACATTTCTAGCCCGCCTGGTGGCCATGATCGTTAAGGCGCTGAAGTCTAAAAACGGTCTAACACCGAGGTTAGCCGGTTCGAGTCCCGTTGGTCGAAAAAATTTTCACCATCAGAATGTTGGCCGGCAGGGTAGGGGAGGTGGTGGTATACAATTTCTAATCACTAGATTGCGTGCCAAAAGCCTGGATTAAATTCCAAACCTCTCCGCAGTGCTCATATGGAGTGAGGGCATATGACACTGTTGATGGTGATTCGTCCGTCGGATGGGGACGTTAAGCCTTGAGCAGACCCCTTGGTGCTATTCGACAGGAGTAGGCTATGTGCCGGCACCGGGTTTCACCCTCTCCCTACTATCATATATCACGTCATTCATTTCATCTCTCATTAACTCCTCTGATGAGGTTGACGTCAGGAAGGGCATCCGGTCATAAAAAACCGCCACGACAAATTCATCTCACCTCATACCCGACCCCGTAGGGAAACGGGACAAGGGTTGGACAAAACAAACATACCACATTTCTAACCACTACAGAAACTCGCGATAATGAGTACAATCCCTCTTAATAGGGTTGGCGCCAGGCTGTAAAACTTGGCCATATGCACTCAAAATTACGACTCCAAGAAATAGGAAAAATGGCTAAGAAGAAGACAAAGAAGTGTTCTGATACATGTGTTGGCACTGTAATTGTTGTATGGATTAGTTATCTTACATTTGCAGCATAATATATATCAATATATTCTTGCTTAAAGGGGCCTAACATCCAGGTCATCGACCCAGCAAAGTGAAACTATCTCCGTAAAGTTCATGAAAATCCCTAGAGGAATGGAAAGCAAAGGCTTTCTCCTACGGTAACCTCGGCACGGACAGTAAGTGGGGTAAAGTGGCAATCCTTGAGGCCAGCCACCTCACCTACCAGGAAACCGGATAATGAAACGGCGTATGGCTTTTAGTGCCGGGAGTGTCCGAGGACAAGTTCGGCTCGCCAAGTGCAGGTCTTTTGATTTGACTCCCGTAGGCGACCTGCGCGTCGTGATAAGGATGACATGATGATGAAGACGACACAAACACCCAACCCCCGTGCCAGCGAAATTAACCAATTATGGTTAAAATTCCCTGTCCTGCCTGGAATCGAACCCGGGAACCCTGTGGCCAAAGGCCAGCACGCTAACCATTTAGCCATGGAGCCGGACAGGAAAACCGGATGTGTCGGACTGAATCGTTCGGAATGTAGAACACTGGCCTTCTGAGTTCAAATTGGTGGGTTCGATACTGGCTACGTTCGATCAGTGTTGCCAGACTAACCAGTTATGAGAGCGGAAGATTTCATTGTGGAAACAATAAATTGCAGTAGAATTTCAAGCTAACTAATAAAAATGATAACTTTCTATGTACAAAATATAATTTGCGACAGATAGGCTGCTTATTTATTTCCAGCTACTTAACTGTCAATAAATCGGTGTTTAAAAATACAAAGAATAAGACAGATACTCGCCGAATAAAAAAGTTCTAAATCACGGCCTCAACCAACTTAACCTTCTTCGCTCTCATACAAATAATTGCTATCCTTCTCCAGTATTGAGTTCGTCACGGGATTTCACCACAAGTATCGTTGCGCACATACTTTATAGACAGTCCATTTCTAATTTTTATTGCCATTAAGTTTAATAATAATAATAATAATAATAATAATAATAATAATAATAATAATAATAATAATAATAATGGCATTGTTTTTACGTCTAACTAACTAATTTTGACGGATTTCCGAGACGCCTAGATGTGGGAATTTTGTCCTGCAGGAGTTCTGTTATCCGCCAGAAAATCTACCGGCACGAGGCTGACGTATATGAGCACTTGCAAGTACCACCGGACTGAGTCAGGATCGCACATGCCAAGTTAGGCTCAGAAGGCCAGCGCCTCAACAGCCTGAGCCACACAGCCCGGCAATAATAATAATAATAATAATAATAATAATAATAATAATAATAATAATAATAATAATAATAATAATAAAGTAACCGGGCTGGGTGGCTCAGACGGTTGAGGCGCTGGTCTTTTGACCCCAACTTGGCAGGTTCGATCCTGGCTCAGTCTGGTGGTATCCAAAGGCGCTCATATAGGTCACTCTGTTGACAGTAGATTTGCTGGCACTTAAAATAACTCTTGTGGAACTAAATTCCGGCACATCGGCGTCTCCAAAAAACCATAAAGGTAGTTAGTTGGACGCAAATATAGTATTGTGAACAATTTTATGAACTTGAGAGAGAGTGTATATGTATGTATTTTTGTACATATTTTGTAAATAGCTGATATTCCTCCTTTCATCATACGATAAATAAATAACCGTTCCCATTGCTTTCTGGAAAATTATTTTTAGAAAAATGTTGTGAGAGCTCCAAACGCAATTGATTTACCTTCTTTTTTGTTTTCGGAGGTAGATCAGTAGGTCTAGATGGTCTGATTGCAAAATCAGTAGACGTAGCAACTTTGCTCCGGTGCTCAAATACACCAGCATTATAGTGGTAGAATTACTGGCACGTAAAAGAACTCCTGTGGGACATCTCCTCGGCATCCCCGAAAAGAGTAAAAGTAGTTAGTGAGACGTATTCTTCTTCTTCTTCTTCTGCTCATCCTCTTCTTCTTCTTATTATTATTAAATAGCGTGAGGAATATTTTGTACCGAATTTTTTTGTCCCCGTGCCGCCTTTATTTTAATGGTGGTGGTGGTTGAGGTAGTTATATGGGACAAAACATCGTGATTATCAGCTTCTACTTTCCTACATCTATACCTTTTGTTTTCGTCATGCATGTATTTCTGATAGGATCGACAATCCAGATTCATTGTTTTTCTTTTTCCCGTATCGTGGTCGGCTATTCGTCACTGGACATCTGTTTTCTGTCTCTTCTGTGGTGTGTGGGCGAACACCCTTGTGTCGGGAGTGGGGGTTGCAGACAAAGCGAGTAATTGGCTCGGCAGTCGTCGCCGAAAATGATTGATGCTATCAGGACGTTTAGAGTACCACAATGGACTTCCTGCATTGTGTGTTGCCGCCTGGCTAGGGCAGGGGCATTGTGTGCTCATAATGACTAGACATCTAAACTTTGAAGTTAATTGTGACATTTCCATGTGTCATCATTTCTGTATTCGACTTCCGTTCTCAGACAATGTGGATTTGAGCTCCCCAGACTGAGCCTTACTGTAATTTGCTGCTCTTAAGGTAACCTATGTTTCAAGTATTTACTTTCGACATGAATAGTAAATCCCTAACGACGAATATTATCTATGTGATTACTCAACCACTTTCGGTGATTTTTTTTTGCTAGTGGCTTTACGTCGCACCGACACAGATATGTCTTACGGCGACGATGGAATAGGAAAGGCCTAGGAATGGGAAGGAAGCGGCCGTGGCGTTAATTAAGGTACAGCCCCGGTATTTGCCTGGTGTGAAAATGCGAAACCATTCCCATTTTCACACGAGGCACATGCTGGGGTTGTACATTAATTAAGGCCATGCCCACTTCCTTACCACTCCTGGCCATTTCCTATCCCATCGTCGCCGTAAGAGCTATCTGTGTCGGCGTGACGTAAAGCAGCTTATACATATTATTATTATTATTATTATTATTATTATTATTGTACCGGGCGGTACACCTCCACGCCGCTAGTTCAAACATTGCGCCAGTTGAAACTCCTCTACTGGAGAAAGCCTGAACTTTAACAACCACATTAATTCTAAGGTTTCTCAGAAGATGTCTCTACTGTAAATTTTGAAGTGTTCTGAACTATGTCTGTTTCGATTTGTATTTGTTTGCTCTGTAGTAAGAAGTGTGAACATTCTCTTCTAGATGGCATTACTTAAGAACTACAATTGTGCACCCTAGTGCGAAGTGAAGGAACTTTTTTTTGAAGAAATTTGGTATTCATAAGTTTGTTCTTTGTTAAATTTCTTTCAGTCATTTTTTGGGTTGACAGTATAACCCTTCTCTTTCCGCCAGTTTTGAATTTGACCAATGAGTAATTTATGTAATTAATTTTCCACCAATCCTAGATGTCTTCTTCAGTTTTGACTTGTAATCTTTAGCCGACCAATAAAAATTTATGGGCGTGTTGTTATCATTCATGAAAGGTCTCGAATGTTCCACGAGGGTATATAAACTGCTGATTTTTTGGTCTCGAGGCCACTTCAGTAACATCTCTCCTTGTGTGATTATGTAGCAGGGGGCGGGAAGCGCCTCTTTCTTCGGACAGCAGTTCATCTATAAGGTAATGGCCATTTTATAACTTCATTTCTTGCTAGCTCAGCAGTTTAACCCGCGGGGCAGGTTCGAAACCTTTCTAATGTAACTTATCTTTAAAATGTAATAGACATTTGGTAAATTTTGGCTTTTTAACTATAAATTGGGATAGAGAGTGCCTAACCCTCTCGAGCTCCCACTCATATTGTTCTGAGGTGACTACGTTTTCATTTCCATTTTTTCTCCCTTCGTAATGTAAATAAGTTTTCTTATCGTGTCACCTCCGTAGTATGGGATTAGCCCTTGCATAAGCGGCCTAGTGCCAAATAGGTTTTAAAAATGTATTAGGAGTGCAAGTTACGCCTCCATTCAACTCAGAATTTTGGGCCATGTAATTGACCTGTTTCTTTACTGAATAGGCCCCAGTAGGTTGGGTATTATTACCCCTGTTCTTGTGTGCCTGGAGGGCAGATTGAAGGTGGAGTTTGGTGTGGCCTTTGAATAGGCTTGAACTTTGAGAGCGGGTTTGCTCTTTCTTAAAAGTGGATTTTCTGTGTGCCTCGAGGAGGCTTTACTGGGTAATTGGGAGCAAGTGCTCCTTGGCATGATTGGGGTTTTCTGCCCCTTTGTTGAACCTTGTATATAGGTAAAGTTGGGCTCATTGCTCAAGGATTGTGAGTCTGGGGCTCGAAGCCCAAAACCAGTAAGAAACTGTAATTGTACTTTCTTAATTTGTTGATATGCTACTGGGTGCCTGTTGTACTTGTTATTTCTTGATCTTGAAAAGAAAATATAACCTTTATTAAATTTTAAATTAACTTTAATTTCGTAATTGAGACCTATTCCACCCAGCACCTTCTTTCACCTCTGCTGGTCCACCAAAATTCCGTAACAATTATTATTATTATTATTATTATTATTATTATTATTATTATTATTATTATTATTATTATTATTATTATTATTATTATTATTATGCAGGCCTGCGGTCTAGAGTCAGCATACCTATCTCTTATTCTAAGGCCCTGGGTTCGTTTTATTACCTGTTCAATGATTTTAATTCTTGACTGACAATGAGGAGTATAGTTCACTTCACTTGATACGAGATGTTTTGAAGCTCGTAGTTACAGCGAGAAAGCGTACAGTGTGAAGATGACGTTACTGAGCTAGTATGCCTAAACGAACACCGATTTCAATGGTATCTGAAAATTGATGACACGAATTCTAGGTAGACTTTCAGCCCAAAAACATATCCGTGTTAAAATTAGAGCAAGTCGGACGAGTTGAGCATTCGGGGTTCTTAACATTGAATGCGCAGCCTGAAATGATAGAGCCACAAACAGCAAGGTGATGATGATGATGATAATGATGATGCTTATTGTTTAAAGGGACCTAACATCTAGGTCATCGGCCCCTAATGGTACGAAATGAGACGAGATGTTATGACAATTTAAAAAACGATAATCCTCTACTGACCAGAATCCAAAAACCTGATGACGAAGAATGAATGGATGGATATGAATTTAAAACAATCAGTGGATCCGACCCGCAGTGCCCCACATTCCCAGAAACTTAGCGTTAAATAATAGTATTACTGACCAAGGGACTGCTTCTCAAGCACAATACTGAATTGACGATGCTTGTAGTCGAAACGGGTTCAAAATCCAGGTCATTGGCTCCTCATAATGGTACTTATCGCTAGGAAAGTAGAGTAATAGTATTTGTCATGTTGCGGTACTAATCAAAAGTAGCGTAGACTCGCGGTATTCCACACATTATGGTACTGTTCACAGGTAATGTATGCGCACGTGTAACACTGACTAATGGTGTTTCGCACATTGCGGTGCTATTTACAGGCAACCCAAACCTATGGCCTTAATCACACAAGTGGACTAGAAACAGGGACCCGCACTATCCCGTGGTGTTCCTCACATAGTGGGTACTAAGCATAGGCAAGGCAGAACCATTTTTTGTTTGCTGTTTGTTTTACGTCGCACCGACACGGATAGGTCTTCGGCGACGATGGGATAGGAAAGGCCTAAGAAGTGGAAGGAAGCGGCCGTGGCCTTAATTAAGGTACAGCCCCGATATTTGCCTGGTGAGAAAATAGGAAACCACGGAAAGCCATCTTCAGGGCTGCCGACAGTGGGGCTCGAACCCACTATCTCCCGATTAATGGATACTGGCCGCAGTTAGCGACTGCAGCTATCGAGCTCGGTGAAGGCAGAACCATGGTGTCACTTATCCGATGGTGTCGCTCATATAGGGGTACGAATCACAGGTACTTTAAAATGCATCCTGAGCCACACACTGTCGGTACAAATCACAAACCTATTTTGTACCTAACATAGTGGTACTACGTGCAAGTTAAAGGGACCCATGGTGTTCCCTGCGTGATGGCACTAATCTTACAAGTAGTCTCATGGTTCTAATTTGATCATCCCTTGGTTGTCCCCTTTTAGTCGCCTCTTACGACAGGCAGGGGATACCGTGGATATATTCTTCGTCTGCGTCCCCCACCCACAGGGGGTTGTGTATTTGTTCCGCGAGAGGTATTTTATTTCCCTCAAGCCCGCCGGCAAGCTGGTTAGCACCCTCCTATCCGCCACCTGGGACGCGCCACGTGGGAGTATCACCTCTCCCCCTGCTACGCCAGCGTAGTAGTTTCGTGGAACAGCAAGACTACAAAACAATTCGATACAATACTAGAGTACAATACTCAGAGCCTCCGTAACTCAGGCAGCGGCGCGCCGGCCTCTCACCCCTGGGTTCCGTGGTTCAAATCCCGGTCACTCCATGTGAGATTGGTGCTGGACAAAGCGGAGGCGGGGCAGGTTTTTCTCCGGCACTCCGGTTTTGCCTGTCATCTTTCATTCCAGCAACCCTCTCCAATATCATTTCATTTGATCTGCCAGTCATTAATCATTGCGCAAGAGGAGAGCGGCAGGTTTCGGCAGCCAGCACAATTCCTATCCTCGCCGCTAGATGGGGGGGTGGGCTATATTAATTCCATTCCTGATCCGTTCAAGTCACTGGAAACAGGCTGTGGTTTTTCATTTCATTTAAAATCTAGAGTACAATATTAATAATACAATTGTACTGCTATATAATTTTGTGTGGCTATTTCTAGCCGAGTGCAGCCCTTGTAAGGCAGACCCTCCTATGAGGGTGGGCGGCATCTGCCATGTGTAGGTAACTGCATGTTACTGTGGTAGAGGATAGTGTTATGTGTGGTGTGCGAGTTGCAGGGATGTTGGGGACATCACAAACACCCAGCCCCCGGGCCATTGGAATTAACCAATGGAGCTTACCGCGACCCGGCCGGGAATCGAACCCGGGACCCTCTGAACCGAAGGCCAGTGCGCTGACCATTCAGACAACGAGTCGGACATTGTACTGCTAATTGTGTTAGAATCGTTTTTTCTTGTTTTTACACATATTTTCAGACAACCTTAAACAGTAATGAAAACAAAAAAGGTAAATATAATAAATACTCATAATAATATTTAATTAGCCGGGCTGAGTAGCTCATATAGTAGAGCGCTGGCTGTTTGAGCCCAACTTGGCAGGTTCGATCTTGGCTCAATCCAGTGATATATGAAAGGTGCTCAGATACATCAGCCTCGTGTCGGTAGATTTACTGGCACGTTGATGAACTCCCGCGGGACAAGATTCTGGCTCCTCAGCGCCTCCGGAAACCGTAAACGTATTTAGTGGGACATAACACCAATAACAAAGAAATGTTTAATTAGTACTGGTTTGACGTCTTCGTTGCTGTTATTCGCGCACATCACTAGCGAGTAGCTGACAGAATGCAGCCGTTCAAATACATACAGAAACAAAGGTTTTATCCTTTCTTTATAAATGTGTTGAGATTTATTATTTCATTGTGAGAGACCTATACCGAAGGATTTTGGATCATCTTTACAGTTTTTTATGTTCCTTTCCTTGTAGTATAAAATTAAAAATTTTGTCGTTACGTTGTACTGGTTCTTAAAGTGACGATATTGGTTGTGTCCCTAACAATTTCTCATTCCTAACTCGTTGATCTAAAACTAATTTTATATTAAGCGGATACATCTCTGTACCAAATAATTTAAATAATGCCCGTTTTGTATTGTCACTGCCGGACTTGTAATGGAAACTTTGAGGAATGACGGAAAAGGACGAATATATCAATTTGAGATAATGAACACTGGAACTTGCGCAGCGCGATCCTTGTTCAATTCGGTGGCATCTGAATGTGTTGAAATGCACTAGCAATGTGTCGGCAGATAGACCGGTACGTGAAGGAATGCCTGCAAGATAATATTTCCAGCATTTCTGAGTCTTCAAAACTCGGAGTCCGTTGACCATGTCAAAATTTGATCGCTCTTGTCCACTTCCTTATTGTATCTACATAATAAATCAATTTTGGGTACTTCTCTTTTTTCGGCGAGCAGTCTTATGTCAGTCAAGCACGATATATTCTTCTTTTTCTTCTTCCTTAATATTCTCCTCCCCCTAGAGTTCGGCTTTCTGTGGAATACGAGAATCAACTGGTTAGTCCTTCATTCTCCTCCCAGAATTTATCTTCCTCCGACCACATGATCTTGACCTTTTGACTTTGTTGATATAAACATGTCTTAGATCTGGAGTCATCCAAAAATATGTGTAATAGAACAGTGTCATGTAATTTATGACGAGATGATACCTAGCAACGCAGGACGTGGATCTGTATGTCATGGTCATCCATCAGTACTTCACATCGCAGCCTGCATGGCTGCTAACTAAACATCGCGTCACACATCTTAGTGAAATACATTTTCTCCTGAGCCCACTAACATATCAGTTTGAGTTCAAAACACATTTTTATTTCCACTTTTCTTTCGGATCGATACCTACATCCTTCATGTTCTTTAAACCCATTTTGTGGTCGTTTTTATCTTCGTTATATTGTTGAATGTAGTATTTGTCAGTCTGTTCTCATTCATTTTTGTAAGATGCTCATATAACTTCAGTCTTCTCTTGCGCATTGTATCTATTATCTTGTTTGCATGGACGATCTTCATTTCTTCTCTTCCTCCATTTCCGATACTCGGACCGGATCTTCTGAGCATCTTCCTGCAAATGTTTCTTTCCATTCTCCAGTTCTTCCATTTCCTGTTAATTATCAGACATTATGAACTATAGAGTCCGTCTGGCTTGATAATCGTGGTGTAATGTTCGGCTCCATGGCTAAGTGGTTAGCATGCTGGCCTTTGGTCACAGGGGTCCCGGGTTCTATTCTCGGCAGAGTCGGGAATTTTAACCATCATCGGTTAATTTCGCTGCCATGGGGACTGGGTGTATGTGTCGTCTTCGTCATCATTTCATCCTCATCACGACGCGCAGGTCGCCTACGGGAGTCAAAACAAAAAGACCTGCACCTAGTGAGCCGAACATGTCTTTGGACTCTCCCGACCATACGCCATTTCATTTCATCGTCGTGGTGTAATGCCTTATTTTTGCTTTATAAAAAATTGCTCGATTGTTATATAGTATACTTATTTTCTACCGATCTATATGCTACTTCTGTCGTCCTGATCCTTTCCTTATTTGCTTCATTATCAAGCCCATTCGGCTGGATACATTCAACAAGTTATTTAGTAATAATAATAATAATAATAATAATAATAATAATAATAATAATAATAATAGTAATTGTACCGGGCGGTACACCTCCACGCCGCTAATTCAAACCTTGCGCCAGTTGGAACTCCTCTGCTGGAGGAAGTCTGAACTTTATCTACTATATTAATTTTCAAGTTTCTCAGAAGATGTCACTACTTGGAAATTTTGGAGTTTCTGAACTGGGTCGTTTTCGATGTATTTTTGTTTTACCTGTAGTAAGAAGTGTGAACTTTCTCTTTTAGAGGACACTACTGAAGAACTACAATGGTGCACCCTAGTGCGAAGTGAAAGAACTGTTTTTTGGAGAAATTTTTATTTCCAAAGTTTGTTCCTTGTTAAATTTCTTTCTGTTATTGTTTAAGTTGGCTGTATACCCCTTTCTTTCCCCTTGTTTGGTGTTTAGCCAATCCCGAATTTCTTTAATTAATTTATGACCAATCAGGTGTATCTTCCTCAACGGGGATATGCTGCTTAACCCTAGCCAATAAAGTTTTTGTGGGAGGGTGTTCTCATTCCTAAAACGCCTCGAACTTTCCGCGAGAGTATTTAAACTGCTGATTTTCAGGTCTCCGGGCCACTTCTGTAACATCTTTCAGTGTGTAAAGTACGTAGCAAGGGGCGGGAAGCGCCTCTTTCTTCGGGCAGCAGTTCATCCATAAGGTAATGGCCGTTTAATAACCTCTTTTCTTGCTAGCTCAGCAGTTTAACTCTCGGGGCGGGTCCGAAGCTTTTCCACCATGTAACTTTTCCCTAAAATGTAAAGAATCGTAGTATCTATTCTCTTTTAAGCTACATATTGGGATAGAGAGTGCTTAACCCTCTCGAGCTCCCACTCATATTGTTTTGAGGTGAACTTATTTTTCACAACCAATTCTTCCTTAACGTAATGTAAATTGTTTCTTTCTAAAGTCACCTCTTTAGTATGGGATTAGCCCTTGCATTAGCGGCCTAGTGCCAGATTAGGTTTTAAACAAATGTATTAGGAGTGCAGATCGCCTTCTCTCAAATTGGTATTTTAGAGGCCATGTAATTAACCTTTTCTCACTTAATAGGCCTCAGTAGGTTGCGTATTTTACCCCTGTGTTTATGTCCTTAGAGGACAGCTTGAAAGTAGAATTTGGTGTGGCCTTGGATAGGCTTAAATTTTGAGAGCGGGTTGCTCTTTATTGAAAATTGAGTTGTTGTATGCCTCGAGGAGGCTTTACCGTGTAAAGAGGAGTAAATACTCCTGGGCATGATTGGGGTCTACTGCCCCTTGGTTGAATCTTGAATACCATACGGTTGAGCTTATTGCTCAAGAATTATGTGTCTGGCTCTCGGAGCCCAAATCCTGTAATCTTTGTAATTGTACATTTTCAAATTGTGTTTCGGCTACTGAGTACCTGTTCTATTTGTTATTTCTTGATCTTTCAAAGAAAATATAACCTTGTTAAATTTTATCTTAACTTTAATTTCGCAGTTTGAGACCCGTTCACCCCCGCACCTTCTTTCACCTCTGCTGTTCCACAGATACCTCGGAACAATAATAATAATAATAATGATAATAATAATAATAATAATAATAATAATAATATATTATTATATTATATATATATATATATATATATATATTATTATTATTATTATTATTATTATTATTATTGCTATGTTTGTCAATTATGTGAGGGAACTTATCTACTAAACCACTTCTATAGAAAGTGATTTTTCAAGTTATTATGTAAACAAAACTTCCAGTGCGCTTATAAAATATCCGGGTTTTTATAAGGCACTACATCCTCCAATTTGTTCGGAACACGAGTGGAGCATGACAGGAATAAAATTTATAACCGAGAGGATTTTTTATTGCTGTCTACGTGTACTGTGGCTACAGGAAGCAAATTCAGAAACAATGCAACCCTGTATCAAGGGGAAAAGTTAGTAAGCAAAGAAACCATTAATTAAAATGTTTGGAAAAAAGTTTCTAAAACTTGGAAGTAATATATTAAAAAGAAGAACTTCGGCTCACGTCGCGATTGCCGGAAGTTAGCGGAATGAACAGTCTCAGCAGCTGGAAGGTTCGGGAGGCGAGGGTATTTATAAATACGTGTAGGAAGCTAAATTATTATGGTAAAGATGTACGCGCAACACTTTCGTATTAGCAGCTAACTTGCCGGAGCATGTGATGCCTCATTTAGTTCAGTGTTTAGAATGAATTATGTGGAAGAGTCATGATGACCAGGTGATAATGTCATTGAATTCTCACCCAGACAGCTCGAATCCTGACCGATGCATTGGGGTACTTTACATGTTCCGTAACGTTTCCATGGTTTGGATTTCAAGTAAAACTGGATACCCTGCTGCTGTGATCACTGGAGCCTTGATTTCTATTCAGTAATAGGTTAGAATGCGAACTTACCGAAGCGGGTAACAAGTATAGTGTAATCTGCACAACGGTTATGTTATGAGGTTTGCATAAACATTAGGGGTTCGGTCGATCACAACCCCTGGAATTTATGTTATTCCCACTGCATTACGGAAGAGCACCTAGACTACACATGGCATTGTCATCTTTTAATTGGTTCACAATAGACATTGCTAACGTGTACCGAAATCCTGATCACAGTTCCAACATTGTAGAAATACTAATTTATTAGGCAGTTTTTTAAAAGTTTTGCCTTGTATTTTTAGGTCATTCTCTACAATTATTCGTCATTAGTTGGTCACTTTATGGAATTCTTTGACTATCTTATAATTTTGAGTCTTTTCTTACATGCTTGAGGATTCTAAAATATTTACGCGAGTGGTATTGGATATTATGGCAACTTTATGTGAGAATGAATACGGAGACTTGAGAATCTTCAGGACGCTTTGTCAATCTGGGGACTAAAGATACTTTGTTCACCACTTAATTCTTAGAAATGTCCACATTTCTCCAACTGGAGATGTCTTCCTCGTGTGCAGTCGATATTTTCTTCTGAAGACGCGAAGTAAACTTCTCTGCGAAACGTAAATAATTTTGCATTTTTTTTTGACACGGTGGAAGTTCAAAAGCTTATTATAATGTCTATAAAATAAATATAGGCTATATCAAGTCGATTGTAGCCTCCGTGGCTCAGACGGCAGCGCGTCGGCCTCTCACCGCTGGATACCGTGGTTCAAATCCCGATCGTTCCATGTGAGATTTGTGCTGGACAAAGCGGAGGCGGGACAGGTTTTTCTCCGGGTACTCCGGTTTTCACTGTCATCTTTCATTCCAGCAACACTCTCCATTCTCATTTCATAGCATCTATCAGTCATTAATATATTACTTTGGGAGTGGCGACCCCATCGTACTAATAGCCTATATCTGCTTCATTCATTCCATCCCTGACCCGGTCAATGACTGGAAAACAGGTTGTAGGTTTTCATCAAGTCGATTAGTAAATAGCCTGTAAAATTTCATTTGAAATTGATATCATTTTACTGGACTTTGGCCATCATTTTGTAGATCTTTAATCATTTTAGGTCATCAAAATCCTGGTCCTGGTGGCACTAAATCAACTGTCGTGAAAGGTTACAAGCTTGCCTGTTTATTTTATTCTTACTTAATCGCAGCCAATGGATGTGGGATTTCTTAAATGAAAAGTTACACCCCTTTGGTTTGCATTCTGGTTTTGGTGATGATGTTTTACGGGGAAGTACTCCAAAATAAGTACCTGTTCTTAGCACCAATCTGAAACAAAAATGTACGAGGTTCACTCCTTGGAAGAATAAAGGTATTGGCAAAAGAAGGGGCCAGCCATGCAAACATAGTACTGTCGGAGTCGGAAGAGAATAAGATTTGACCGAGAAAGGTCCGATAAGGAAGATAAGAGTGAGGAGATTGGCACAAATATCTTGAAGCCATACCACACTCAGATAGAGGCCAAACCAGTTTAGGCTCCTATTGAGAGCCTCTGTGCTCTTATTACAAGCAGGAGCTGTCTGGCCGAGGCAGTAAAACAAAGCTCTGTTCACCCGAAAGGGTCTTGGTTCGATTCCTCATCGGGAAGTCGAAAAGAAACGAAATTTCTCCTTCCGAAGATGCACTTCGCCCTGAGGTTCAGTCAGCATACACCAAAAATGAGTACCAGATTAATTGCTGGGGGCAAAGACGGCCTGGCGGAGAGCAAAACATTCTACCCAATCAAGTGCCAAGGTTACAGACAGTGCAAGCTTTTACCACTCCAAGCGCATTGTTTTGCTTATCACAAGCAGGGGATACTGTCGATGTATTCTACTCCCCAGCACACAGTGATGTAAAGCTGAAGATCTCGTCGCTATGATTAGGATACCAGTAGGCACGAGAAACTACCCGCTTGTCTTCTTTATTTGAGTCCATTAATTGCAACCAGCGGATTAAGTATTTCCGAAATCTAGCATCAAATTTTTATTGTTCTTATTTAACCCTGTGTGGAGTGATGTAAACCCTACTGCGTATTTCTGTGGTGGTTGTTAGTGTGGTTTGTTGTCTGAGTATGAATAGCAAAGTGTTGGTACAAACACAAACAACCAGTCCCACAGTCAGAATAATTAATCAGATCCTATTAAACTCCCGACCTGGCCGGGAAACGAATCCGGGACCTTCTGAGCCGAAGGCTTCAACGGTTAAGGAGATAGAGGTTTTCCAGTTTTCATTTTGGCTCCTGCAAGAAACCCTCCACTTCAATACTTTCTTTTTAAATTCAATAAGCCAAAGCTTTCGAATGATATAAAATTGTTAAAAATGACCTAGTAGAACTCTAGAAATAGGTGTTAAAGTATAAAACCTTAGCCTTTTATAAACATTACTAGCTGTAGTACCCGGCGTTGCCCAGACAGTTTCTGAATGTTTACCTTTAAGATTTGTATTGCCAGTTAGTTATGTGTGAAGTGAATTTTTTTATAGAATTCCTTTTTGACTTGCAGATTGATATGTTACGATCTATTATGTAGTTTTAGAATTATTTAGATGTGTTTGATTTCAAGTTTTAGATTATTTAATATTCGAGTAAATCTTTCTCTATATGGAAGCACGAATCGCCTGGGAAGTATTTGATCTTGTCAAAAATTAATAAGTGATAACTATATGTATTTAGCCGTCGCACTATAGATACGATGTACAGGATTTTAACTCTCAACGAGACTGTCCCCCTCTCGCCCCTCATCCCTAAGAGATAAAAAAATCTGGATTGTCACCATTCATTTCAGTGACCGCGAAAACTGTAGATTCGACACTATTTTCGATTATTTTTATATCTTACTCCCCCCTCCCCCCACCCCAAAGGGGGCTGAACATGAACTTTAAAAAAATTCGGAGTGTCACTATTAATTTCAGCGACCACGAAAACTATGGATTCGATACTATTCTAGATCATTTTTATACCTTACCCCCTCGCGCCCTGCCGATAAGGGTGCTGGGGGTGTCTTAACCCCACGCGGTTTGTCTCCTGATACTAAGTCATAAGTATACTAAATTTTGTTGAAATCGCTCCGGTAGTTTAGGAGTAGATCTAATACATACACACATGCAAACAAACAATGGCATTTATATATATTATTTTTATACTTCACACGCTTTCCACCCACGCCCACAGGAGTCCTATGAGTGCCTTACACAACAGTATAATTTTTCCAGATATTAAGTCTTATGTGTACCAATTTTGGTTGGCAGCTATGCCCAAACGTACATACATAATCTCGCTGCTCTAGAATCCTGGAGTTGACGTTGCCATGGTTACGGCTGTTCATTTCTTTTATCCGATTCCTAGAGCAGGGGCAGTGTGGTGACAATATCTCCATAACGGTGGGTTTTAGGGCCTTCAAACGTGGTTTTCGGGCCTGTAGGGCTTATCGAATTTTGTTCTTTGCATCAAGGGGTTTTAAAATGAGCTTTGTCTCGTTATTATACGAAAAATTCTATATTTCGCCTATGTTAGCCTGTTATTTCTATATCTCTCCCCTTTGCCCCTCCCCCTCTAGAATTGTTTTGAAAATAAAATACAGCCCATGTTACTCACAGGCAATGTAGATCTCTATAGTTGAAGTTATTTTTAAAATCGGTTCAGTAGTTTTTGAGTCTATCCGTTACAAACGAATATACAAATTTTTCCTCTTTATAATATTAGTATATATTATTAGGGCTAGGAGTGGGAAAGAAGTGACCTTTGTCTTAATTAGGGTACAGCCCTATCATTTGCCTCGTGTGGAAATGGGAAACCACCGAAAACCATTTTCAGGGCTGCCGACAGTGGGGTTCGAACCAACTATCTCCCAAATGCAAACTGATAGCTACGTGACCTAAGCCGCATAGTAACTTACTATTTGTTATTATTATTATTATTATTATTATTATTATTATTATTATTATTATTATTATTATTATCATTATGAAAATTCTCGATCATTGCTTTCTTTCTTCCTTTCTGTTTGGTGGGAAATTATGAAGATGTTGACGATACAACTTTTGAATCACGTCGTTACACCGCCCGATACATTTGAACTCATATTTCTGTGATTTATGTGGGTGGGGGATGTCAGACGACATTGGTGGCCTTCATTAGTACGCTTTACACACTCGCGCCATTGTGCTGGTGCTGGCGCCGTATCGTTGATCCGTAGGGCTCAGCTGCCCCAATTGAGGGATGTGACCGGTGCGTGATCATCTCCACGTATACGGGAGACTCTGACATTCATTACGAGTTTAGGTCGGCGTGAGTAGAATAATTCCGCCATCAAATTCAGCCATTGCGTGCCCACATTTTTCCATTACTGAATGTAATTGGCTGGCAATTGTAAGTTCAGTATTCAGGCAAGCTGAGGGAGAATTGAATACCCAACCCCCGCGGGAAACGGGTCTGTGGCTCCAAAGTAAATTCGTAAGAAAGAAGGAAAAAACGCATGCCGGCACTTCTGAGTTTCATTTCTATTAATGTGTTCTTTAATAACATGAATTGACACATTTCACAATAATATAAATAAAACATGAAAAATACGATGTTGACAATAAGGCTGGTGCCAGGAAGGGCATCCGGCCGTAAAATAGGACCAAACCTACATGTGCGGTGGAGAAAGACAGAGGAGAAGAAAATACCAAGACTTTCCATGTGCGTATTGATAATAAACACATATTATCATATCGCATCAGCTACCGTTTGGAGGCTTTTTGATTTCACCCCATCTAGCCAGCATGCGCGTCAATTGTCATGTTCTGTTTCACTCTACCAGGTGTCAGAGTAAACCGGACCTCTTTTGGGCGATCTACAGTCGAGTTTTAATCATTTTGTCGGTAAACACCAAATGTGTAACCACAGATCTTTTACGTACCGACATCGTACCACATAGAGTGTCGAATGAAATTTTTTCAGCTGTTCAAAAATCTGATCATCTCTGCCGTATATGAACCCGAGAAATTTTGAACCCAAAATCGACACTAAAGCCATTTATCCACAGAGGGAATTTAGCATCTGGATAACTATACCTTATAAAACGGTAGGCATGTCAATGTCACGGGCTGGCTGACGGTTCAGCGTGCACGAGAATTAGCAGCTACGAGCGCTAGCCCAGACGTTATCAGATAGCGCAAGTCTGGAGGGGTGTACATTACATTTTCATAACTTCGATACTCCATGCAATACATTGTATATATCTTTTCATATAAGGACATACATAATTGAATGTGTTCAAAACGGTGTTTCCAGAAAATGCACGAAACACCATTCTATGTAACTGTCGTGTATTAGGAGAATAAATAATTACTTTAAAAGTTTGCCTGCCTCTTACCCGGAGGTCCCGGGTTCGATTCCCGGAAAAGTCAGGGATTCTTACCCGCATCTCAGGGCTGTTTTGAGGTCCACTCAGCCTACGTGATTTCAATTGAAGCTATCTGACGGTGAGATGGCGGCCCCGGTCTAGAAAGCGAAGAATAACGACCGAGAGGATCCATCGTGCTGACCACACGACATCTCGTAATCTGTAGGCCTTCGGGCTGAGCAGTGGTCACTTGGTAGGCCATGGCCCTTCGGGGCTGTTGCGCCATGAGGTTTTTTTTTTTAACTTTAAAGTTTGCTATAGAGTATGGAGTACAAAGTGAAATTCATATTCTTTTAGTTCTTAAGATGAGATCAGATCCCACATTAAGAAAAACCGAATTACATTTTTTTTATCCGTATAAATATTTGGACTTTCCTAAACATTTTGGTGTATCATTTTTTTAATAAATCCATGTGTGCTTATTTTCAATTTAAACTTGACATAACACAATGTCTACATCAATTTCTGCATCCTTTCAGATTTATATCGATACCTTATTACCTATGCGATGCAGAAGTTTGTGGTTTTACTTGCTTCTCTTTGGATTTGTTTATTACGGATTGGCTGTACAGATTGTGATTATTATTTGCTAAGGAAATGCCTTCATAGGAAAACATAAAATGTAAACGAGTCATTGAAGGCTATTGTGTGGACTCGGATTCAAAAAAAGTGTTTATAGGCATAAAAAACTTTAAGGTTAGGTGTGTGTGTCTGTGATGCAGTTATTTCCTTTATTGATGTGAATTATGGAATAATAAAGGTCTTGGATCAGCTGGGAATAAATATAGGACAGAATACAGGAAGAACATACGAAACTCTTGACCGACGTTGAGTGCGGAGGGTTCAAATTTCTGCTCAGCAAATGACCAAGAGGCAAGAAAAAAGAGCAGAAGGAATAAGTTATACCTTAAATATGAAGACGAAAGATCAGACCATGTAATAGGATGCTTTTCATCAGTTAATCAGGAAGAAAGATATATTTTTCAATAGCATTACTGTTTAACTTGAATTTCCTCAAAACTGGAAATTTTCTGACAAAAGCGTCATTTTCTCAGGAACAAATTGAGACATAAACATAAAATTTGTGGAAATGATTAATTTAGTAGAGACGATTATATGGATCTACAATGAGTGTTTTGAGAGGGGTATAACTGACACTGTGATGTATAAAAGCATGCTTTTCTTTAAAAAAAAGTGCATATCTAAAAAATGTATCTCAATTTCCAATTTATACTTTCCCCTTTCTATATCAGCGAACTAAATACGTCTAGACGTCTAAATGGTAAATATTTGGCAGTGTTATCTTCAGTATTTTCAGAGATAATGGGACAAAAATGACTGAAATTAGCTTTGACGGTATAGGGGGGCTGACCTCACCTTAACATGCTCAACTTTCCTATGATCAGTTATGAAGCAGAATATTGCAGAATATTATATCGCTTCTGTAGCAAACCGCCATGTTGTTATATTGTATACAATTAAACAAGGGAAAATAGGCTTCGATAAATGTAGCATCTCCACGAGTAACCGTGTTGGTACAAAAGTACACAAATACAAACACACTAACAAATTACTGTGACAATCCTTCGTGGTGCTCCTTATATGGTGGGTACTAATCACTGGCAACGCAGACCCACGGTGTCGCTCACATAATGGTACTAATCACAGGTACTGCAAACCCACAGTGAACCGCTCTCTGCTGCTACTAATCACAAACCAATTGGTTTGTGGTACTAGTGGTACTAATCGCAAGTAAAGGCGACCCATGGTGTTACCCGCGTGATGGTACGAATCACAATTAGTTTCATGGTTCTGATTCAATCATCCCTTATTCGCTCCTTTTAGTCGCCTCTTACGGCAGGCAGGGGTTACCATGGGTTTATTTTACATCAGCGTCCCCCACCCACAACGGGTAGATAGATAGATAGATAGATAGATAGATAGATAGATAGATAGATAGATAGATATATAGATAGATAGATAGATCGATAGAGAGAGAGAGAGAGAGGGCAAAGGAAAAAAGAAAGGATCTGTTACTTCGAAAAATGAGGTATCGGCCAAAGAAAGGCAAGGGGCACGAAGGGCGTGAAAATGAAACACTCCCTACGCCTCGAATGCACTAATACCGTCGGGGTCGGAAAAGAACAAGAGTTGACCAAGGGAGATCGAACAGGACAGATGAAAAGTGAGGAGCCTGGCACAAGTGGAAAGAATGCCAGAACTCAGCTAAGGGTCCCGTGGTCGCCAACCCACGTTCCCAATTTGAGAACCCTTGGGGCCCTTTTTAGTCGCCTCTTACGACAGGCAGCGGATACCGTGGGTATATTCTTCATCCGTGTCCCCCACCCACAGAAGGTTGTTTCGACCATTACTTTTAACTGGAGCCTGTCATCGATAGGCGAGTACAATCCTGAATCAGCAACGTAGGGAAGTACAAGCCGACAGAGGGGAAGAGACTTGCGTCCGCGTGCACGGGCACTGCGTTTACGGCGGGCAGGGGATGATACCCGTGCTCTACACGGTAACAAATATGTTGAGTTGTCTTTACCTCGCCACAAACACAGAGAACTCTGGCAAGTCCAAGTTGTCTGTACCAAACTTCAGACCTTTCAGGAACTTCCAGATTACGCATTTCTCAGTGTAACATGGAGGTAGTGTTTCCTTCCATTTCTTCCAATTTAACGGTGGTCTCCATCTCATCAACTTGATGTTTCTGGCATTTTATTATTACACTGTAATTGTGCAGAAATTCTTGGGGAGCTATTACTTAGTTTTTAATTTGCGCTGCGTAGCTCGGTGTGAGGTTGCCTTGCAGAGGCGGCAAAGGTATGCCCTTTGGGTCTCAAGAGCATGAATATGGTTTTACACTTGGAATTCGATTAATGAGACAGTACTCAGGCGACAGTGCGCCGGCCTCTCACAGCTGGATTCCGTAGTTCAAATCCCGGTCACTCTATGTGAAATTTGTGCTGGAAAAAGCGGAATCGGGACAGGTTTTTCTCGGGGTACTCCGATTTCCCTGTCATCTTTCATTCCAACAACACTCTCCACTATCATTTCATTTCACCTGCCAGTCATTAATCATTGCCCCAGAGGTGTGCGACAGGTTTCGTCAGCCTCGCCGCTAGATGGGGGCTTCATTCACTCCATTTCTGTCTGTCTGACTGGAAACAGGCCATGGACTTTCATTTTCAAGTACTACTACCGATGGAGTATTTAGCCTGGGGATAACTTACTACTTAAGGCAGGTGAGCGTGCTTCCCATGTGATACCGTTGCTGCTTTCTCATTGATACTCTCACGGATCTAATCTCAACAAATGCATGAGTAGGCCTAATATCGGAAATAAAGTCTCGGATTCCGATTCCATAAAGCCGGAGTTAATAAACATTCAAGTCAAAATCTACAAGGTAAATGCAATTTCCATCAGTAATTCATAACTGATCTGAACTTAGGGCTGTCACCGAGGTGTCATATTTCCTATCAATTGTTGTCGTAGATTTTTCTTAAATTCTTTCAAAGAACATGGAAATTTATGGAACATTTCCCTTGATAACTCATTCCATTCTCTAACTACCCTTGCTGGAAATTAATATTTGTCACAATTCTCCTCTTGAATTCCAACTGTATCTTCTACAACACAAGATGTTTCTTCCTGTGCTATAAGGTATGCCCACCAAAATGTAAGCTTCTTACCTTTAAAGAAGATACATTTTTTTCTACATTTTTTTCTATTAAAAGCTCCACTCAAGCTTATTCCTCTGCTAATATTATTTCTCGCCGCCTCTGCACTGTCAGCTCGGAGCATTAATCTATTATCATCTTGTATTCCTTCTCCAAGACTGTTTCCATGCCATTTAACAATTTTCCCACAAGTTCTGCAGACTCAGATAAAACGCGTAATATTATTTTTTAATTGTACTCTGCGTGGTTGTCTAAATTATTTTCAAAACATTTTATTTCTCGGAAACTCTCCAGTGTTTGTGGTTCATTTCATTGTATTTTTGTGGGTGCGTAGTCAACGTAGTGGCCTTTGCTTTAGAGTTTGATGATGATGCTTGTTGTTTAAAGGAGCCTAACATGTAGGTCATCGGCCCCTAATGTTACGAAATGGAATGACTAATTAAAGTTCCAAAATCCTCCACTGACCAGAATTCAGAACATGAGGACGAAGAATGTATGGATGGATATAAATTTAAAACAATCAGTGGATCCGACCCGGAATGCCTCACATTCCCAGAAACTAGCGTTAAACAATAGTATTACTGACCAAGGGACTGCGTCTGTAGCATAACACTGAATTGATGATGCTTTTAGTCTAAAGGAGTCCAAAATCCAGGTCATCGGCCTCTCATAATGGTTCTTATCGCTAAGAAAGTAGAACCATGTTATTTGTCATGTTGCGGTACTAATCAAAAGTAGCGTAGACTCGCGGCATTCCACACAAATGGTACTACTCACAGGTAATCAATTTTTCACATGTAATACAGACCTATGGTGTTTCGCACATCGCGGCGCCATTTACAAGCAACACAAACCTATGATGTTCATCACGTACGTGTACTAAACACAGGGACTCGTACTATCCCGTGGTGTTTCTCATATAGTGGGTACTAATCATATGTAAGCCAGAACCATGGTGTCGCTCCTAAAGTGATACTAATCACAGGTACTGTAAAAGCACCACACTCTGCTGCTACTGATCACAAACCTATTTGGTACCTAACATAGTGGTACTACGCGCAAGTAAAAGCTACCCGTGGTGTTCCCCGCGTGGTGGTACTAATCACAAGTAGTTTCATGATTCTCATACAATCATCCCTTGGTCACCCCTTTTAGTTGCCTCTTAAGACAGGCAGGGATACCATGGGTGTATTCTTCGTCTGCGTCCCTCGCCCATAGGGGGTGGTTTAGAGTTTTCCGTGATAGATAACCGACCAGGTTGGGAATGTTAACCATATTTGGTTTGTTACTGTGGTTGGGTATTTGTGATTGTGTTAATATTGACCTCACTATTTACACACAACGCTACCAACCACCAAAGAAACACGTAATAGTAAATACATCCCTCAATATAGCCCTGACGTCAGGAAAGTCATCCGGTCGTAAATCTGATCCACGTCCAGGGGTGTAACAAATGTAATACGGGATCGACTGCTAAAATAAAAACTCGGTCCCCCTCAAATAAAATGTCAAACTTATGATGCATATTTCGTGACAGTTGGTAGAAATAATGCAATATACTGTCAAGTAGGGGAAGTGGGCCGATAATATTTTTGGTATTTGCAAGTTTGATCGTCCCCTGTCTGAGGCAAGGTCAGCAATATAGCCGAGGGTAGATTTCTTCCTGGAAGTTGATTTACTAATGGACGACTTGAGGTTGAAGGGGGAATTGGAAAACAATTGTAATACTCACATTCCTTGTAAGCTTATACGGTGACATGTGTACTGTATAATCTAGTAGTTATTTCTGCCAAGAGGTTGTTCAGCTTTTACAAGAACTGATAATATAACTAGGTAACTTTTAACATAGTTTAACTCATTCATTGTAAATATTTTGCATACTAACTTATGTAGTTTTTGATTAAATCTTTGCGTGTCGGCCAGAGAGTAGGTGTTCCCTACTAGGTGGCCCGCCTCCCCCCTCAGGGGAGGAAGGAAAGCTTGCTTAGTTAGTTTTCATGTCGTGTAATTTGGACTGTCCGCGAGTATGTAATTTGGACCGTTGAACCAACTGTAATAATTACATTTCTTCGTAGTTTCACTGGTGATTCTAATATAATTTATTTTACAATTTGGGGTCGGCCCTGCGGTGTAGGGGTAGCGTATCTGTCTCCTAACTAGAGGCCCCGCGTTCGATTCCCGGCTAGTTCAAGGATTTTTTACCTGGATCTGAGGGCTGGTTTGAGGTCCACTCAGCCTAGTGATTATAATTGAGGAGCCATCTGACGGTATTGTCTGTGACAAGTATTATGATGACAGCTGGATTCAGTGCAATTGCTGCAAAAAATTGGGCTCATGAAAACTGCGCCAAAATTTCGGATGAATTCTTTTATCATTGTCCTACATACCAAAAGTGATGACGACAATTATTCACAGTGTCGCATTTTATCGCTTAGTACACATATATCATAATCAATTCATTAAATAACTTATAAGTGTTTACATTTACCGGTCCAAATTATATGATCATCTGGTCCAAGTCCCGGTCTAGAAAGCCAAGAATAACGGCCGAGAGGATTCGTCGTGCTGACCACACGACATCTCGTAATCTGCAGGCCTTCGGGCTGAGCAGCGGTCTCTTGGTAGGCCGAGGCCCTTCAAGGGCTGTAGTGCCATGGGGTTTGGGGGGATCTGGTCCAAATTAAACAATAACAAATTTTAGAATATTACTTTTAAGCAAATCCTAAAGATATTAACATTTTGTTTTCACCAAATCATTTGATATATTGTACCAATAATCGCGTATAAAATATGAGAAATTTTCTTGAAGGTGAATAGTGTTATGGACGTTTAAAGTTAAGTGGTCCAAATTACACGGACTTCCCTTAATGTGAACAATGGGATTATTAGTTATTGTACGATTATTTAAAGAAATGTTTAATAGGTATTATTTGACTGCCTTCGTGGTTTAACGGCTAAGCTGTTGAAATGCCAACCATGAACCACTTAGATGTTCGCACGTAACTTTAATTGCATTCATTTTTCAGTAACTACAGAACTATACTCTGTAACCGATACCGAAATCTCTGTTATAATAATTTATGAGATTACAACAGAAAACATGTATACGATCAAAATTTAATAATAAACTGTTCAAATAAAGTTTAAAAAATATCAAACCGCACGACTGATAAGCATATTATTAATTTTACTACACCAACTTCTTATTGTCATTATACACTGTTGTCGAATAAATGTTTCACTAAAGTTACATGTTCTGCAAAATTTGTACGTAAGGTGTACTCCATATGCAGAAAGTATGATTTTTCCTAATTAAAATGTGATATTTTGGTATCAGTTTTCATTCCTGTAATTATTTTGAAATACTGTAATTTGGTGCAATTCATTCCTGAGGAGTGTGTCGTGGTGTTGCGAGTGACGGCAAGTGCAAACATTGTGTACAACTCCGATATGTTGTACTCAACACAATAAAACACTGTTAGGTGTAAGAAAGTGGCAGTTCCTCTACGTACAAATTGTAAAAATAAAACACACACCAAAGTAAATGACTCATTCTAGAAAATCGCCTAGTTCATTTCCGTGACATTAGGCGGGATATACAGTCGAAATCGGTTATAACGACACCGAAGAAACAACACTCGTTATAGCGGATAGTCGCACAAACCGGTTTTGTTGTTTTGTTGCTAAAATGTCCTATCTGTAAGTTCTAGGCTACACATTTGCATGGTTAATTAACAGAAGTTAAATCTTTATAAAATATAACTGAAAGAAGTACTGTATTTATAGAACAGTATTTGTGGAGTTGGATTGTGAGGAATTTCATTGGCTTTCATTTGAAGAACACGTCCACTGATTGGCACATTATTTGTTCTTTGCTGCTTAAACCATCTTAGTCAAGATTCTTCAATATCTTTCTGTTCAAATATTGTGGTACGCTTGATTTTTAAATAATTTTCTTCGAAAAGAGACTGGGTTTTCTCTTTGACCTTCCAAATTATAGAACTCATTCAGTGTGATACACACAAATCCTTTGCGATGCTGACCTTTTTTTCAAAATTTCCTAATCGCTATATTATGTGTGACTCTTCTACAATATTAAACACTTTCCTTTTACTTTGCGACGTATTGACAGTGATGCTTGCTTTGACTATTTAACAGACAGCGGGAGTTGAAATCTACAATCATAAGCGTTACATTCTTGTCTGCAATCCCCAAATACCTGACAAACAAAATTCAACATTGAACGTTATAGCCGATACATTTCTTCGAAAGTGTGACCAAAATACGTCGTTTTATACGATATGTCGTAATAAGCGACGTCGCAATAAGCGAGTTTTTAAATGCGATGCATATATTGGATTTGGACGGGACCGCCAGATTTCGCCGTTATATCCAATGCGTCGTTAAAAACGTTGTCATCGGGCGAGTTGGCCGTGCGGTTAGGAGTGCGCAGCTGTGAGCTCGCATCCGGGAGATAGTGGGTTCAAACCTCACTGTCGGCAGCCCTGAAGATGGTTTTCCGTGGTTTCCCATTTTCACACTGGGCAAATGCAAAAAAAAATTGTTGTCGCAATCTACTCAACCACATGATGTACACAACGAGAAATATGATATATACGAACCTACAATACCATATTACGCTGAGAATTATCATCTGAACTCCATAGAGGTATTAGGATTGATGATAAGAGCAAGAGGCACGATTACTCACATATTTCACAACTTTTGTAAGAAATTTAAATTGGATAACCAATTTATTAAGGGCATGGGGTTAACAGCCTTGAAGGGTTTATTAACAATAGTAAGATATAATTTATACTCAGCTATATCTTTGTCCTATAAAGAGTTCCTCATGGATTTTAAAATGATTGACTAATACGATTTTTATTGTTATAGGTAGGCTATAATGCCTATAATATTTTATACGTCCCTTGTAGTTATCAATCAACTTTTTACGTAAGCTTTGCCTATTTGGCAGCCTACAAATTAGCGAAGGAGAAATAAATACATTTATCTGTCTCTCTCCCGTTTTATGATTTTTCGAGGAGTCTACGGAGCCCCTTAAATGCCCAGGCCCGCCTGCATTGCAGGCCCTAAGGTTACGTCTCTAGCTAAATCATCTTGTGTGACACAGAGTGTACAGTACCTTTGACCCAACTAGTGTGTGGTAGAAGCTGTGCTAAACTTACGCAGTCTTTCGAATTGGCTAATTAGATGACAAGCCTGCTCTACAACAGCAGAGGAGATACGTTCGGTTTATGCTGGAGATATAAATTGATGATGATGATGCTTGTTGTTTAAAGGGGCCTAACATGGAGGTCATCGGCCCGTAATCGTACGAAATGAGATAACAACGAAAATTTGAAAAGCATCCACTGACCAAAATAAAAAAAATGTCATGAAGAATGAACGGATGGACATGAACACAACAAAAACAAAAAAACCAAACAAAACCTGGGACGCGCCACGTGCGAGTATCACCTCTCCCCCTGGTACGCCTGCGTAGCAGGTTCGTGGGGAGATATAAATTTGTGTCTTCTCTTACGGTCCTGCTGTATACCTACTAAGAAGGATGATATAATGGGACACTTAATATGGTGCTTGTCATTCATCGATAATTTGCCATTATGAGGTCAGACTTGTATGATCAAGCCGGTGTGTGATGTAACACTTCAGCTGGAGTGGCTTATTATTGAGTGTTAATGGCTGCACTCTAATCTGAATATTTAATGGTGTCATCGACGTGACAGGACAGTGCAAGGCGTTCACCCTCCATTATATATTCTGCCTTATACACTTTCTCACTCATTACTTAAAAGGGCATCATAAGTTATTCTTAATTGGTACGAAACTTTCTGAGACATGAGTAAGAGAGGTGAAGTTTAATGCGACGTAAAATTTATAATGGGAGGGATTTCGTGCAAGAGTTGGAGTAGATATTTTATTTATAAGCCAGTTCTCATTGAGGATGTGGAGAACCGTGCTTGCACGATTGAGTGTTACAAAAACATGGAAGTTTTTAAATCAAAATAACTTCAAGACAACACATGCGACAACAGTTTTCAGTATCTCACTGTAACGAGGAAAGACCAATGCATCTAGTAACAAGAGGCTGACCTCGACGTGATGTCATCGGGTGATGTAATAGTGTCACTATCTTGAGGTAATCAAATCGCCATGCTGCGCGGCTTATATGTTGATTTGTGAGATCATAGGTGCAAATATGTCAATCTTCCAGACAAGATTCATACTTACTTCAAGTCTTCAAATCCTTCAAATTGCTAGGCATTTTTCACACTTAATTCTTTCGTAAAGAGTACTGAGAGTAACTTGTAAGTCAAAATTTACCCATTTCTTGATTATGGTAACTTTGAGTTAATATTTTCGGCTTTTATAATCCTACGTGTACAAGTCGATGTTGTGTGCCGTTATTGAACTATATTATAGTGATATAACAATGTGTTAAGCGGATTTTGGTGAAGAATGAAAGTTTCAAATGGCTCTCCTGAAAAATCAGCATTTAAAAAAACTTATACCCTTAGTACTTTCACGCAAGAATTACAATTCCACTCATTACTGCATACAGTTTCAGTGGGCTTGGCAGACTGATATGTAATAGCAACTTCTGGCTCAGTGAGGAAAGCAACGGGAAACTACCTCACTCCTCATTTCCCTAGTATGCCTATTCAGTGACACCTAGGCTATCTATGACATCTGTTGGTGGAGCTGTAGAGGATCAAACCAGCCTTTGGGCTGAATATCCAACATACATACTGCATACAGTAGACTAATTTCGGTTATCAGAATGGAGTATTTTAGCTGAACGGTCAGTTTAGTGGCCTTCAATTCAGAAAGCTCCCAGTTTGATTCCTGCCAGGACTGGAGATTTTAATTTCGCTTGGCTAAATCCTCGGGATCGGGGACTGGGAGTTTGTGCTCTAGACCTCTTTACATATATATGCAACACACCGGACTACCAACCACCAGACAAACAGGCAATTGTGAATACTTCCCTCCACATAGCGTTGGTGTCAGGAAGGGCATCTGGTCGTAAAAGAGAGCCAAATCCACACACATTACCGACCCTCATAAATTTGGAAATTGAGTTCGCGTGTTCTACCCCGGCTCAGCCCGATGGTATTTGAAGAAGCTAAAATATACCAGCCTCGTGTTGGTAGATTTACTGGCACGTAAAAGAACTCATGCGATACAAAATTCTGGCAGCTCGGGTTCTCCGAAAACCATAAAAATAGTTAGTGGGAAAGAAGACTAATATCTTTGTTATTAATAAATTGCGAAAAAGGCCAGGGTGAAAATGATCAGACTGTCTAGCTTGGCTCAGTGGTTCAAAGGCAGTCTCCGACGCATTATTCCAAGTTCAAGGGATCGATCCCAATCGAGGTAATCAACTTTTTAAAGGTGAATAAAAATCGTGATATTCCATATTATAATTCTAGGGAAATAAAAAATATGTTGTGGAACACCCTGTGTCCAGCCAATAAAATTAATTTAGCGTTAAAAACTGTCTGACCGAGCAAATTGGCTACACGATATAGGTCATGTTGCTTCGAGGTAATTATGGGTTCGAATCGACTGTCACCGGGCGAGTTGGCCGTGCGGTTGGGAGCGCGCAGCTGTGAGCTTGCATCCGGGAGATAGTGGGTTCGAGCCTCACTGTCGGCAGCCCGGAAGATGGTTTTCCGTGGTTTCTCATTTTCACACCAGGCAAATGATGGGGCTGTATTTTAATTAGGGCCACGGCCGTTTCCTTCCCACTCCTAGCCATTTCCTATCAAATCGTAGTCATAAGACCTATCTGTCTCGGTGCGACGTTAAGCCAATTGTAAAAAAGAAATGACTCTCTCTACCTATCTGTTATCTGTGGCTGCAAAGTCAGCGGAAATATTATCGGAATGTGTCTTCCGTTGTTCTGTCTTGAAAAATAAAATTTTGCTCGTTTTCCTTGTCGTTTGTTAGGAAATGCTGTGGCAGTTGTAAATGGAGTTGCTTATTTTACTAAGCAAGCAGAAATCCTCGCAGTGAGCTTCATTTAACCCAGAACTAGCAGTGTAATCGCTGATACAGACTAAAGCTAACCTTCTGAACAACCACGTTCTATGCACTCGCCATTTATGCGTTTTATCGACTTCATAGTTTCAACTATGCAACTTGGCAGAAAATCTACATTTTTGCAGAATATTATCACCTTCTGACACTCACTCGATTGTTGATAGTCAATTTTACCTTTTTTAGTACATTCCTTCTTTTGTGTCTGTGTTAGGATGTACAGTAGCTTACCCCTTTTCCGGTCATACTTTGTTTTGCAATATTTATGAATGTCTGTAGTTGTGTCTGCACGTGCATATTTCATCATTGCGCCTGCAGAAACCGTTATGTGATACTTTTGTGGGAGAAATACTAACCCGCAGCACATATCTCGTTAGGGGAGTCGAAAAGCCCTTTCTTGATAAGGTTAATTTGACAGAAAAGATGCCCCGTTATCTCAGGAAATATTAAGTTCAGAGCTTCGATATTTTTACTACTTATATGTACACTCTTTCCATAAGTACTGAACCAGGATGGAATGGTTGAAGCGAACGATTGTAAAGTTATGAATTTGTTTAATATGTTCCAAATTTTTGACAAAAAATGTTATTAAAATGTATGTAAATCAGGAACTATACATATGAAGTCCTTTTGTCTGGTTCAGTAGCTGTATCATGGCACAAACTGACTCTCTGCAAACAATGAGCTGCCTATCCCGTGTATTTTCTGAGATAATGGGTCAAACATGTGAAAAAAGTCATTTTTCAGAATATGATTTCAAAGTGAAACAGAATGTTCACTCACACATTTACTCACAACAGTGCCTAAAATAAAACTATATTTAATATAAACTATTGAAATGTTTGTTATGACAGTGCCGGAAACCTCTGCGCATAACATTCATTAACAGAACAGTGAAAACGACAACCTTCTAGATCAAAGGGTTCCAGATATTTATATTTCCAAAAAGAAACAAATTAACATTTGTGCATTGATATTTTAAAATATTTCTTTAAAATACTTCCATGTGGTGTATTAAAATAATCCATTTTAATCAGCAGAGTCCAAATAATTGAATGAGGCAACATTTGGAAAAAGTCATTTTTTAATTTTTTTTTGTTTCCGACTCCCATTAGAGGGAGAATTATGTGACATTTTCGTGCAATATTGGAGCTTAAATGACAGAACCTTACCGGCCAAAGTTCTAAGCTAAAATATTTCACACCGAGCTCGATAGCTGCAGTCGCTTAAGGGCGACCAGTATCCAGCAATTGGGAGATAGTGGGTTCGAGTCCCACTGTTGGCAGCCCTGAAGATGGTTTTCCGTGGTTTCCCATTTTCACACCAGGCAAATGCCGGGGCTGTACCTTAAGGCCACGGCCAATTCCTTCCACTTCCTAGGCCTTTCCTATCCCATCGTCGCCATAAGACCTATCTGTGTCGGTGCGACGTAAAGTAAATAGCAAAAAAAAAAAAAATCACAAAGTGGTTTTCGTGGGCGTAACGACAATGCATAATAATATGTTCTTCCGGAGTACATGTAAATGCACCTAAATCGGTCCATGTAGTTTTGAAATCCATAAATAAGCTCACCGGACTTTTTTTTTTTTTTTTTTTTTTGCTAGCGGCTTTACGTCGCACCGACACAGATAGATCTTACGGCGTCGATGGGGTAGGAAAGGCCTAGGAGTTGGAAGGAAGCGGCCGTACAGCACCAGCATTTGCCTGATGTGAAAATGGGAAACCACGGAAAACCATCTTCAGGGCTGCCGATAGTGGGATTCGAACCCACTATCTCTCGGATGCAAGCTCACAGCCGCGCGCCTCTAACCGCACGACCAACTCGCCCGGTGACAAAAAATTAGTCACCGTAGTGCGCGTGTACAAATGGATTGTTAAGCCTCCACAGATGGCGCAGGGAACGAGACCCGTGCTCAACCGCACGCGCACCGCCTCTACGTGAATATAAGGCAGTAGCGATCAGTGATACATTGATGTCTCAAGCGGACAGTGTACGACAACATGGGTAGATATAAGGTAATGGCAGAGTGGCAAAAAGGAGCAATCGTGTTTTGCCATGCCCATGGCCATAGGATGCGTTAAGTTGCTGGATTTGTTGATGTTTTGCAGCGGACTGTTCAACGTGTCTACAAGCAGTGGTTTAATACAGGTGGCCATGAAACAAGACGTCAGAGTTGTGGTCGGAAAAAAATCCTGACTGAGAGGGATCGCACACGCATTTCACGGCTTGCGAATCAAAATTGCTTGGAAACCCGACAGAAATTGCTGCAGTCAGTGAATGAAGGTCCATCCCAATCTGCTAGCAAGAGAACATTGCGACGGAAACAGCATGCAATGAACATTTGAAGTCGGTCCCCTCGCAAGAGGTCATTGCTCATACAGGCACATAGTAAAAGTAAACACGTGTCCTCATCCCGAGGTGGTGCAGCTCTTTTCAGGCACACCCCGTATGGAGGTGAGCTGCATGCACCATTTCAACCACATACCAGCCCTTCTGCCATTCTTAAATTTCTGGCAGTACCGGGAATCGAACCCAGGCCCCCGAGGACGGCAGCTAATTACACTAACGTTACGCTACAGAGGCGGACGATACAGACAAATAAAGCTGCGCAACTTCAATGGGCTAGATATCAACGAACCTGGACAGTAGCTGACTGTCGGAAAGTAATGTAGTCAGACGACTCCCCCTTTATCTATATTTCAGTGTCGTACATCGTCGAGTGCATTACAGGCCAAATAAAGCATTTCATCCTGGATGTGTGCAAGGTCAGGTTCCAGCCGGAGGCAGGTCTGTGATGTTTTGGTGGTGTTTTTCGTATCATGGACTGAGGTGGCCACTAACATGAACCAGCATGTTTATTTAAACATTCTGGATGTTGCTTTCAGTCAACATCTGCATGATGAGCATGATAACAGCGAAGTTCATCGGGCTGGACGCATATATTACTGGTTTTATGAACTCCCCGGCCCTATTACATCTCGATTGGCCTGCAAAATCACCTGACTTGAACCCCACTGAAAATCTGTGGGACATGTTAGAACAGCGAGTAAAACGCCGATATCAGTATCCCCACAATTTGCCGGAATTGTGCGAGGGGTTTAATCTGGATGTGACGTACCTACACAACCTTGTGGACTCACATCCTAACCGACTCCAGGCGGTTATCAAATCCAGAGGCGGAGGTACAGGTATTAAAGGATGCTTGTAATGATTTCTCCAGTGTGAGCTTGTTAAGTTACTGTAGACAAGGGTTTCCTTTTTTAAATTAATGTGCGTATACATAAAAGAAGTACAGACAGTACAAGTTCATAGTTTATAAGTGTTACGTTCTTCAGTCTGCCGAAACTAATCTTGAATAAATACTATTATAGTACTACCCGAAAACAATTTAATTAAAATCGAATGATATGTTTCGTCCTGGAAAGGACGTCATCGGATTCTTTCAGATGACACTCAAAGATATTTAGAAATGTCTAAACATTTATGTTTAAATTACGAAGTGAACACTTCATTAATATAAGTTCCAAATTTCATGTTTTGATGCATTTAAACGGTAAGAAATTCCGTCACCTTTGCATCTGACGAGGGTGGTGATTATTGTTTTGTTTTTTTTGCTAGGGGCTTTACGTCGCACCGACACAGATAGGTTTTATGGTGACGATGGGATAGGAAAGGCCTAGGAGTTGGAAGGAAGCGGCCGTGGCCTTAATTAAGGTACAGCCCCAGCATTTGCCTGGTGTGAAAATGGGAAACCACAGAAAACCATATTCAGGGCTGCCGATAGTGGGATTCGAACCTACTATCTCCCCGGATGCAAGCTCACAGCTGCGCGCCTCTACGCGCACGGCCAACTCGCCTGGTTGATTATTGTTTTAGGAGAAAGTACAACTAGTCAACCATCTTCTATAAACACTAATCAGAGAGGGAAAAAAAAACAAGGAGTCCCGACATTTCAAAAAAATGAAAGTATCGTCCAAAGAAAGATAAGGGCCACGAAGGTCGTGAAAATGAAAGACTCCCTAGGCCTCGAATGGTCTAATACTCTTGGAGTCGGAGAAGAACAAGAGTTGGCCAAGAGAGATCGGATGCGATAGATGAAAGTGAGGAGCTTGACATAAGTAAGTGGAAGCAATGCAAGCACTCGGCTAAGGGCTCCGGGGGCACCAACCCATGCTCCCAAGTTCAGGATCCTTGTCGCCTCTTACGATAGGCAGAGAATACCATGGGTGTTATTCTACAACCCCCATCCACAGGAGGATCATCTTCGCATCTGCGAAACCCGTAAAAGTAATTAATGGTTATTTGAGCCATTAAGCATTATTATTATTATTATTATTATTATTATTATTATTATTATTATTATTATTATTTTAGATCATCTTTTTGGTCCATCTTATCGCTTGAACATTTTTACCAATCTTTTTGGAAACCAATTCTTGTACGACTTGCGTTTGCTGTAGTGAAACGAAATAATTTTAATTACGTACCGATACTGCACTTACATAATTTTTGAGAAAACCTTCGCACTATTTTTATAATCCAAATAAAATTAAAAATTGGATATTGCATCAGAATAACTAATTTCTTATTTCGTCAGAATTCCTGAAAATAAAAGATTAAAATGAGGTAAAGTAAATCGAGAAAGTGTCAATTCTTTCATTGGCAATATCTCATGAAACTAGAGATGCTTAAACGTACCTAAGGACCCACCAGACTACTCTCATATTCATAAAACCACGAACACATCTATAAAAACGAAAATAGCACCTCATAAAATAATCGCAGTGAAGAGTACTCACACGGAAGGACACAGTTTATCTACACCTGCAGAGATAAATCTAGCACTAGTACCAAAAATTATAACCGTGCCTCCATTCAGCGGGATAGGATGACATAGAAATGCTATTCTAACCAACGTTTTGGAAAAGTGCAGACGAACCTACGGACGTACTAGCAAATTTGGGTGAAACACTGGATTTTAGAATGGGGAACTAGTTTTATGTAATGGTACTTCATATGTTCATACAGTAGCGCCAGACGTTAAGGCTTGTTGAAATGACACTGAATACTAAAATGTTGTTTAACAAGGGGTGCAGGACGTGACTTACGCACTGTTCCACTCACAATATGCCAGCTTCTTATTTGTATTCTCCTGGAGCGATCCGACTCGCGGAAGGTCTCATAAAAAGAAATGGGACACTAATATGAAAGGAAAGAGCTCTAAGTGGAAGGGAAGCGCGATGTAGTGCGGATGTGAGCTGAGAAGTGAAGTCTGAACAGGTATGGGAGGACCATAAATTCTTCTCAGCGGTATGAAAGTGTTATCCAGTATTCGTTTCTTCAATCACTGTACTCCGTTCATCTCAACTATCTTTCATCTACGCCTTCGAAAATCCGAAGAGAGGCCCGTGAATATGCCGGAATACGTTAGGAGGAGGAGGAGGAGGATGATGATGGCGATGATGATGATGCGCCTAGAAAAACCGCTATGTAATAATATTTCAGCTTAGATCTCTGATCAGAAAGGAAGGTTCAGTAATGCATGCACGAATTTTCGTTGTAACTGAAACATGTGCTCATGGTCAGTACTGTATTTCTCCCCTCAACATTGTCACATGGAGCAATTTCGAGACGCAACGACATGTTCAAATAACACGCCTTTCTTTCCTTTTTTAAAAAAAGTAATTTTAATCCAGGAAAATTATACCAATATTTTCTCCTTTGTCTTCAGATTAGAATCAGAGGGGGTAATTTTTCGAATTTCCCCATGTAACAAAAGTCACCATCAAAATCATGACCCAGCGGTTTGCGACACGTAGCCGTCAGCTTGCATTTGGTGAATAGTGAGTTCGAACTCTACCTTTCAGCAGTCCGTAACATGGTTTTCCATGGTTTTGCCATTTTCACACGAGGCAAATTGAGGTCTTGCAATTGAATGGCTCTACTTTTTTGAGTAAATACGGTAATTTGGAAATTTTATTTCTGTCAATGACTGTAATTACAAGTAAATAATTTTTCATTAAATTTAGTTACATTGCCGTTTGACTGTAAATTAGAAACGGTTTGTTATCGGAGAAATGTTAAGTGTTAGTTCTGCCGTCAATGAGCGCGAGTGCTTGTGTGTGTGCGTTATTTAGTTTCTGAGCTGTAGGTAGCGAGTATTGTTCCACAGCCCTGGTGTAGACACGCATTACAAGGCAGTGCGTTTGAACTACTCGGGTTAACTTAAGCTTCGTTCATAGGTTACTGCTTGTGTGTCGGAATTTACTTCAAATCAACAAGAAAATGGCTCATCGAGCGGTCGGTGTGGCAAATAAAACATGTTAAGGAGGCTCTGTCAACATTAGATAAAAGAAAACACTATTGGAAATTAGATGCATTGGTACAATCCCTTGCTCTAGACTGTACAAGGAATGATCAAGAAGTTACAAAGTCTTAGATCCTGCCAACCTCAGTAGCGCAAACGCTTACTTGCTGAACTTCTGTTTCCGTGATACCAGGTTCCATTCCGTTGAATGCTTGAGGGTGGCCTCGAGCGTTTTGAAGCATTTCTGCGGATCGCATTCCCTGGAAGAAGCTAGCCTGTAATTTTACCTGACTATTGATATCGTGATCACGGCCGCAGAACCCATAGTTTTACGTGGAATCCCAATCATCGAGACATATTTTCCTTTCAAAAAAGCTGACATGCATTGGCCGGGAATCAAACCACGGCAACAATTACCAACTTGGCTATTGCGCCCCTCCCTCGGGTTAGATTTCTGTCATTCCTTGAAATCTGGTGCAACTGAAGGGTTGTTGAACAAATCATATCATCAGGTGGTGGTGGTGGTGGTGGTGGTGATTATTGTTTTAAGAGGAAGTACAACTAGGCAACCATCCTCTATATAACACTAATCACAGGGAAAAATGGAAGAGATCCGACACTTCGAAAAATGAAGATATCGGTCAAAGAAAGACAAGGGCCACGAAGGGCGTAAAAATTAAAGACTCCCTAGCCCTCGCAAACCTAATAGCATCGGGGTCGGAAAAGAACAAGAGTTGACCAAGAGAAGTCGGATAGAATAGATGAAAGCGAGGAGCCTGGCACAAGTAAGTGGAAGCAATGCCTGGACTCAGCTAAGGGCCCCGTGGTCGCCAACCCGCGCTCCAAAGTTCAGAGCCCCTGGGGCCCCTTTTAGTCGCATCTGCATCGACCTCGAGCCTTTTCTTTTTGACTTCATTCAAATCAAATTGGTAATCTGGTGGTGATTATTATTGTTTTAAGAGGAAGTAACAACTGGGCAACCATCCTCTCTTAATAATAAGGAAAATGAAGAGACCCGACACTTCGAAAATGAAGGAATCGGTGAAAGAAAGAGAAGGTCTACGAAGGGCGAGAAAATGAAAGACTCCCTAGACCTCGAATGCCGTAATACCGTCGGGGTCGGAAAACAACGAGAGTCGAACAAGGGAGGTGGGATAGAAAAATGATGTAAGTGAGAAACTTGGCCCAAGTAAGTGGAAGCAATGCCAGACTTAGCTAGGGGACTCATAGTCGCCAACCGACGCTGCCAAAATTTATAGCCCCTGGGATCCGTTTAGTCACCTCTTGCAACTAATAAGGAATGCTGTGGGTGTATTGTACTGCCGCTATCCACAAGGGGAAAAGTTGCAATCTAAAGGAAAGCATAAATAACTAAACCTTTTACGTTAACCAAAGACACCGTTACCATCTCCGGTTTCATGGCTAAATGGTTAGCGTGCTGGCCCCTTCCTCACAGGGGTCCCGGGTTCGATTCCCGGCAGCGTCGGGCATTTTAACCATCATTGGTTAATTTCACTGGCACAGTGGCTGGGTCTATGTACCGTCTTCATCATCATTTCATCCTCGTCACGACGAGCAGGGCGCCTACGGGAGTCAAATCAAACGACCTGCACCTGGCGAGCCGAACATGTCCTCGGACACTCCCGGCACTAAAAGCCATACGTCATTTCATTTTCCATTACCATCTCAGATAGGGAGCACCCTACCGCGAAGTATATTTATTTGTAGAACTTGACTTCACTAATTGCATTTTTGAGATAAAATCTTTCAACATCCTCTGCGCTTTGTGTAAAAATATTTTTCTACTTCTTTCCTTCCCCTTCGAGAGCTCTTCACGTGGCCAAGACGTCTCCACGAGTTCGCAGCAGTTCAGTGCTGCGTTGCGAACAATAGCCCGCTTGATGGAGACGGGAGAACAGCATAATGGGAAACACTCCTCAGGAGAGTCCACTCCTACTCACTTAGAAATGGTAACTTTTATGACGATGAAGAGGTTTAAATTGGAACACTTGTTTTGGAGCATTCCTCATTTAACCTTAAATAATGCATACTTTCAGTACTACAATTAACAATACACCCTTCAACAGAATTCAGTCCTTGCCATTAACTGGTTTTATACTTAACGGGAATTTTGTTGAAGGGACAGATTCCTGAACGGTTTTTTTTTTTCTCGGGATCTTCCCAGTGTACTCCTGGAAACAACACTTGTGTTCTACCGTAATTAATGAAAAGGACATCCCCTGATATTTGCACTTCAGTGGTAAACTGTCTTAAATACTAAAACAACGAATTTGATTATATTTGTTGTTGTTGCTTGAGTCATCAGGCCATAGATTGATTTGATGCAGCTCTCCATGCCACCCTAACTTGTGCTAATCTTTTCATTTCTGCGTAACTACTGCATCCTGACCTTTAAAAAAATATCCAAACCCCATGGTGCCTACAGCGACCACAGTTCAACCCGCAGGCCTGCAGGTTATGAGATGTCGTGTGGTCAGCACGACGAATCCTCTCGGCCGTTATTCTTGGTTTCCTAGACCGGGACCACCACCTCCTCAATTGCAATCACGTAGGCTGAGTGGACCACGAACCAGCTCTCAGATCCAGGTAAAAATCCCCGACATGGCCGGGAATCGAACGGGGGCCTCAGGGTAAGAGACAGACAAGCTATCCCTATACCGCGCGGTCGGCTCTGCTTTAATCTGCTTGGCATATTTATACCGTGTTCTACCCTTACCGTTCTTACTGCCTACATTTCCCCCCAAAACTAACTGCACAACTCCTGGGTGTCTTAAGAGGTGTCCTATCATTCTACCTCTTCCTCTAGTCAAATTTAACCAAATCGATCTCCTCTCACTATTTCGGTTCAGGATCTCCTCATTCGTGATTCGATCTCTCCATCTCATTTTCAGCATTCTCCTGTAACATCACATTTCAAAATCTTCTATTCTCTTTCTTTCTGAGCTAGTTATCGTCCAATTTTCAATTCCCTAGAATGCCACGTTCCACGAGAAAGCCTTCAGAAACATCTTTCCAGTTCCATTATCAATGTTCGAAGTGAGTACATGTCTTTTCTTAATAAAGGCATTCCTTGCTTGTGCTTGTCTGCATTTTATGTCCTCCTCACTTCAGCCATCGTTAGTTATTTTACTACGCAGGTAACAATATTCATCTACTTCCTTTAAGACTTCATTTCCTAATTTAATATTTCCTAAATCACCTGACTTCGTTCGGCTGCACTCCACTACTATTGTTTTTCACTTTATTTATTTATTTATTTATTTATTTACTCTCTCTCACACTCACTCTCGTGTGCGGGTGAGATGTTTGTCGTGTATGTGAACTTGCCCCAGTTTTAGGACTGCATGCTCTTCCTTATACGAACACTCTAAGGAGGAATGTAGGACTGTTACATGTTTTTGTACTGTTTAGAAGGTCACTGTGTAAACAGAGACGTATGCATTAATATAAACAATCTGCGAGCCAGAGGAATGAACCTGTCACTGTTAAAATCACCGGCCCGATCAGGAATCGAAACCGGAACCCTCTGAATTGAAGGCTGCCTGGCCGAGGTGCTAAAGCCGTGCTCAGTTCTCCCGGAAGCACGCGTGTTCGATTCTCCATCAGGAAGTCGAAAAATTTAAGAAACGAGATTTCCACCCACGGCGGCGATCATAGCCCCGAGGTTCACTCAGCCTACACCAAAAATCAGTACCATGTAATTCCTGGGAGTAAAGGTGGCCGGGCATAGAGCTAATCACTCTACCCCACCAAGTGCCGGGGTTACGAATGTTGTAAGCCTTTACTTTCCACTCCTTACAGGGTCTTCACGGCCTGTACGGAGACGACTTTGCTTTTATCGTCGCGATATTTGTTATTCAGTACCTTTGCAGAGTTGTTTTCATTCATTGTTTCAGTAGGCCCTAACACATATTTTGCTTTAACTTCTTTTTATTCGGCATTTCTTACAATACTTTGTTAGTTTATTATTGTTTTCCCTTAGGTCCGAATTCATGGCTAACTGGTTACCATGCTGGTCCTTTGTCCAGAGGGTATCTGCTTCGATTCCCAGCCAGGTGGAAGATGTTAACCGGGGACTGGGAGTATGTGCCATCTTCAGCATTTGGTTTCATACCAGTAAAGCCTCATCCTCACAGACAGCCCTAATTGGTCAATTTGAAAGACATGCACAGAGCTTTTCCAGTGGGCATGCGCTATTACTATTACTTTCTCATCTGTGAAGTAAACATAGTTAATTGGTTAGCTGGAAATAAGGCATCTAATCTCGGAGCTCGTGTTATTCGGAATAGTGGGAGCAGCACAAATGGCTCACCTCGACCCGGTGGAATTTGATCCACGCCGATTGCTGTGCTGGTATGTGAAATACGCTGAGATGAAATTCGTTCTCGGCATATTTCCCCGAGCCAGCGAAAAACTGCAAGCCCTATGAAATGGAATTCTGTATTCGTAGTGATCTATTTAATGAGATATGACAGAAGACTAGTTTTCAGACTCAGTAGGAATTTATATGCCTTTGTGTTTAATAAGAAAGATACGATTATTTACTTTATGTAATTTTATTAAATTCTGTTCATTCCTCTGGATGGAATGCTAGACAGAGCTGCAATCTTACAACATAATATCCTGGAACTGCAAGAGAAGAGTCGCAAATATTAATAAGACATATGAAAATTTCCAAGACTAATCAAGTCATATATATAGAAAGGCAGGAATATATTAAACCAAATGAGAGGTCCGTGTGAGTAGAGGGAGGAACAGTAAGACGAGACAAGGACAAACATGGAAACACAAAAGGACGAGGACAGTCTTCACATCTTCACACACTGCGTTTTCACATAAATGGGTTCTCTCCTCGTTAATCCTAGTTTTCATACATTCGTTCCTTCTCCGTTCCCGACAAGCTCATTTCTGCTTCGCTGCTAAGGTGACTCGAGTATTTTAACGTGACAAATACTGATTCATTTAAAAAATACGATTATTTACTTTTTTATTACATTCTGTTCATTGTTCTGAATTCTTAACTTTAGTACAACCTTTGACACTAAAGCAATTCAGACTATGATAAAGAAGATGTAATTCACTTCGACGCAGCTGCGATATTTTTTAAAAAAATTCCTTATTTGAGTGTCCGTCAGCAGTGGCAAACAGTGAATGACAAGATCCCTAAATGAAACTTAGTGGGGGCCCCACAGGGGAGTATTCTTGGCCCCTTGTTTTTCTGCACTTATACTAATGGCGTACCATATTCGCACTGAGTAATTTCAAAGTAATCAGCTAGGATAAACATGGAAACACGAAAGGACGAGGATAGTCTTCACATCTTCACACACGGCATTTTCACATAAATGGGTTATCTCCTCGTTAATCCTAGTTTATGTACATTCGTTTCTTCTTGGTTGTTTAGAGTTGGCGTACTATCCTTTTGTTTGGTACTTGGTACCTGGTCAAGTTTTTTTTTTTTTAATTTCGATACAAATTTCTGCTGTTGTTTTCCATAAAGTTCGTCTTTATCTTGAACACCTTGCTTTAGATAATTTCGTTTTGCTAATCTTTAAGTCTTGGCTGGTTGTCTTTTTCTGTCCTTAAAATTCCGTAGCTTGTCCTCGTACCAGTCTTCTCTCTATGGCTTCGTCGCACCCCAGGATCCACCAGTTGAGTTTCTTACTCGTCGTACGGGAGGGAGGGGCAGGTTTCTTGCAGTATCCACTATTTTGGTTTTGACTAGTTCCCAGTTGTTGGCATCTGTTATTATTATTATTATTATTATTATTATTATTATTATTATTATTATTATTATTATTATTATTATATTCTCCAGCCCCACGGTGTAGAGGGCAACGCGTCCGCCTGTCACCCGGCGGTCCCGGGTTCGATTCCCGGCTGGGCCAGTGGTGTTTGATTGGAAATGATTAGTATCCCCGGCATGGGGACTGGGTGTTTGTATCGTCCTTAACGTTCCTTTCCTCACATTCAATACTCTACACTTCCTCCATTCCAATTATACGCAGGTTCATATCACATGGTGCAAGAAGGGGCAAGAGATCTCTATAGGTCGACGCCCCGAACAAATAGCATTAAAAACATTATTATTGTTATTATTATACGAGTTGCATTTTCCTTCAATCGTTGTTTATGACGGGCTTTTGATCTTGTTGTTTCGGCCCTGAAAGCTGTTATGGCTATCGGCAGTGTGCACAAGTTGAGCTTCACTCTTGGTGAACAGACGATTGCACATCGAAATAAGATGGTCGCGAAATGCTGGCCCGTATTTTTTCGTACTGTAAAAATGTCATCATAATAATACATTAAGAGTAATTAATTACTTTAACGTGATGCTTAAGTACATGTGCATTATACCCGGTTGTGTATAAGTGAATTTTAAAAATATAATCATGGAATACGTCTTCATTTTTTTTTAATTCATTGTACGTCATCTCACTTTCCCCATGTTAGTATTGTATTAGCGATATGAATTATTTGACACTGCACTGTACAGCTTTATCTGGAACATTGCCAGTTTTATGAGCTGTTATCATAGAACACTGCGTTGCGGACTACAGTCCATTGTCTGATCCTTTTCAACAGAGCAGTGACTCGCATATGTAGTATAATAAATAATAATATATACCTATTCATACACATGCATCACTACTTATGATACATATCAGCCATCATAAAAGGAACATGATACCCTCCGACAGTCGAACCGCTTTTAAGGTCCTGGAGTCCTCGAAGTTTCAATCTAAACTCGTATTTGAATGCCTAGATACATTAATGATAAAGATGATGATGATGATGATGATGATGATGATGATGATGATGATGATCGTTGTTTAGAGGGGCCTAACATCTAGGTCATCAGGACCTAATGGTACAAAATGAGACGAAATGCAGTGGCAATTTAAAAGTTCGAAATTCATCCACTGACTAGAATTGAAAACGTGATGATGAAGAATGAAAGTATAACTATGAATTTAAAATAATCAGCGGAGACAACTCACAATACTGAAAGTTAAAAATCATTCCAATGTCGATCCACTGGCTAGAATTCAAAAAGATGGCGATGAACTTAAAACAGTCAGTGGATCCGACCCGCAATGCCTCACCTTCCCAGACACTATATTAAAACAATAGTATATACTGACCAAAGAACTGCTTCCTGGGGCCGAAGACCTAGATGTTAGGCCCTTTAAACAACAAGAATCATCATCATCATCATCAAGAACTGCTTCCAAAGCAAATCCTGAATCGATGTGATTATTGTTGTCTAAAGGGGTCCAAAATCCAATTCAGTGGCTTCTCATAAAGTTATTTATCGCTAGTAAAGTAGAACCATGGTATTTCACAAGTTGCAGTACTAATCAAACGTACAGTAGCGTAGATTCACAGTGTTCCAAACGTTATGTTACTACCCACAAGTATTGTGCGTCGTACAGGTAACGCAGACCTATGGTGTCTCTCACATAATGGCGCCATTCGCAAGGCAATGCGAACCCATGGTGTTCCTGACATATGTATATTAATCACAGGGACTCGTACTATCCCGTGGTGCTCCTCGCATATTGAGTACTAATCGTAGGCAACGCAGACCAACGGTGTCACTCATAGAGTGGTAATAATCACAGACAACGCGCGGACCCGTGGTGTTACTCACATATTAGTACAAATCACAGGCAACGTAAGCCCGTGATATTCCGCATATAGTGGTACTAATCACAGGTACTGGAAAACCACAGTGATCCTCTCTCTACTGCTACTAATCACAAACCTACTGTGTACCTAACATAGTGATATTACTCGCAAGTAAAGGCGACCCATGGTGTTCACCGCATGATGGTACTAATGACAAGTAATCTCATGGTTCTGATTGAATCCTATCGTGATCGCCCTTTTAGTCGCCTCTTACGACAAGTAGGGGATAACGTGGGTGTATTCTTCATCTGCGTCCTCCTCCCCTCACGGGGTAGAGAGAGAGACAGAAGGAAGGAAAATGAAGGCAGCCGTCATTTCGAAAAATGAAATAACGGACGAAGAAAGCAAGGGCTACCGAGGGCGTGAAAATGACTCCCTAGGCCACGAAAGCTCTAATACCGTCGGGGTCGCCTCCGTAGCGTAACGGTTGGTGTTATTAGCTGTCTTCCTCGGGTTTCGGGTTCGATTCCCGGTACTGCCAGAAATTTAAGGATGGCAGGAGGGCTGGTATGTAGTTAAAATGGTACATGCAGCTCACCTCCATTGAGGGTGTACCTGAAAAGAGCTGCATCAACTCGGGATGAGGACACGAGTTTGCATTTACCATCGGGGTCGGAAGAGAACAAGAATTGAACAAGGAAAGTCGGACAGGATAGATTACAGTGAGGAGCCTGGCACAAGTAAGTGGAAGCAATGTCAGTATTCACCTATGGGCCCTGTGGACGCTAACCCATGTTCCCAAGTTGGGAGCCCCTGGGGCCCCTCTTAGTCGCCTCCTACGGCCGGCAAGAGATACCGTGGCTCTTTCTTCATCTATGTCACACACCCACAGGGGGTAGATACATTCATGAAAATGGCGAAACTCAATTCACTTCAGTTGATGAGGGGATTTAGGGCAATAAAAAGGCGGACAGGTTTACCAAAGAGCGCCATCAGATGTTATTCACAGGATTTTTTTTTTTTTTTTTTTTTTTGCTAGTTGCTTTACGTCGCACCGACACAGATAGGTCTTTTTTTTTTTTTTTTTTTTTGCTATTTTGCTTTACGTCGCACCGACACAGATATGTCTTATGGCGACGATGGGACAGGAAAGGCCTAGGAATTGGAAGGAAGCGGTCGTGGCCTTATTTAAGGTACAGCCCCGGCATTTGCCTGGTGTGAAAATGGGAAACCACGGAAAACCATCTTCAGGGCTGCCGACAGTGGGGCTCGAACCCACTATCTCCCGATTACTGGATACTACAGATAGGTCTTGTGGCGACGATGGGACAGGAAAGGGCTAGGAGAGGGAAGGAAGCGGCCGTGGCCTTAATTAAGGTACAGCCCCAGCATTTACCTGGTGTGAAAATGGGAAACCACGGAATACCATTTTCAGGGCTGCCGACAATGGGATTCGAACCTACTATCTCCCGAATACTGGATACTGGCCGCAGTTAAGCGACTGCAGCTATCGAGCTCGGTATTCACAGGATTTGAACCTGTATTTGGTTTTCCTTATGGACTAAGTAAGTTAAAATTTAAAGAGCGAATATAAAACATTAGAAATCAACGGAAGGATTGACTTAAAAAAATAAAGAGCCAAATGCAAATAGGTCAAAGAAACTGCTTCATATGAGCAGACGAAATATCAGATATCATACTAATCTGCTCACAGGTCATCGTGGCTGAAAAGGACATGTATACGCGATTCGAATTGGTGTGAATCCATTTCGTATTAGATGCCATAAAGTTAAAGCTTTGTTAATGCGAAGTCCTTGGGTGCCACCTTATTGATTTAGGTGAGGTGGTGATTACTGCTGTATGAGGAAGTACAAGTGGTTAACCATCCTCTATTAACTGTAGTAAGAGAGGGAAAAGGAATAGGTCTAATCCTTCGAAAAATTAAGATATCGGGAAAATAATTGGAAGGACCTCGAGGGGCATGAAAATGAAAGACTCGCAAACCTAATTCCGTCGGGGTCGGAAAAGAAAAAGAGATGACCAAAGGATGATGATGATGATGATGCTTTTTGTTTGAAGGGGCCTAACATCGAGGTCATCGGCCCCTAAAGATACAAAATAAAATGCCAACAAAAGGTTCAAAATCACCCACTGACCAAAATAAAAAATGTCATGAAGAATGAATGGATGGACATGAACAAAAAACAGTGGATCCGACTCAGAAAAGATCATAAATAATAGTATTACTGACCAAGGGACCATTTATAAAGCACAATTCTGAATCGAGGATGCTTGATGTCTAAAGGGGTCCAAAATCTAGGCCAAAGGCCCCTCAGAATGGTACTTATCGCTAGTAAAGAAGAACCATGGTATTTGTCATGTTGGGGTACTAATCAAAAGTAGCGAAGACTCACGGTGTTCCACACATGATGGTACTAATCACAAGTATTGTACTTCGTACAGGTAACGCAGACCTATGGTGTTTCTCACACAATGGTGCCACTCATAGCCAACGCAAACCGATGAGGTTCCTCACCTAGGTGTACTAATCATGGGCGCTGGTATTTCCGTGGTGTTCCTCACATAGTGCGTACTAATCACAGGCAACGCAGACCCACGGTGTCGCTCATATAGTGGTACAACTCACAGGCAACACCCAGCCCCGCGGTGTTGCTCACATGGGTATGACTCACGGGCACTGGAAACCCACAGGGGAACCACTCTCTGCTGCTACTAATCACAAACCTATTTCGTACCTACAGTAATATAGTGGTACGACTCCCAAGTGAAGGCGACCCATGGTGTTCCCCTCGTGATGGTACTAATCAAAAGAAGTTTCATGGTTCTAAGACAATCATCCCTTAGTCGCCTCTAACGACAGGCAGGGGATACCGTGGGTGAATTTTTCGTCTGCGTCCCCCACCCGCTGGGGGTGAAGAGAGAAAAAAGAGAAAAAGAAGGGATCCGTCACTTCGAAAAATTAAGTGACGGACGAAGAAAGGTAAGGGCCACGAAGGGCGTGAAAATCAAACACTCCCTAGGCCTCGCATGCTCTAATACCGTCGGGGTCGGAAAAAACAAGAGTTGACCAAGGGAAGTCGGACAGGATAGACGAAAGTGAGGAACCTGGCAGAAGTAAGTGGAAGCAATGCCAAGACTCAGCTAAGGGCCCCGTGGTCACCAATCCACACTCCCAAGTTGAGAGCCCCTTGGGCCCCTGTTAGTCGCCTCTTACGACAGTCAGGGGAGGTATTTTATTTCCCTCAAGTCCGCCGGCAAGCCGGTTAGGACCCCCCTATCCGCAACCTGGGACGCGCCACGTGGGAGTATCACCTGTCCCCCTGCTACGCCAGCGTAGTAGGTTTGTGGTTGACCAAAGGAGGTCGGATAGGAAACGTTACTTAGGGAACTGGTACAAGTAAGTGGAAACAATGCCAGGATTCAGCTGAGGTCCACGTGGTCGCTAACCCACGCTCCCAAGTTCAGAGCCCCTGGGCTCCTTTTAGTTGCCTCTTACGACAGGAAGGGGGTACCGCGGATGTTATTCTACTGCCCCCACATGCAGAGGGATTTGGGTCATGTGGCTATCAGCTTGCATTTGGAAGTTGTTGGCTTCAAAACCCACTGTCGGCAGCCTTGAAAATGTTTTTCCGTGGTTTCCCACTTTCACACTGCACAAATACTGAGGTATTACTTCATTTAAAGCCACGGTCGCTTCCTTCCCAGTCCTAGCCGTGTCCTATCCCGTCTTCGTCTTAATACCTGTCTGTGTCGGTGAAACGTAAAACCATTCTTCTTTTACCGCGTTTCCCACACCTGTGGGGTTGCGGGTGCGAACTGTGTCCAGCATGTGGATTTGGCCCTGTTTTACGGCCGGATTCCCTTCCTGACGCCTGCACTATATGGAGGGATATAATCACTATTGCGTGTTTCTGTGGTGGTTGGTAGTATATGAAGAAGAAAGTGTTGGGACAAACACGAAAATCCAGTCCCCGAGCCAGAAAAATTAATCAGACGCGATGAAAATCTCCGACCCGGCCAGGAATCGAACTCGTGACGTTCTGAACCGAAGGCCTCAACGCTGACCATTCAGCCAAGCAGTCGGACTGAAACATAAAACTCATTGAAAAATAAATAAATAAATAAATAAATAAATAAATAAATAAATAAATAAATAAATAAATAAATAAATAAATAAATAAATAAATAAATAAAGAATAACTCAAGAATTGATCGAGGAATATGTCCTTAATATGATGCACATTAATCAGCGATTGGATGCGTTGTCTTTATAATTTCCCTCAGTCTGTGAAATGTTGAATATATTACCCCTCTTCTGATATTTATTCTTACCGGGTGAGTTGGCCGTGCGGATGTGAGCTTACATCCAGAAGATAGTGGGTTCGAACCCCACTGTCGGAAGACCTTAAGATGGGTTTCCATGGTTTCCTCTTTTTTACACCAGGAAAAAGCTGGGATTGTTCCTTAATTAAGCCCAAGGCCGCTTCCTTCCCTCTCCCAGGCCTTTCCTATCCCCTCGTCGCCGTGAGATCTATCTGTGTCGGTGCGACGTAAAGTAAATTGCAATTGATTTTTCTCAATATTTTGAACATCCTTGTGGAATAAATAGAGATACATTTTCACTCATTACCGACTTTATTGATCTCCCACGCCCGCAACAGTTACGGCTTGTTTGAACCAACCCCACGTTAAGCCCGACGTCAGCGAGAGTCCTCGTTGATACGTGGAAGTCTGTAATGGGACATATATCTTCTTAACACCATCCGTAGAAAGTTTTAGAGACATACTCGCTTTATGAATGGTCGTCTTGTGTTATAATCTGTCGTAAACGTTCACGACGAGCCATAAAAGTCAATTGAAAGGTCTTGATTTCCCTCGAGAATGTCACTCTGCTGACTTCACTCTCGTTTCGTACCTCTCATGTGAATTGAGACCTCATCTTCTTCACTCAATTGCAATCTGCAATATTTAACATTATACCCCTTCGGCTTACATTCCTACATTGTGTGATCTTTTGTGACTGGGTAAAGATCGATCCACTTCTATTCATGATCCACTTCAATTCATTATTATATCATACCTGTGTGAGTCCACCTTCTTGGTTGAATGGTTAGAGTCGCATCCTTAGGTTCAGTGGTCTCTGAGATGTTACAAGACTCTTATTTAATTTTCTGGCTCGGAGACTGGGTTTTTCTCAATTCTCACATCTTCATAATACTCACACCACACTACAATACAGTATAATATCGCCTGCTGAAGCAACCGATATCAATAATTGATAATTGATAATTGTTGATAATCAAAAATACTTGGGGGCGCATTTTGACAGTGATGATGATGATGATAATGATGTTTGTTGTTTAAACAGGCCTAACAGCTAGGTTATCGGCCACTAAAGGTACGAGGTGCAATGCAAAAATGAAAACTTCAAAATGTATCTACTGACAAAAGTATAAAATGAATGGTGATGAACAAATGATCGTGAGACCAAATCAATCAGTGGATTCAATTCACAATGTCTTAATTACTGGGATGATATGTATTATCTAAAGTGGTCCAAAATCCAGGTCACCGGCTCCTCATAATGGTATTAATAATTGGTAAAGCAGAACCATGGTGTACCTCCTATAGTGGTACTAACCACATGGTATGTCACACACAATGGCACCACTCACAGGTATCACAAACCTATGGTGTTTCACACATAAGTGTGCTACTCACAAGCAACGCAGACCCGTGATGTTCCTCACCTAGGTGTACTAATCACGTGCGCCGGTATTCCCGTGGTGTTCCTCACTTAGTGACCCAGGCCACGTATACTTATGGTGTTACTCACATAGCGGAACTAAGCATAGGCAATGTAGATCCACGGTGTATCTCACATTATGACAACACCCGTAGGCAACACAAAGCCATGGCGTTCCTCTCAGCCAACGCAGACCCATGGTTTTACTCACTTAGTGGTACTAATCACGGGCGCCATCCAAACCCGTGGTGTTCCTCAATTATGGCACTAATCACAGGCAACGTAGACGCATGGTGTACTACTCATAGGAACGCAGTGGAACCGACCGATGAAATACACACAATGGCCATTATCACAAACAACGCCCAGAGCCGTAGTGTTTCGCGCATGATGATACTGCTCCTATGTAACGTACACCCATGCTTTTTCCTCGCAAGGTGGTACTAGTCGCAAGTAACTTCGACGTGTTCCACACGTAATGGTAATAATCACTAGTATTCTCTTGGTTCTAATGTCACCATTCCTTAGTCGCTTCCTTCAGTCGCCTCTTATAACAAGACAGGAATTACCAAGGATGTATTCTTCGTCCGCTTCCCCCAAGCACACTGGGTTGTGTCTTCGGTCTGCGAGAGCTATTTTATTTCGTTCAAGTCCGCCGGCAAGCCGATTAGAAACCCTCTATCCGCTACCTGGGACGCGCCACGTCGGAGTTTCACCTCTTCCCCTGCTACAATAGTGTAGTAGGTTCGTGGCATTTTGATAGTAAAGTGTTGTTTGTTTTCCAAGGACTCCCAGGCCTAGGCGGTGAAAGCGTTCAGCCGGAAGGATAAGGGTTTGATTCCCGTCAGGAAGTCAAAAAATTTAAGAAACGAGATCTCCACTTCCGGAGGCGTACAAGGCCCTGAGGTTCACTCAGCTTAAACGAAAAATGAATACCAGGTTAATTGAAAAACCTACAACCTGTTTCCAGTCTTTAACCGGGTCAGGGATGAAATGAATGAACCATATATACAATGGGTTCGCCACTCCCAAGGTGATTTATTAATGACTGATAAATGCTATGAAATGATAATGGAGAGTGTTGCTGGAACGAAAGGTGACAGGGAAAACCGGAGTACCCGGAGAAAAACCTGCCCCGCCTCCGCCTTGTCCAGCACAAATCTCACATGGAGTGACCGGGATTTGAACCACGGTATCCAACGATAAGAGGCCGAATCGCTGCCGTCTGAGCCACGGAGGCTACCAGGTTAATTCCTGGGTACAAATTCAGCCGGGCGTAGAACTAACCACTCTACTTCACCAAGTGTCGATCTTACAGATAGTGGAAGCCAGTACCTTCCACTCGTCTATGGGTCTTCATGGCCTGTAGGCTATTGAGATGGCTTTGTAATTTCTTTGTTTCCGACGTAAACAGGGTCACTTTACGTGCTAAGTCACTCCTTGGTTTACTCTACATGTTTCCTGACGTCACGGATATTATAAATGCTTTGAGAGCATTCTACATTTCGTGCCGGTTGTCGAATACATTTTTCCAGTCTGGTTCATTTCTTTTTCTTCTTCTTCTTCTTCTTCTTGTGCTCTCTGTATTTCTTCTGTGCAATCGTCGGAGTCTCGAGCACAAATCAGGTGCTTGGAAAATTCTCTCAATATGTACTTCAGTCCTTTTCTTCCCCGCTCTTCCATTCTCTATCTTTTTTGTTGTATTTACGTGAATTTTCCTTTATTTATGTCATTACTTACGTAAATATATAAACTAAGTTATAAGATTTTAGTTTCATTGGGATTGTATATTTTATTTTGTGTAATTAGTAAATGTTCATAGACTTTTTCGATCACTTGTTGTAACTATCGTATAGAAGAGATAATCTCTGTAATTCGGTGCTATGTTGTTTCTCTAAAACAAATTAATTAATTGCCGAGGTGCCAGCGCGGTTCGGGTCATGTAGCAATGAGCTTTCAGTCAGGAGATAGTGGGTTCCTATCCCATTGACGGCAGGCCTGTAAGTGGTTTTCCATGAATTCCCATTTTAACACAAAGTGCTTGAGCTGTATGTTAATTAAGGCCTTGGTCACTTATCTCCTAGTCCAAACCCTGTTCTATGCCATCGTCGATATAAGACGTATCTTTGTCTGCGTGAGGTAAAACAATATCAATTTATTATTATTATTATTATGTCCGACTCCTTGCCTGAATGATCAGCGTTGAGGCCTTCGTTTCAGAGGGTCCCGGGTTCGATTCCCGGCCGGGTCGGGAATTTTAATCACTTCTGATTAATTCTTGTGGCTCGGGGTCTGGGTGTTTGTGTTTGTCCCAACACTTTCCTCTTCATATTTAGACAACATACTACACTACTAACCACCACAGAAACACGCAATAGTGATTACATCCCTCCAAATAGGGTTGGCGTCAGGAAGGTCATTCGGTCGTAAAACACGGCCAAATTCACATATGTGTGACACAGTCCACGCCTGCGACCCCATAAGCGTGGGAAATATGGTAGAAGAACGTTATTATTATTATTATTATTATTATTATTATTATTATTATTAATCTGCTTACCCTCCAGAGTTGGTTTCTCCCTCAGACTCAGCGAGGGATCCCACCTCTACTGCCTCAAGGGCAGTGTCCTGGAGCGTGAGACGTTGGGTCGGGGGATACAACTGGGAGAATGACCAGTACCTAGCCCAGGCGGCCTCACCTGCTATGCTGACAGGTGCATGTACGGGCACGGGAAGATTGGAAGGGATATACAAGGAAGAGAGAAGGAAGCGGCCGTGGCCTCAAGTTAGGTACCATCCCGTCATTTGCCTGGAGGATAAGTGGGAAACCACGGAAAACCACTTCCAGGATGGCAGAGGTGGGAATCGAACCTACCTCTACTCATTTGACCTCCCGATGCTGAGCGGACCCCGTTCCAGCCCTCGTACCACTTTTCCAATTTCGTGGCAGAGCCGGGAATCGAACCTGGCGTCCGGGGGTGACAGCTAATCACACAAACCACTACAGCACAGAGGTGGATATTATTATTATTATTATTATTATTATTATTATTATTATTATTATTATTATTATTATTATTATTATTCAAAATATATTGTGGGATGAAAATAGATGAATTTAAAATCTTCGTATTTTAGCATCTCAGCTTCACTTTTCATCTGTGATTGGTTAGACAAATAAGCACTCGATACAATAATGTCTGAACTAGTTACAAGTTTAAGGTATTGTTTTATGTATTATTTTGTGGATTATTGATAATGAGTTCTAACTTTAGTGTTTGGCAACGTGCGTGTGTGTGTTTAATTTTGATGTTACCTTTCCCAAGCTTCCTGATCTGCGGTGCGTGCGGCATGTGAGCAGGGGATTGCACTGACTCAGTCTGTTCTTGGAAACGACAGGCTGGCTGCACACTTTGAGCCGGGTCGTCCAATCAATACGCCGCTCGCTTGGTGCCACAACTTAACCCCCGTCTCTTCTTTGTTGCAGATCTGACATCCTGGTGGTTAGCGACGTTATCCAGAGCAAGAGTTTATGTAACCTCCTCATGGTGAGTGCCTCTCGAGAATATCATTAAGGGTAATCTGCTCTCATTGGGGAATGGGGCTGCTAATATTTTTATAAACAGGGATGATTAAACAGTACAGAACCAAACCTTGTCCTCAAGCCAGAAAATTAAACAAGTCATTAACACTGTATTACTGTATTGAAAAGGAAATCCAAAGGAAAACCTTCTGAAAACCGATTAAGGTATCTATCTTAATTTGTTGATGAAGACATCTTCTGAGTTTCAGTACATATGATGTATGACGGAGTTCTCACTTACCATTAAGAGGCAATAGAGTAGTTGCTTACATATATGTATGTATGTATGTATTTATGTATGTATGTATGTATGTATATATGTATGTATGTATGTATGTATGTATGTATGTATGTATGTATGTATGACGGGGTAGGAAGAAAATTGTCAGGTACGTGGTATTGCTTCTTAATGCGCGATATTCCAAAATGAGTGAATTTATGATGGGTGAGCTCTGGTGCCCATTTAACTGAGCTTTCGATAAATCATAAATTTATTATTATTATTGTTACTGTGGTTTGGTGGATTAGCAGAGGTGAAAGAAGATGCCGGGATGAATGGGTCTAACTACAGAATCAAAGTTAATTTTAAAATTTCAAATAAAGGTTATATTTTTGAATTTTAACAATCAATGAACGACAAAATCTTAACAACATTTACTTTGGGAACAACTATTTGTAAACAAGACTAGAAAGATCCAAGATTCCAGAACTTTAACTCTCTCGGGCTACACGCCCCTATTTTTACAAAAGCACAATTTGTTCAAAGGGGCAGAAAACCCCTACCACATGGATCACTTGCTCCCAATTTTAACCTCAAGCCTCCCAGAGGACTTCTTACAACACCAGAAAAGAGCAGACGCGCTCTCAGTTTTTCAAGCCTATTTAAGGCAATGTCAGACTTTACAATAAATTGCCATCGAGGCACAACTTACAACAATTGAAACAGAGGTATCTCGTACCCAACCTACTGGGCCATAGCAGAAAATAACAGGTTAGATAATTGGCTCGCAACACCAAGTTGAATGGAGGCGTGTACTTGCACTCCTACATGAAACTTCTTAAAACCTAAAAGGCACTAGGCCGATGAAACAGGGGCTATTCCCAAACTATGGAGGTGACCCGTATAAGGGAGGAATTTAAACATTAAGGAAGAGAAGACAATCAGTTACCAAAACGTAGTCACCTCAAATCAAAATGAAGGGGAGCTCGAGAGGGTAAGGCACTCTCTATCCGCGATTTATAGTTAAAGATATTTACATAAGCCGGCAAAAATTACATTACAGAAAAGTAGGTTACATGGTAAAAGTTTAAGTCAAAGTTCGTTCCCAATCGGTATGGTAAACATATTATGACTTACTGTTTGGGACATTTTCCTGCTCACGACACCACCAGGAAGATTTTCAAAATATTCCCTCCACGTGTCCAGTGATTCCCTGGGATCTATTATGAGTTCACCTGAATTACCCAAAACACAGTTCATTTCCTTTTTCCCTCCCTTCCTAAGATTCTTTATTACTGTCTAGAAAGGTTTCCCTGCTGCTTGACTTAACCGTTCTTGGCTATTACCAAAATCTTCCCACGACTTCTTTTTGGATTCAACAACTATTTGTTTCGCTCTGTTTCTTTTATCTGCATCAGACCTTGTTTGGAGCCATTTCTGATAAGCCTTCTTCTTACGTTTACAAACTGCTCTCACTTCATCATTCCACCAATATGTTTGCTTTTTCCCATCTTTACACACACTTGTTCCTAGGCATTCCCTTGGTGTAGCCACCCATTCTCTTTCTATATCCTGAACCTGCTTATTGCCCACTGTTCCGAACTTCTCACCGATTATATCCATGTACTTCTGTCTAATTTCCTCGTCATGAGGACTTTCTACCCTTATTATTTTGTAGACAGATTACACGTTCTCTGTCCAAGGTGTAAAGATACTTAGTTCACTACTGATCAGACAGTGGTCAGTTTCATCGAAAAATCCCCAAAAAACCCGTACATTCCTAACAGATTTCCTGAATTCGAAGTCGGTTAAGATACAGTCTATTATGTATCTGGTACACCTACTCCTAACACATCCAGATGTATCCTCTTTGCTGACTCAGCCAGTTCTACTTTCTTTATTCCATAAACCCCATTAATATCGTTAGTTCCCATTCAGTTCCATTTCGTTCGCCACGTTCCCTCGGCTGTCAAATGGGAGTGAGACTCAGTTACTCCCATAGGTCCGTGCTAGGGGTTTCTTGCCCCTACAGTAATTTTTCCAGATAAAACCAGAAATAAGTTTTAAGGAACACATATTGTTGGGTAGGCAACCCGCTGATCGGACTAGTCTTGCGGTTTGCTTATCTTCCCCTATTTTATTTTTCACCCCTTGGTGCCGAACTACTAATCAGATTTCGTTCAAACCACTTCATAATCCCTCTCAGATGTAATAAGAACTAACTGTGAAAATTTTCAGCGAAATCGATCCAGTAGTTTTCGAGTCTATTAGCTTCAAACATACCAACATCCAATTTTATACATATAGATTCAACCTGCTTCGTAACGTATATCGTTCGATTTCCAGCTCAGTAAGTTTCTATCGAGGTATATGTGTAGGTGAATTCACTTACACTTAAAAGAACCTGTCAGAAAAATATCTGGCATTATTGCTGTTCTTCAAATAGATAATCTTTGAAAGAGATGTTACAAATTTAGCATTATTACACTTCATAGCGCGTTAATTTCTTTCTAGACAGTTATTTTTATTTTTTCGTTCATTCAGTCATGGGATGAATTAATAGTGCAATATACCTCAACCGCAAATACGCACAGATCTCGTGAGAGGAAAACGAAGAGAATGCAGATGCACTGACGCATCTGGTGGCTGTTCACACACGCTCTGGGTACGGTGTAATATCCTCTTTGAGGCGGTGAGCAAATATCGCCGTCGCTCGTGCTCCACGCTTCGCTTTGTTTTAACCTCTGGAACGGTTCGATGATAGGGGCACGTTTTACAGTACCCACATTGAACCTTGAAAACCATTTGACGAGGGGTGCAAATAAGTGGACGGCCACACGCCGCGGAGATCTGAATTATTTTGCGCGCCCCTAAGATTCCTGTAACATAGGCAACAGAATTTAAAATAAAATCGTTAAAAATTTTAAATTCTCTAATTAATGTTTCTAATATTTTAGACATATTCATTCGCGATGTCTGTTACGTAATTATAATTCTACAAGTCAGACCTGAACTCATGCGTGACCAGATGCATTACATCCTTTTCCCCGCCAAGAACCTTCGCTGACCAGCGAGTGGGTACTGAAGCAAGAGGAAAGACGTCAATGCTTCGTTTGTAGCAGTCGTTTACTAGTTTTGTTTAATAAGAAAGATTGCGTACGAATTCGTTTCAGTAATCAATGGCATGCCAGATCAAATAAATATTTTGTCCATTTTTGGGAAGAAACGAAATATTTCTGACGGAAAGTAAAGCTCTGAGTGTATTAGTGCGGGGGTGGTAGTGAGTTTTAAAAGAAAGTACATCCAGCTAATCATCCTCTCTGAACAAAAAAAGTAAAATATTTGTTAAACAGAAGAATTTGAAAGTATTGAAAATTAAACCAAAAAAAAATTTTTTATGAAGCAAGAAAGGTCACTGACCACCACCTATTTCCTCTCCCCTAATGTAGTCACAACAGGCGAAATTAGGAATATGCCTCCGTGCTGCAGAACAGAAAGCGAAAACTCCCAGGCTGAAAATAAAGACAGCCAGAGGATAGCATTGAACTTTTAGGCTTCCACAGCCAGCGTCTCGATGAATACAGGAGAAATTATTCTCCGGACTTGTAGGCCGTGGCTGAATTGGATTTGTGGCGTTTCTCCGGAAACTGCCCCTCCCGCATCTTGGAGGGGTCCGCTCTCTCCGAAGCTTTTGACTTCCGCTGAGAGCGAGTTCTATAATCGTCTGGACCGTAGAATCCGTTCTGATAAGCGGAACAGGTATACGAGCTAAAGGGCGGAGAGCCAAAGGGCCGAAATATGAGCTTTTTGAATTAAGCTGTAGGCAAGTGACAGGCGGTGGAACAGGTCAATTTACCACTGCTTTCGGAGAATGCTGTTTGCTTTACGTCGCACCGACACAGATAGGTCTTATGGCGACGACGGGATAGGAAAGGCTTAGGAATGGGAAGGAAGCGGCCGTCGCCTTAATTAAGGTACAGCCCCAGCATTTGTCTGGTGTTAAAATGGGAAACCACGGAAAACCATCTTCAGGGCTGCCGACAGTGGGGTTCAAACCCACTATCTCCCGGATGCAAGCTCACAGCTGCGCGCCCCTAACCGCACGGCCAGCTCGCCCGGTTTTCGGATAATGCACTGGTCGATATGTCTCCCCATGGTGCCATCAGAAATAAGAATGGTAGTGGAAGGGATTATACTGTAACAAACTTAGAAATACACCGGTCTGCTGTACATACCAATCGGGTAACTGTATGGCCTCACACGTTGTATAATCCATAGATATAGGTTCTACTATATGATGTTACTATTATAAATCATTGTCTAATTTACACCTGCTGCAAGCCAAGGTAGTCTTATACGCATTTATATATGTATAAATGATATGAGTACAGAAGTGGAATCAGAGGTAAGGCTTTTTTGCGGATGATGTTATTCTATATACAGTAATAAATAAGATTGTGAGCAACTGCAAAATGACCCCGATAATGTTGTGAAATGGACAGTAGCAATGGTATGATAATAAACGAGGTTAATAGTCAGGTTGTGAGTTTCAAAAATAGGAAAAGTCCTCTCAGCTTTAATTACTATGTTGATGGGGTGAAAGTTCCTATGGGAATGATTTGTAAGTACCTAGGTGTTAATATAAGGAAAAATCTTCATTGGAGTAATCACATAAATGGGATTGTAAATAAAGGGTACAGATATCTCCACATGGTTATGAGGGTGTTTAGGGGTTGTAGTAAGGGTGTAAAGGAGAGTCTCTGGTAAGACCCCTACTAGAGTATGGTTGCAGCGTATGGGACCCTCACCAGGATTACTTAATTCGAGAATTGGGAAAAAAATCAAAGAAACGCAGCTTGATTTGTTCTGGGTGATTTCCGACAAAAGAGTAGCTTTACAAAAATGTTGCAGAGTTTGGGCTGGGAAGACTTGGGAGAAAGAAGACGAGCTGCTCGAAAGTGGTATATTCCGAGCTGTCAGCGAAGAGATGGCATGGAATGGCATTAGTAGACAAATAAGTTTGAGCGGTGTCTTTAAAAGTAGGAAAGATCACAATGTGAAGATAAAGTTGGAATTCAAGAGGGCAAATCGGGGCAGATATTTGTTTATAGGAAGGGGAGTTAGGGATTGAAATAACTTAACAAGGGAGATGTTCAGTCAATTTGCAATTCTTTAAAACCATTTAAGAGGGGGTTGGGAGGGCAGGAGATGAGGAATCTGTCACCCGGACGACTGCCCTAAATGCAGATCAGTATTGATTGATTGATTGATTGATTGATTGATTGATTGATTGATTGATTGAATTTTATATTTGATTATTTCAGGTAACACTTGCGTAATTTGTTTGAGAACATTGTAACTTAAAGATCAAAATTTTCATTACGACCTTCGCCCACTCAGACCTGGTTTTTTCTACAAATTGAAACAATTACTCACACTTATGACGAGTACCTCTTTACATGTACGTTTTACTAAAGCAATCTCGTGGTCTATTTTTATTTAATACTATGTGTAAGGAGAATTACTTTATCCAGCAACAAAAGGAAAGTGCACTTTTGCAAATCGGTAAGGTTAGAATTACCTTAAAAGCATGGCCAGTCCACGGTTATGCTCTTTGTGAGTTGTTATTCTTTCACAAGGTCCTGATAAATGGTGCTACGTTGGCAAAAGTAATAAGACGAAAGTCATTTAAAACAGTTCAGACTTTTGGGTACTGAGGTGAAGTTTTAGATAGAATACACAGAAAGGATGATCTTCCATGCACCCGCAATATGTTCCACTGTCTCAGTTGTTTCTCCGCATACCCTACACTTGTCGTTCATTTCTTCCTTCAAAATATACTTGCGGTAGTTACGAGTAGTTTTGACTCTATCGTGGATTGGTATCAAGAACCCTTCTGTTTATCCTTGGAGGTAGCCGTGTTTTAGCCAGAGATTGGATTTCAGTCTGTCAACAGATGGTTGACTTAGATGATAAGGATATGAACCACGAAGTTCTTTCTGCTTCCAGGCATGCTGTAGTTGCTTTGTGTTGGCGAAGTTTGGAGGAGAAGTTGACATGCTTTTTTTTTTGTTTTTGCTAGGGGCTTTACGTCGCACCGACACAGATAGGTCTTATGGCGACGATGGGATAGGAAAGGCCTAGGAGTTGGAAGGAAGCGGCCGTGGCCTTAATTAAGGTACAGCCCCAGCATTTGCCTGGTGTGAAAATGGGAAACCACGGAAAACCATCTTCAGGACTGCCGATAGTGGGATTCGAACCTACTATCTCCCGGATGCAAGCTCACAGCCGCGCGCCTCTACGCGCTCGGCCAACTCGCCCGGTGACATGCTTTTAAGATTGAGTGGAGTACACGTACCATCAACACAACAGACAGCTGTGAATAGATTTTGATCTCGCTTTGAATGGAAGTATCTTAACTTTCCTGTCTGATCGTGGCATATATTGCTGAGATTGAACATTCCTCCATTTTATTTATTTATTTATTTATTTTTCTATTTATTTATTTATTTATTTATTTATTTATTTATTTATCTATCTATTTAATTAATTTGATTTACAATTAATACTGAAAGACCGCAAAAGGGGAAGTTTATTAAACGCCATAGTGCCCCCCCCCCCCAAACTAATTCATCAATTGTATTTTAATGTTTGAATGATTGGAAAACTTCTCCATGTTCTCACTGTTGACAAGTCGGCATGGCTTCTTTTTTTTTTTGCTATGGGCTTTACGTCGCACCGACACAGATAGGTCGTATGGCGACGATGGGATAGGAAAGGCCTAGGAGTTGGAAGGAAGCGGCCGTGGCCTTAATTAAGGTACAGCCCCAGCATTTGCCTGGTGTGAAAATGGGAAACCACGGAAAACCATTTTCAGGGCTGCCGATAGTGGGATTCGAACCTACTATCTCCCGGATGCAAGCTCACAGCCGCGCGCCTCTACGCGCACGGCCAACTCGCCCGGTGGCATGGCTTCTAACCAAACAGACAGTAGTGGAAATAAAAAAGGAAGTCTGAAAACTTTTGTATTTACAACGATATTTAAGGCAATTCTGGGAAGTAACCGTGGAGATGAAATGAAATGTCGTATGGCTTTTAGTGCCGGGATATCCCAGGACGGGTTCGGCTCGCCAGGTGCAGGTCTTTCTATTTGACTCCCGTAGGCGACTTGCGCGTCGTGATGAGGATGAAATGATGATGAAGACAACACAGACGCCCAGCCCCCGTGCCATTGGAATTAAACAATTAAGGTTAAAATCCCCGACCCGGCCGGTAATCGAACCCGGGACCCTTTGAACCGAAGGCCAGTACGCTGACCGTTCAGCCAACGAGTCGGACACCGTAGAGATATTGAACATAGAACGGCGTGCGAAACTTATTGAAATTTACTTTGCAAATCAGCAGTCCGTCATAGTAACCCCAGATTCAACAGCCCTAGGATATGTTAAAAAAGAAAGTAGCAAGCGTTTAGGACCTCAAGAACAATATCCGAGTGGAAATTCATAGGTTATTGCCGGAATCGTTCGCCAAAATTATGACAAAGCCTCTGAAAATAGGCCGTTTTCGTGAGGAAGCAAATGGTTATCAACTGACAGACATAATGTTTCACAAGTAGTGTGCTTACATTCGAAAGCATGTATTTAATGTTTGTGGCGGAAATATTGGAATTTTTATCAAAACGAAGTAGTTATAAACTGTTTCAAATCCATCCGTGACTTCTGTAGCATCCTGTAAAACTAGAGAAACGGATGGATATTTGGAAGATAAATGCGGTACCTTGTTGACTCCCTGTATCTAGAGGCTCCTCAACAGCTCTCACAGTTTAGATTACATTTCAATTAAAACTCGTAAGGTGGGAGGGTGGGTGGCTGTGACGGCATGGGGAGCTCTTGTGATCCTCATCTTTATGCAAATTCTCTGTGCGCTGATCCGCTATGGTCGTATCTCGCAATCAAAGCCCTTCTCATTTGTCTCTTTCCAGCCAGCTTTGTTTGTGCGCGTCTTCCAGGGCTGCTAGTGACGCCTTTGACGAGTTGTGGGCTTAATTTAACGCACCACAAATACACAGGATATGAGATATTTCTGCTGTCCTTCAGTCACAAGCGAACGATGTAATTTGGTTGTATGGTGTATCAGAATTGGAAAATGGATATGAGTTATTATCCTCGTACGGAGCAAAGTGATAGCTCACACAAAGCCCTACAGGAGGGTACATCGCTTATTGATTATGTAGAGCAGCAGCGCCCAAAACGCTGAACAGTGCATAAATCAGCACAGGTGTGCGGACGCACTGTGAAATAGAATCGTCAGTGGAGGGAGAAGAGAATGCGTGGGAAGGAGTGGGTGCAAGATAGATAGACTGCCCTGGCGATGAGGTGGAGGTGCGCGCGATCTGCTGATGGACAAAGGCTGCGGCACTTGATGTTGTCAATGCGTCTGAAGTCCACTTGCTCAATCCTTGACACGTAAAGGGATTACACAACAAAATAATGATGGCTACCTTTGTAAATGAACGATTCTTTTCAGTATAACTAAATAAATCAAACCTGCGAGCAGCCATTTCATATGAAAATTTTAGAAGATCTTACGCTTGTCTGTAACAAGCTCATTTGCTCCTGATTTTAAGATGATACTCACAAAAACGACAATTAAAAGGATAACATCAATTTATATTTTTTATATTAGCAAACATGTGCTAGTTGCATTATTGTGAAAAAGTAGATGTGCGTTTACCAATTTAGAAAGATACGAATACCCTTTGTATTTAATCTATTAGTCAATTTGTTCTCGTTTACAACGTGGCACAATTACAGTATAGTTTTCTCTTTTTGTGCGCGCTTAAATAAACTTGTTAGGATTTAACTGTGTCAGACAGTACATTTTTGTAGACCGCTGTTAATTTTCCAATAAAGTAGGGCTTACAGGTAACTGGCATATGTCATGTGATTATTATTTTCCTATTGTCCTAATCACATAAATGTTCATCTTAAGCCCTGAATTTAAGACGTGTCTATCTCGTAAAATATGATCATTTTTACTTGAGTATGTTGGGGTAGCCTCCGTGGCTCAGGCGGCAGCGCACCGGCCTCTTTCCGCTGCGTTCCATGGTTCAAATCCCGGTCACTCCATGCGAGATTTGTGCTGGACAAAGTGGATGCGGGACAGATTTTTTTTTTTTGGTTACTCTGGGTTTCTATGTCATTTTCCATTATAGCAACACTCTCTAATATAATTTCTTTTCATCTGTCACTCATTGATCATTGCCCCAGAGGAGAGAGGAGTGCGACAGGCTTCGGTAGCCGACACGATTCCTATTCTTGCCGCTAGATGAGTGCTTCATTCAATCCATTACTGACCGCATCGAATGACTAGAAAAAGGCTGTGGATTTTTTAAATTCTCGTTTAAATCAATATTATAATAAATCATTCAGTATCATTCTTGTAGATATGCAACCCATCGAATACTATTAATCTTCAGGCATAATTCCTTCCGTTGTCCCTCCGTTCACGGGACACGCAATTTGATTGATACTTGACAAGCTTAATATTTTATGAACAATAAGTTTGGATTTCTTGTATTTTCTTGTAAAACTTAATGACACGTATCCTCGTAAACCTGCGATGGGTGAGGAGGAGACTTTCACGCGAAGAAATGGGGAAGCGAAGACGGATAGGAATAGAGGGGGAACTAGCTGGCCGGACATTCCGAGTAACACACTGTGCAGAATTCTGAACGCCGATGATGTAGATGAACAGTGTACTCAAGGATTTAGTCATTATGCATGGAGAATCAACAATACCATTCAATAATCACTGACGGTGACAACGTGTATCAGAACAATTAAAAGGAGAATAGGAACCAAATCTCTAACCATAAATTTGCCCCCATATTCAAATGGATTACGTAAATTCTGTGTATCAGTTGCCTCGAAGGGAGCCCTCGATACGTCTTAAATCACAGTTATATTACGAATTCTGTGCCCAGTAGTGAAACGTCAAAATCCGTCAGAAACCGGATTAAAATTTTTTGTACAAATACAATACTCCCTTCGCTTACGATAAGCACCGTTAGCTATCTGTCTTACGGGGCAGAACACCAGGAACCACTAAGGAAACTAAACACTGTATAGACATAACATATTATCATTAAAGGCGTTATAAACCGATTACATTACCTGTATTTCCTTTAACACATCGATCAAGCTTCATTCTGAGATAAAAAAATATTAGCTGTTAAGTTTAAACATTTGACATTATTTTTGCAATTTCCTTTACGTCGCACTATCCCAGATAGGTCTTATGACAATTATGCGACAGGAAGAGTACGAAGGAAGCGTCCGTAGCTTTGATTAAGATACGCCCCAGTATTTGCCTGGGGTGAAAATGGGAAACCACGGAAAACATCTTCTGGGCTGCCAACAGTGGGGTTCGAACACATTATCTCCCAAATGCAAGCTGGCAGCTTGTGACTCAAACCGCGCAGCCACCCGCTCGGTTTGAACACTTTAAATACATAACAAATCTCGTATAGGTTTCTGTTTAGATAGGTCCAAATGATGATGCTCTTTTTATGAGACCTAGATATCAATATGAAATTGCTAACGAGAAATTGTTTATATCTATCTGTAATTATACGGAGTGTTTCGAAAATACACGGTATAATTTGAGGGTTGGATTCCTCACATATAAGCAAGAAAAATGTATATAACCATGGGTCCGGAAATGAGTATTTTCTTGGCCTCCACGATCACCTGACCTAAACCCGTTGGACTTTTTTGGTGTCGTTTAAGAAAAAAAATTATTTACGCGATTGCTGTGGAGGATGAAGCAACACTTCACGATGGAATTTTAAGGTCCTTTCAGACACTACGAACAAAACTGGACATATTCGATTGTGTTTGTAACTCCATGTGACGACGAGCACAAGCTGGCAGTATGGTAGGAGGTGGGCGTTTTGAACACATCTTTTAAAGTAATGCCCGGAGTACATCAGTACATGCAAGATAGCCCACAACACCTGAAGTTCTATTCCACGACAGAGTCTAATATCTCGTAGTGTATGCATTTCTGGTCACATGTATATATACATATTTTTCCTTCCCTATATGTGATGAATTCAACCCTAAAATTGTGGCAGTATTTTTGGAACAGCGCGTATATATATCACGTAATAGAGAGGGACGTGTTTCCCTGCATCGTTAACGGCGTACCTGCGAATCACGACGTTGTTAGACAATAAAAATCGAACTGAAACAGAGCAGAATGATCGTGGAGACTCCCACCTGATAAACTGTGGTCGCACAACTGAAGTTTCTTACTTTCCCTCGACTGAATCTGATGAAAACGGCGAGTGAGTTAATTTCTGTGCTCATTTTAATTTTCGTGATCGCTTTTATCATCACCAGGTATTATTGGGCTGGCCTCGCGGTGTAGGGGTAGCGTGCCTGTCTCTTACCCGGAGGCACCGGGGTCGATTCCCGGCCACGTCAGGGATTTTTACCTGTACCTGAGGGCTGGTTCGAGGTCCACTCACCCTACGTGATTACAGTTGAGGAGCTATCGGACGGCGAGATGGTGGCCCCAGTCTAAACGCCAAGAATAACGGCCGAGAGGATTTGTCGTGCTGACCACACGACACCTCGTAATATGCAGACTTTCGGGTTGAGCAGCGATCGCTCGGTAGGCTATGGCCCTTCGGGGCTGTTGAGCCATGGGGGTTTGGTTTGGTTGTTATGTATTATTGGGCGGAATTTTTCTACATCCTGCATAGCGTTTAAGAGAAAACTTCGCCCTTTCTCACTTCATGGATTATCACTCGGAAGGTGCATGAATAGTCCGCAGAACGCCTATTGGCAGGTCACCTCTGCCGGCTGCGCTGAAAATCGATTTAAGTTGTTTCCCATTCTCTCAGCACGCAAATGGTAGGGCTGTACTTTTACTACGCCCATGGTCGCCTCCTTCCTAGTCCAGGTTCTGTCCTAACCTAATCCTTGACGCCTCCTTGAGTCGCTCCGACGTAAGAAATAACAATTAGAAAATATCTCAAGTAATCTGTTCTTGCCGAAAGCCATATATTTTATTTTGTAAAAGAAGTACTTATTTGCGCAAAACAGATGTATTCGTTCAGTGCAGCGCCGTATTTCCTTGAGCTTAAATGAAGAGAGAAATATTCGGATGGTTGACGTTGAAATGACTATTAATTTTTCTATGTAATCAAACCATCACAGCTGTTGGTGGTGCATCTAATTGATGGTGATTGTTCTGCGCACACCGCCAGAGAGAAATTGTTGACTTCTGGTATGTAGGTATCCGGAACGTAGTCGGCGAATTCTCTTATTTACGACGTCATTTCGGTGAAAGACCAAGCAGTACCGTGTAGGATGCGCTCATTGGCATATTTGAAGATACGATATCCAAGGTAAATGGGAGACAAGTAAACCAAGTAAACAGCAAGCTATTTACATAGTTAACAGACAGGTAAATGTTGTATGTTCGTCGCTCCCTTCTCGATCCGCCAGCCAGCTACACGCGTGCCAGTGTGTTATTCTTCGAGCCTTGACGCGCAGCTCTCAGTGCGCGTGCCTGGAACGTCGTGTGTGCTATATAAAGGAGCTCCTAGCCTGTCCAGACGCCCACTGACCCCGGTGTCCAGCTCCAGAATACACCCTACGTCGAGCACGGAGGCTACTCCTCTTGAAAATGTGCTTCGGCCAGGTGGACTGAATTTCTGGCAGTAAGAGGTCTCACCTCGGGTCACCGCTCCTCTTGCCTATTCCGCTGTCCATGCCCAGTCTTACCATTATATGCCACTATCATTCCCTAGCTAATGCAAGCTCCCATTATCGACTTAGTTTCGCTAAGTAGGAACTCTTCAGTCATTGAACTTACGTTAATGAACTCAGACACTTCAACAAGGAAGGACTCTCTGAGATATTTACGTCAGTGCTTCTGATAGTTTTCGACTATCAAGAACTTTTCATGTCACAAGGACTATCTTTCCGAAATAGTAGTGAACGTGAATACTCCAACGTGTATATAGTGTACAAAGACAGACTCTTTCTCCAAATTCATAGTTCAATTTGCTTCGAGATAACTTTCAGTTTTGTTAGTGTAAATATTGTAATTTTACATGTGAAGCAAATAAAGAAGTTGTGCTTTCTGTAAACCCGACCTTGTTTACAACAGTAAACATCCCTCTTTGGAGGAAATTTTTTTAGCTATGTGTTTGGGGCGTCGACCTAGAGAGATCTTTTGCTACTACTGGCACCATATGTTATGAACCTGCGTGTATTTGGAAACTGCGGAAGTGTAAAGTGTTGAATGTGAGGAAAGGAACGTTAATGACGACACAAACACCCAGTCCCCAGGCCAGGGATATTAATAATTTACAATTAAAAACCCCTGACCCGGCCGGGAATCGAACCCGGGGCCACTGGATGACAGGCGGACGCGTTACCCCCTACACAGCGGGCCTGCACTTGGAGGCAATTTCCATCGCCCCATTTTTTATTTCTATACGGTATACTAGAATCTTGCAGTGCTATGTTGTGGATAGTAAAATCAAGAGTATCTACACAGAACATTTTCATAAAAATATAGTTATCAGATTTTCATTAATGTTTGACCTTCCAATCACTGATAAAAATCGTATATAGGTAGTCTTTTAGCTATTACCAGATTTCTGCGCTGAAAGGCAATTGTAGCGCCCAGAGCAGTTCCACTTGTTTAGAGCACAATCAATCTCCCTCAACCCTTTGCCGGCGCTATGGCTTGAGGCATAACATTCTTCTATCGAAAACTTGCATGAACTGTTCAATCCAAAAAGGACGCAGAAATTTTAAATTTCGATGGAAATATACGTTTTGGGAAAAGGAAAACGAGTCAGTCGGCTCTAGTAAACTGTATTCCGGTAGTTTTAATTGATTTCTTCTCAAGCTTTTTACACTGGTATAACAGTCAAGCATAAAAACTTACAACTCATGAACATAGTTTCTATCCAATTCGGATATTTTTGGTGTGTGTAATTTCTAGATATGAAACGTAGAAATGATAATAATGTAACTGGTTTTATTTCATACTATGACGAGCCTGACTGAGTGGCTCAGACGGTTGAGGCACTAGCCTTCTAATCTAACTTGCCAGGTTCGATCCTGATTCAGTCCGGTGGTATTAAAATGTGCTCATATACATCAGCCTCGGGTCGGTGGGATTGCTGGCACGTAAAAGTACTCCTTCAGGACAAATTTCGGCACCTCGGCGTCTCCGAAAACCACCAAAAATTAGTCAATGGGACGTAAAATCAATAACATTATTATTTATTTTCACTTCAACACATGGCGAATGAGGCGATGATCTGTAACTTCTGGACTATGTCTGCTTCCCTCAACATCTTATCCCTTCCACACAAATAGACCTCACACCCCAGGTAAAAATGTAAAATTTCTGGTACACTCATTAGCAATTATACTTAAGGAAGGCTCTAAGAAATGTTAGGAACTGTCAATTACTGCTTTACCTACAATAGTACCAGCTAGTTTGAAGAAATTACGATTAGAATGTCCGGTTCCTTGGCTGAATGGTCAGCGTAGTTGTCTTCAGTTCATAGCGCCCCGGGTTCGATTTCCGACTGGGTCGGAGATTTTAACCTTAAATGGTTGTCCCCAGGCTCGGAGACTGGGTATTTGTACTGTCCCCAACATTCCTGCAACTCACACACAGCGCTATCCTCCACTACAGAAACACGCAGTTCCCATACATGGCAGAAGCCACCCACCACCTTTGGAGGGTCTGCCTTATAAAGGCTGCACCAGGCGAGTCGAACATGTCCTCACACACCCCCAGCACTAAAAACCATACGATACTTAAATATATAAATGATTAAAATATTTTTATAATTGTTTTGAAAACAAGTTAAAAAGGAAGTTTTGTGTATTTTTTTTGTAAAATATCTTCTATTTCACTCAGGTCTAATTCCACTAGTATCATTACCATTTTTCAATTTTTCAATGAGATATTAGTGTAGAAGAAATATTTATCTGATATTTATTCTGATTTGTTTCACTAGTTTGGGAGTCAAATGTATCCAAGTTTTAAAAAATGCAGTTCTGAGAAAACTGAAGTTAAAGTTTTTGACTGAATTTCCTCACCTCAGTAATAAGCTAGAATATCTCTCCTTCATAATTAGGAGGATCTACCCCCGTTACTGCCAAAGGCAATCCATGATGTTTATAATTGAGCTCTGTTCCATTATATTTACACCAATATCTCCTTTCGGACATAAGCAATGCACGGGATCTAATCAGTGGAAAATTACATGGAAATGCGTAGCCCATCCTGCAGCTTTCAGATCATATAAACTAGATAGATTATTTCTCATAGCTTAGCCGTAGCATTGTTTTAAACGATCTATCACACTGTCATTCAGTCTATTTACTCCCCCAATACCTTCCCCACAAGATAGCATTTTTTTCTGTTAGAACTTTCTTCGCCTTGAACCTATGCGCATCTGCGCATAACCAATACACTCTAACTTTTTCAGTGCCAGTGTGACCAGTTTAAGGAGTACGCGTTTCTCAGTAAACGGAGGGTGTATTCATAAACCTAGCTTTCGTTGTCTACTAGAATGACAGGCATTTATATAAGTGCCTGCAAAAGAGAGCGTGTCCTCTAGCGGTATATCGTGTTGATCAGTGGGTTGCAAAACGGTTATTTTGCGAAATAATTTACGGTATTCAATATCATTCTGTTTTATAGAAACCGCTAAAATCCCCCCTTTCGAATTTTGCGTTACGTAACTAGGTCCCTCTTACCTTAGTAGATGCAAGATATCCACGACAAAACCAACTGGAGTCTAATGATAGAATAGAATATATTGTCATTAACCTTCCTAATACCAAGATTTAGAACATACACGGATTACCAAGAGGGATACAATAGTACCCATACAGGATATTTGTGTTCTTTTCCATAATTTATTAAAAAAATTCATTGTTTACAACTTAGCCTCCAAATCCTCTGGATAATATTCCCTTTTCCGCATCCTTTACGCGCTAGGAACAAATCACTAATATGTCTTCAATTGACGGCATTCCATACATTAATGCTCATTCTCAAGCTAACAATGTGTCATGCTATTGAATTACACATTGTTGTCACAGAAACACACATTGCATTGTTGATACAGAAAAGAATAGAATTAACAGGCGGTGTTGGGAAGAGACGCAGAGAAAAATAAACACTATACGTACTTTACCAAGCTGGGTACAAAATAATATACTCCACATCATTTTCAGCTGCATAATTCATATAACAATTAAAAAATGACAACTGGGATACACTTGTGCCCCGCTTGGTATACGGAAGGTTAAACAACGAACATTGTAATAGACGGAGTTCAACAATCCATAAAAAAAAGTTTAAAAAATCATGAATATACAAGGTTTTACAAGATAGTGAAGTTAAGCATGAACCACCTTTACTTAGAATTGAATAGAATTTATTTTCATTGTTTTTGAAATATGTGTCAAGACAGTGGCGAGAGTGAACAGCGACAAGAATCTACCCGCTAGCGCTAAAAATGCGAGTGCGACAAAGAAGATTGTTAACTCCAGAACTGCAACACGGAGTCTGTAATAGATAAGAATAAAGTCAGAATCCAATAATAGCAACTCCATCAAGTTCCCTCTGTGGGCGGAATTCGGCCGAGGAGATGAGTTTCGCGTGTGCAGAATCCTAATGTTAGCTGTCACAGGTGTCTGCCATTCCATTCAAGTCAGTCGGAACTTTGATTGACAACATCTTGGCTGGAGCTGGCGATACGCCAGTCTCTTCACATGGCTGACTTCTTCGACATTCTCCTGTCAAACTTCTTCCAAAGTTGGAGCTCTTGCTTTTTTCTGTGTCCTTGTAAAGTAGACTCCTCTCACGAAGGAAGACATATGAACAATACGTTGTTTAACCTTCCGTATACCAAGCGGGGTACAAGTGTATTCCTATGCATTAACATTTTTTTAGGTTTTTCATACACGGTTATTTTGTAAAACAAACATTGCTGAATATCATAATACGAGTTAAAACTGTGACTTTAATACATCAGTATTATTTTAAGATTCTCTCGAATGTTCGTCGTTATTGTTTTTATCATTAGCCCATAGACATGTTTGATGTAGCTCTGCGTACTACTATGTCCTGCGTTAGCCTTTTCATTTCGACTTAACTACTACGTCCTGCATGTCTTGGTATACCCTTACTGTTCTTACCACCTACACTTCTCTCAAAAACTAAATGAACAAGTTCTGGGTATCTCAAGGTGTGTCGTATCATTCCGGTCAAAGTTCGCTAAGTCACTTTTCTTTCACCAAATCGAGTCAGCATCTTTTAATGTGTGATCAAATCCAGTCATCTGATCTTCAGCAGTCTTCTGTAATACTGCATTTCAAAACCTTCTGTTCTCTTTTCTGGGCTAGTTATTGCCCATATTTCATTTCTGTGCATTACTTCAAAGAAAAAAAAAATCCCATCGCACTACAGCCTTCATTTGTCTTGGCCTACCAAGCGAGCGCTGCTCATGCCGAAGGCTTTCTGATTACCAGGTGACGCGTGGTCAATGTAACGACTAATTTCAGCCATTATTGTTGACTTTCTAGACCGGAGCCGCTATTTCACCGTGAGATAGCTCGTCAGTTGTTCTCAAATGGGCTGAGTAGAACTCGAACTAGCACTCAAAACCAGGCAAAAATTCTTGACCTAAGTGGTGTACGAAATCAATGCCTCCGGGTAAGATACAGGTTCGCTACACACAGGGGCGGCCGTACATTATGTGCTGAAGTGATGCAGCACATTGTCTGTTTCAAAACAAATTACTTTAATGATATTATCTAGAATCAATTACAGTGCATTGAAAAAGACGTCAGCCAAACAGTAGGAAATAATTCAAGTCCCCTCACAACCAGGTAACTAGTCGTGCGCTCCACGCCGGGTGCTGTACAGATCACAGCTCAAAGGCAATTTCTAAGATTTTTGCCAGAAAACGATTTTTCGTTCGACCACAGTGAGGCAGCATTTGCATTTCAACCGAAATGAGTACGTGGCAGATGGCGCCCTCTTGACTCAGCGGTAGTATTTAAGAGGCCCGCTCAAAGCAAACGGGAAAACAAAAACTGTACAGGAAGTCATCTGTTGTTCCCGCCATGTCCTTTAATACTGTGAATAAACGTATGATTTGTAAGACGTAGGAAATGTATGGTTTCACGTTATATTTATTGCATACAATTTCTCTCTTGTATGCTACAGAGAGTTGCGCCAGTTAAGCTTGGGCGACTATGGCGTGTCTGTCTGTGTGGGAGGATAACGCAGCGGAGTTCCCTCTGTGTCTAGCAACGAAAAAGGGAATTTTACTAGACCGTTTCTATAGCTAGTCGAAACCATCATTACACGTAAATGAGTTCATACCGGGAAACGAGCTACGTTGATCTTTATCGGGTATAGACCGTCTCAGTAATTACCCACACGTAGAATTATGCTCATGTTGACAGGAAAAAATATAAATTCTAGATGTTTGCGTTCGTCGCCATAAGACCTATCTGTGTCGGTGCGACGTAAAGCAAAAAAAAAAAAAAATCTGCGTAGCAGTCAGCGCTATGGCCGTTATCGGAAATAAACCATCTCAGTACAGCTCTTAGAACGCTTATGATCATGCTGAGACTTTTAATCCTCCCTAAAGAAGATATCCAAGGCGTTTGGGTACTTGTCACTAGAAATCAGATGAATGCAGGAATGCGTGAACTTCATCTGGCGGGATCATGTTGTGGTGGAAAGATTCTCAAGACGAAACTTGGACATATAGCGGCGTTGTTTTATAATTCTATAGTCACTCACGTCAAGACAAGGTACCCTTGACACTCGTCCAACGGCCCGTAAAATGCGCGTCGTATGTGAGCGTTACACAGCATCAAATAGCAGTAATAGAAAGTTATTTCTGGTGAAACTGTGAAACTAAGAAACATCTAGTACTAGCAAATGTACCCGTGCTTCGCTACGGTATTCTACATTGTATACGGATATCGAAGCAAATTAGTGTACATGCAGTGAATAAGATTTTTTTTTTTGAATTGCATGTCTCTAGACCTTCATTTACAGATTAACTGCTGCTAAACGGTAGGTCATATCGGCAAACGGATTGTAACATAAGACGCCGTATTTAACAGTCTAAATGACTTGTCCTATGATGTTTTCTCGTATCTCATCTACTTATGGGTCAGATTGAGTTAGAAACGTTGAATTGGATGAAATTCGGGGAAGTTAGTCTCACAGTGCGTTACTTCTCGGATAATTAAGTGACAGCTACAAACATAGCATTTGACTCACATATGGCTACTGGGTACGCCAATGTTCGTGCAGAATTTGATAATTCTATCCTTCCTACAAGTGATTCAAATTATGAATTATGCATGTAATAAGTGCAAAGTAACTTACAATTGAGAAATAGAGACAAATCTAACGTATAAGGGATTGAGATACGACAAAAAGTCATAGGACCAAAGTTGTAGGTCAGTCCAAACTGAATCATGATTGTGCCATCCGTTTTGTGATAGGACTTACCGTTTAGCCACGAAATACCACGAAACGAAGATCTGCACTGTCATTAAAATTGCCTCCATATTCTTCGGGGATAAGAAGTAAAAAATGTAAAGATCTTAGAAGTTTCCCGTCGGTTACAGGCTAAAATGTATAATTTTATCAAATTTCAGTTTTCTAGTTCGTCTGGCAGATCGTGCCGCAATCTTGATATTGGGAGGGGGTTGGGGTAAAAATGAGGACTTCCAGGGAACCAAAGCTAAAAAACCCAGGTGGTCATTATTTCCCCTTAAAGGGATAGCTGTACAAAAATATCGCCAAAATAGTCAATGTACAAACACACGGTCGTTAGGCTACTATTTTATTCATATAGATAGATAAGGAATCTGCTCCACGTACAACACCTTCTGGGCTATGCCCGCTGTACTTATTCTGCAAAACCGACCGTTCATGATATCTCCCTTATTAATTCTCCTGTCGAAAAACACACCTGAGGAGAATGTTTTAGAAATGGATTTCTATCAAGGTTGGTCGATTTCCAGTCATATTGGTCTTGTATATATTGTGAGAGAGTAAAACCACTGTTTCGGTTCACTATAAACCCCCAGTCCTTTCCGGGAATTTGAAATTGTATATACCTTAAAACCTGCCTTTGGACAGGTGGATACTAAATATAAATTTGATTGAAATATCTTGAGTAGTTTCCAAGTTATAAGAAATGTACTTTACACGCACCCGCTTTTGATGTAAGTCAGTTGGGACTTGTGCTGAAAAACCCGTCCGTTAATGATATCTCCGTTATTAATCCTCCTATCGAAATGATTCATATGAGGAAAAAGTTTCAGAATTTTATGTCCATTAGGGATGGTAGATTTACATTTACGTATATTTTTAAATGTGCATATTTTGTGGGAGTGCAAAATAATGGTTTTAGTTTCGGATAAACCCCCAGTAAATTTAAGTATTCAGAAATAATATTGGCCCTGAAACCTACGCAAGGACAGGTGGATTCTAAATATCAAGTTTGGTAGAAATATATCCAGTAGTTTTTCAAGTTATAAGAACTCTGACCGACAGACACCAAAGCAAAAAATTATGCAGGTGGTCATTATTACACTCGAAACGGATAACTATACAGAAATTTCGTCAAAATGTACAGACACACGGTCGTTACGACTTTATTTTGTATAGATTAAATGAATTGTTCAAAGTGACGTCCCTCATTCTCAGAAAACGTTTCGCATCTCCTAAACAACTTTTTGCCTACACTCGGTTAATCGCATCCTGTGAGACGATGTATATATTTTTTTTCCAAATGTTCTTCTAAAGTTTGTCGTTTGTGCGATGATTGTTGTTGGACACTATCAATATCCCCCACAGGTGATAACCACAGAGGTTTAAATCGAGGATATCTAACAGACCAGTTAACCATACTATTCTCGAAAATGTCCCTTATTACTACCACGGACCGATTAGCAGCGTGTGCCGTTTCATTATCTTGCATGAAATGACCATTATTACTTTGTTCATCTATCATCTCTTAAATATTATCTCAGAATGAGGCCCATGTATCGATCAGCATTACAGTCTCATGAAAAAATATAGACCCTATAATCTCACACCAAACTCGAGCCTTGACATCATGGCGCGGCCGGACATAAAGCCGGAGGGATCCTTCGTACTCCAGTAGGGTTTGTTCTGACTATTCAAGACCAGATATACATTTAGAGGGGATTTATTTATTTCCAAGGGAGCTCCCATTTTATGAAGCTTTTTCTGTTTTAATAATCTCCTATCCTTTTTTGTTTGCTAAGAATGGACCTGGTAGTGCGGAACTTGTTCAGTATATTGTTACGTATCGTATTCTTATTTGGAAGATATATCTGCTGTTGAATTGAAACCTGCACTTCATGACAGATGAATGCTTCTCATAGCACTCCACAACGAACGTTGTTCTGATGCAAAGATTGTATTAAGCAAGCCTGTACAGGAACTACAGCTCCAAAATAGACATATTGACGCTATAGCGATGACAACGGTACTAAACTCCTGCCGAAGTCAATAAAATGACTTTATGAGTCTCACATATTAACAGTGCATTAGTATCTCGCTCAGATGTCGGCATGAGATACCAGATAACACCGCAGCCGCGTCTGCACGCATCGCATTTACTTTTGCACAACTTCAAATCAAAGGCCCTGCATGTAGACCACACTAACAAACTCCACGCAGTGTACTACCGTTCAGTCGGCTAAAATAGGCTCTCCGTCGTCATCAGAATAAACTTAGAATTTACAGAGTAGCAAACGACATGGAAATAAATGCAACCTGCTTCCTGTACATGATAGAGCCTAGTTTTGATGAAGAGAATCCTGGTTTGTACCGTAGTGATACCTTCATTCTCGAAAGGATCTCGCTTCGTCATTCCACCCCACTTTCTTGATTAGAGTTAAGACGGGATGGTTATCTAGATACATTTCCCCTTAAAACTACAACGACCACCATCGAAACTCGTGGTGGTATCAGTGGTGGTGGTGGTGATTATTGTTTTAAGAGGAAGTACAACTAGGCAACCATCCTCTATATAACACTAATCAGAGGGAAAATATGGAAGGGGTCCACACTTCGAAAAATGAAGATATCGGCCAAAGGAAGACAAGGGCCACGAAGGGCGTGAAAATGGAAGACTCCCTAGCCCTCGCAAACCTAATAGCGTCGGGGTCGGAAAAGAACAAGAGTTGACCAAGGTAGGTCGGATAGGATAGATGAAAGTGAGGAGCCTGGCACAAGTAAGTGGAAGCAATACCAGGACTCAGCTAAGGGCCCCGTGGTCGCCACCCCGCGCTCCAAAGTTCAGAGCCCCTGGGGCCCCTTTTAGTCGCCTCTTACGACAGGCAGGGGATACCGTGGGTGTTATTCTACCGCCCCCACCCACAGGGGGACGTGGTGGTATCAGTAGCAGTGCAGTACTAGAAAGGTGGTAATAACATTCTGCTTCATTAGACTATATGAATTTATTTCTAGTTCTAAAGTGAATATCGGAGAAATAAATGAAAAATGTTACTGACACAATCCAATCAATTGAGCGACCAGATGTCCGCGCCGTACATGGATATATAAATTGAATTCACTTATAATCCTGATGCTTGTCGCTGGAAATACATCTCGTATTCCTGCGCATATGTGAAAACGAGGCTCTTCAATGTGACAAAAGTAGTGTTCCTCTTTCAACTTTTTAAAAACATTTTTGAGCTGCCTATTATTAAATACAAATGTGTGGTATGGTAAGGAATTGATTCTGTGATATGCTCTACTCAGATGGAATTTTACACGTCATTAGAATAAGAGAAATATCGAGCAGAGTGGCCGCGCGTGTTAAGGTGCCAAGTTCTGTATTTTGGAGACACGTAGGCTTGAACCCCACCGTCGGCTGTCCTGGATTTTTTTGGTGGTTTCCCATTTTCACTTCCAGGCAAATGCCGGGACAGTTTCTATTCATAGGCAACCGCCATATTCCTTCCACTTTTTTTACCCAATTTCATTCACCATCATTCATTTCATGCCACATAAATCCATCTCACCTCATCTCCGATCCCATATCAAGAAATGTGGCATACGTACATATATACATTGCACTGTTTACCACAGACCGAAGCCCACTCGGCAAGTGAAATTACAGCCTCCCTGTAACTGTCCGCTATGAGAGGTAGGAATTCTCTGCTCCCTTAGTAGAGTCATTGAAAGAGGAAATTTCAAATACTACCCTAGAAGAATCTGTGAACTTGTCAAACAGATTAGACAGAGCAGAATATATGCGTAAATATCGCTTTACTATCTCCTTAGATCATCAACAGGGATACAGATCACTAGAGCCCGGGTGTTCAGGCTGGAATAGGTTAGAATGCAAACATAATAAAGCAAATGACAAGTATATTCCACCCGGACAACAGTTCTGCTATGAAATGTGCATAAACAGTAGGATCTCCGTCTATTAGAACCCCTAAAATGTATGTTACTCTTGTTACACTACGGAAGAGCGGGTAGACGACAGTTTCTACCAGGTAAGTTGGTTTGCATTCTACCCTGTATTTTCTTATCATCCGGACTCTACAAATTCAAATTTCTGCCAGAAATCTAGCCACAGTTTTCGCGGTTATATTACCCTGACCCTTAATAATTATCATTAATTCTAACACGCCAGTACTTCCGATCAACACTTACAAGTATATCCACAAATATTTACCCTATTAAAATAGGCTTCCAAAAAGAAATTGTTTACCCTATTAAAATGGGTTTTTAAAAAAGAAAATATTTTCCCCTCAGTCGGCTTTACGTCGCGCCGACTCAGATAGATCTCATGGCGATGATGGGATAGGAAAGGTCTAGGAGTGGGAAGGAAGCAGCCGTGGCCTTAATTAAGTTACAGCCCCAGCAGAGATGGAAAAAAACAGAAAACCATCTTCATGGCTGCCGACAGGGAGGTTCGAAGCCCTTATCACCTGAATGTAAGCTCACAGCTGAGCGGACGTAACCGCGCGGCCAGCGCGATCGGTTCTACAACACTGAAATTTTAGGAAAAAAGGATTAATTTTACAAGTTTTCCGTACAGCTTGCAGGAAATTAATGACGTGTACTGAGTTTGATTTCTCTTTCCTGAGAAATTGTACCTAATTTTTTTTGTTTAACTTTCGGAAATCTAATGTTAGCCGACAGCCGAGGGCGAGTGATAGTGTTTCCCCTATACGTAATTTCAGTAGCCACTTAAAATACAATGTTGTTGCATACACTTATAATATATTTTTGGATTTTGGGAAGCTTACTCTTGAACTCCGGACGTAATTATTCGAGGGACATTAATTAAGCACATAACGTAGCGTAGAATATTCCTGAGTCTTTATTAGGTTCTTCCTTTTTGGAGCAGCTGCGTCATTTTGATAATATAATTAGGCCCAGCCAACTTTCGCTATAGCTGCTATTAAACGCAAGACTTGAGTGTGTGCGGCAGTTTGTGGCTTCCATCAGCACTGGTTAGGAGCTGTAATATTTCACATGGCAGTTATGCATTGTCCGCCACTATCCACCGCTATGAACAGTGCCACTTTATGGTTCGCTATACAGACAACCTGGTCGATAAACAGACCACAACAATTCACTACCGCGACAAACTCCGGGCTCGTTTCTGTAAATGAACCGTACACCTACAGTAGGGAAAAACCTGTACCTAAACTTTCACTCCGTATGAGTTGTGTTCGTCGTTTCGTTTCGAAGTTTCTGATATCTTGAAGAAGAGTCCCGAATTCTTCAAATGTGTATGGAATGAATTGTCGAGAGATCCGTACTTCGTTTACATCTGCATTGGTTGGCCAACGAATTAGGAACTTTAAGATTTTTAAGCACTATTTATATTTTTCATGGTTTACAACTTACTACAAAACTAATTTTGAACCTAACAAGCAAAAATTATTGTCAGTTTGACATTTCTTGCAGCAATCAAACCCCAGCTAGTTTTTCGTACATCCATTTTAAGTTTAGAACTGTAGCCGGAAGGGTTCGATGTTGTATGAGATCAAAATGTTATTGTGAAATATCATCACAGAGTGGTCTTTTTAGTCTCAACGACAAAATGTAGGACTAAATGCTGCAAATTATCATCCATTTTCAAGGAGCTATAAGGGATCGTACTAAATTGTTTTCACCCCTTTTGGCGAGTGTCGCTGTCCACTCTATAGTTATGGCCATAGAATTTCAGGTGTCACTTGCGTACGCCATCAGTGAACCTGCCAGTGAATACATAGAGGTCCGCTATTCTCCTCTCAATTCACATTACAGTTTCTCGCGTGGGACCATGCATTTTCCGGAGAATTTTCCTTTCTTGCTGTTCATTTCTATAATTTTTGGAGCGACCACTAAGGAATATAGTTTCTGAGGCGTGTAAAGCTTCCGGCAAGTCATTTTGCATTACGCGGTATGACTGCTTTGTTCTAGTAATTCCACGTTAGTCTGTACGCGTTATGAAGTTAGGTAGCTAGTGTTATTAGTATTATTATTACACTCATGTACATACAAACCAGAACACCTTGAAAGAGATAGGAAGTTCATATTCACGCATTAGTATCTTCTGAAGAAATGATTAGCATTTGAACCATGTCGGCCCTCAGGTTCAAAGTCCACATCGATATCTCGGTGCACCATCACCGAATGGAAAAATATGCCTGCGGCTGTCGTTGTCGCTATAAACCGAAGGTAATGGATCAGTGTGACTTGAGCAGACGTGCAGTATGCCTCGCAGATGTATGAGAGAACCGTACCGTCAAATGAGTGAGTTTGAAAGAGGGCGTGTTATTGGCATTGTAAAACGTGATGCATACATCCGGGAAATTGGTGCTCGTGTGGGATGAAGTGTGTCAGCAGTGCAACGGGTGTGTACAGAATGGTTCACAGAAGGTCGTAGAACACAACAAGCTGGGGCTGATCGCACCACCCAGAACACCCTCCCCCCTCCGCCCCCCGGGAAGATCGACACCTCATCCGAATGGCATTGCAGGACAGCTCTGCATCCTCCTCGGCTCTGGCGCAACAGTGGAACAGTGTAACACATCGAACACTATCAGGAGTGACGGTCCATCACCGTTTATTATGACTGCAATAATGTATGGAACGACGTCACTGGGGACAGGAACGGCAGCATATAGTGTTTTCGGACGAATCCAGGTTCTGTTGTTTGAAAATGATGGTTCGCCGCAGACAGGGGAAGGGGCATCACATTGACTGCATTCGCACAAGACATACAGCGCCAACTCAAGGCGTTATGGTGTGGGGTGCTATTGTGCACAATTACAAATCACAGTTGGTGCGTGTCCAAGGTACTGTAACCAGTTTGACCTACGGGAATGACATCCTGCAAACCGTAGCCATATCCTTTCTGCACGACACCCCAGACGCCGTATTTCAGCAGGACAATGCGCGACCACATTTTGCTGCACGAATACGTGCCTTCTTGTTGTCACAGGGTGTCAGATTGTTGCCTTGGCCCGCCCGATCACCGGACTTGTCGCCAATCGGAAATGTGTGGGATATGGTGAAACGATGGGTGCGGCGCTGTGACCCAATGCCAACCACCAAAGATGAACTGTGGAAACAGGTGAATGCAGCATTGGTGGCTATACCCCAGGGTGCCATTCGCGCCTTATACGCATCGATGCCATCACGCATGGAAGAGTTATCAATGCCCATGGAGGACCCAGTGCCTACTAGGCAACAGGTCACGTGCTGAACCTAGATGACTGAAATGTTAATCGTATGTGCAGAAGATACCAGTGAACATGTCCTGTGAAAATGAACTTCCTATCTCTAGTCTTTCAAAGTGTTCTGTTTTTTATGAAAATGTGAGAATTATTATTACGCGGTATTACTGGAATATTATTTCCTTATATAATTCATTTAACTATGTGCTCAGTAGAAACTCAGATACCCAGCGTTAATCACAGCTTAAGCAGGTAAGAGCTCTCACATAACGCCGCAGGGAAGGAAGTGATGAGATTCCTGAGAACCTCTTCAAAGAAGGGGAAGTCGAGAAGAAAAGCTAAAAAATCACCCTCTGTAATTTATGACTAGCGTCTGATGAATCTGCTCGGCACGCTGTACTCACAATCGATAAGTGTGCGCCGTGGGCAGCGGGCCAGCAGGCGGCGCGCTATTTCATCCTTGCTTGCTGTCGCCACCGCCAAGGGCATTATTGGAGATGAAAGTGCACCTGTATCGACAGAAAACCGATACACCGATCTCAGCACATAAAAGTGATGGCAAGTCAACTTAAAAGAGGGTAGAAGTAGGATAGGATAACTTAATAGGGTATTAATTTAACCTACAGTGGTAGTTTCCACCTTATCTGATGATGATGATGATGATGATGCTTGTTGTTTAAAGGGGCCTAACATGTAGGTGATCGGCAAATAATGGTACGAAATGTAATGACAATTTAAAAGTCCAAAATTCATCCACTGTCCAGAATTCAAAACGTAATGAAGAAGAATGTATGCATGCGGATCCGATCCACAATACTGAAAGTTAAAAAATGACTTAAAATTCAATCCACAGACTAGAATTCAAAAGTAGGACGATGAAAAATGATCGTGAATTTCAAACTGTCAGTGGATCCGACCCTCAATGCCCCACCTCCCCAGATACTATCTTAAAACTATATTATATGCTGACCAAAGGGCTGCTTCCAAAGCACAATCCTGAATCAATGATGCTTGTTGTCTAAAGGGGTCCAAAACCCAGGTCAACGACCCCTCATAATGGTAATTATCGCTAGTAAAGTAGAACCATTGTATTTTTCATGTTGCGATACTAATCACAAGTATTGTAGACTCACAGTGTTCCGCACAATTATGGTACTACTCACGAGTAATGTACGCTGCAGAGGTAACGCAGATCATGGTGTTTCTCACATAATGGCACCACTCATAGGCAGCGCAAACCCATGGTATTCCTCACATCGTGGTACTAAACACAGGCAGCGCCCATACCCATGGTGTTTCTCACATAATGGCGCCACTCATAGGCAGCGCAAACCCATGGTATTCCTCACATCGTGGTACTAAACACAGGCAGCGCCCATACCCGTGGTGTTTCTCTCATAATGGCGCCACTCGTAGGCAGCACCCATACCCGTGGTGTTTCTCACATAATGGCGTCACTCATAGGCAGCGCAAACCCATGGTATTCCTCACATAGTGGTACTAAACACAGGCAGCGCCCATACCCGTGGTGTTTCTCACATAATGGCGCCACTCATAGGCAGCGCAAACCCATGGTATTCCTCACATCGTGGTACTAAACACAGGCAGCGCCCATACCCGTGGTGTTTCTCTCATAATGGCGCCACTCATAGGCAGCGCCCATACCCGTGGTGTTTCTCTCATAATGGCGCCACTCATAGGCAGCGCCCATACCCGTGGTGTTTCTCACATAATGGCGCCACTCATAGGCAGCGCAAACCCATGGTATTCCTCACATCGTGGTACTAAACACAGGCAGCGCCCATACCCGTGGTGTTTCTCTCATAATGGCGCCACTCATAGGCAGCGCCCATACCCGTGGTGTTTCTCTCATAATGGCGCCACTCATAGGCAGCGCCCATACCCATGGTGTTTCTCACATAATGGCGCCACTCATAGGCAGCGCAAACCCATGGTATTCCTCACATAGTGGTACTAAACACAGGCAGCGCCCATACCCGTGGTGTTTCTCACATAATGGCGCCACTCATAGGCAGCGCAAACCCATGGTATTCCTCACATAGTGGTACTAAACACAGGCAGCGCCCATACCCGTGGTGTTTCTCACATAATGGCGCCACTCATAGGCAGCGCCCATACCCGTGGTGTTTCTCACATAATGGCGCCACTCATAGGCAGCGCCCATACCCGTGGTGTTTCTCACATAATGGTACTAACCACGCGCAACGTAAGCCGATGGTGTTCCGCATACAGTGGTACTAATCACGGGTGCTGTAAACCCATAGTGACCCATTCACCGTTATTACTCATTATAAATCAATTGGGCACCTAACATAGTGGTACTACTCGCAACTAAGGGCGACCCATGGTGTTCCTCGCGTTATGGTACTACTCACAATTAGTCTCATGTTTCTAATTCACTCATCCCTTGGTCATCCCTTGTATTCGCCTCTTATGACAGGCAGGGGATACCGTGGGTATATTTCTCACTTGCATCGCTCACCCACAGAGGGTCAGAGAGAGAGAAAAGGAAAGGATCCGGCACTTTGAAAAATGTAGTACCGGCCAAGGGAAGGCAAGGGCCACGAAGGGCTTGAAAGTGAAAGTTCCCTAGGTCTCGAATGCTCTAATACCGTCGGGGTTAGAAAAGAACAAGAGTTGACCAAGGGAGGTAGGAAGGGATAGATTAATGTCAGGAGCCTGGCACAAGTAAGTGGAAGATTCGCCAAGACTTAGCTAAGGACCCCGTGGCCGCCAACCCTTGCTCCGAAGTTGAGGACCCCTAAGACCCCTTTTATTCGCCTCTTACGACAGGGAGGGGATACCATGGGAGTATTCTTCGTCTGCGTCCCCCACCCACAGGAGGTCCGAGCATTAATATCAATGGCGTACAACTTCAGAGCACTACTATCCACGTGTAATACTTTCGTAAATGACCTTCGCAATATCTTGTTATAAAACAGAATGCTATATCCTTTATTGGCAGCTGTGTTTATAGCCCTCCTGTATCTGTACGAAATGCTGATCGATTTCACAGATCGCATAGTTAGGTTCGCAGCGTTCATTGCCACTCGTATGGAACCTCCACCATATTCCCAGCCTAACTCCATGCATTATAGACTCACTCTATTTGTATCTAAACAACGCATTATTCAAGGTGCTGGCAACGATGAGATACGCCAGTGTTATTCAACTGTAGAACAACAAGGATCGGTAGCTAACTCGAGGGCGAGAGAGACGAGTGGCATAGTCACTGTCTTCTCACTAAAGTGGCCGAGGTTCGAATCCCAACCAATGCATATGGAATTTTTGAAATGGACAATCACGTCCCTGTAGTTCGGATTGCACGACCGGAGGTCCCTGGCTATGGTCACAATATCAACAGTCATGTAAAGCTACAAGCTTGCTGCATTTGAATAGCTACTTTCAGTATTAACTCAGTTGTAATGAAAAGTTGGTATAAAAAAATAAATATTATTGGGAATAAAATGTTCCCGTTAATTTGTACTTTAAGGTAAGATCAGAGGCCAAATTTTCAAAATATTGATTTTTTTGCATTATATAATTATTTAGACTTTTCTGAATATTTTGGTATACTATTTATCATAAAAATCTCACTATAAATATTTTATACAGAGTTTTTAAAATTATGTAACATGACTGCAAATATGGCCTCTGGGCATCACACTGGAAAACTGTTCATCTACAGAATAATATTCGATATAGAAGGCTGTGGTTTGGATTATTTCTTTGTGGATTGTTCTGCTATTTATTCCTTGGATTTCTAGTGATTGTCCTTTGTTTATGTTCAGCCTGGGAACACGACTTCGTGAACTGAAAAGCAAACCGCGCGACACGAAATTATCTGATGGCAAAAGCATAAAAAATGCTGGTAGGCTTACCGATAAGGTCATAGATGAATATTCCAGGAGTATTATGGAAAAGTTATCAGAGAAAATACCCATGATTTGGAATCAATGAAAAGGGCTGTGTGGGCAACCTACTTCCATAGGTTATCCACAGATAAGAACCCAGTTCACCACCTGTGCCCACCTGCACCAAACACATGGTGTAAGTACATAAAAGCACAGGCAGCTGGCACATTGAATGAGTTCCAGCATAAAAACTTCGTTCCTGAGGCAGTAATGGAGACAGTGAAACCAGTTTTCAGAGATTTAGCACACCTTAACTTACTAAAAAAGTATCTTCATGGGCGGACACAGAATGTCAACGAGGCATTCAACAATATTATCTGGTCTCGAATACCAAAAAATTATTTTGTTGGCATAAAAACATTGAGACTGGGTATATCAGATGCTGTAATCACCTTCAATGATGGCAATAAGGGTAGGATCAAGGTCCTCCATAAGCTGGGAGTGAAGATAGGACGTAACACGGAAAGAGCCCTGCTGCACCTTGACGAATTACGAGTGCGCAAAGCTGAAATTGCGGCTGAACAAATGACTAAGGTGGCAAGAAAGAAGAGAAGAAGGAAGAAATTAGGTATCAGGGATGAAAAAGAAGGCTCAGACTATGAAGCAGGATGCTATTAGCAGTAGGGCATCAACAAACAATAGGAATGTTGACATCATGAAACTTTAACTCAGTTTTTCTCAGTTTAGTTTTTTCCACACATTTGTCCCATTTTATCAGAAATGAGACACAACAGAAATATATTTTTTACACATATTATTCGATATAAGGTACTGCATATGTAGATCTACACTCAGCTGTATTTCACCGGTAGAACTCATTCTATGACGAGGGGCCGATGACCATAGATGTTAGGCCCCTTAAAACAACAAGCATCATCATCATCAGCATCATCATCATCATCATCATTTTATGACGAGAAATATGTAAATATTTTCCTAAAAAATAATAACTATTTTTTTTAAATACAGTTTTTTCTTAATCATTTTATCTTCTTGAATCTAGATCAGTAAACTGTCACAGGTTCTATGTAAAACTGATGAAAATTACAGCCTTCTATCTTGAATAGTTCCTGAGATAATGGGTCACCAATGTAGAATATATAACATTGTCGGTATAGGGCATTTAATCTTACCTTAATCGTCTCCCTTTCTGTATGATCCACGTTACGGTAGTTCTTACTCCTGTACCCAGACCTCAGTAGTACCTGTTATAATATTCATGAGTTGCTGTAGCTATGCAGGCAATCCTTTCGTAAGTACTGTAAGGCATATTGCATCAGTAGACTTGTAGGCGCTGGCTTGCTCGATGTTGTGAATGAGCTTCTGTTCCAGAGGTTTTTGGCTGATGTTATATTGCAATCCCATTGATCACAGTGACATACAGTTTCTGTAACTGGCAATGTATTGTTGCAGAGACAATGAAAAGACTCGATATACTGCCGACAGGCTACACACTGAGAGCAGTGGAACGTGCAGTTGACGTTGAGTGAAACACTGTTCATGACACACGTAACATGTGATGAGGTTAACAGAGAGGATGAAGCTGTAATGGAAATGAAATGCTCTCTTTAGTCCTAGCAGATTACTCCAATTAACATGTGCTGTTTTGTATTCGAATTACGAAGGGTGATATATTAAGTGATTTATTTACTGCACAGACCCCCATTTTCCCGAATTCAGAGGCTGCAAACAATGGACAAAGTAAACAACACTAACGTAGCAATATAAATACATTTATACAGTCTCTATAGACCCGGTGCCTACATCTGAGAACAAATCATCTTATTTCACTCCCTGGAGTTGAAAAATAATGTTGCGACTATCTTGTATCTGAAACCAGATTTCGTATGTATAACTTGTCCGCGAATATAGTTAATATGACTGCGAGATTTCTGGACTAATGCCCACTTTCATAGTCAGGATCGTTTTGTCAGGGAAGAGTTTTTTTTTTTTTTTTGCTATTTGCTTTACGTCGCACTGACACAGATAGGTCTTATGGCGACGATGGGATAGGAAAGGCCTAGGAGTTGGAAGGAAGCGGCCGTGGCCTTAATTATGGTACAGCCCCTGCATTTACCTGGTGTGAAAATGGGAAACCACGGAAAACCATCTTCAAGGCTGCCGACAGTGGGACTCGAACCCACTATCCCCCGATTACTGGATACTGGCCACACTTAAGCGACTTCAGCTATCGAGCTCGGTCAGGGAAGAGTTAGAAACTGTGTCTACCAAAATAAGATACATAATTAATTAGTATAGTGTCCATCAACTAATAACAAACCCATTATGGTTACTACTACTAGTTTTTGACAATTTGCTTTACATCGCTCCGACAGAGATAGGTCTTACGGCGCCGATGAGATAGGAAAGGCATAGGAGTGGAAACAAAGCGCCCGTGGTCTTCATCGAAGTAGAGCCCCAGAATTTGCCTGGTGTGAAAATGGGAAATACGGAAAACCATCTTCAGGGCTGCTGAGAGTGGGGTTCGAACCTCGAATGCAAGCTCACAGCTGCGTGACCCTAACCGCACGGCCCACTCGCTCACTACTACTACTGTCATGCGTTATCTTTTTTGTCGTGTGTGCTTAAGCAACTTTGAAGTTAGATCTGCGACACTGTACACGAGTGGAATGGTCGCACTCTCAGAGAAGTGTGAAGCAGGTTTATTTATCTCGACAAAAGTGGCGTAAGACACGGCATCTGAGACTAGAGGGTATTTTGGAAGTCCGAGTCTTATATGCAGCGGCTTCCTTAAGAAAAAAGGCCTATGACTCTTTCAAACAACAAGCAAACCTTCAGGAGAACGGCGGCATGACTATTAGGCATATTTGCTCATTATGCAAAGAACTTGTCTTGGTTAGTACGAAATACCAACAAACGCTTGGTGCACATGGTACCTATACGCCACAACTATGAACTACAAAGAAATACCGAAAACAAAGCTGACTTCCAATTCAGGAATTTAAACCATACTAGAATTCTCAGAGTACGATTTTGTCGCAATCAAATGGAAAATTTCGTCAAGTACAGTGCTTAAAAGTTTTATCTGTCAGCTGCTGACACAAATCTTACACCCCATTGTCTGTGAGAATGCTCTCTGATCTAAACAAAAAAGGTCACGTTTGAAAACGAGGACTGTTTCAGAGATTATTAAAAACAGGAGACAAATGGGTGGTGGTGGTGGTGGTGGTGGTGGTGGTGGTGGTGACGATGATTGTTTAAGTGGAAGTACAACTGTGCGACCATCCTCTATTAACACTAAAATTCGCAGCCTGTTTTCAGTCATTCGACCGGGTCAGGAATGGAATGAATGAATGAAGCCTCCATCTAGCAGCGGCGGTGATAGGAATTGTGCCGGCTGCGAAGCCTGTCGCACTCCTCTGGGGCAATGATTAATGAGTGACAAATTAAATTATGCTACAACGAAAAATGAAAGGGAAAACCGGAGTACGCGGATAAAAATCTGTCCCGCCTCCGCCTTGACAAGCACAAATCTCACATAGAGTGATCGGGATTTAAACCACGGAACCCAGCAGTGAGAGGTCGGTGCACTGCCGCCTGAGCCACGGAGGCTTCTCTACGATCACTAATCAGAGGGGAAAAATGGGAGAGGTCCGAGACTTCGAACAACGAAGTATGGCGAAAGAAAGGGAAAAGCCACGAAGTGTATGGAAATGAAATACTTAATAGGCCACACAAACCTAGTAGCGTCGGGTCGGGAAATAACAAGAGTTGACCAAGGGAGGTCGAATGTGTGTATGCTGGGTATTCATACCGAGGCTGGTTTGATCCTCAACAGCTTCACCAACAACAGTCATAGATAGCCTAGGTGTCATTGAAGAGTTACACTAGGGAAATGAGGAGTGAGGTAGTTACCCGTTGCTTTCTTCACCGAGCCAGAAGTTGCTATTACATATCAGTCTGCCAAGGCCAATGAAATGCATGTACCAACCGACCCTATGTGCGATATTTTCACACCATACATAATAGGGACTGGCTTCATAACGAATGGCATGAATAGCATCGCTCATATCTTTGTCATTTTCATATTGTCAAAGCCAAGGATAAGACAGAGACAGATCAATGAAAGTAACAAAGTTGCTCTAGCCCATACCAGAAGACGTAGCGTACTGTAAAGACTACATCTCGCCAGCATGGGCATAGAGGTCGGATGGAAAGGAAAATAACTAAGAAAATTGGATGGCATAGGAAAACCTCAATAGGATATGTTTCTTTGGTCGTACGACAGGGAACAACTTGAAAAATTATATTAGAAACTAATCCATTCTGTTTGAATTTGGTGAGCATCTCAGAGCAGCTTCTGAGCCCATGGTGGCAGGGTTCGACCCCGGCTCAGTCCAGAGATATTTGAAGCTAAATATACTGCCACGTACAAGAACTCCTGCCACAGAAGCCATCTGGCGTCTCAGCGTCTCGTAAGAGTAGTTGGTGAGACTTAAAACAGCTCTTCATCTTCTTTTCCCGTCAGGGTCTTGTAGGGACCACCTGCCAGTTTCGATGTTCCATCCTTCGTTAATGTTTCTTCTTCCTCCAATACCCCTTCGTCTTCTCACTGTGTCTCTTTTTCCTCTCCCTGGAGCATTTTGAGCCTGTTTTCTCTCCCTTCTGACCTTGGAATCTTTCCATTTTTAACATTTTCTTTCTTGAAATCTCTCTCTGTTGCGTCTTTTTCTTCTTTTTCTTCTTATATTATTTCTTTCCAAATCTTTATTGACTTCAAGAATCCAGTTTGTTGTTGACTTCTTGTTCCAAAGATTTTTGAAGTTCTGTTAAGTTAACCTGTTGTCATCCATTCTGTATATATGTCCAAAAAACATTCGCCCCTTCCGTATTGTTTCTGGTATGTTTTCTATCTTCCGATATATTTCATTATTATAATTATAACTATTTTATTATAGTAGGCTATTGTTCTTTCTGGAGTATAAGAATGTGATATAGTAAATCCACAAAGCCATATGATGATTATCGGCATGGCAAACAAGCACTATTCATTAAAAAAGTTTTGAATGTGTTTGGATCCCACTGGTGTCCGATTAACCATTTTTGTGTTCTGTACTTAACATCACTTCAACAGATACTAAATGTACTGAACACGACTCGGTAGGTTGGAAGTTTATTTCCATGACTGTGTCGAGCTTGAAGAACTTGCATACTCAAGAAAGTGGAGTCATGCAGAAGGTAGTAAAGATGTTCTGGAGTATATTCTCTACACACTTTACTACCGTAACGAAATCTCCATTTTCAGTACAGATGAACATCCAACTTTCTTTCCGGCATTAGATCCGTTCATGATATTAGATATATGGCAAGATATCTTGAAAAGTTTACTACAACAGTAAGGAAGAACTCACGATTTACGATGTACGCATTACTTTTCCGTTTCTTTCTTAAAAATGTGATTTACATCGCATCCACACAGATGGGTCATATGGGGACAATGGGATATGAAAGGGCAAAGAGTGCGAAAGAAACGACCATGGCCAAAATTAATTAAGGCGCAAGTCCAACAATGGTCTGGTGTGAAAATATGGAAATCACGGAGAACCATCTTCAGGGCTGTCAACAGTGGGGTTCGAACCCACCAACTACCGAATGCAAACTGACAGCTATGCCACCCAAACCGCATTGCTACTCGCTGAATATATGTGTGACTACAACGGAACCTTGAGATTGCTTCTCTAACATTTTTCATCATGTGCTTCCCAAATTTTATTGACTTAAAAACAACAAAAGACATCCTAACCCTTTGAAGGACATGTCATGTGAAGTGTTGATCTGTTACGGTCCCCAAGGGATAATGTTCTGTGAAATATGGGTGTCAACATCGGGACCATCGTTGAATTGCGAACTGCCATCTGCTCGCATGTTTACTTCCGACTTCCATCAAATAACTCATCACCAAATCCTACGACTACAACTACTACCACTTAATCCATTATTTTTCTTTACAATTTGATGGCGTAGGGCCTGCGGGAGATTCCTGGCGCAGGCCTTTTAAGGTGACGCCTATATGCCGATGAATCAATAAGTGATAAGTGATGATTAAGGTTTTAAGAGGAAGGACGACTGGACAGCCATCTTCTTAAATCAACAAACACCTATACCTCATCTTCTGTTTCCAATCTCTTTCATGAAACCGTGAATTCAGACTTTCTTATTTCACTCTGTTAGAACTAAGACTGCTATAAATGCAAAGCAACATTATAAACCAGTGAACCATTGAAGATTATTAGAAACTGGGTATATTTTTCAAACAGTACTGTAATGGAGATTACGGCAGTATCCTGGGAACAATTCAATAATATATGGGATTATTATTGGAGGTAGACAAATATATTTTTCAATAAAACTAAGCAGGCCTAGATTACTTAACCACAATCTAATTCTGTGAGTGGCCTTTTCCACTGATTGATTAACACTGGTTTGAATTATAATATATAGCACACTGATTTCACGACCACGAAAACAGATCATGAAGTGTGCCATGTTGTCGTGTACAACATTGAGTGTTAAGCAATATCTACTGCACAGTTTAAATTTTTCTTCTACGACCGAAATTGGGATCTTGGGAAGTTGATGCTAATCTACACCCTTGCTCTACTGACAGCTCTATGTTCTCCGAGTATATGTACAGAAAAAACAAATATTACATGTATGATGCAGTTAGGTGGAGCCTCGTTCCCTGTGCGGTCCGCACTAAAGAGATATAAGATGGTCGTCCAATAATGTCCCGAGCGGAGGCGATAATGAGATTCATCGACAAAACTGAGGTGTGCAAGCTTCCTTAGCTACTGACAGCATCTGTCAGCCGTTAAGGTAAATTCTGCCCCGTACTTCAATGCGAGTTCTGACACAAGTTTGCGATGTTCTCTTGACTGGAGTGGGATCAGGGCACACATAGTTTATTGTGGTACATGGCCTCTCTCTTCCTTCGGAGATATTCGATGTCTCGTGCCAGAACTGTACCTCGTCGTATGTCTTGATTTGGTGAATCTCTTCCTGTGGTTGATCGCCGCGTTGAATTGGGGGTGTGGTTGGAGCCCCCTGAAGTACACAAGCCAACCATCACAGCTTGAGCTCTGGGAGTTTTGTGTATCAAAAAATGTCAATGTAATGTAGAATGTGTAGCAAGCAAACATATTATTATTATTATTATTATTATTATTATTATTATTATTATTATTAATTTCTTTAGTTCTCTCAAGAGGAAAGTTATGACGTCGATATTGCGACACAAAAAACAGCGGCATTCAGTATAATCATCATGATGTCAAAAGCTCCTGTATTATGTCTTTTGTCTCAAGCTACCATCTGATAATATGTCGTCACAGTAAGATGATGATGATGATTGCTGTTTAAAGGGGCTTAACAGCGAGGTCATCGGCTCCTAACACAGTCAGCTAAGATTTCACCCACACCCGCTTTCTTACGGAGCCTCAACGTTGAATTACTAGTCTCGTCGTTGACGTCAGAAGGAAAGTAATCAATATTTGAATATGTCAGTGTCACGTCGTTTTACATTGACGCCTCCAGACTGGCGCTGTGCTCACTTGCAGGACAAAGCAGTGAGAGCAGCTGTCCGGAAGCGATGGTTCCACAATTGATCTCCAATAATGGCTGTATGTTCGTTCCTCATGCTGTGAGGGGTATCTAGGAGGAGGTTCAAAATTAAATTCGTGTAGAATTAATAACACAACAGTAGCTTTCCAATGGTGGTGGTGGTGGTCATTAATGTTTTACGTGAAAGTTCGACTCGTAACTAGTCAGGTTGGTTGGTTGGTTGGTTGGTGATTATTGTTTTAAGAGGAAGTACAACTAGGAAACCATCCTCTGTATAACACTAATAATAATGTTATTTGCTTTACGTCCCACTAACTACTTTTTAAGGTCTTCGGAGACGCCAAGGTGCCGGAATTTAGTCCCGCAGGAGTTCTTTTTACGTGGCAGTAAATCTACCGACACGGGGCTGTCGTATTTGAGCACCTTCAAATACCACCGGACTGAGCCAGGATCGAACCTGCCAAGTTGGGGTCAGAAGGCCAGCGCCTTGACCGTCTGAGCCACTCAACCCGGCTGTATAACACTAATCAGAGAAAAAATATGGAAGGGATCCGACACTTCGAAAATGAAGATATCGGCCAAAGGAAGACAAGGGCCACGAAGGGCGTGAAAATGAAAGACTCCGTAGGATTCGCAACCTAACACCGTAGGGGTTGTCCGCCCCCGTAACGTAACGGGTAGTATTATTAGCTGCCGTCCGAAGGGCCCGGGTTCGATTCCCGGTTCTGCCAGAATATATTTTGCAATTTGCTTTACGTCGCACCGACACAGATAGGTCTTATGACGACGATGGGACAGGAAAGGCCTAGGAATGGGAAGGAAGCGGCCGTGGCCTTAATTAAGGTACAGCCCCAGCCAGAAATTTAATAATGGCAGGAGGGCTGGTATGTGGTTCAAATGATACATGCAGCTCGCCTTTATTGGGGGTATGCCTGAGAAGAGCTCGGGATGAGGACACAAGTTTACCGTCGGGGTCGAAAAAATCAAGAGCTGACCAAGGAAGGTTGGATAGGATAGATGAAAATGAGGATCTCGGCACAAGTAGGTGGAAGCAATGCCAACCCCCGCTCCCAATTTAAGAGCCCCTGGCCACATTTTAGTCGCCTCTTACGACAGACAGGGGATACCATGGGTGTTATTCTACCTTCCCCACCCACAGGGGGCTCGTAACTAGTCAGAGGAAGAGGTAGAGGAGTTCTGACCCTCCCGAGAAATGAAGGGCGTGAAAATGATAGATTCCTAAGGCATCGCAATCCTAATATGGTAGAGGTTGGAAAAGTGGTGGTGGTGATTTTTGTTTTAAGAAGACAACTATTTAGCGATCCTCAGGGATCGAGAAAGGACAAGAGTTGACCAAGCAAGGTCGGATAGATGGCTCCCCGGACGCGGTACAGCGCTAGCGTTCGAAGCGAAAGCTGACGGGACCATCAGAATCAGTTTGCGATGGTCGCATAACATAACAGGTGTTCACACATATGAAGCTATGGCATTGACACAAGCCTGGAATGAAATATCTGGCGACCGAGGAACGTATGAATTTGGAAAACACCGAAATACCAATAGTGAACGGACAGGGAAGGGAACTACCTACGTAAATCCTTAATGCCTGGCAACCAGGTATTACTTAATTGATAGCGAGTTTCCCTGTTGCAATTGTTAGTATTTCTACGTATTTCGACAGCTTCCTGTATAATCCTGGACCTGCAGTGTCTAGTGTGGGTAAGAGCTCGAGCATCTTGAAACATGGCATCATTACCCGACGATAGAGCGTGCTCAGCTATTGCTGATTTGTCTGGTTGAGACGAATATTACGTTCATGTTCCTTGATACGGCATGTTTGGCCAACGTATAACTTACCGCAAGTGCAGGGAATTTCGTATGCCCCACTATGTAGAAGTAGGGACAATTTGTCTGTGAGTAATTTTAGTGGCGGTGCCGAACACGGTTTTTATATTGTGTTTGCGGAGCACCTTGGCAATTGGATGTGTGGTGTTGTGAATGTAAGGAATGTAGGCACTTCCCTTCATTTCTTCCTTCTGTGAGCTTTGCTTGGGATGTAGGGCTCTATGAATCTGAAAATCGCTGTAACCATCACCCTTGAACGTCGAAGGTGGTGGTGGTGATTATTGTTTTAAGAGGAAGTACAACTAGGCAACCATCCTCTATATAACACTAATCAGAGAGGAAAAAGGGAAGGGGTCCGACAGTTCGAAAAATGAAGATATCGGCCAAAGAAAGGCAAGGGCCACGAAGGGCGTGAAAATGAAAGACTCCGTGGCCCTCGCAAACCTAACAGCGTCGGGGTCGGAAAACAACAAGAGTTGACCAAGAGAGGTCGGATAGGATAGTTGAAAGTGAGGAGCCTGGCACAAGTAAGTGGAAGCAATGCCAGGACTCAGCTGAGGGCCCCGTGGTCGCCAAGCCACGCTCCAAAGTTCAGAGCCCCTGAGGCCCCTTTTAGTCGCCTCTTACGACAGGTAGGGGATACCGTGGGTGTTATTCTACCGCCCCCACCCACAGGGGGCTTGAACGTCGAATTCCTGTTGGTAGAGTGCTTACCAGAGTTTTCAGCAGGCATTCTTCCAAGTTCCTATTTTTCTTCTGAATGTGTAGTTCAGTAATCTGTGCAGGAACAGCAGCACATTGTTGAAATGGTGCAGCGTGTTCCTATTACCAGCACACGGCAAATTTCTGCACGTATCAATGTCCCACAAGCACGTGTATTACATGTGGAAAACCTGTACCCATTTCAAAAGGCCAAAGAAGTTGGGTGGGTAAGACACCTACGTGCGCGCCACTAGCCAAAAACAAAGTACATTAAATGTGTTCTACAGGGTGTGTCCGTGATGATGTTACAAACTTTTAGGGATGATGCAGGACGGAACCAGATTCCGGAAACGATCGAGCCAAAAGTCAAGCAAAATTCTACTCATTTAAGTCAATTTACCTGTACAAGCTGCTCCATTTACCACAAATGTTCGAAATGGCGTCCCTCTGCGTCAATGCACGCATGGCATCGTCGCTCAAAGTTCTGTCGTACCCGTTCGAATATCCCCGGTGTCGTTTGAACAGCATCGCAAGAGATCCTCTTCAGTCTCGACAGGTGTCTCATACACAAAGACTCTACAAATTGACCCACGAGAAGAAATCAAGTGGAGTGAGATCAGGTGAACGAGTGGGCCACGAAACAGTACCTCCTCTTCCTATACACTTTGCAGGGAATGTCTGGTCCAAGTATTCAGGAACCCTCAGTCCAAATTGAGGTGGGACTCTACGTTGGAACTACATCCCTTTACGAAGGGGAGTGGGATGTGTTCCAGGAACGTGGGTAGTACATCTCTGATTCGCACTGTGTACAGTACTGCATTTAGGCGGGGAGGAAGAAAGAAATGATCGAAACGATTAATTATTAATAACTTTTGACTGGAACGTTTCCGGAATATGGTTCCTTATCTCAAATTGATCCATTTGCCGTCCTTCATCATCCCTGAAATTTTGCAACATCATTGCGGATACACCCTGTATCTCGGAAACAATTCGGGATAGCGCTAATGTCCACATGACGTTTTTTGCTTCAAACAATCGTTCCTGTCATATCCCTAAATATTGACCACTCCTCTTGGGACATTCTGTATGAGGTTGGTGCGAGGTTTAATCATAAAGTACCCTACACGTGATCCCCATGTCATGTTAAACGAGAAACAGCGAACAGGCGGCCAGATATATTTCTCTCCTGGTCAAGATACGATATTAATATCTTCAAAATGTGTAGATTTGTTTAGAATTTTTAAAATGTCAACATTAACATTTCTGACTTATGCTGATACCAGCAATTTGTAATATCCAGATGGCTGTTTGGTCTGAAACTGACCTAAATCCAAATTTTAAAAAAAATATGCTGACTGGATACTTTATTTCGACAATGCCAAAATCTGCGGCCGTGACCGCGGGACAGCACCTTTCGAATTTTTAAATACGTTATTTTTGAACCTCCATTAAAATATAGAAGTTTGTCTAATTTTGAACACCCATTGTCTATTATGAACCCATTCTTGTATGGCTAGAAGTTCCTCTGAAGACCGTCAAGTCAGAAAGTCGATAAGCTGTAGTGAAGTCCTTAAAATTACGAATCATGAAAGGGACCGTGACAGAGTGAGTAATGAAGCGTTGAAGGGAGCACCAGAGATATGCTACCAGAATATATCGAGTTATGATCTCTAGACACGCAATGTGTATGTAGGGTGAAGGTGATTACGTGTTATTATCAGGGGGAGTCGTGTCCTGCCCTCTTCGCCGATAATACAGAAAGCAACTTGCTACAACCAGAAAATCTTACTATGTACATTCACAGTTGTACGAGCACGTTATCTCCCTTGCATGCGTCACTTTTGTGTTCGGTGACGAGGTGTTACACCCGCTTAATTTTCATTAGCCTATAGTTTCACTGTTCCTCAGCCAGAACTACTGAATTCATTTCATTATTACAATAAATATAATTATCTGGATTAAAACCATTTATTTATTACGAAAACAACGCCTATTTCATATTAAAACAAAGCCGAGCTTTCCGCCAAATTACATTGGCCTTCATCAGGGCATGTGAAGTTCTGTTTCTGACAGTGATCAAAGGAATTCTTGAAAGACCGTGGATGTCACGACCATACTATTTGGCAGAAAGATGATGATGATGATGATGATGCTTGTTGTTTTAAGGGGCCTAACATCTAGGTCATCGACCCCTGATGGTACGAAATGAGACGAAATGCAGTGACAAAATAAAAATCCAAAATCCTCCACTGATCAAACTTCAAAGCGTGAGGACGAAAAATGAACGGATGGATATGAAGTTAAAACAGTCAGCGGAGCCGACCCGCAATGCCTTAATCTCAGAAACTGACTGAAAACAATAGTAATACTGACTAAGGTACTGCTTCTATAGCTCAATACTGAATTGATGATGCTTGCAAGCTAAAGGGGTCCAAAATATAGGTCATCGGCCTCTCATAATGGTACTTATCGCTTGGAAAGTAGAACCATGGTATTTGACATGGTGAGGAACTAATCAAAAGTATCGTAGACTCGCGGTATTCCACACATTATGGTACTACTCACAGGTAATGAAATTCGCACATTTAATACAGACGTATGGTGTTTCACACATAGCGGCGCCATTTACAATCAACGCAAACCTATGGTTTTCATCACATAAGTGTACTAACCACAGGGACTCGTACTATCCCGTGGTGTTCCTTATATAGTGGGTACTAATCATAGGCCTGGTGTCGCTCATATAGTGCTACTAATCACAGGTACCGTAAAAGCCTGACCGCACGGTGCTCCTGATTGCTACTAATCACAAACCTATTTCGTACCTAACGTAGTAATACGCGCAAGTAATAGCGACCCATGGTGTTCTCCGCGTGGTGGTACTAATCACAACCAGTTTCATGGTTCTAATCCAATCATCCTTTGGTCGCCCCTTTTAGTCGTCTCTTACGACAAGCAGGGGATTCCGTGGGTGTATTCTTCGTCTGCGTCTCCCACCCACAGGGGGTTGTGTGTTTGGTCCGCGAGAGGTATTTTATTTCTCTTAAGTCCGTCGGCAAGCCGGTTAGGACCCCCTATCCGCCACTTGAGACGCGCCACGTGCCGGCGTAAAGCTCGGCTTTGTTTCAATAATAAGTAGGCTTTGTTTTAGTAATGAATAAGTGACTTTAATCCAGATAATTAACTATTTATTTATTTAATACAACGAGCCAGGAAAATCTTCTCATTATTAATTAATTAATTATTTATTTATTTATTAACCCAGCGTAGTGGCCGCAGGTATTAACGCACTCCAATCTACGCATTCAGGAGACGAGTGGATTCGAACCCCACTGTCGTGTGTCCTGAGAGTGGATTCTGTGGTTTCCCATTTTCACTTCTAAACAAATGCCGGGGTAGTTCCTATTCGTGGGCCACAGCCAATACCTTCCATCCCCTTAGCCATTGTCATTCACGCCTATTTATTCCATCTTTATTAGATCTTAATAATAATAATAATAATAATAATCGCTACATAATCATCACCTTTCTGAAAACACGCAGCACCTTCAGTCCTTGAGAAATGAATACTGTGGGCATTAGTGGGATAGAAGTATCGCCACTAGCAAGATAAGCAAAGCAAAGTCACCTCCGTACAGGCCATGAAGGCCCTTGGAGGAGTGGAAGGTAAAGGCTTCACCTTTGTTAACCTCGGCACGTGATGGGGTAGAGTGGTTAGCTCTACGCCCGGCCGCCTTTACCCCCAGGAATGAACCTGGTACTCATTTTTGGTGTAGCCTGAGTGATCCTCAGGGCCATATGCACCTCCGGAAGTGGAAATCTCGTTTTCTTAAATTTTACGACTTCCTGACGGGGATTCGAACCCACGTCCTTCCGGGCGAACCGAGCACGCCTTTACCGCCTCGGCCAGGCAGCCCCTAACTAGCAAGATAATACCGTCTAATAGACCAGATGCTGTGTTACTTGGCAAGACTAGGGAAACCTTCTACGTCATAGATCCTGCGAGACCAAGTTCGCACAACCTGCAGGCAGCACACAGGGAAAAAATAAATTTAAGTACAGCTATTTGTCGGTGAAATTTGAGATGATGATGTTTGCTGTTTAAAAGTGCCTAACAGCTAGTTCATCGGCACCTAATGGTACAAGGTACAACGAAATGTCAATTAAAACTTAAAAATGCATTCATTGATTAGAATCTAAAACGAATGGTGATGAAAAAAGACCGTGAAACAAACATAATCAGTGGATCCAATTCACAATGTCTTAATTATTGGAATGATACGTATTATCTAAAGGGATCGAAAATCCAGGTCAAGGGCCCCTCGTAATGGCAATTATCACTGGTAAAGCAGATCCATGGTGTTCCTCCTACAGTGGTACTAATCACACGTAATGTAGGTCCATGGTATGTCACACCCAATGGGACCACTCACAGGTAACACAAACCTATAGCGTTTCGCACATAATGGTACTACTCACAAGCAACGCCGACCCATGGTGTTTCTCACATAGTGGGGCAAGTCACGGGAGCCGGTATTCCCGTGGTGTTCCTCACTTGTGGAACTAATCATAGGCCACGTATACTCACAGTGTCGCTCACATAATGGTACTAAGCATAGGCAGTGTAGTCCCACGGTCTATGACACATTATGGTAACGACCACAGGCAACAAAAACCCAAAACCACGTGGAGGTGGAGAACCAAAAAAATACACAGTGCCAATATTTATGGCGTGCAATGGTTTCCTTCCAAAGATGTTGCATAACAGTCTTCGCATTCTGCACACCTTCAACTACAACTGTCTTTTAAAAATTGGGCATCTTAGCCACCGGTCACATCGTCAGGAAGTTCTTGGAGATGGAATATCCACTGCATGGCAACTCTACATGAACACATGAATCGGAGTGGAATTTTCTTTGTATAAGGTTTATAGTACTCAGTACCAATTAAGATATTGCGAAATATTGTGGATAATCTATATATATAAAATAAGAGTATTGCCTGTACATTGCTCAGAATTTAAAAAGGATGGTATTTCTGTATCAGTCGTGTTCACAGTAACAAGAAAATGCACTTTTTCATTTTCCGTAATGTCTGTCTGTCTGTCTGTCTGTCTGTCTGTCTGCCTGTCTGTACACGCATCACGAGAAAACGGCTGAAGAGTATTTAATGAAAACCGGTATGCAAAGTCGGGGAATCAGTCGCTACAATCTAGGCCATCAATAATTTAATTCACGCTGAGTGAAATGGTAGTTTAGGGGAAGGCCTAAAATTTAACTTTCAAATATTTATCTTATTACTGGTTGTATCTTAACGAAAATCGGTAGACAAAGTTGGGAAATAATTCGCTACACTCTAGACTATAAATATTTGCATTCACGCTGAGACAAATGGTAGTTTAGGAGAAGACCTAACATTTAATATACAAATATTTATGCCTGGTGTGAAAATGGGAAACCACGGAATATCATCTTCAGGGCTACCGACAGTGGGGTTCGAGTCCACTATCTCCCGGATGCAAGCTCACAGCTGCGCGCCCCTAACCACACGGCCAACTCGCTCGGGCGTACCGAGTGTAACAGCCTGCCTGAATATTGGCGGGAAGTAGCTGGGGAGTTAGGTAACTTTCTTCTTTAGTGTGCCATTCCTCTGATTCATACATTTTCTGATACTACTGGTACGTAACATACTGGTTCATCCTGGTCATTCCAGCTCTGAAACTCTGGACTGTTACATCGGCACCGTGGTACTGTTCGTTACAAGTGAGAAAAGGTGAGGTTTTTCATTTGATCGAGTATTTTGTATGATAACATTGCTTTTAATCGCTACATTCCTACTGACGTTTTTGTAATCATCTATGTTGACTTCAGTTAGGAAAACCACAAAGTCAGTCTTTCTGAGAATCCCGTAGCGAAGCACGGGTACATCAGCTAGTAATAATAATAATCCGAAGCATAAAACAAGCAAGACGTGAACTGAAGAAAGGAAGCAACAACATCGAGAATTTATGGGACGTTAATGGGTAAATGTTAAAGGTGGAGGAACAAAGTTGGATTAACGTGGTCCTTAGCTAGCCGTAAGGATAATAATAATAATAATAATAATAATAATAATAATAATAATAATAATAATAATAATAATTCATATGCCTTTGAATTAAGGACAGAAGTCAGGCAGAGAGATGGGCTCACCTCTGCTCTTTAACTGTGTTATAGAGAAAGCCATCCGTAAATGGTGTAAGGAAATTGTGAAAGGAAGGTTCGGCAGTGGAGTCGTACTGGGTTTCAGGAACACGAACTTTGTATTTGACTGTCTTGCTTTTACAGATGATCTTGGAATCTTTTCGGATTGGCTACACACAGCTATAAAACAAATCAGGCACCTTAAGACACAGGTGGCGAAAGCAGGTCTTCAGAACTCGTTTGAGAAAACTCATTTTATAACAAACATAAAGCCAGGACCAAAAATTCTAGACGTAGACCAGGAAAAATCAAGCGGATGGGAAAGTTTAAATTAGTTGAATAGATAGAACCCAACACGTCTGAGAAAGAAACCTCCATATCACGCATGAAATGGCATACTATCTCACCAAGTGTTTATACAACAAAAGATCAATACCCAAGAACGCCAAGTTCAGATATTAACGCAGCGCTATTCGTCCGGAGGCCTGCTATGCTGCGGAGTGCCTACCAAAGGCCTACTTGGGAAACGTGAGATCAAAGAAAAAACGACTTTGAGGAAAATCTTGAGCCTTATAAAAGACAAAGATAGCCTATACGATGCGGAAAAGAAGGTTTGTTTTCTATGGTCACGTGATAAGAATCATCCCTGCAAGGTCAACCGAGCGTATCTTATCCTACCTCCAAGGGTTCAGTGAGGTGGATAAAGCTCTACAAGAGGTGGGCATCACTGATATCCTGCAGCGTAACCCATTATGAAGAAACTTCAAGACCACAAGGGTTTCCAAGAAAAGCCGAAGATGAATACAGGGAAGGCGTGGGACCATTGTTGCCAACTTATATTTTCAGGATACGCTAAATACTAATAAAAATCCGCTAAAATTCCGCCAAGATATCCGATCTCAAATAATGAGCAATAAAATGAGCAATAATAATAATAATAATAATAATAATAATAATAATAATAATAATAATAATAATAATAATAAAATTAAATGTCTGCACTCACCTGATCTGTGAGGTGGTGGTGGTGGTGGTGATTATTGTTTTAAGAGGAAGTACAACTAGGCAACCATCCTCCACATAACACTAATCAGAGGGGAAAAAAATTGAAGGGGTCCGACACTTCGAAAAATGAAGTTATCGGCCAAAGGAAGACAAGGGCCACGAAGGGCGTGAAAATGAAAGACTACCTAGCCCTCGCAAACCTAATACCTTCGGGGTCGGAAAAGAACAAGAGTTGACCAAGAAAGGTCAGATAGGATAGATAAAAGTGAGGAGCCTGGCACAAGTGGAAGCAATGCCAGGATTCAGCTGAGGGCCCCGTGGTCGCCAACCCACGCTCCAAAGTTCAGAACCCCTGGAGCCCCTTTTAGTCGTCTCTTACGACAGGCAGGGGATACCGTGGGTGTTATTCTACCGCCCCCACCCCCAGGGGGACCTGATTTGTGAGTTTCACTGGGATTAACCCCCTGTCTGCGAACCGGCGAGCTAAAACTTGTAGGCGTTTTAGTGCCGGGTGCAAACTAGACGAATCCTCTACTTCAAGGGCTACACCCAGAACACGCCAGTTCATTAAACGGTCTTCCTTCATAGCATAAATATAAATGCTACTCTCTCACAGTTTCATTATCTGTCGTAATTCGTCAACTAAGAGGTAAGTACCCTTTCCCCACGCATTACAAATTTATGATAGCATGATCTCATAACATCAAAACAAATAACATGTTTCCTCCATGTGACTGCTAGCTCCTGACAAGAAATACGGAATAGCTCGGAGATAGACTGGAGTACAAATTTTAAAAAACGTAAAATGGATAAAACACCAAATTCCATTATAATAAAAGTAGAATTCCGCCAAAAAATTCCGCTGTCTGCTAAATGATATATTTCTCCGCCATTAGTCTTTTAATTCCGCCAAATTTAGCGGAAAATCCGCTAAGTTGGCAACACTACGTAGGACGGAAGAAAGAAACGACACCGGCAACGAATGCGGGAGTACTAGGCAAATGTGAAAGCTCGGGGAGGGAGACAGTTGAAACGACATTCATGATGATAATAATAATAATAATAATAATAATAATAATAATAATAATAATAATAATAATAATAATAATAATAATAATAATAATAATAATAATAATAAGGTTAAAATTCTATGGGCATCTAGAAAGAATGGATGAGAAACGGCTAAGAAAATATTCAGCTACAACACTGGACTGAAAGCTTCGACGAAGTGGATCGAAGAGGTAAAACGAGATGCAATAGAGAGTGGACTTACAATGGATATGATTCACAACAGAAAATAATTTAGAAGCCGAGTGGACAGCATCAAAACATTCCAGGAGAAACCACCAAAATGTAGACCCAAATTGGTCATATCTGAGAAAGAAAGGAAGATTAGAAGTGAAAGGATGAAGAGGTTCTGGAAGGAGAAGAAGAAGAAGAAGAAGAAGAAGAAGAAGAAGCGGAGGAGGAAGAAGAAGAAGAAGACGAAGACGAAGAAGAGAAATCCTTAGGTTCAATGCGGTCCATAGGCAGCCAAATTCGGAAACAAGAAGAATAAACATTCTTGATGATTTCTTCACATATTGTATAATTTTATTGAACACGAAAACTCGCTGATTAAAAGCAAATTAATTTCCTTTGAACTCCCATCGTCATCTGTAATGTCAATGAATTTGAACTAAGTATTGAGTTGAGCCCTCCACGTTCTCTCTTTGATGTGCAGCCCACTCTGTTCATATGGCAGGCTCTCAGAAGCGGAGCCGGTGGATGTGGTTGTAATTGAATATATCAGCCCGTTCGCCGGAGGCGTTCCATTCAGGAACAGCGCGACAACATTAAATGGACAAATATTGCCGTCCCCAGGAAGCTCTGGTCGCTTTCAGTCCGAGAGACGTAAACGTGATTGGATTATATTTTTAAAAGGTTGGAGAGCTCCATCGCGTTAGAGAACATCCAACGCCTCTGAATGTGATTGCCTCATAAAGAGAAAAGTGACGATGATGATGATGATGATGCTGTGACGTATCCACACGGCCCACAGATGTCTGACAAAATTATAACGTGGCGGGTCACTTTAATATTAATATAAATAAATGATATCTCATTGTTTCTCCATAAACAATATCTCATGGGCGCCAGCCTTCAAGCTTATGGCTTGAAAACGAAACTTGATAATTAATAATAATAATAATAATAATAATAATAATAATAATAATAATAATAATAATAATAATAATAATAATAATAATAATAATACATAATGAGACTCAAAAAACTCCCAGGGCTGGGGTGACGGAACACAAATCATTAAGTACACTAACTTGGAATTTAAGGATCATTAATAATAATTTCAGAAAATACAAATTAACACAGCTATTTATTAGGATGGAAAACGTGACGTAACGGCGTATTAACGAAATCTGAACTTACGGAAGCAAAAGAAAAATTGAATGAAATTAACTGTTGCGCGAGGACTTGCAGTAACTTATGCCATTAGCTCACCGTTTGTAGACTATGTTATCTTGAAGCTGATGATGGATGGATCTCTCGTACCGGCTGCGTCATCTGTTGTAGGATTCCATTCCTACTTCTGCTTCGTGCATAATACACTAGCTGTAATATGACTTTCCTGCCTTTAACACTTCCTACTGTACTCCTTACATAAAGTCGTAATGAGTCATAATTTTAAAAGCAAAACCACCATGGGTTATGTTCATGGAGAAAATACACTTGTATTCTTCCGTATTACGGAACAGTAACGTAACTAAATTCATAACAAAAGCTCTCCTTCCCTGTACTAGTCAAAACCGGTCTCCCGTTGACTATACCTCTCGTCGTTGAGATAACAAGTCCCAATGAGAGTAACTTTTGAGTAGTATCCTACGGTACTGCTCAGGTGCGAAGTGTTCTAAGTTAAAATCTTCTCCGATGTGCAGACGTAGAATCGTAGTAAGAGTGTCTTCCAAGAGTGTCTCTGTGTCTAAGAGTAAGAATGTCCTCTCCAGCTCTTGTCTTCGAAATATATAGGTTCAAAAGTCTCCCTCCATCAGCCATAACGCATGGTCCAGTAATATTCGAGGTCTCATCCCTTCTCCTATGTATTGCTGTGAATCCATCATCTTGCTTCATTACGTCCATTCAAATAGGCTGAAATTTCCCGCGAAATCAAAGCGCCAGGTAGCGAACTTCGAAAAGAAGGCGTTCATAATGTTTCAACTGTCTCTTCAGAAGGTGGAGAGGGTAAGGTCTCTCGTAACCTTGATGACGTACATTTCCTGGAAATGGGCTGAAATTAGCCTGCTGACTCTGGTCACCTCACAACGGCTATTGGAAAATTTACTGCAAGCTATTAATATGAATGATGTTGAAATACTTTACCCAATATGTGGTTCGTTCAGAATACGTTATAGCCGCGATACAAAGAAATGAAATGACGATGTGAAATGGATGATTAAAACTCTATATATAATTATATATATATACATATTAATTTAAAAATGACCTATCAGTAATTAAATATATACATCTTATCAATTAATGATATAGTTCAATAATTGAATAGATGCACTGATGTCCCAAACATCACAATGCTTGTTATTTACAGGAGCCTAACATGTAAGGTCATCGTCCCAAAGAGAAAAGTAATCATATTTGTACAATTTTTGCAAAAGACCTAAATAGTCCCGTCATAATCATTCCCGGCTCCTTGTCTGACTTCAGCGTCCAGGCCTTCGTTTCAGAGGGTTCTGGACTCGATTCTAGACCGAATCGAAGATTTAAATCTTCTCGAGCACTGGGTGTTTAAGTTTCTCCCAAAACACTCCCCTTCATCTACTCAGAACAAACCATACTACCACCGAGCGAGTTGGTCGTGCGGTTAGGGAAGCGCAGCGGTGAGCTTGCATTCGGGAGATAGTGGGTTCAAACCCCAGTATCGGCAGCCCTGAAGATGGTTTTCCGTTGTTTACCATTATCAGGCATTACCTTAATTGAGGCCACGGCCACTTCATTCCCATTGCTAGCTCTTTCCGCTCCCATCGTTTCCATAAGATTTATCTGTGTCGGTGCGACGTAAAGCAACTTGCCAAAACAAAAAATAAAAAAACATGTGGGAAAACGGGTGAAATTGACAACGTTGATCTATCGATCGAGGGATGAAGATGATGTCTCCTTGACAAGACAAGAGAAACCGGGAGAGTTGGGTGAGGGGTTGAGAGGTTGATCAATGAAGAAAGATGGCGTGAGGCGAGGGTTGGTCGTGTAGGATAAAGGGGTGCTTATGCGCACGAAGTCCAGGAGAAGTAAGAGGGGACGGTAGGCAGGAACAAACAAGATAAATAATGCAAGACATGAGGGAAGAATAGCGCGAATTGTAGCACAGTGTTATGCTTGTGGTTAATGAACACCCGTAGCTAATATAAATCCCAGATGGCAGAACGGTCCCTAGACTCTGTTCACCCAACAGAATACATTTGTTCCATACATGAATACTCCATCATTACCAAGATTTATCCGATTGATTCCACTTGTGTTTCCTTGCGCTCATGAGATTGACGTCTGCTATTGTAACTTATTTTAGCACGGGGCGAGTTGGCCGTGTGGTTAGGAGTGCGCAGCTGTGAGCTCGCATGCGGGAGATAGTAGGTTCGGACCCCACTGTTGGCAGCCCTGAAGATAGTTTTCCGTGTTTTCCCATTTTCACACCAGGCAAATGCTGGGACTGTACCTTAATTAAGGCCATGGCCGCTTCCTTCCCATTCCTAGGCCTTTCCTGTCCCATCGTCGCCATAAGACCTATCTGTGTCGGTGCGACGTAAAACAAATAGCAAAAACAAAAAACTTCTTTTAGCCCTTAAGGTATGGAAGTGTAAACTGTTATCCCATTAAATTTTAGAAGATTATTACTAACTTCATCAATGAGAAGTAGGAGGTCTTCTTCTTGGACTACTTATTAGGTTCTAGGTATTGCCTGCCAGTTGTATTGTCCGCTCTGATACCGTTTGAGGATAAATATACGGTCCTTGACGCTAGACCTCCAAATGCCAAAGGACGTCCGAGTGCATGTCAGACTGAAGTATTCGTCACATGTAAACACTGGGCCCTTGTTAATGGACGTTGGTTTTCGTGTCCCATTCCCATTTATTACATAAATATTATTATTTCTGGATTAAAGCTACTCAGATATATTAACAAGTCTTTAATATAGAAGCCGAGCATTCAGCCAAATTTCATTGGCTTTTATCAGAATAGTTATACATTGAGATTGATATTTATCAACGTTACTTGAAGCATTTATATGCTTTACCAATGAAGTTTGTCTGAAAGACAGCTTTTTCAAAGACTTGTGAATATATTTATGTGACTTCAATCCAGAAATAATTCGTTTTATTTAATAACTGAATCCTTGTGTTTGAGTGTTAATACGTAAAGGAGTTTCTTAGATAATACACAAGTTAGAGGCTCTCTTCAGAGGGGATGTCCTCGGATATGGGGGGTGGGTGTTGGACAGTATTCGTAGCCAATTCAATTGGGTTAACAGGTTAACAGTCCAGCACACACGCAATGGATAAAAATATTTTGCGAGACAAAATGATATCATTTCTTGGTCACATAATGAGGATGGGTAACTGTAGATTGACAAAACGAGTGTTTAACCATGTTCACAAGAGCAAGAATGGCAACCAGTGGATCCAAGGAGTAAAAAAAAGATGACAGAGATTGTAATAACAGACGATATAATACGAGACAGAACAACTTCCAGAAGATTGATTACAGAATTTAAAGGGTTTTCAGGAGAAGGAAAGGAGGAAAGGTAATCATAACATTTGGACACAAGAGAGGAGGAAAGAGCAATGTTAAAGGATGAAGAACTATTGGAAGACAAGAAAAGAAAGATTAAGATTAATGCACAGGTTACTTTCCCCTGTCCTTGGATGTCCAAAATCGAAGAAACAAGAGTATCAAATTCAAGTGGAACAGTATAATTGCTACAGATATTTCCGGTTATATGTAGCCTTTATACAATTTACTAGTCAAGAGTTTCTGGAATACATATCGATCTCAATGTGTAACTATTCTTTAAGAATAGCAACGTCAAATCCACGTGTGTGTGATGGATTGTTAACCTCTTGCGTACAGAAACGAGGATAATACAAAGCACTACTCAATCCACCCAATTGAATAGGCCACCAATACTGTCCAACACCCGTCCCCGTATCCGAAGACAGCCTCTCTGAAGAGAGCCTCTAACTTATGTACTTCGTTAGAAAGTCAAGGCGGCCGAGCGCCGCGAATCGTAACCGAGTCATCCTATTTGCTGCCCCGCCTCGCCTTTGGAGATTTAAAAAATCCGAGAACATTCGGAAGATGTAATCGAGATGATGTTCGCGAGAGCAGATCAAATCGGAAAGAAGAAAAACAGTCTTTAAACCCGAACTCAGCGTATTCACTTATTTACAGTATATAACACAAGCTCAAAAGCCACACGATGGTCTTCTACGCATGGTATGAAATAAAATATTGTAAGCAACAGTTAATAAAGTGATAAGTTTCGTTTCGAAATATCTCACTCGTAATGTAAAAGATTGCTTTCCACGGCTGTTGTGTAAATAAATATTACCGCACATGTAGTCCGGCTCCATGGCTAAATGGTTAGCGTGCTGGCCTTTGGTCACAGGGTTCCCGGCTTCGATTCCCGGCAGGGTCGGGAATTTTAACATTCTTGGTTAATTTCGCCGGGGGCACGGGGGCTGGGTGCATGTGTCGTCTTCATCATCATTCCTTCCTCATCATGACGCGCAGGTCGCCTACGGGATTCAAATCAGAAGACCTGCACCTGGTGAGCCGAACATGACCTCGGACACTCCCGGCACCAAAAGCCATACACCATTTCATTTCATCACCGCACACTAACAGCACAAAAATTGGCCAGCAAAGAAATACTTAATTTTGTACATTTTCGAAATGCGAGGATATTCGTAAACTGTGGATATCCAGTGGCCGAATACGTACATGTTACTTGGAATCTTACCTTCTTCTTCTACTTCTTCTTTATCTGTTTACCCTCCCGGGTCGGTTTTTCCCCCGGACTCAGCGAGGGATCCTACCTCTACCGCCTCAAAGGCAGTGTCCTGGAGCTTCAGACTCTAGGTCGGAGATACAACTGGAAAGGATGACCAGTACCTCGCCCAGGCGGCCTCACCTGCTATGCTGAATAGGGGCCTTGCCGTGGGATGGGAAGATTGGAAGTTATAGGCAAGGAAGAGGGAAGGAAGCGGCCGTGGTCGTAAGTTAGGTACCATCCCGTCATTTGCGTGGAGGAGAAGTGGAAAACCACGGAAAACCACTTCCAGAATGGCTGAGGTGGGAATCGAACCCACCTCTGCTCAGTGGACCTCCCGAGGCTGAGTGGACCCCGTTCCAGCCCTCGTCCCACTTTTCAAATTTCGTGGCAGAGTCGGGAATCGAACCCGGGCCTCCGGGGGTGGCAGCTAATCACACTAACCACTACACCACAGAGGCGGAATCTTACCACCTGCGCAATATGTTCATCCCATTCTTAACAACAGGGTTTTGAAATAAAGTAATATCCTGCGACACCTTTGATTATGTTAACCAGGGGGAAAATGTGGAAGGCTATGGAAAAGCCCGGAATCCCACAAAAGATAGATGATGATGATGCTTGTTTAAAGGGACCTGACATCTAGGTCATCGGCCCCTAATGGTACGAAATGAGACGAAATGTAATGACGATTTAAAAGTACAAAATTCATCCACTGACTAGAATTCAAAACGTGATGATGAAGAATGAATGGATGAATATGAATTTTAAAACAATCAATGGATCCGACCCGCAAAGCCTCAACTTCCCAGAAACTATATTACCCACCGAGGGACTGCTTCCAAAGCACAAACCTGAATCGATGTTGTTTATTGTCTAAAGGCGTTCAATATCCATGTCAACGGTCCCTCATAATGGCACTTATCGCTAGTAAAGGAGAACCATGGTATTTCACAGGTTGCGGTACTAATCAAAGGTAGCGTAAACTCACGGTGTTCTAAACATTATGGTACTACTCACAAGTATTGCACAGGTAACGAAGACCTCTGGTGTTTCTCACATAATGGCGCACTCGTAGGCAATGCAAACCCATAGTGCAACTCACATAGGTGTACTAATCACAGGCAACGCAGACCAACAGTGTCGCTCATATAGTGGTACTATTCACAGATAGCCTACTGGAAACCCACAGTTAACCGTTCTCTACTGCTACTAATCACAAACATATTGTGTACCTAACATAGTGGTATTACTCGCAAGTAAAGGCGACCCATGGCTTTGCCCGCGTGATAGTACTAATTACAAGTAGTTTTATGGTTCTAATTCAATCATCCCACGGTCGGCCCTTTTAGTCGCCTCTTACGACAGGCAGGGGATACCGTGGATGTATTCTTCGTCTGCGTCCCCCCACACAGGGGGTTACAGAAGATACTCCGACTTACGTAGTCACTGTGCGATGGATATACTTGTACTACTATTACTACCACTACTAAATCCCTGAAGGGGATGGCGGGCCTCCTAGACCATAACGCCGTCTCTCTGACCAGGGAGATGTGATACGGCGAAGGAGATGTTTGCTGAAGGTGAGAGGGTTGGCGGCCGTGGCCTGTACTAGGAACTGTCCCAGCATTCACTTTACTGCAAGAGAATGGAAAACCATGGTAAAACATCCTTAGGACAGCCGACTGTGGGAACCAACCCCTATCCGTCTCCCGAATACAGAGGCGTAGAGCTACGGCAGAGCCGTGGCCACCACTCCTCTGCTCGGTTGGTCGGACGAAATTCAGAGCAGCTGTGACCACTTGTAAGGCGAAACCTAGTCTGAAACCGCCAACCACATACTTGTCAAGTAGAATATAAAAGAAAAGCTGTCCAGACCTCTTGCGGTGAAATCTGGAATAATTCAAAGATGTCAGCTGTCGCCAATCTTGTTTATCATGACACTGGATTGTATGTTGAGACAGGCAACGAACAGAAAGCGGGGCATTCAGTGGGGATTAAATAACAGACTGGAAGAATTGGATTATGCTGGTGATTTCTGTCTTCTTGCAGAATGTTTTCGGCTCATGGAAATCAAACTCAATGACTTAAAAATAGAAGCTTAAAAATAATAAATAAAAGAAAATAGGGAAATGCGCATAAACCATCGTAAAAATATTAGCTTGACTCTAGACGGACTGAACAAGTGGCTGTGCGGTTTGGGTCACGTAGCTTCGAGAGATAACAGTTTCTAACCCCACTGCCGGTAGCCCTGAATATGTTTCCCATTTTCACACCAGGCAAATTCTGGGGCGGTACGTTAATTAAGGCAATGGTCTCTTCTTTTCAACTTCTAGCCCTTTCCTAACCAATCGTCACCATAAAACCTATCTGTGTCGGTGCGACGTAAATCAAAAATAGCAAAAAAAAAGAAAAGAAAAGAAAAGAAAAGAAAAGAAAAGAAAAGAAAAGAAAAGAAAAGAAAAGAAAAGAAAAGAAAGAAATGGAATGGCTTCTGGCTTTTAGTGCTGGGAGTGTCCGAGGACAAGTTCGGCTCGCCAGGTGCAGATCTTTTGATTTTACACCAGTAGGCGACCTGCGCGTCGTGATAAGGATGAAATTATGATGAAGACGACACATACACCCAGCCCCCGTGCCGGCGAAATTAACCAATTAAGGTTAACTTTCCCGACCCTGCCGGGAATCGAACCCGTGGCCCCTGTCACCAAAGGCCAGCACACTAACTAACCATTTAGCCATGGAGCCGGACAGAAAGAAAGAAAAAACGCTAGATGGAATGGATATAGAAAGGGTTGAGGAGTTTTCCTACTTAACAAGCCAGGATGGAGAAGCTTTTAGAGATGTGGTGAGTCGTATAAATAAAGCTAAAGGAGCTTTTTGCACAGGTACGACCAACTTGTAGATCCGCTTATATTGGAATTAAAACAAAGTTAAGAATATTCAACTCAAATGTTAAATCTCTTTTACTGTACGGAAGTGAGAACTGGAAAATGGCCAAAGACATTACCACAAGTTTAGAGACTTTTGTAAATCGTTGCTTGAGGTAGTCTGCATTGTGAGAATATTGTGGCCAAAGGCATTTTGAGGCCACAAGTCAAAGTCCCATGTAATAACAGATGACGAGAAGAAAGAGGTGGATCGGCCACACCCTGAGAAGACCACAAGAAAGCACTGGAATCCGCAAGGTAGTCGCAGGCAAGGCAGACCTAGGATTACCTGGAAGAGAACCCAAAGACAGGGAGATATTTGGAATCAACAAGGTATGGCGAGTGATGAAAACATTGAGAGTAGATAGAACAAGCTGCAGAAATTTCGTCGAGGCCCTATGTTCCACCTAGGAATTAAAGGAAATAGGTCAAGTAAGTCAGTTTTCTGCGGCGGCCAGTTTTTATGCGGTGAAGGATACGTACATCAAGCGAGCATTATTATTACTTGTTCAAATAGATGGAGAAAGTAAAAGGTGTATTCCGATGATAAAATACACCAGGCTCGTATGAGGAGATTTACCAGCTCGTAAAGGAACTCCTACGGTACAAAATTCAGGCACTTCGGCGTCTCCGAAAACAGTAAAAGTGGGACGTGAAACAAGTAGCATTATTGCTGTATTTCAGTATTCCTACAGTACTGCTGGAAAGTCTCTATGACAGAGACTTACAGTAATAGAAAATCCTCCACCTTTTTGATATTTTTTACTTGCTTTTTAGCAAATTAATTAATTATAAACAGAACAGTAAATGTTTCGTTCTCACTTGAGAACATCTTGGGGGCTCATACACCGCTTAATTAGAAAATTATCGATGTTTTGTTTGTGGTCTCATCTGAAAGACATTTTCTTTCTGAAGATATATACGAAGTTTTATTCAAAAATATTCATAATTCGCTGAGTTATTGCAGTTTTAATAATACTATGTACTGTTCTGTCAGCTGAGTGGGCGTGGCGTGACAAGCAGATATATTTTTCAGTAAATTTTTCAGTGCATCGTTTCAATCTTGTTGGACTAACAATGGCTGCTGTATGTTCTGGTTGCCATGGAGATGTTCTTTTAACCATGGAGTAGAAGGTTACTTTCTTAATTACTCCTTGGCGACTGGGTATTGTTTGTTTTGATTTACCAGTCACATGGTGCTAAGTTGCTTTGATTTGTGCTGTCTGTGAGATATTGGTGCGTTATGAATAACAAAGGGAGCGTAGCTCGTTGTAAAAGAAGAACTTTTCACGTTAATCGGTATTCAAAACGTTAGGGTGATGAAAATTATCCCAACAGTTCTGAAACACCTAAAAGTGCTTCTGCTAGGAAGCTAGGTTTAGATGTTAGCCCGTGTTCATCATTACATCCTGACGACAGTGAGTGTAACAGTGATGTAGGGTACAGAATTATCCATCTTCCCAGTTTGATGAAAGCTGTCAGAGAATATGTAAGTTGTAAAGTGTGTCATAATGAGATCACTTTAGTTGAAACTTCAGTGCAGGGTTTAGCAAGTACATTTAATTTTCAATGTGCTGTCTGTGAAGCTAAGAAGCAGTTCTTAAGTTCTCCAAGAAGTAAATACAATGTGCCCTCGAGAAGGAGGGCACAACATACTCTTCTGAATAGTTTATTCCATGAGGTGTCTCGGGCAGGGTTTAACAAATATACAGATGTTTTGTGGTATAATGGACTTGCCGCCACAAGTAAAACAGACGACATATACTCTCGAAACAGACTTTCATTGACATATACTCTGATTGTTAACAGAATTCTTAGTGCAACAATGTCTGTGGCCAACGAGTCAATGAAGAAAGCTGTGGAAGAGGAAATAGGTCTATCTGATGACCCATCAAGACGAGAAATCACTGTTTCTGGGGATGGAAGTTGGAAAACTAGAGGGTATATGTCACGATATGATATTGTGTCTGTAATTGGAGCAGAAAGTGTCAAGGTGATTGATTTTCAAGTCAAGTCTTCATATTGTAAGGTGTGCGTGCAGTTGAAACGGGCACTGTAAGGTCCAGAACATAAGGCAAAGGTTGAAAAACATACACGTGTTTGCTCAGCAAACCACCAGGGGAGTGCTGCGAGCATGAAATGTAATGCACTTCAAGAAATATTCAACAGGTCAGAGCAAAATTATAATGTCAAGTATACTGAGTACATTGGGGACGGAGACACCAAAAGCTTCAAGGTAGTGCATGATTCTATGCAATACGGTCCAGATATCCATATAAGAATAGTTGAATGTGTGGGCCACGTTCAAAAAAGAATGGGTACCAGGCTCAGAAACTTGAAGAAGAAGTGGTCAGGGAAGAAACTTAGTGATGGCAAAGGTATTGGTGGTACTGGTAGATTAACAGATGTTATTATTGATAAACTGCAACTGTATTACGGAAATGCCATCAGGGAAAACAAGGATGATGTTAACAAAATGAGGAAAGCTATCTGGGCCATATGGTATCATGAATCTTCAACTGATACTCAACCACAACACTGGATGTGCCCATCAGGCCTTGATTCATGGTGTGGTTATCGTCGAGCTGAGGCAGAAGGAGCTGAAGTGCAATACAGGCATCCCCACTCAATCCCAATGAGCATTATGATGGAGGTAAAGCCGATTTTCAAATACCTAGTAACTACAGAACTTCTGCGAAGGTGCCTGAAAGGTCGCACACAAAATGCGAACGAATCTTTTAACAACAAGGAATGGTCATGTGCCCCAAAACCAGTAATAGTGGTCACAAGATAGTCAGAATTGCTGCTGCTGGTGCAGTAGCTTCTTTCAATGATGGGAATATCAGTAAATTAGAAATACTGAAACATCTGGATGTTTGTGTTGGGAAACATGCTAGGAGTGCACTGGGTCAACTTGATTTTAAAAGGGTGAGGTCAGCAGAAAAGCGTCTTCGTGAGTCCACTAAAGAGGCAAGGAGGACAAGAAGAAGGCTAAGACTCGAACAGTACAACAAAAACATCGAGAAGGAGGGCACAACATACTCTTCTGGAGCATTTTAATGAAGTACGGAAGCAGTTTTTGTTGTTTTACTTTTATAGCTGATTCCCCAAAAGTTGTTAATTTAGTTACAAAAAACATGATAACTCTCATATTTACTGCTCAAATTACATGAAACTTTGCAAGTACATTACTCTCTACAGGTTCTAGAGGATATACTAAGATAATTACAAACAATTTGAAAATCAATGAAATATTGATAGATATATGAGGGAAAAACACAATTTATACCTAACTGAAACTTAAAAATGTGTAGAAATGTTAGTAATAGTCTCACAGCATTCTTACTAGTTTATCCTCGGCTACATGTTGTTTTCTACACAGAAAACAAAATTCAAACTAACACCATGAGTAGTTTTTCCAAAATAGTGTTTTTGTGAGATGTTATCATAAAAAGTGGGGTAATTTTTTCTTTGTAAATATTTTCATCATACTACTAAAAAAATTAAGTTCATGGATGTTAGACACAATTACAAGATCTCTTTTGTTGGTTTACAAAATTTCATGCCGTTACTTCAAATAATAACCCAGAGAGAGTTTTGAATCGTAACAATGCAGAGATGGCTATGAGCGGTGTATGAGCCCCCTTAGCTGTTGTTAAGCTTAGGTAAATCGCTAAGTTTCTGAGTACATTATTTTCAGGTACACTGTTCCTCTTAAAAACTATTTGAATATAAGTTAAATGATGTTCAAACAATGTGGGGGTTAATGGGTTGATGAAATGAGACAGGATGAATACATAGTTAGCTTACTTAAAAAACTATATCTATTCATTGGAATAGTGTTAAAAGTTTCAACTCTGTTACACTAAAAATATCTGTTTGTCTTCCAGTTAAAAGGTTTTTAAAAAATGATTGACTTCTTGACGCTGTTCTAATTATTGTTGATTGTTTTTTCTTTCACTCCTTCCAGGTTGGCTGTTTTTTATTTTGAGCTAAATTGAGTCTAATGCGGAACTATGAAGCTGATTGCCGTTCATTTTTTATTTTTTATTATACAAGACGTAAAGCAGCTTCAAACGTAGCCCCTCCAGGGTCACGGTAGAATTGCAGTTTAACAACAGTAAGAAATTGTGACGAAGCTCCCTTCTCAAAAAACCTGTCATCCCTGTACTTTGGTATTCATTTACAGTGCATATACGTGAGCTATTCGTGATGATAATATGAGATGCAGAAAATGGACTACACTTCTTTCTTTCTTTCTTTCTTTCTTTCTTTCTTTCTTAATCCGTTTACCGTCCAGGGTTGGTTTCTCCCTAGGACTCAGCGAGGGATCCCACCTCTACCACTTCAAGGGCAGTGTCCCGAAGCGTGAGACATTGGGTCGGGGGATACAACTGGGGAGGACGACCGGTACCTCGTCCATGCGGCCTCACCTGCTATGCTGAACAGGAGCCTTGTGGGAGATGGGAAGATCAGAAGGGATAGACAAGAAAGAGGGAAGGAAGCGGGCGTTGCCTTAAGTTAGGTACCATCTCGGCATTTGCCTGTAGGAGAATTAAGAAACCACGGAAAACAACTTCGAGGATGGCTGAGGTGGTAATAATCGAACTCCCTCTACTCATTTGACCGCCCGAGGCTGTGTGGATCTCGTTCCAGTCCTCCCACCACTTTTTAAAATTTCGTGGCAGAGCCGGGAATTGAACCCGGGCCTCCGGGGTGACAGCTTATCACACTAACCACTACACCATAGAGGCGAACCAAGACTAGACAACGTATTTTCGAGTTGTTTTGCTATAGCCTACACACTTACTCGGAGAAGAAAGCCTAGAGAAAGATATCGCGACAGGAATCATTCCTCGACAGAGAGTCTTAATTGCAAGGTCGCAGCAATTTGATACTTGTCACAGAGTTTCCTGTATCCACGTGACTCTCAGGTCGTATCACTTTGTTCAGTCAGCATTACTTAGCTATGAATGCAGAGACAGGGAACGTGATCGTCCTGTTCGACGTGGAACGCGGCAGGTCGAAGGTGGTCTTCACCTACACCACAGTGAGTTTGGTGCCTTCACATAATTTACCATGTTTGTATATGTAATTTTACTTATTTGTATTAATTATTGACAGCACCGTAAATCAGGCAATATACTCGCGATCTTATATTATAATTGTATGCTCGCTAATCTACGTAACATAGAAAAGAAAGTCAATTTAAGAGAAAAATCCATTCGTCTTCCCAAAAGGCTCTCTGGTAAATTAGGAGCAGATTCTAATCTTTCTTTTTACCTATCTGTTGATCTTATTTTCGGAGGGTTCGTATTTTATTTCATTTTATTTTTGCTAGAGTGTTAACGCCGCACTAACATATCGAAGGTTTTCTGTGACGCTGTAAAAGTGCTAAATTTAGGTAAGTACAGCCCCATCATTTTCCCGATGTGAAAATGGGGAACCACAGAAAATCATCTCCAGGGATGCCGACACTGGGATTAGAACCCACACTCTCCCGAATGCAAGCTCACAGCCAATTTATAACAGGTAGGTTCTTAGTCTGCCGAATCTAATTTTAAACAAATAGATTAATAAACTTTTTTTTTTGGTAGTGGCTTTACGTCGCACCGACACAGATAGGTCTAATGGCGACGATGGGATAGGAAAGGCCTAGGAGTTGGAAGTAAGTGGCCGTGGCCTCAATTAAGGTACAGCCCCAGCATTTGCCTGGTGTGAAAATGGGAAACCACGGAAAACCATCTTCAGGGCTGCTGACAGTGGGATTCGAACCCGGATACAAGCTCACAGCCGTGCGCCCCTAACCACACGGCTAACTCGCCCGGTAGATTAGTAAACTATCTGTAAGAGAAAACATATGATAACAGTATTATAACCGATAAAGAAACAACAGAAATGAACGTACATATTTATAAATTTCTAAATATTGAGTCTGATTCGAAAGAATCTGATGATGTTCTTTGAAGAACGAAACATGCCATTGTATTTTAATTGTCCGGCTCCATGGCTAAATGGTTAGTATGCTGGCCTTTGGCCACAGGAGTCCTGGGTTCGATTCCCGGCAGGGTCGGAAATTTTAACCATCATTGGTTAATTTCGCTAGCACGGGGGCTGGGTGTACGTGTCGTCTTCATCATCACTTCATCCTCATTATGACGCGCTGGTCGCCTACGGGAGTCAAATCAAAAGACCTGCACCTGGCGAGCCGAACATGTCCTTGGACACTCCCGGCACTAAAAGCCATACGCCATTTCATTTCAATTGAGGTGTTTGTTTTTCAGGTAAAATTATGTTGTTTTCTTTTCCAAGTATTTTATAAATATATTTATTGAAAATTAGTTTCGGCAGACTGAAGAAACTAATTCATTGAATTGAAACTGAAAACGGAGTGGTTTCAGATATCACAAAAATAAATACAATCATCTCACAAGTGCGCAACCCGAATCGCGTTGACATCCCACTCGGGCCTTTAGACTTACATGATGTACTTCTTGAAATTATCGGCTTTTCCGAATATCCGCCGCTGATCTATATCTTTATAATTTTCATTTCTTTCTTAATCCGCTTACCCTGCAGGGTTGGTTTTCCCCTCTGGCTTATAGAGGGATCCCACCTCTACTGCCTAAAGGGCAGTGCCCTGTAGCGTGAGATACAACTGAGGAGAAGGACCAGTGCATTGCTGAGGCAGCCTCACCTGCTATGCTGAACAGAGGCCTTAGGGGGGTGGGGAGGGGAATGGGAAGATTGGCAGGAAATGGGGAAGGAAATGGCAGTGGCCTTAAGTTAGGTAGCATCCCGGCATTTGTCTGGAGGAGAAGTGGGAAACCACGGAAAACTACTTCGTTGATGGCTGAGGTGGGAATCGCCGCCCCCCCCCCCCCCTTCTACTCAGTTGACCTCCCAAGATTGAGTGAACCTAATTCCAGCCCTCGTACCTCTTTTCAAATTTCGTGGCAGAGCCGAGAATCCAACCCGGGCTTCCGGCGGTGGCAGATAATCACACTAACCACTACATCACAGAGGCGGACTGATCTATATATTTATCATCATTATTTTAGAGGTAAACAGCCTCCGTGGCTCAGGCGGCAGCGTGCCGGCCTCTCACCCCTGGGATCCGTGGTTACAGTAGAATCCCGGTCACTCCATGAGAGATTTGTGCTGGACAAAGCGGAGGCGGGACGGGCTTTTCTCCCGGGTACTCCGGTTTTCCATGTCATCTTTCATTCCAGCAACACACTGCAATATCATTTCATCTGTCAGGAGTGCGACAGGCTTCGGCAGCCGGCACAATTCCTATCCTCGCCGCTAGATGGGGGCTTCATTCATTCCATTCCTGACCCGGTCAAATGACTGGAAACAGTCTGTGGATTTTCAATGGATTTTCATTTTAAAGATAATACTGCTTTGCTATCTGTTTCAAAAATCCACCGGTGATCTTTAACTATCATTTTGTCGTAGTATTGTTTGTGAATCTTCTTGCTTGATAATTTGAGCAGACCATGAAGAGAGATTTTGGGTGAAATCATGTTTCATAAGATGATCATAATGTGAGACCGGGGAAAATCATATCTTGGCCATAGAGTAGGTGTTCCCTACTAGCCGGCCTGCCTCCACCTTCAGGGCAGGAATGAAAGCTTACCCCCCCCCAAAAAAAAAGAGAGAAAGGGGGAAAAACGAAAACCCGATCCAAAGCGCTATCCGGGATGGCCGAGCAAAATATCACGAACGTAGTTCTTATCATGGACGCGCAATTCTCATTCAGCCGAGCACTCTAGCATCGTAACACGCGTTTGTCATCAAGAAACTGAAAGTTGATCTTCGTACAAATCTTGAATGTTCAGCAGAATTAACCGGATATTGCCTGTGTTGCCAGATTAGCACTGCATTCTCATGAGAATCGAGTCCTTACACTCTATCTTAATGGCCACCTCGATAACGATGTTAATTACAAAGATGATGATGATGATGATGATGATTATGATGAATATTATTTAGATTAACCCAGATATACCTGAGGTTACTTGAGCCAATCAGCTATCTTTTTGTTTTGGTCGTGATTTTAAGGCCGGATGCCCTTACAGAAGCAATGTGATTTTCCGGAGAAAATTCCAACCCAAAATCTACTGGGATACGGACGAGTAGTCCGGATGGAAACCCAACAGCCAAGTCAATGAGTTAATGAGGCCACTTAATAATAATAATAATAATAATAATAATAATAATAATAATAATAATAATAATAATAATAATAATAATAATAATAATAATAATAAAATGGGATAAAATAATTAGGGGCTGCTTGGCCGATGTGGTAAAGGCGTGCTCGGTTCGTTCGGAAGGATGTGGGTTCGAATCCACGCCAGGAAGTCGTAAAATTTAAGAAACGAGATTTCCACTTTCGGAGATTCACATGGCCCTGAGCTTCACTCAGCCTACACCAAAACTGAGTACCAGCTTAATTCCTGGGGGCAAAGGCGGCCGGGCATAGAACCAACAGCTCTACCCCATCTAGTGCCGAGGTTGCGGATAGTGAAAGCCTTTACCTTCCAACCCTCCAAGGGCCTTCATGGCCTGTAGGGAGATTACTTTGATTTATTTGGGGATAAAATGTGAACAGAAAAAGGAAAGAAAGAAAGAAAGAAAGAAGGAGGGAAGGAAGGAAGGAAGGAAACGTTGCAGAAACTCATGAAGTGTTTGGTGACGACAACGGAATAGGAAAGGTAGTACCCGTGACCTTATTTGAGGAACATTCCCAGCATTTGCCGAGTTTGAAAATAGGGAACCACGAAAGATCTACTATTGGCTTTTACGTCGCAGCGACGCAGCTAGGTCTTATGGCGACGATGGGGCAGGAAAGGGCTGGGACTGGGAAGGAAGCGGCCGTGGCCTTATTTAAAGTACAGCCCCAGCATTTGCCTGGTGTGAAAATGGGAAACCACAGAAAACCATCTTCAGGGCTGCCGTCAGTGGGGTTCGAACCCACTATCTCCCGAATACTGGATACTGGCCGCACTTAAGCGACTGTAGCTATGGAGCTCGGTATCCCACGAGAGACCATCTATTGGGCTGCTGTCAGTGAACCCATAGCCAATTTACATAGTTTAGTTTAGTTTAGTAATGTTTTATTTTACCTGGCAAGATTAAGGCCTTCAGGCCTTCTCTTCCATATAACCAGGAACTTAAATATACATATATTACATTGTATTACTTACAATAACTGGATCTAATACAAAATTAATAATACAAAGATGGTGAGATTACATTAAGATGAAATAAATCAGATATAATAAAAGGATACATTCCTAAAACTAATATCCTACATGTAAAAAAAAGAGGCAGTACATAAAATTTGATTTTAAAAACAAATCGGATAAGAATTTTAGACTCTCTACCAGGACATCCATAACAATAGAATGATTGTAAGTAGCAGCATCAAGTTTACAGATGATCCTTACTGGTGCATAAAATGTCTCCAAAGTGCTTCCTTGAAAGTGCGAATAGAGCTTAACTCCCTGATATTTTCGGGAAGGACGTTCCACTCACGGCAGGCAATTACTGTGAATGATTTATCGTAGATGGCAGTTCTATGGCTAGGTAAAGCAAGGATGGAATTATTAGCAGATCTGGTGTTAAGACTGTGATAAGAGGATAGATATTTGAAATATGAAGTAAGGTGAAATATGAAGGATTTTATGGAGATGGCATAGGGTGTGCACAGTGCGACGGATTTCTAGTCGGGGCCAAGGTAGGTGGTTATATGAAGGAGTTACGTGGTCATAGTACCGTAGGTTACAGACGTATCTCACACATGCATTTTGACCACGTTGTAATCTGCTCAAAAACTTGCCCCGAGCGTCTCTATAAATCGCGTCACAATAGTCGAAATGAGGAAAAACCAAAGCTTCTACCAGTATTTTTTTGAGTTTTTCAGGAAATAAGTATTTATACGCGCGCAGCATGTGCAATGCAGAGAATGTTATCTGAGTGATGTTCGTAATATGCGTTTTCCATGACATGTCATCATCGAAAGTAACGCCTAGGACTTTTACTGATGACATGAATGGTATGTTAGTATTACACAACTTTATAGATGGAATCTCTGGTCGATTGACCTTCGCAAACATAATAGCGTCGGGGTCGGGAAATAAAGAGTTGACCAAGGAAGGTCGGATAGGATAGATGAAAGTGAGGAGCCTGGCACAAGTAAGTGGAAGCAATACCAGGACTCAGCTGAGGGCCCCGTGGTCGCCAACCCACGCTCCAAAATTCAGAGCCCCTTGGGCTCGCATTTCAGTAGGTTTAACAGAGTTGGCAGCACCTTCTGACCCGATGAGGAAAGCAACCAGAAACTCTCTCACTCCTTATTTCCCTCGTACAAATCTTCAGTGACACCTAGGCTGCTTATGACAGCTGACGGCAGATCTATTGAAGTTCCAACAATCCTTAGGCTGAGGACTCAACGTACATGCTTATAACATGGACACTTTACACACAGCGAGAGTCCGTACATATTACATTTAATGCATTTTTATTCCTTGTGTTACACTTGCGATCAGGATGGTGGTGGTTATTGTTTTAAGAGGAAGTACATCTAGGCATTTAGGCAGAACACGAATTAAAGAGAGAAAATGAAAAGGATCTGACACTCCGAAAAATGAAGGTATCGACCAAAGAAAGAGTAGTCTCCATGGCTCAGGTGGCAGCGCTCCGGCCTCTCACCGCCGGGTTCCGTGGTTCAAATCCCGGTCACACCATGTGAGATTTGTGCTGGACAAAGTGGAGGCGGTTCTCCGGTTTTCCCTGTCATCTTTCATTCCAGCTACACTCTCCAATATCATTTCATTTCGTCTTTCTCCTTTCTTAATCTGTTTATCCTCCAGGGTTGGTTTTTCCCTCGGACTCAGCGAGGGATCCCACCTCTGCCTCCTCAAGGGCAGTGTCCTGGAGCGTGAGACATTGGGTCGGGGGATACAACTGGGGAGAGTGACCAGTACCTCGCCCAGGCAGCCTCACGTGTTATGCTAAACAGGGGCCTTCCCGGGGATGGGAAGATTGGAAAAAACACGCAAGGAAGAGGGAAGGAAGCGGCCGGGGCCTTAAGTTACGTACCTTCCCGGCATTTGCCTGGAGGAGAAGTGGGAAACCACGGAAAACAACTTCCAGGAAGGCTGAGGAGGGAATCGAACCCACCTCTACTCAGTTGAGCTCCCGAGGCTGAGTGGACCCCTTTGCCGCCCTCGTAGCACTTTTCAAATTTCGTGGCCGAGCCGGGAATCGAACCCGGGCCTCCGGGGGTGGCAGCTAATCACACTAACCACTACACCACAGAGGTGGACTTCATTGCATCTACCATTCATTAATCATTGACGCAGAGGAGTGCGACAGGCTTCGGCAGTCGGTACAATTCCTATCCTCGTCGTTAGATGGGTGCTTCATCCATTCCATTCCTGACCCGACCGAATGATTGGAAACAGGCTGTAAATTGCCATTGATTGTAGTCAAGGAAATATAAGGGCCACGAAGGGCGTGAAAATGAAAGACACTTCAGGCCTCGGAACTAATACAGTTGGGGTCGGAAAATAACAACAGTTGACCAAGGAAGGTCGTATAGGATGGATGAAGTGAGAATCCTGGCGCAGGTATGCGGAATCAATGCCAGGGCTCATCTTAGCGCTCCGTGGTCGCTAACCCACTCTCCCAAGTTGAGAGCCGCTGAGGCCCCTTTAGTTACTTCTTACGGCAGGCAGGGGATGTCGTGGGGGTTGTGATCTGGCTGCTTAAATATTCCTTAAATAATTGTCTGCATGCCACATACTGAGTCATTATACGTAAACTCTAGCTTCCTCTGGATTTTAAAAACAGATTCTTATCCTGTAGTATTATCCCTGATAGATATGCCTTGATTAAATGTACAGAGCTTCGACATACTCTGCTGTGTTGGTTGGTTGGACTGCAGAGCTGTCGAGCTACGGTTTAGCCGTGGCCACCGGTACAGCCGACCTTGTCCGTAAAGGAAACCTGGCAATGGGTAGCCGCTGTATTATTTTGCATAGTTACCATTTTAAATAGATATGGAACAGAAGTTAATGTATTCGGAGTAAGAAATAGTTCTACTCTCTTATAATATATACTACCTAGACAGTAAGTTTCTGGACTGGCGCCTACAGTGTAGGCAACACAATGTACGCCTATGCACGTACTACAGTCAATATGTTCGTGGACTTGCGCTAACAGTTCAAGGATCACATAGTCTTTTGACCTGTCTTTTCGCGTCTTTTTTTCCCATCGTGGTGATCCGGGCGATTTCTACTTGGTCGTCTCAAACGTTTCGATAGCGGATTTGCGTAATTTTTGGTAGAACGTGAAATTTGCCCGTTGCTGAAACTACGACATTCTCCAGTTCCGCCACTGACATTCAACTACCCTTCAAAACGGAGATCGTAGTTCTTCTTACACTGTATGCACACAACTGCCTCTTATTAGGACTATCGAAGAACTGTCGCGACAACATCCTGCGGTGCAAACTCCCCGCTGTAGGAACCACAGCGACACTAGACGGCCAGTCCACGAACTTAATGACTCTACTACGTATATTTCTTTTCTTTTCCCGCCCTATTCGTGGAATACGCAGAACGTGAATTAGGCTTCTTTGCTTGTTGACAAACAACAGCTGATGAGTTCCTCTAAAAACATGGTGGACGTGTTGCATCTTTCCTCAGCCAGGAGCGCTGTATGGGCTAATCCAGCCAGTTTGTCTGTATCACGGGAGGACCCGCATTAGTCGCCAAATAATTAGTCCTATGTGCGCCTGGGGGGTTTCCAAGGCTGTGAATTTACCACCATGAGGATCCAGCTAAAGGAGATAATGATCTACGTACTTCTGCCAGAATCCTCTCTTTTATCTTTTTGTTCGATCTGCTCGTCACTCTTATCCTCAATATGTCGAGTTGCTAGGGCTCTGTGTTCTTTTATATTTCCTGCTTTTTATGATTGTTCTATTCCTGTATCCTATTCACTGAATCTTCGAGTTGTCGGGCCTTTTATTTCATTATTCTCCTCAATAGAGGCTTCTAATCATGCTATTTTGCCTCAAAAATAGCAGGAAACACCACCTCTAAGAACTATGTATTCCTATCTAATGTATCTCACCTTGAAAATATGAAAAACGTTGATATCAATACCGGTAGACTAAATTGCACACTAATCGGATGTCGTCCAGACAGGAATAGCGTGCCCAGCCATCGTAAACTGCTGTGTTTGGTGGTTCTTTCGTTTCGAGGTTAGAACTTGATTACCCTGTGAATGCCCGAGCGAGTTAATTCCTCAGTACTGGCCGCTGAGGTATAAGTTTGCTTGTGGTGGGTTTGAATCCAATCATTGGCAGTCAAGAAGATGGTTTTGCTATGTTTTCCATTTTCACACCAGGCAAATGCCGTGGTGGCTTCCTTCCCGGCTATAATCTTTATCTTTCCGAGTGCCACAGAAAACCTATAGGGTCAGCACGGCGTTGTGCACTAGTGATTAAAAATACATCGGAATTTTATACACTCGGTAGACTCAGAAGGCAGCCCTTTGTGGAAGGAGCGAATTCTATACGTTACCCTGAGGCTCCTGGTTCGATTTCCGACTCTTACAAGGATTTCTTGCTACTTGTTTAACTTCGCACTAACACATCGAAGGATTTCGGCGACGTAAGTATGGGAAAGGGCTAGTATTGGGAAGGTAGCGGCCTTACACTCAATTACTTGACTGGTGTGAAAATGGGAAACTACGGTAGACCATCTTCAGGACTGCCGACGTTTGGAGCCGAACCCACTGTCCCGCCAATGAAAGGTCAGAACTGCTTGACCCTAACCACGCGGCCAACTCGTTCGGATAGAAGGGTTTTGATCTTAGTGTAAGAGTTGGAGCGTTGCTCACTCAATTTCATTAGATCAGTCTGATATAAGAGACAGCGAATGTAGTAATATTATCCATTATCCATCTCATAGGACCGTAGCTTCCGAGGGACTTTGATGGGAGATTTTGATCTTAGAATGTGAAAATTCTGGAGGGAGAAGATACAACAATATTTGGTAGTATGTAGGAAAATTCATATCCCGGTGACGTGAGCATGAGTTTGAAAGGAAAATTTGCTCCTTGCCACATATCAAGGAAGAACTGTGGAACTGGAGACGGAGCTTAATATTCGGGACATTTAAACATTCTAGTTCTACAGACTCGACTTAGTGAGATACATGTACAAGTATAGCAAGTCTCTTCAGGAAGTAAAATGTATTACAAGTTATCAAAATTTTGAATAAAGGAAGTTCCATTTATCGAGGTTGCACTGTACACAGAGAGAATTGAATTTAATTGAAAGGAATTTATTGATAATTTACGTGCCACTGAGCGTGAAAAGCCGTATTATGTAGCGTCTTCCTTTAATAATATACAGGTTTATGAACACACTAACAACATGTTTATAATATTAAATTAGATTAATTGAAATACAGATACCAAATCTATAGAATTAAAACATGCATTACATAATAAATAAGAAAATAAATCATTAAGCCTATTTATTATTTTAGACTACAAGAATCTAAAGAATCCAAAATCAAAAGTAGAGACTAAGGCAACTCTCTAAGAAGCATACATATATCTGATTGCTAGACACATGAGTGCGTGATCTGAGCTCCTTGCGTACTCCTCCAGGGAAGTAGATGTTAAGAACTGCTTTAGTAGAGGACAGTTGGTGTTATATGCGAAACGGTGAAGATTAAAGAGAGAGAGACGTACTTTCATGCTGTGATGCATCAAATTAATGTGCTGTTTTCCGTTGTACATAGTTCAGTGTTGTAATCAGTTTGTATAATATATTGTCCCATGTGTGATGTGGTAACTTGATGCATTTGCCCTTATATTTCTGTGGTTGTCTGTTTTATGCAGGAGGCGACGCCTGACCCGAACGCCGACCCGGCGCAGCTGAAGAAGGCCTTGGAATGGGAGCTCAGTCTTGACTCTAGAGACCTTCGGTCCCACGCTTGGTACCACGGTGCTATACCACGTCAGAGAGCTGAGGAGATCGTAGAACGTGATGGAGACTTCTTGGTTCGGGACTGTACCTCTCAACCTGGCAACTTCGTGTTGACAACCCGCTGTAAGGGGCAGAGCCTGCACTTCGTCATCAACAAGGTAAGTCAATGTCACACTTACAGTGCTACTAATTGAACTACATGCCAGATTTCAAAAACTAAGTCCTATAGTGCACCTGCCATGGCCTGCCATGCGACCGCTGCTCAGCCCATGTTGTCAGGTCGACGGAGCTTTTCGACTGTTATTCTTGGCTTTCTAGACCGGGGCCGCTATCTCACCGGCAGATAACTCCTCAACTGTAATCGCGTAGGCTGAGTCGACCTCGAACCAGCCCTCAGATCCAGGTAAAAATCCTTAACCTGCCCGGGAATCTAACACGGGGCCCGATCCCCGACACTGCGGGGCTAGCACCATATTGGATTCCCCCTGTTCAAAATTATGCTCTTACCATAACACCCACTGATTTAGTTGAAAAAAGTAGAGCTAACTTTACAGAGGGTAAAATTGTGAAAGGAAATACTTCTTACTGTTACATTATAAGCGAACGAATTCCTAAGCCTCAATCTTTAAACAGAAGGTTCACTATTAAAGTAGGAGATTTCAAATTAGGCACACGCAAGGAGGAATGTACACATTAAAAGCCATTGAAATCTACTTTTTTTGCTTGTTGTTTAAAGGGGCCTAACATCGAGGCCATCGGCCCCTAATGGTACGAAATGAAACGACAACAAAAAAAATCAAAATCATCCACTGACTAAAATAAAAAAAAATTGTCATGAAGAAGGAATGGATGGACATGAAGCCAAAAAACAAAAACAACAAGAAACGAGCAAACAACAAAAAAGAGTGGATCCAACTCAAAAAAGATCATAGATAATTTATTACTGACTCATGAAGCATAATCCTAAATCGAGGATGCTTGATGTCTAAAGGGGTCCAAAATCCAGATCTAAGGCCCCTCAGAATGGTACAAGTCGCGAGTAAAGTAGAACCATGGTATTTGTCATAATGGGGTTCTAATCAAAAGCAGCGAAGACTCACGGTGTTCCACACAAGATGGTACTAATCACAAGTATTGTACTTCGTATAGGTAACGCAAAAACCTATGGTGTTTCTCACACAATGGCGCCATTCATAGCCAACGCAAACCGATGAAGTTCCTCACCTAGGTGTACTAGCCACACATCCCGTGGTGTTCCTCACATAGTGGGTACTAATCACAGGCAACGCAGACCCACGGTGTCGCTCATATAGTGGTACAACTCACAGGCAACGCCCAGACCCGCGGTGTTGCTCACATGGGTATGACTGACGGGTACTGGAAACCCACAGGGGAACCAACTCTCTGCTGCTACTAATCACAAACCCATTTCGTACCCAATATAGTGGTACAACTCGCAAGTACAGGCAACCCATGGTGTTCCCCGCGTGATGGTACGAATCAAAAGTAGTTTCATGGTTCTAACTCAATCATCCCTTGGTCGCCCCTTTTAATCGCCTCTCACGACAGGCAGGGGATACCGTGGGTGTATTATTCGTCTGCGCCCCCCACCCACAGGGAAGAGAGAGAGAAAAGAAGAACGAAGGGATCCGTCACTTCGAAAGATGAAGTAACGGACGAAGAAAGGCAAGGGCCACGAAGGACGTGAAATGAAAAACTCCCTGGGCCTCGAATGCTCTAATACCGTCGGGGTCGGAAAAGAACAAGAGATGACCAAGGGCGGTCGGACAGGATAGACGAAAGTGAGGAACCTTGCACAAGTAAGTGGAAACAATGCCAGGACTCAGCTAAGGGCCCCGTGGTCGCCAATCCACACTCCCGAGTTGAGAGCCCCTTGGGCCCCTGTTAGTCGGCTCTTACGACAGGCAGGGGATACCGCGGGTGTATTCTACATGTGCGTCCCCTACCCGCAGGGGGTAGTGTGTTTGGTCCGCGAGAGGTGTCCGCCGGCAAGCCGGTTAGGACCCCCCTATCCGCCACCTGGGACGCGCCACGTGGGAGTATCACCTCTCCCCCTGCTACGCCAGCGTAGTAGGTTCGTGGCATTGAAATCTAGCCAGGAAGTGAAAATGGAGAACCACAGAAAACCATTCTCAGGCAGGGCCGTAACGAATGTTATATGGCCCAGCTGCCAAAATAAAAATTCGGGCCCCCTCGTATAAAATATAAAACCTATGAATAAAAAATATAAATGTAATTACAGCAAGTGAACTAACTCAACATATTGTCAAATTATATGAACAAAGGGATTATTCCTGATTGTAAGATATTTAGAAGTTAATGTTTTAATAGGTCGTGTTTGTCTGCCTCTGTGGTTTAACAGCCAAGCTGCTGAACTGCCAACTGTACACCACTTAGGTATTCGTACTTAAAATTTGTCTCATATTTCAGAACTACAGAACTATACTCAGTAACCGATACTGAGGTCACAGTTATAAAAATTTATTCGATTACAACCTAGAAAAGTATACCAACAAAATTAAATTAAATCAAAAACTGTTCAAATAAAGTTTGAAAAATATCAAACGGCACAAATGATAAGTGTAAGTATACCAAAGAGAGCTTGTTCGAAGCTGAGTTGACTGATTGTCACTACACCAAGTTATGATTGGAATTATACATTGTTGACGAATAAATGTTTGAAAAAAGTTAAACAATGATAAGCAAAATGTGTGCATAATATAATCTCAGGAATACTACACATCAAGAAAGTATCATTTTCTACTTAAATTATGAGATTTTAGTATCAATTTTCATTCCTGTAATTCTTTTTGAATAATGTAGTGCAAGTCTTTTGTGTGAAGCGTGTCGTGGTTTTGCTAGACACGGCAAGGGAAGGCATTATTTACAATAAACGCAATTCTAATAACAGCTGCTACATGTATCCACATGGCAATTCCTCTACATACAAATTGTAAAAACTATTCCTTAGTGATGTGGTGTCCGACTCGTTGGCTGAATGGTCAGCGTACTGGCCTTCGGTTCAGAGGGTCCCGGGTTCGATTCCCGGCCGGGTCGGGGATTTTAACCTTCATTGGTTAATTCCAATGGCCCGGGGGCTGGGTGTTTGTGCTGTCCCCAACATCCCTGCAACTCACACACCACACATAACACTATCCTCCACCACAATAACACGCAGTTACCTACACATGGCAGATGCCGCCCACCCTCGTCGGAGGGTCTGCCTTACAAGGGCTGCACTCGGCTAGTAATAGCCACACGAAAAAAAAAAAGTGATGTGGTCTTATGGCCATTTCCATACAGAGTGACATTAGGCTAGATATACCTTTATCTTTTTGCTAGCCGTCTGCGGGGCCCCTTGACGGCCCGGGCCCGCTTGCGCTGCAGGCCCTACGGTTACGCTCGTGTTCTCAGGACAGCCAACGGTGTAGAGTATTGTTTTTTAGTCGTAGTGCGTTTACACGCACGGCCACTCCGCTAGATCGGACACTTTTCCTATTTTACAGTTCTTTGTTAGTGCAATGCGATCGACAGGCTCATTCATCTCTGCGTATGACGATCTGTATTGTTGGTGTGTCTGCACTGGCATTCAGAAAGATGTGATGGTGGTGATTATTGTTTTAAAAATGAAGTACAACTGGGGAACCATCCTTTCTTAACACTAATAAGAGAGGAAAGGAAGGGCCATACACTTCGAAAAATGAAGGCAACGGGAAATAAAGAAAGGTAATGGTCACAAATGCGCATGAAAATGAAATAATTTATAGGTTTCGGAAACCTTAATACCTTCGGAGTCGGAAAAGAACAAGAATTGACCAAGGTAGGTCAGAAAGAAAATACGCAGGAAGTAATAAGAAAGTAAACTACCGTAGTCTAAATTTAAGGCAGTGCATCCTCAATATGCCTTTGTCGGGGCGAGATCTAGTGTTTACAGTGCACTATGACTTCCAGTATCGACTGGAGAAATACAGTGTTACTCTACTTTCACTGACCTGTCTCAGTCTCATCCTTGGCTTTGACAACATGAAAGTGACTAAGATATGAGCGATGCTATTAATGCCATTCCTTATGCAGCCAGTCCGTTATTAATAGTGTGAAAATGCCTCTCATTGGGTGGGTCTTGCAGACTGATATGTAATAGCAACTTCTGGCTCGATGAGGAAAGCAACGGGAAACTACGTCACTCCTCATTTCCCGAATATACCTTTTCAGTAAAGCCTAGGATATCTATGGCAGCTGCTGCCAGAATAATCCCCATATATAGTTTAAATATATTCTTCAACACTAAACAATTCTTCATTGTTGACGTCTATTACCTAGAGTTTATTATACTAACTTGCAGTATTTTGATTATGGTAAATGGGTTAATTCGGCGCTTTTAATGTCTGATGGCATCCTGTACTGAGGATGGCCACGTAGAAAGCAGTGGAAAGCGCACCAGTAAAAGAAGAATAATTTACCATTATAAATCATTATAGTGTACCAACTGACTAAAGATACCTACAGTAAGAAAAGTACTTCAAGGAAAACTAAAATCAAACACTACAACACAATAATCAGACCAGAGAGTCTATGAAAACCGGTGAAACCGAGCGAGTTGGCCGTGCGGTTAAGGGCGCACAGCTGTGAGCTTGCTTTCGGGAGATAGTGGGTTCGATCCCCTCTGTAGGCAGCCCTGAAGATTGTTTTCCGTCGATCTCCATTTTCACACGAGGCACATGCTGGGGCTGTACCTTAATTTAGGCCACAGCCATTTCCTTCCCACTTCTAAGCCTTTCCTACCCCATAAGATCCAAGTGTGTCGCTGCGACGTAAAGCAAATAAACAAAACCGGTGAAATGGAAGAGATAGAGGAAAAGGAAAGGAAAACATTGAGGAAAATCTGGGGACCTTTGAAAATAGAAGATGGAGAGTTTCGACATAGGAGAATTTATGATGATGATGATGATGCTTGTTGTTTAAAGGGGCCTAACATCGAGGTCATCGGCCCCTAATGGTACGAAATGAAACGACAAAGTAAAAGTTCAAAATTATCCACTGACCAAAATAAAAAATGTCATGAAGAATGAATGAATGAATGAATGAATGAATAAATGAATGAATGAACATGAATTTAAAACAATCAGTGGATCCGACTCAAAAAACTATCATAGTTAATAGTATTACTGACCAAGGGACCACTTCCAAAGCAAATCGAGGATGCTTGGTGTCTAAATGGGTCCAAAATACAAGTCAATGGCCCCTCAGAATGATACTTATCGCTAGTAATGTAGAACCATGGTATCTGTCCTGTTGCGGTACTAATCAATGGTAGCAGAGAGTTGCGGTATTCCACACATTATTGTACTACTCAGAGCTTATGAAATTCGACATTAATACAGACCTATGTTTTTCTCACTTTGCGGCGCCATTCACAAGCAACGCAAACCTATGATGTTCATCACATAAGAGTACTAACCACAGGGACCTCTCCCTATCCCGTGGTGTTCCTCATATAGTGGGTACTAATCACAGGTAAGGCAGGTCCATGGTAGCTATCATCCCATGGTCCCGCTCATATGGTGGTACTAATCACAGGTACTGCAAAAGCCGACCGCGCGGTGCTCTTGTGTGCTACTAATCACAAACCTATTTCGTACCTAATATAGTGGTACTACGCACAAGTAAAAGCGACCCTTGGTGTTCTCCGCGTGGTGGTACTAATCACATGTAGTTGCATGGTTCGAATACAATAATCCCTTGGTCGTCCCTTTTAGTCGGCTCTCACGACAGGCAGGGGATACCGTGGGTGTATTATTCGTCTGCCTCCCCCACCCACAGGGGGTGTGTGTTTGGTCCGCGAGAGGTATTTTATTTCCCTCAAGTCCGCCGGCAAGCCGGTTAGGACCCCCCTATCCGCCACCTGGGACGCGCCACGTGGGAGTATCACCTCTCCCCCTGCTACGCCTGCGTAGCAGGTTCGTGGAGGAGAATTTAAAAACCTATACAAGGACGAAGAAAGTGAAAGGATGTCAGACACGATCAGAAAGAGTAGAATGACATGTTTTGGGTCATATGATGAGAATGGATAACAACGGATTGACAAAACGAGTGTTCAACCATGTTTACAATACCGGTAACAAGAATAACAACCAGGAGTAAAACAAATGACGGAGATCGGAATAACAGAATATTTATAACAGAAGACAGAACAGCTTTCAGAAGATAGACAAAACTTTCAAGAGTTTTCAGGAGGAGAATAGGAAATGTTATAATTTCTGGACCCAAGAGAGGAGGAAACAGTAAAGTGAAAGAATTTACTATTGTAAGTCAAGAAAAAAACAGGGGCAAGATGAATGCACAAAGTTATTTTCCGTGGTCTTTAGATGACCAAAATCGAAAAGCAGAAGAAGAAGAAGAAAATGTATTTAATTTCGTAAACCGACAAATTGTTATGAATACGTTCATCTTTATTCGTAAATATGAAATCTGGTACACCCGTTACAACAACAAAATAAAATAAGAATCTCGTTTAATTAAAGTCACGTAAAACTAAAGCAGTATTTGTCCACATTCTCTGTAAACACACGTTGTTCTCAATCTCCGATCTCTCCAGATAAACCTGGTGAAATGAACTTTACGACTCTTGAGATAAATTAGTTTTTCTTCTCTTCCGCTGCGGCCGGAGTCCCTGAGTCTCTCCGTAAGAGGGTTTATGAGCCTAGGGCTACCCCTGTGTGTAAACCAATCGTCTTGCCAGACTCGAATGAAAATAAACTATGTCTACAGATCTGAAATAATCTCATGATGAATCTACTCTGGAACTATAATTTATAAGATAGCAATACACTGTAGATAAAAAGCGAACGTTCATCCCTTTCTAAGTTATTCTTGGGTGACCACCGTACATTTATAGCAATCATACAATGGTAGACGATGGTATGATGGTAAACGAGATGAAGTGTCAAGTTGTAAGTTTCCAAAATTAGGAAAACCCTCTCGGTTTTAATTACTACGTTAGATGGGATATAATACCTCACGGAGAACATGAAATACCTAGCTGTTAATATAAGAACCATGGTATTTGTCATGTTGCGGTACTAATCAATATCGTAGACTCGCGGTATTCCACGCATGATGGTACTACTCACATGTAATGTAACACGCACATGTAACGCAGACCTATGGTGTTTCTCACATTGCGGTGCCACTTACGGGCAACGCAAACCTATGGTATTCCTCACGTAGGTGTACTAATCACAGGCAACGCCCAGAACCGTGGTTTTTCTCACCTAATGGTACTAATAACAGGCAACGTAAGCCCGTGGTGTTCCGCATGTAGTGGTACTAATCACGGGTACTGTAAAACCTATCCTGAATCACACACTATTGCTAGTAATTACAAACCTATTGTGTACCTAACACAGTGGTACTACACGCAAGTAAATGTGACCCATGTTGTTCCCCGCGTGATGGTACTAATTACAAAGTAGTCTCATGGTCCTAATTCGATCATCCCATGGTCGCCCCTTTCAGTCGCCTCGTACGACAGGCAGGGGATAACGTGGGTGTATTCTTCGTCTGCGTCCCCCACCCACAAACCAAACCCCGTGGCACAACAGCCCTGGAAGGGCCTTGGCCTACCAAGCGACCGCTGTTCAGCCCGAAGGCCTGCAGATTACGAAGTGTCGTGTGGTCAGCACGACAAATCTCCTCCCACAGGGGTATTATTATAATAATAATTATTATTACTATTTTATAATATGCATCACGTCGCACCGACTAGGAGCTAGAAGGTGGAAGGAAGCGACCGTGGCCTTATTTGAGGTACAGCACTGGTGTGAAAGTGTGAAGCCACGTAACACCATCTTCAGAGCTGCCGACAGTGAAATTCGAACCCACTATCTCTGGTATGCAAGCCAACAGCTACGTGACCGAAACCGCGTAGCCCTTGATCGGTGGTTATAGATCTGTTCACATGGTTATGAGGGCTTTAGGGGTTGTAGTAAGGATGTAAAAGAGAGGATGTATAAGTATCTGGTAAGAACCCACTGTATGGGACCCACACCACAATTACTTCATACGGGAACTGGAAAAGATCCAAAGGAAAGCATCACGATTTGTTTTGTGTTACGAAAATATTGCAAATTTCGTCTGGGCAGACTAGGACTGCGAAAAGAGTCGAGCTGCTCGAATAAGGAGCATATTCAAAGGTGACAGCGGAGAGATTGCGTACAGTGTCATTAGTAGACGAAAAAGCTTGAGTTGAAAGTAGGAAGGATAAAAGCACCATTCCTTATGAACCCCGGTCCTGTGATGGTTGGTATGAAAGTGGCACCCATAGGTTGGTTCAAAATGTGCGTTTTAGTGGGCTTGGAGAACTTATTTATAGGCTAGTAACAATTTATGGCTCGCTGAAGAAATAACGGAAAACTACCACATTCTCCATTTCCCTAGTACGCCGTTCACGATGCGACCAGCCTTCGGTTGCAGACTCTACCTACCAACCAACCGACCGACCAACCACGCGAGTTGGGTACGTGGTATGGATGATATAGCTATTATTTCGGGAGATAGTTGTTCGAATGCCAATATCGGCCACTATGAACGTGGTTTCGCATAGTTTCCCAAGTAAATTCCGTGCTGTATCTTAAAAATAAGGCCATGTCTGCCATCCCACCGTGACTGAAATCACGAATGTATTAGTACGATGTTAATGTAAATTACTGCTACAAAAAAGGAAGAAACATTATTTACTACATACATACATACATACATATATACATAAATACATTATAGACAGTCCAATGCGTTCTTGTGCTATAGGTTTAATTTCGTGTGGCTATTTCTAGCCGAGTGCAGCCCTTGTAAGGCAGACCCTCCGATGAGGGTGGGGGGCATCTGCCATTTGTAGGACACTGCGTGTTATTGTAGTGGAGGATAGTGTTATGTGTGGTGTGTGAGTTGCAGGGATGTTGGGGACAGCACGAACACCCAGCCCCCGGGCCACTGGAATTAACCAATGAAGGTTAAAATCCCCGACCCGGCCGGGAATCGAACCCGGGACCCTCTGAACCGAAGGCCAGTACGCTGACCATTCAGCCAACGAGTCGGACTGTGCTATAGGTGAACAAACGATATATCATACTAATCGGAATAATAATGAAGGAAGAAAACTGGCCAGTAAATCAAAACAAACTTATAAGTAAATACAAAGAAAAGTTCTTAGATTCGTAGTGTAAGGGACAAAAATATGAACTAAATAATATATTAGCATATTTGTACGTATTCCATCCTTCAATTATATAAAGAAGGACAATATTTATAGACCATATATTAAGAAAATACCTTCATATGTAATGTTACTGCTGTATTGGAGCATTTGGAATGAATTTCATTAAAATAAATAAATAAATAAATAAATAAATAAATAAATAAATAAATAAATAAATAAATAAATAAATAATCGTACATTCTTACATGCCCATGGTGTAGCTTTGTCAACCAGATCTTTGAGTGATTAATTATATTTATTGTGTCAGAGAAAGAAAAGAAGGGAGATCAAAGGTCAGTAAAGTAATATTCTTTGTTAAACGATCTATTTATCATTGTTACTAAAACCTAAAAACCTAACCCCATGTCACTGTAGCCCTTGAAGTGCCTTGGCCTACCATGCGACCGCTGCTCAGCCCGAAGACCTGCAGATTACGAGGTGTCGTGTTGTCAGCACGACAAATTCTATCGACCGTTATTCTTGGCTGTCTAGACCGGGGCCGCCATCTCACCGTCAGATAGCTCCTCAATTGTAATCACGTAGGCTGAGTGGACTTTGAACCAGCCCTCAGATCCAAGAAAAAATCCCTGACCGCGCCGGGAATCGAGCCCGGGGTCTGCGGGTAAGAGGCAGGCACGCTACCCCTACACCACGGATGGGGCCGGCTCTCATTGTTACTACGTGTACTAATTTTATATTCTCTGCTGTTCCAGGTGGTAATCCAGCCGGACACTGTGTACGAACGTGTCCAGTACCAGTTCGAGGACGACGCGTACGACACGGTGCCAGATCTTATCACTTTTTACGTCGGAAGTGGTAAGAGCATATCGTCTGCCTCAGGAGCCAAGATCCACACTCCACGGAACAGACTGTACCCTCTGTCATTCTACGCCAGCAAGTACGGTCTGCAGCAGCAACAGCAGGTGAGTTAATTGATTTCATTCGGTTTGCTTTTAATTCCCCCCTCCCGTGGTTCCCCGAGCTGGTATGAATGACTTGCATAGTGAGCTAAATATTTCGAGTTGATGATGAACGTATCCCACTTCGTTGATACTGCTGAAAACAGAGGTGTTATGGCCAAGTGGCGTAATCGCCGGCTTCGTTCGAATTCCTGAAGGTGAGATTTTTGAAATGAAAGGTCACAACCCTGTGGTTATTCCACGTAAAATTCAAGGTAGCGTGGCTAGGAACACGATATCAACAAACTTGCTTGTTGAAAACACCAAACGACGTGTAGTTCTTCATCATCATCATCATCATCATCATCATCTCCGGCTTCATGACTAAAAGGTTAGCACAGTGGCCTTTGTCCCAATGTGTCCCGGGCTCAACCCTCGACCTGGTCGGGGATTTTAACTTTCATTGTTTAATTTTTCTGGTTCGTGGACTGTGTGTATGTACTGTTTTCAGGATTAGACTTCATCTTATGTACGACTCCATCTTCAGAAACGCGCAGGTCCCCTATAGTGCGTCAACTCGAATGACTTGCACCAGGCCCCTCCGGAAGTCATACGCCCTTATCATCATCATTAAAGGTTTGGGCGGGCTATTGGACTGCTAAAATTTCATATTGCCTCTCTTTACTAAGACGTTCAACGCTATTCTTCTCATTTCCGACAAAAGAGTAGCGTTAAGAAAATGCTCCAGTGTTTGGTCTGGGAAGCCTTGGGAGAGGTGACGTGCTGCTCGATTAAGTGGTATGTTCCGAGCTGCCATCGAAGAGATGGCGTGGAATGGCATTAGTAGACGAATACGTTTGAGTGCTGCTTTTGAAAGCGGGAAAGAATATAAAAATAAAGTTGGAATTAATGTGGATAAAAGTGGGGCAAATATTCCTATATAGGAAGAGGAGTTAGCAATTGGAATAATTTACCATGGGAGACGCTCAGTAAATTTCCACATTCTTTGCAATTTTTAATAAAAGACAAGGTAAACAACAGATAGGGAATCTGCCACCTGGGCAACTGTCCTAAATGCAGATCAGTGGGATTGATTGATTGATTGATTGATTGATTGATTGATTGATTGATTGATTGATTGATTGATTGATTGATTGATTGATTGATTGATTGATTGATTGATTGATTGATTGATTGATTGATTGATTGATTGATTGATTGATTGATTGATTGATTGATTGATTGATGCTTCTTGTTTAGAGGGGCCTAACATCGAGGTCATCGGCCCCTAATGGTACGAAATGAGATAACAAAAAATGAAAAGCATCCACTGAACAATATTTTAAAAAAATGTCATGAAGAATGAATGGATGGACATGAACACAACAAAACCAGTGGATCAGAATCAAAAAGGATTGTAAATAATAGTATTAGTGACCAAGGGACAACTTATAAAGCACAATCATGCTAATGGCACTTATCGGTAGTAAAGGAGAACCATGATATTTCTCAAGATGCTGTACTAATCAAAGGTAGCGTAAACTCACGGTGTTCCAAACATTAAGGTATTACTCACAAGTATTGTACGTCGGAAAGGTTACGCAGACCTATGGTGTTTCTCACACAATGGCGCCACTCATAGCCAACGCAAACCGATGAGGTTCCACACCTAGGTGTACTAATCACGGGCGCCGGTATTCCCGTGGTGTTCCTACAGAGTGGGTACTAATCACTGGCAACGCAGACCTACGGTGTCGCTCGTATAGTGGTACAACTCACAGGCTACGCCCAGACGCGTGGTGTCGCTCACACGGGTACAACTCACAGGCAACGCCCAGACCTGTGGTGTTGCACACAGGGGCACGACTCACGGGTACTGGAAACCCACACTGAACCCCACTCGAGTGCTACGAATCACAAAAAATATGGAGTACCTAACAGAGTGGTACTACTCGTAAGTGAAAGCGACCGATGGTGTTCCGCGCGTGATGGTACTAATCAAAAGTAGTTTCATGATTCTAATCCAATCATCCCATGGTCGCCCCTTTTAGTCGCCTCTCACGACAGGCAGGGGATACCGTGGGTGTATTATTTGTCTGCCTCCCCCATCCACAGGGGGTGTGTGTTTGGTCCGCGAGAGGTATTTCATTTCCCTCAAGTCCGCCGGCAAGCCGGTTAGGACCCCCCTATCCGCCACCCGGGACGCGCCACATGGGAGTATCACCTCTCCCGTGGATTGATTGATTGATTGATTGATTGATTGATTGATTGATTGATTGATTGATTGATTGATTGATTGATTGATTGATTGATTGATTGATTGATTGATTGATGAAGCAGTTCTATATTCTTGATCAATCTCAAAATATCCTTTCTAATTTTAAGGTTGACTTTGCAAACTATAATAATGGTCATCACAATTTTCTTCTCGATCATATTAGAGTAATTTTAGAGCAAGTTTGTCATACAGTTTCCTATAATGACATTGGTTTTGACTCCGACTCGTTGGCTGAATGGTCAGCGTACTGGCCTTCGGTTCACAGGGTCCCGGGTTCGATTCCAGGCCGGGTCGGGGATTTTAACCTTCATTGGTTAATTCCAATGGCCCGGGGGCTGGGTGTTTGTGCTGTCCGCAACATCCCTGCAACTCACACACCACACATAATACTATTGTCCACCACAATAACACGCAGTTACCTACACATGGCAGACGCCGCCCACCCTCATCGGAGGGTTTGCTTTACAAGGGCTGCACTCGGCTAGAAATAGCCACACGAAACTATTATTGGTTTTAACAAATTGGCTCTGATTTTTAAAATATTATGAAAAACCAAGCACTAAGTATGACGAGTAAGAGGTTCATAAATTAAACTACATTAGGTATAAACCTATGCAATATTAAACATTAATTCTTCGATATATACCTCCTAATGCCATTGTATTCAGACGTTTACAGAAAGTATCGCAATTATTGGTTAACATTTTAGTTGGGCCGATGACCTTAGATGTTAGGCCCCTTTAAACTACAAGCAAGTAAAATTTTAGTCTGTATTATTTCCCTCTAAGTGGGCCATCAGTGCAAGAACACAGAAGACACCAGCAGTAATAATATGTCTGTACCATCTGCCTTGATTCCTTTCGTCTATCACTTTTATATCGAGATGGAACCTCTCACCTTGTTCCTCACTCAACTCACCAAATTTTTAAATTTTGAGAGCATGTTTTATACAATTTCTTAGTAAATTTGTGCGTTATGGTCACCGGAGAAGTTCTTGACAACCAGAAGAAAGATGTGCCAGACAGAAGCATCGATATCGGTCATTTAGTTTGTGAAGTTCGAATCGTTGATGAGTTTACGAATTCGAGGGACATCGAAGATTCATGCTTTTAATTTTTCCGCGCTTAACCCTGGAAAGAATGTACTTGAAGCAATCCTAATCGTTGTTTTGCACCCTAACAAATTGCTTCATCAGTCCTACTTAAAACTGGGCGATGGAGGAATGACTTTTGGAATGTATGTAGAAAAGAGAGAAAAGGAAAAACCTTTACACATTTGCATGGAATACAAAACAGTGATGGAATAAGTTTTCATTGCTAAAATCATTTCGCAATTCTCTAACACAATAGCAACAGTTAATTTGACTAAATTAAAGTAATTTATGAATTCAGCACCGCAGAAATACAAGATTTTTGTTCAAATATCCTTAACAAGTGATTTGTTTGTTGATCTGTGTAATCATGTACACGAGGGCTGCAAATAAAGAAGGACAACGTAGTGCAGACACTTGCAGGAGATCGGGCATGCGCAAATAGGATATGGGAGCCATCAAGTGGCGCTATTGTCGATGTGTAGTGTGCATTCGACGAGCATCCTATCGTGTAGCGTTGAAGTGAAGAGTGTCGATTTCACAGACATAAAGCATGTTTTCATAAGGTGATCAGCGTTCGTGGATTAAAACAGAGCTTTCCCGTGGCAAAATGCAACCATCAGAGTGTTATCGAGGATTACGTGAAGCCTGTGGCTAGAATGCATTACCGTATAGGATGATTTCACGACGGGTCAAGCAGAGGTACCAACCATTACGGATTGTCCGTAATTATTACGGAGTTCACCTCACGATTACGGAATTGCGGTCAAAGTGGAAATTATTACATAAAAGCTGACATTATCAGGGAAAATAATTTTCTGCGGAAAAAAAGAAAAAAGGAAAGAGGCTTGAAAGGATTGAACATGTTTCCTAAATCGTCCTCGTTCCAATGCTTGTGAGTTGGCAACGATACTTATTCGATCGTGACATCCTTTTGTTACCCATAAGCGTTGCTCTTCTCCACTGAAATGAAATGGCGTATGGCTTTTAGTGCCGGGAGTGTCCGAGGACATGCCCGGCTCGCCAGGTGCAGGTCTTTTGACTTGACTCCCGTAGGCGACCTGCGCGTCGTGATGAGGATGAAATTATGATGAAGACTACAACATACACCCAGCCCCCGTGCCAGCGAAATTAACCAATGATAGTTAGAATTCCCGACCCTGCCGGGAATCGAACCCGGGACCCCTGTGACCAAAGGCCAGCACGCTAACCATTTAGCCATGGAGACTTCTCCACAATAAATCCGACAATAATGTTGTATTTTTTCTGTGTTAAGTGCACTGACAATTGACAGATTGAGAAAGAAGTGAGGCCTACATTAAGTACATCTGCACTGGAATCGCTTATGGCTCAGAAGACGAAAATGTCGTCACAGTGGGAAGAATGCTTCAAGAAAAACTACACTAAAAATTATCTGCTGCGTGAGAAACAAGCTACAAGGAATGTTTTATCATTTTTCTTTGGAATTATATTTGTTCATGGCGTCGACCTCTGTAGATATTTTGCCACTAATGTTTTATCATAGAACTAACAGGTTGTATGCAAATGTTATTGTGTAATATGATATATTGTCGAATAGATTGCTAGAGGGAAGGGCAAAGTGGGTGTCATTATCGAGAAGGGAGGAGCATGCTTTGGACTTCACTCGAAATTTTTCTCGTGGGCGGAGGGCGATTCAAAGGTTGGCACCTCCGGTTAAGGCGTTTCGTGCGTGTCGGAATGAGACTGCGGATTTTGCGGATTTGTCATGGATAACCCTCCGTACTCACCAGACATGAGTCCCTGTGACTTCAGCTGTTTCCGATATTGAATAAACCCCACAGAGGTCGCGATTTCCTGACGTGTCATCTGTACTCCGCGCAGTAGGTTCCTCCGTCGCTGTCATCAACAGAGCCAACGGTCCCCTGCGGCTTCCCGATATTTGACAAAAGGCAATAGACTACATTGAAGGAATGTAATGCAATTTTACTTGTTAGTTCATTAAATATTACGTTCTATCAACATTGCAACTACTTTATTTACGGCCCTCGTAGACTACTTAACTACTGTGTGCAGAACATTTTGAATTGCTGCCATATAGGCTTCTTGAGTGCCAGTTGCTATTTTCCGTTTACTCTGCGAGGTGACAGAGAAACAGCCCTCTGTTAGGCAATCTATAGGTAAGGTTTAAAGAATATTGTCCGGTAAACACAAAATGCGGTGCTTAAACCCACGATCTTAGGATCCAGTGGCAGGCTTTCTTCAGCTGATACATACAGCGAGTCATTCATTTCGATGAAGGCCTAGTTCCACTAAAGAGGTTTTGGAGAAGAAGTGCACTTATATTCTTCATGCCCTGTTCTATCTGTTATTACACTCACCACAGTCCCTGGCAATTTTTTGACGGTACAGCTGCATGGACTGTGGCTACCTGCACAGTGCCATGAGAAAAAGTCTACTTCGAAGACAGTAAACTCCTACATATATGTGATGTTGTGGAGTTGCTAAAAGCTTAAATCCTGCAGATAGCGTCCGCTATTTATAGAAAAAACACTTATTTTGTGAGTTCTGGCAAACGATGGTAAAGGTTGAATGCTAATTCTGTTCTCCGTAATAATGTGTGTGTATTTTTTATTTCAGGGTTCGGGTCCTTGTTCGGTATCGCCTCTTGCTTCTCCACTGGCTGCTGGGGGAGGTACTCTACGCTACAATCCATATAACTCTTACAAGAGCCCTGTGCATTCTCCACCTCGCAGTAAACGCGAAACTCCCCCTCGTCTGCCCAGCAAAAAGCAACGTTCTCACTCACTAACCCCCGCCGAACTGAATACTCGCCCTAGTCAACAAGCGCATTCACCTCGAGGAACTCCGGACGAGAAGAGTAACAGTGCCGACGGCGTTATTCAGACTTCAGCTATGACGAGATCCGCCGGCCATGAACCTGTGTCCAACAACAAATTCTCCACACACTCCCTACCACGTTCTGCGGCACTATCCTGCTCCAAACAATCTGCGTCTAGCGGCTCACAGACGCCAGTATCCAAAAATGGTAAGATGGTGCGCGTAACAAGTGATCCAGCTCTGAGTCCGTGCTTGGAGAGGCGACGTTTCGGCTATTACTCTGAGCTTCAGGACGACCACGAGGGCGCAGCATTGCCTGAACACCCCCCACCTAAACCTAGTCGCATTCCCTCCTTAATGCGACATGACTCCAAAGATACTGCTCCACCACTACCAGCGAAGGAAAGTGATAATCTCGAGAATGGTTCTGCAGGAACACTTGCTGACAACGCGTCTTCTCTGCACGGTCACCATGGTACGTTCCAGAGAGTAGCTTCCTACCACGCCTCGGGTAGTGACTCTGGGAACGGCTCCGGTGACTCGGCCCAAAGTTCAGCGGCGGGAGACACTACAGATTCAAATTGCGCACCGCCAGGTCATCACCGCGGAGGTGTGGTTATCAAGAATCCACGCTATCTCTCACACACGCGTCAGCTCAGCAATTCCAGTTCCGGTGCAGCTCAAAAGCCTGTCGAGTACGATTCAGCTGCGGAAGACTCACTGCTGATGCTGTCCATCCCAGATCCAGACCCACCTTCTGCTTTTGACTTAGAGAACTTCCAGACTTTGCTGCTCCCCTCTTTGGAGAACAAGCCACTGGACGGCACGGCACTGCAGGGTATCAAGATGATGCTCCAGGAGACGGGACCACGAATTTTAGCGAACCATCTGACTCGTGTGGACCTCGAATTGACTGTTGGAGGTGGTACTAGAGCTAGTGGTAGCTGGGACGCAGACTTGGGATTGGGTATCAGCTGTGGACTGGAGCTGTGTTCGCTGCCACATGGACGACAGCTGCGGCTCGACCTAATAGAGAGGTAAGAGAAGTTTCACATCCAATATACGACTTATTTTACTTTCAGAGTGGGTGGATTTTAAATGGCCGGTCTCCATGGGATGTGGAAAAACTTCAACAAGGTATCTAAACCCTGAGTACTGCTTGCGTTAGGTAATGTGAACCTCACTGCGAGGAGAAGAGACGGGAAAAGAGCGGCATTAAGATGTAGAAAACAGTCAGCTGGAAATAAATTTCATTCTTTCCTAAACTAGTATTAGCAATGGATCATAACCAGACGCCAAAAAATCGTGATGCATAGCGCAGAGGGAAGTATTATTGTGAATAGTGTGAAGTACGAGGAAGATTTTTTTTTTGCTAGGGGCTTTACGTCGCACCGACACAGATAGGTCTTATGGCGACGATGGGATAGGATAGGCCTAGGAGTTGGAAGGAAGCGGCCATGGCCTTAATTAAGGTACAGCCCCAGCATTTGCCTGGTGTGAAAATGGGAAACCACGGAAAACCATTTTCAGGGCTGCCGACAGTGGGATTCGAACCTACTATCTCCCGGATGCAAGCTCACAGCCGCGCGCCTCTACGAGCACGGCCAACTCGCCCGGTGTACGAGGAAGAAAATGCATGAAAATGCCTATTGGAACTTTAAAAAAAAAGATCCCTCATATACAGCCGCGAAATTACACTGATAGGAGTGTAAGGCAAAAGAACGTCCAGCCCCGCGGTGTAGGGGGCAACGCGTTCGCCTGTCACCGGGCAGCCCCGGGTTTGATTCACCGCCAGGTCTGGGTTTTTTAAATTGTAAATGATTAATATCCCTGGCCTGGGGACTGGGTATTTGTGTCGTCATTAACGTTCCTTTCCTCACACTGAAAACTTTACACTTCCGCAATTTCCAAATACGCGCAGGTTCATAACGTATGGTGCAAGTAGGGGCAAAAGATCTTTCTAGGTCGACGCCACGAACAAAGAGCATTAAAAAAAGGTAAAATATTTCATCTTGTTGTTCATATTAACATTTCAATGACAGAGCGATTTGGCTCTGAAGATGGTCTTCCATGGTTTTCCATTTTCATAGCAGGCAAATGCTGAGGCTGTACTTTCATTAAGGCCAAGGCCGCTTCCTTCCTACTACCGGCCCTTTCCTATCGCATCGTAGCCACAAGACCTATTTGTGTCGGTGAGATATAAAGCAAATTGGTAAAAAAAAATCTTGTAGCTCTGGTAATTTTGAAAGGATTTTTTTTCTTTTTTCTTTTTTTGCTAGTTGCTTTACGTCGCACCGACATAGATACGTCTTATGGCGACGATGGGACAGGACGGGCTAGGAGTGGGAAGGAAGCGGCCGTGGCCTTAATTAAGGGACAGCCCCAGCATTTGCCTGGTGCGAAAATGGGAAACCACGGAAAACCATTTTCAGGGCTGCCGACAGTGGGGTTCGAACCTACTATCTCCCGAATACTGGATACTGGCCGCACTTAAGCGACTGCAGCTATCGAGCTCGGTGATTATTTTTCTTAACATTGTCAAAAATACCATTCGATAATCAAACTACATAATTAATCACCCTTAGTAGGCTATAATGGGGGAAATAAACACAGATATCCTATAATATAAAGTCCAGAGGCACTGCTATCTACATTAGGCAAATGTCTTTGGTAACACACTGAAGAGAAACAGATAGATATTGTTCGACTAACAACGTTCCTGACGCGAACACCAATACTAATCTAATCTAATCTAATTCATTTTTCTCATTTTGTAGCAAAGGACGTCCAGGTACGTTCTACAGCCAGACTTTTTACGACATCCCATGTTTTTCCTCATTCCAAACAGTTCCTCTCTAAGCGTTGGCCTCCAATTGTTCCTAGGTCTTCCACAGTTCCTTTCTCCTATTGGGTTCCATTTTAATAACGACTTTTCAACTGCTCCGTCCTGTTTCTTTAATGTGTCCCCTCCATCCCCACATGTCCTTATTTCTACATCAGTGGATTTCTGCTCTGTTTCCTTCCACAAGTTTTCGTTTGTGATCACTTCTAGCAATTTTATATTGATGGCACGCCGCAGACAGCGACATACGACCAACTGGAGTTGGTGAGTGATTTGTTTCGTGACCTTCCATGATTCACAGCGTAAAGAAGAACGGAATTTACCTTGGTAGTGAATAGTCTGATCTTGATTTTTCGGGAAAGGGGGCATCACAACAACCCTTTATAAAATATGAATCACTTACCACGCTCTGCATTCGGGAGACGAATGGGTTCGAACCCCGCCGCTGGCTGTCCTAAGAATGGTTTTCTCTAGTTTCCCAGTTTCACTTCCAGGCAAATGCCATGCCAATTCCTATTCACCGAGCGAGTTGCCGTGTGGTTAGGGCGCGCAGCTGTGAGCTTGCAATCGAGATATAGTGCATTCGAATTCCACCGTCGGTAGCCCTGAAGATGGCTTTCCGTAGTTTCCCAGGCAAATGCTGGCGCTGTATTTTAATTAAGGCCACGGCCGCTGCCTTCCCAATCCTAGCCCTTTCCCATCCATCCGTTGCAGAAAATCTACGATGTATTAGTGCGACGTTAAACACTTTTTTTACAAGTGGCTTTACGTCGCACCGACACAGATAGGTCTTATGGCGACCATTGGATAGGAAAGGGTTAGGAGTGGGAAGGAAGCGGCCGTGGCTTCAATTAAGGTACAGCCCCAGTATTTGCCTGGTGTAAAGTGGGAAACAACGGAAAACCATCTTCAGGGCTGCCGACAGTGTGGGGTTCGAACCTACTATCTCCCGAATACTGGATACTAGCCGCACTTAAGCCACTGCAGCTATCGAGCTCGGTCGTTAAACAAGTAGCAAACCAAACGCTCCTATTCATAGGCCGCAGCTGATCCCTTCGACCCCCTTTATTCAATTTCAGTCACCATCGTTCATTTCATCTTCGTTAGCTACTTAACTGGCGTCAGGAAGGGCATCCTGTCGTAAAATCATGATACATGATTTCATCTCTCCTAATCCTCGGTCAAACGGGACTAAGAGTTAGACATACATACTTTGAAAAAGTACAAGCTTAGATTTTTCATACATATAACAGACGATTATGACAGATATGTAATAATAGAACCAACTTATCCAGTCTGTAGGACAGTAAATATAACAACTAGAAATAATTGTTTAATCCTGTGTGAGTATTTCATTAAGACAAGTAACAAAATTCAACTTTTTAAGGATTTAAATACAAATAAACATAAATGTTTGTACAGCGACATTTTTTAATCTATTCAGGGGATTGCCGCTCGTCCGAACGCCTGCGCTGCGAGCCTGTCTCCCGCCAAGTACTTTGCTGTAATGCGGCCAACGCTCGCCCTGCACTGAGTCATTCTTTTCGCATAAGATTTCCTGTACTTTATGAAGGTATTATGTATAGGCCTATACACTCGCTAACGTACTGAAAAATATGGCATTGGAAGAACAAACCGAGCACTAAACACGTGACTAAACTGAACCTTACGCTGATAAAGCTCTCAGCAGACTGCAAAGGACGGAAATTTGTTGCGCCGAGAAGCTTATCACGGCAATGTGCTTGGCGGGAGACGAGCTCGTAGCGCGGGCGACCGGCTGAGTGACAAACCCCTGGATAGATTTAAAAAATGTCCCTGTACATTTCTAAATATATATGAGTATGATTTTATAGAATCTGATGATGTCCTTCCAAGAACGAAACATTTCGTTCTGTTTTAATTAAGTTGTTTCTTTTTCAGGTATAATTCTATTATCATATATTTTCTTCTTCAGATAGTTTATAATTTATTTATTTAAAATTAGCTCCGCCAGACTGAAGAACGTAACAGTTATAAATTCTACAGGTATGTTATAGGGTTGTAGTTGTTTTATTTAGTCTCTGAAAGATAGGAGAACTTTGTTATAATAACTGGAATTGAATATTTGAGCTGGATAACTGGAATTAATTTCCTCTCCCTGTCATTTTACAGAACGGAATGTCTTAAACTCCTGGTAGCCGTTACCATCCTGACCTGCCCTACAGAGTCTGAGCGCGCCGAGATGCTCAACAAGTGGATCCAGGTGGCCATCGACACCAAGACTGCTTTAGGAAACCTCTACGGCTTCTGTGGGGTTATGATGGGGCTGTGCTTACCACAGGTAAGCTATTGTACTGGTGTTCTCTGGGGAATAATTATCTACCCACTTCTCGTGTTTACAGTCAAGTCTTGGAGGGATGATACTCCAGCTAGTCACAATGTATCAACGCGTTCTGATATTGTATTGGTAAAAAAGAGTAAGTCAGCTAAAGTACAGCGCATACTGATTCGCATGTTACCATACTGGAAGTTCGAGTTAAAAACGATGTGACATTGAGACATATGGCTGCCAAACTGACGATGGATAACAGAAAGATGCGACGTTAAAAATACACTGAATAATGCATTATATAAGGAATATGATGATAAAAATATCATTGGCATATGTTCTGGAGAAAAACCTTATTACTGCCATACTATATCTCTAATAATAATAATAATAATAATAATAATAATAATAATAATAATAATAATAATAATAATAATAATATTTCTACATCCCATTAACTACTTATACGGTTTTCGTAGACCTGAAAATGCCGGAAATTTGTCCCTCTGGTGCTCCTGCACGTGTCGGTAAATTTAAATACCTTAATGCCACCAGACTGAACCAGCCTACTGCGCTCAGAAGCCAGTGCTCTATCGTCTAAGCTACTCGCCTCGCCTTTTTTTTCTCTTTTCAGATACTCTCTTAATCTCCTTGTCGTTCTAAAAACTTATTTTTCTTCTCATACCTTCAAAGCAGTGGCGGCTGGAGCAGAAAATCAGTTGCGTGTTGTAACCCATCCCCCCCTCCAAAAAATAAAAATATTTAGAAACATTTGCGGTTTCCAAGAGGATCTCCACTGAGTTTTGCCTACAGAACAAATATGCAAACAACACCAACACATATACACATCTCTCATTCAAAATTAATTAAACACACAGTAACACCTGCAATGACAAAACATTCACGAACTCACTTGGTGTGAGCGCGCAAAAATAGAACTTCTCAATGTTACCAAAATCATTGAAATAAAACCTGCAACGTCGTAATGCAAAATTACATGTTATGTTGTTATAGCGAAATTTATAAATTAGAGAATTGTAATGAAAGGAAATCGCAATATCATGTCCTTATTTTGACAACGTAAAAAGTACAATTTGTATAGTTCATCGATTTAAAAATGTGGCTATAGAATAGGCAAGTTTGGATTATTAAAAGACCTGACAGGAACAGCTGATGGCTTCCTCTACAGTATTTTGTTTTCCCGTTTACTTTGAGTGATCCCCTCTTAAATACTACCGCTGACTCAAGAGGGTGCCACCTGCCACGTTCTCATTTTGGTCGAAATGCTAGTGTGACCAGTGCTGCCTCTCTGTAGTCGAACGAATCGCTGTGAAGTGATGTCTTGGCTATTGTTTCCACAGTAATATCGCAAAAATTGGGAACGCATCCGCAAAAAGGCAGAGTTTCTGCTTTCCGTCAAAAAACTTAGAAATTCTCGCTGGGATGTGATCTGCACAGCATCCGGCGTGGAGAGCACGATTTGCCTGGCTGTGAGGGGAGTTGAATGATTTCCTATTCATTCCTTGACGTCGTACGGCTCCATGGCTACATGGTTAGCGTGCTGGCCTTTGGTCACAGGGGTCCCGGGTTCGATTTCCGGCAGGGTCGGGAATTTTAACCTTAATTGGTTAATTTCGCTGGCACGGGGGCTGGGTGTATGTGTCGTCTTCATCATTTTTCATCCTCATCACGACGCGCAGGTCACATACGGGTGTCAAATCAAAAGACCTGCATCTGGCGAGCCGAACATGTCCTCGGACACTCCCGACACTAAAAGCCATACGCCATTTCATTTTTCCTTGACGTCTTTTTAATGCACTGTATTTGATTGTAGATAACATTATTAAAGTAGTTTATTTTTCAAATAGATAATGTGCTGCAGCACTTCAGCACATAAGGTACGGCCGCTCCTGCTTCAAAGTATGACTTTCTGTTTCTTTCTCTCCTTTTCTCTACCAGCACTATTTCTTTCAAACAATAATTATGAGGTACGATATAGCCTAATATTTTTTTATTTTTCTCCGTTTTGCCTCTATGATAATTCCCGTTTCTTTCTTGGCCACTTTTAAAAGTCCATCTTGTTCTGGCCATCCTCCTTCTTATCTACATTTCTGATGCTTGCCGACGTTCTATTGCATTATTTCCAGTTGTCCAGTTTCTATTCCATGTACTAGCACAGACCAATAAAAAGTTACTTTTTAAACCAACGACTTCTTTAACTCAACTGTCATATGCTTGTTTGTTAAAAGATTTCTCATAAATCGAGATTAAAATTGAAATGATATATTCACTTCATAAATTGACCATAAATACGTATTGCAGCTTATACATGCGTACAGATTACGGAACTTCAGATAGAACAATTCCGGCTCCGGGAAACAGTCCCACGTAAAGTTAACTGAGCCCTCGCGAGAATTCCTGGTGGTAGTTAGGATTAACCCGTTTAGTGGCTGCCAACTCTTACTATGACCATTTCTGTATCATCTTTATAGTTCTTTTCTTGAAGTTGGACCGTTGATTTATAGATTTTGTTTCCATCATCGACGTTCTTAGGGTTCAAACACAGGAGAAAATCGGAGATAAAACTACCAGGAAATAGAACTAACATTGTGAAAATATTAAAAAGGGACAACCAGAGATAAAGATACAATGTTAGAGCAAAAGCTTTTCTTTAAAAGTAATTTAATTTGATGACGAAAATTTAAACATGATCAAATTTGTACTGTTGTACTGAAAAAATGTGATATATATTCTAACGAGGGTGTTAATTAAACATTAAATTTCAGCGTTTATTGGTTGTCTTTTTATTCCAAGATTGCTCATTTTTAGCGTTCAGAACGTGAATAGTTGTTTCAAATGTATTCTTAAACTTTCCCCTTGTAATTGTTTCAGGTGCAAAGGTTAGCCACGACTTGGCATGTTCTGCGCCAGAAGTTCACGGACAGCGCGTTCAATTTCGAGGCTAAGTTACGCCCTACACTGAAGAGTATGAACGAGTGTACGAATCCACAGGCACCGAATACTACCATCCCGCATCTTCTGCCTTTCATTCTTCTCCAGGAACGCACTCTGGATGACATCATGGGTAAGTCTCTAGGCAGAGGGCAGTTTCAGTCTTTAAGAATGTATGCATTCAAGCCTTAGATGTATTGCAAACTATTTAAGACACGGATTACTATATATTTGTATGATTCGAGAGCGAATTTCGATAGCCAATGCACGATTTTCATGTGCTGTAAATTCTGTACCGGTATACCTGGACATTGTGTGGTGGACAAGTATTCATCCGGGAAGTCTGCATGCCCGTCGTGTAATAGTGTTTATATGGTTCCCCTGGTATGATAACATTACTTTCCGTCTTGGCTGGCAAAGAATCACCTCTGTTTCTTATTAAGTGATGCCCCCCTTGCATTATTTTATCGAATGATTACCTAGTGGGTGATGTATGTGACTTAATTAGTTACTCTAATTACTTCTAAAACGTGACACATTTACGCTGGACGACCTGGTCAACAGAAGTTCTCTATTCTTCCAAGAATGTGAGGAGTTGGAGTTATGAAAACTGTACGAGGTTCTCATTATTTTGAAGAGAATAATGCGAGAGGGATAACTCTTCTTAGTCAACAGCCTACAACATTTGACCCGTCTCTGGAGAATAATGGTGTTTCAATACAGAAAGACGTTGCCTTCATTGGTTCCATTCTCACAATAACATTGAAAACATGTCATAAAATTAGCAATTTCACCATTAAACTCCCAATCCATTCATATTTATTTGCAATAAATTTACCAATGTCCGTCTCTGTGGTGTAGTGGTTAGCGTGATTAGTTGCCACGCTCGGAGTCCCGGGTTCGATTTCCGGCTCTGCCACGAAATTTGAAAAGTGGTGCGAGCTCTAGATCGGCCACTCAGCCTCGGGTGATCAACTGAGTAGAGGGGTGGGGGTCGATTTCCACCTCAGTCATCCTCGAAGTGATTTTCCGTGGTTTTCCACTTCTTCTCAAAGCAAATTCCGGGATGGTATCTAATTTAAGGCTACGGCCGCCTCATTCCCTATTCTTTCTTTACCCCTTTTAATCTTCCCATCCCCCACAAAGTCCCTGCTCAGTATAGAAGGTGATGCCGCCTGGGCGAGGTACTGGTCCTCTTTCGCACTTGTATCCCCCGACCCAAAGTCTCAAGCTCCAAGGCACTGCCCTTGAGGTGGTAGAGGTGGTATCTCTTGCTGGGTCCGAGGGAAAACCAACCCTGGACGGAAAACCGAGTAAGAAAAAGAGAAAGAAAGAAATTTACCCTTTTTCTTCGGGAGAAATACGCAAGCTAAAATTGAGAAGAGCACGTTTGACAGGCTGGAGCAGTTACCATGCTTTCTGTTCAGAATCAGATCATAAATAGAGTGCCAATCTATAATTCACGGGTTTGATACCAGCCGAGGTCACCTTTTTTTGAAGCGACGGACCAACCTTTTGGCACTCTATGTCATTGTAATTGGCATGTCAAAGAAGAGTAGAATATAATACCATGAGAACGTACGTTCTTCATCAAAGCTGCTCTGGGTTACTGGAGCTCTCCCTATATTTTTCAATGTTTATATAGAACTAACACGCAAGGAAACCAAAGAAGAATTTGGGAAAGGAATCACAGTTCATGAAGACGATGTTGAATTTCTGATATATTCCCATGATACCTTTTTATGAGAGTCTACAGAAGATCAGATGGTATGGACGTAGTTTTACAAAGATACAATAAAGAAAGAAAGAAAAGAAAAGAAAGAAAGAAAGAAAGAAAGACAGACAGATGAAGATGATGATGATGATGATGATGATGATGCTTGTTGTTTTAAGGGGCCTAACATCGAAGGTCATCGGCCCCTAATGGTACGAAATGAAAGAACAAAAATTGCAAAGGCATCCACTGACCAAAATAAAAATAAAATATGGCATGAAGAATGAATGGATGGACAGGAACTCAACAAAACACAAAACAAACAAACAAAAACCAGTGGATCGGACTCAATACAGATCGAAAATAACATTATTACCGACCAAGGAACCACTTATAAAGCACAATGATGCTTGGTGTCTAAAGGGGGTGCAAAATCCGCGTCTAAGGCCCCACAGAATGGTACATATCGCGAGTAAAATAGAACCATGGTATGTGTCATGTTGGGGTATTAATCAGAAGTAGCGAAGACTCACGGTGTTCCACAAAAGATGGTACTACTCACAAGTATTGCAATACGTACAAGTAACGCAGACCTATGGTGTGTCTCACACAATGCCCCAACTCAGAGTCAACGCAAACCGAGACGGTTCCCCACCTAGGTGTACTAAACACGGGCGCCGGTATTCCCGTGGTGTTCCTCACATAGTGGGTACTAATCACAGGCAACGCAGACCCACGGTGCTGCTCATATAGTGGTACAACCCACAGGCTACGCCCAGACCCGCGGTGTTGCACACATGGGTACGACGCACGGGTACTGGAATCCACCAGGCCAGGCTTTTACTGCTACTAATCACAAACCTATTTCGTACCGAATTTAGTGGTACTACTCGCAAGTACAGGCAACCTATGGTGTTCCCCGCGTGATGGTACGATTCAAAATTAGTTTCATGGTTCTAATTCAGTCAGCCCTTGGTCGCCCCTTTTAGTCGCCTCTTACGACAGGCAGGGGATACCGCGGGTGTATTCTACATGTGCGTCCCCCACCCGCAGGGGTAGTGTGTTTGGTCCGCGAGAGGTATTTTATTTCCCTCAAGTCCGCCGGCAAGCCGGTTAGGACCCCCCTATCCGCCACCTGGGACGCGCCACGTGGGAGTATCACCTCTCCCCCTGCTACGCCTGCGTAGCAGGTTCGTGGACAGACAGACAGACATAAATTCGGAAAAGATAGGATGTAGTCGAAAGAACCGGGTAATGAAGGAAATGTTTTATTAAGAAGTGGAGTCTTAAAAGAAGTAGATGAATACTGTTATTTGAGTGGTAGAATAACTGACGATGACTAAAGTAAGGAGGAGATAAAATGCAGACTAGCACAAGCAAAGAATTCTTAAAAAGAGAAGTTGCTCATTTCAAGCATAAATATTAAAAAATATGTTTTTATGAAGTTGAAGGAACGGAAGGGCAATGAAAATGAGTGTGATGGCTGGTAGAATTGTTCAAATTATTCAGAATGCGGCATTGTATAGATGTAAAACATGGATAATAGCAAGTGGAGAAAGAAAAACGCATACTTTTTTTGGAAATGCGTTGTTACTGAAGGTGAAATCACAAATGAAGAGAAGTCAGTAACGGTTCTAGTTGATAAGAGGGGAATGATATGGCAGAATTTGACTGGAAGAACAACGAGATTGATTGGACACAACTTGAGACACTCAGGACTTGTTCAGTAATTTTTTGAGGAGGTGTAGTGGGTAAGAGCGGTAGAGGTGGAGCAAACATGAATGTGACAAGGAGATTAAAGTAGATGTACGATGCCGTACTTACACAGAAATGAAAAGGCTTTGATTCTGCATCATATCAGTCTATGGATTCGTGATCCAAATAACAATAACTATATACACTGTTCAAAAAAGAAAAGAAGAACTTTTGTACACGTCTTCAGATGTTCCTAACTACATTTTACGAATGCATAATGGGGTGAGGATTGATTATTACGAAAATAACATATTCTTTTCACATAACTGAGCGCCCCACGGTCATCCTCGTGCTTGGGAGATGTCATTGTCAGTTGAGAGATACGAGTGCTTCAATTGATGTTGATGATTATGATTATGATGATTGTTGTTTAAAGGGGCTTAACAGTTTGGTAATCGGCCTCTAATGGTACGAAATGTAATGACAATTGGAAAATCTAAAATTCATCCACTGACCGCGTGCTTCAATTCAAAGTGTGTGTGAAGGTTGGTCTGTGTGGACTGTAGTGTTTACAAGTCACGGCTGAGGGTGTGGACCGAGAGGTAGGCAGCGAGGGAAACATTTGTCGTATGGAGATACGTATGCACTTCCTCTGCTTCAAGAAGGCTGCTTGCTGAAGTACGTTGCTAGAATGCTAGGTGTTTGTCAGAATACTATTATTGATATCTGTGAAAACGTTACCAGGACACTGAAAGTGTTGGGAGGTCACCCAAGGAAAACAACACACCAGGGCAGGACCGTTCTGTGCGTCTGCAAGCTCTCTGAAACCTCCAAGTTACAATACGAGCTGTACAATTGAACCTACAGCAGGGTGCTGGAGTAAGAGTCAGAAAGAGGCTTCGAGAGACCAATTTCAGATCCCGACGACCCGTTCAAGAACCTGCAACCTGCACCAGATGGACGTGGCACGAGATTATACTTTGCTACAGATTATCTGCACTGGCAGCTAAGACATTGGAGTCTTGTAGTATTCTTGGGTGAATCTCGCTTCGTGTTATATCGTTTAGATGGTCGTCTGCGAGTCTGGATAAGACGTGGGGAGCAATTTCATCCGATAGCTGTACATTTCTCCTTTGTTTATGAAAGTGAATATTGTATAGTTTCCTGATCGTTCACAAGGGATCCTTAACTGATGAACGGTACATTGACGAGACCTTAGTGTCTCATGTGATCCCTCAACGTGAGGCAACTTTGAGGAAACGCAAGCTTCATACATGAGATTGCTGCAAGAGCACCACGTGCAACGAATTGAGTGGCCATCCAGAAGTTCCGATTTAAATCCGATCGAACAAGTCTAGGACCAACTTGGGCGACCCATCCGAGGGAGAATTCCACCACCCTAAATAGTACAAGCCCTTAATAACTCCCTTTTGGAAAAGTGGGGTCGTCTGCCTCAACTGAACGCATGGCGCCTTGTCGGAAGTATGAGAAGAAGTTATTATCTTGTTATCCGTGTGAGAGGTGTCAATACTTCATATTAAGACATAGCATTTTGGTGCATGATGGTGGTGGTGGTGGTGGTGATTATTGTTTTAAGAGGAAGTACAACTAGGCAACCATCCTCTATATAACACTAATCAGAGGGAAAATATGGAAGGGGTCCGACACTTCGAAAAATGAAGATATCGGCCAAAGGAAGACAAGGGCCACGAAGGGCGTGAAAATGAAAGACTCCCTAGCCCTCGCAAACCTAATAGCGTCGGGGTCGGAAAAGAACAAGAGTTGACCAAGGGAGGTCGCATAGGATAGATGAAAGTGAGGAGCTTGGCACAAGTAAGTGGAAGCAATGCCAGGACTCAGCTAAGGGCCCCGTGGTCGCCAAACCACGCTCCAAAGTTCAGAGCCCCTGGGGCCCCTTTTAGTCGCCTTTTACGACAGGCAGGGGATACCGTGGGTGTTATTCTACCGCCCCCACCCACAGGGGGTTTTGGTGCATGACCAGGGATCCCTTTGTTTATGACACGTTGTGCAATGACATAGTTTATTGAGTGTCCAAAGAATGCTTTTAATTCAGTTCTTAATTGTTGCTAGGAAAGTTTGTTTTTATTGCGTGTCTGTTTTCACTTCAGTGCGTATGCGTATCATGGAAGTATGCACGTATAAAAGGTGATCACATTTCTTTTATGAGCAGCGTATATATATATATATTACTCTATGTTGTTTGGAATGTCTAGTATTTTAAATTATAAAAAGTTAACTCCTTGTGTCAGTAAATATTGCTATATGTTAATACCTTCTCCCCAAACGCAGATCATCATACTTGGGAGAGAACATTTGTATATTTATTCGTTCATAAATATAATAAATTTGTCATAATTTTCTATTTCTTCCAGACATTGGACCAATAACGGGTGCTGGTAGTAGTAACATGAAGACCACTTGCCTTGGAGTGTGGGAGGCTTCGACGGCTGACTTCGGACTCGGAACCTTGTTCGCTCATCTGGAATCGGCCCGAGAGTTCGGCGAGTCCTTGCCCATGTTCCGACGTAACGCAGAGATTGTGCTTGGTGACGCTAAGGTGGATGATCTTCTTCTTGACGTCTTCCGTACAGAGTTCCATCTCAAGTTCCTCTGGGGTAGCCGTGGCGCCAGCGTAGCTGCCGAAGACCGCCACGTTAAGTTCGACCAGGTGCTTAGCGTCATGTCAGACAAGTGCGAACCGCCGTCACCAGTTCATTCGCCTGTAACATCAGGTCCCACTGGTGTCTGAATAAAAGTGTACCGTTCCTTAATATGACTATAAAAACAAAAAACATTTTATTACAACGCGATTCGCTTGTATTACTTGTAGTGGTACAGTAACCTCGCTGAGTGTGCAATGAAATGAATAGTTCGCCCGAATCGGAAGTCAGAGGCTTCACATGAATGTAAACCAAATATTGCCTTGACTTAATTTATTTTACTCCTTAGGGAAAATACGGCTCCCACGTTAGACCTCCATCTGTCTTTACTAATGACTAAGTTCTTTACTTGTGGCCGTCTTGACCTTCGATCCCCTTGAAGATTCCGATCTAGAGCCACCATGTTCACTGCTCCATCCGTTTTCCACTCATTTTGTCCAATCCTGATGCCTAATATTGGTTTCCGTCATTCCTCAAAAGTACATGAAATCAACAGCAGAATCGCTGTTGGACATGTTTATCGAATCCAATTTTAATTTAAGGAGATGTGACTCTGAAGGAATTGTTAATAAAGATTCAATAAACTGTAGAAGACTCAATGTCTTCCCTACCACTCACTTAGTATATGCCGTTATAGTTCATTCTCTAAAGATAAAAGCTTCTGACTAACTGATTTGCGCAAAGTATTCCTTCCATTGTAAACTCAGAATTATCCGCATTCTATTTTAAAAATAATCGTCTCCAAAATTCGCGTGAAATCTAATTTGAAATGGCCTTCAATTTAAGTTCATCATCTGATGAATCCCGTAACTTGCGCGCGCTGAAACTTGAAGTTTGTTCCTGAGATTACTAGCACAATGACTCTACCTCTTAAGAAAACAAAGCTTAACTGTTGATAATGAGAAGGGCTGGTTTCTTATTTCAATGAAGTTCCGATTCCTGATTCATTTCTTGGAAAGCTACATCAAGCCAAAGAGTTATAGATAGGAATACGAAATGTATGCAATATTGCGTTGATCAAAAATTACGTGCATCAGTGTGGTGTTCCTTTCTTTCAGACTGACTCAATTTGTTTGAGATTTTCTCCTTGTCATTGATGTGCTATTTCTAAGATGGTGTTCTGCAGTTGTGCTTTCAAAGTATTCGGTTGCAATTATGTAACTGGTTTTATAGTAGAGGTATCAAGATGTGGCCTTATTTACACGAACTCGGAAGCCTGACTCTCAACTACCCTGAATATATTTGGCGGGTGAGGTGGGGATTGGGGAAAATGAGATGCATATTACTGTATATTGTAATTTGGCATTTATAGTGTACAGTGCATTCATCTGGATATTACATCCTGTGGAATGGTGGGAATGGAATAAAAGAAACAGTCGCTATATTACTGAACAGTCAATAACTTCTTGGACTGGCGCTTTCAGTGTAGGCAACACAGTATACACCTGTGTACGTACTACAGCCAATACGTTCGTGGACTGGCGCTAACAGTTCAAGGATCATATTGTTTTCTTACATGTCTTTCGAGCCTTTTTCCCGTCCTGGTGATCGGGACATTTACACCTAATAATTTAAAATATATTTCCGAATTGGATTTGGGGTAATGTATTCCATTTTTAATTCTTGGCCCTACGATTTTTCTCATGAATTTCCTTTATTTAATCTCTAATTGTTCTTTTACATTTTTTGATGTAAATTCAGCGTTTCTCAACCATAAATGGCTTCAGTTTGTTCACTGTTATATAATGACGAATTTTACTGTTCCAGGACAAGCATTTTTTGTTATAAGCATTCCTTGTGTATTAAAAAGTAATTTAAATTTTCTGAATTCTTGAAGCTACTGATTTATTTTCATTGCCATTTTCAATGATCTATTCACCTAAGTACTTAAATTCCTTCCCTCTTGCAATTTTATTCATATCAATGGTAACCTTGTGTGGAACAGTTTTGATACTTGTCATAAATTTAGTTTGCTCATATGAGATTTTTAAGTCCTATTTTTGAATCATCAGGAAAAGCTACACAGTATGTCAGTACCCTTAACTTTTTTGGTCCTAGTCACCTCTAAAATTTCTCCACATCTTGATTCATCACTATAAATCAGTTCGAAACTTACGGAAGTCTTAGTTCCTTATTCAAGTATTCACTTCAGTTATCGCGGCAGCGAACAATAATACACCTTTGTTATTCTACAATAAATCTTTCGGATTTGATGCTGCCTGAAAAATACTACGGCTATAATACGTCCGATGAGATCACCGGTTCAGATAACGTTACACTGCCATGTCTTACGTTATGTTCACTTATGGACAAAAAAATTGATCGGCATATGCAATGTTACGACTGCTTTGTTTCACAACACATAATATGGAAACCCAAGTGAGTGATTTATTATAAATATCTCCCACATTTACCTAGACTGCATCATGAGAATGAAATTTTCATTTATGGCCACATCAAATTTTGTGTCCAGAGGAGTAACATCAACAATGATTAGGCAGCAAAAGAAATGTAATACAAAGTTTTTACCTGATACCCCATGTCTTACAGAAAAGAAACCATCTTCTATAAGTATAGCAGGAAAGAAAACAAAAATACCCCACCATATTTACAATATGTATAATGCATATATATTTTTCAGTGTGTAAACAAAATGTGTATCTCTCTTGTAGATGTTTGGACAAATTTGATGTTTTCTACGCCTGTACAGTAAATTAACACCAAATCCTTCGGAGGAGCGAGCTGAATCAGATGTGAACAACTATCCTGCAAGTAGGCCTATAGTGGACTAACAGTAATATAGGCCTAATGAGGATTGTATACAATAGCGAATCTAATACACAACTTTTAAGACGTATCGTCGTTAATTGTGTATATATACTATTAAATGTATATTATTCTACAATGGTGCATAAAACAATAACATTATATTTACATAAAAGTACATATTTGTAAGCTATTTAAAGAAATATCGACAGCATTTATTTATATATCCTAATTCCTGTATTATTATTATTATTATTATTATTATTATTATTATTATTATTATTATTATTATTATTACTGAACCTTGATCCTATGGAAAATACCATCAAATGGGATGTCAGATGAATAAGAATAGTACAAATGTATTGATGAGATCAGACTGGATCAATCCTTCTGTCATTTAGGGGAATGTATGAAAGTTCTAGTATTGCATTTGATTTCTCTGATAGGCCCTAGGCACTTAGCATATCACCGAGGTGAAGTTGTTAGATCCACACCACTTCTGTACATAGTAGCAGTAGCTATATATATATTAATTTTTGTACCATAGCAAAAAAAAGGTGCGTTTTGTACAATTTAATGCGGACTAAAAGTGAGGAAAACATCCAAGGGAAACAGTCTCATGCATTAAGAATTGGAGAACGGTCGGACGCGACATACTTTATTTATATTTTCTGGTTACTAACCCTACACATGCTATGTGCTGCTTTACCAACAACATAGTCTCTAGAACTTAACTAGATATTATTCCAGTACTTCTCAGCTTTTTAAAGAAATTATCGTATTACTTTTCGGTGTTACATCAGCTCACCTTTATCAGGTATATGCATGGATGTTCATTATGAACTGCTATGCCTTTCAGTTTTCAGTCTGTTAGCCTCATAAGTGAACTTAGCGCTTCCACAATCCTTTACTTGGAACTAGCACCGAGGACTTGTTTAATTCTACACCTATATCATTAAAATATGAGTCTAGCTATCGCTGTTTTGGTCACAATCTGCTTTCCTTACCCTCAATGACCGAGTCCATTATTCTTTTAGGAAACCTACCCTCCTCCATTCGTCTCACATGAACCAACCATCGAGGCCTGGTTATACAAACAGCTTCTTCCATCGAGTACAAACTTAGCCTTTATTTCCTCGTTTCGAGTATCCTCCTGCCATTGTCCCCACATGTTTGTACTGGCAATTCACTCATGCCAGGGAATAACAGGTTAATTAAAAAAGTTGAAGTTCTCAGGGGAAGCCTTTTTTGTTTGTTTGTTTTTAAACAATATGAAATCACCGATTTACCAAATGTTGTCAAACCATTCTGCGTTATATGGAAGAGCTTTTTAAGGAATGGTTTTGGTATGATTCTATTTAATTCTAAATATAAATAAAGTATCTGCTTGAATCTTGAATGGACGTGATTTTCCTTGGGCGTGTAGCCTACGGCGAGGCCTGGTTCAGGTCTTTCGAGTTGACTTCTTCTAGGTGACCTGCGCGTTTGTGTGGATAGGACCCTCTCTAAGATGACGTCTAATGCTGAAGACGTCACAAACAGCCAGCCTTCAGTCATAGGAATTAACTAATGGTAGTTAAAATCCCCGACCCGGCCGGGAATCAAACTCGGAGCCCCTTGAATCAAAAGCCGGAATGCTAATCATTGGGCATGGAGCCAGACAATAATAATAATAATAATAATAATAATAATAATAATAATAATAATAATAATAATAATAATTCGATTAGTATTATATTTACGAAGTCCAAAAATCTTTCATTTTTTTCACATTTCATGACCCTTACCATTGTTTTGTGAATACATTCATTTTTCTTACGATTTATCGGAACCCCTTTCCGTGGTTCAAATCCCGGTTATTAAATGGGAGATTTGTGCTGGACAAAGCGGAGGCGGGACAGGTTTTTCTCCGGGTACTCCGGTTTTGCCTGTCATCTTTCATTCCAGCATTGCATCTGTCATTCATTAATCATTGGCCCAGAGGAGTGTGACAGACCTCGGCAGCCGGCACAATTCCTATCCTCGCCGCTAGATGGGGACATCATTCATTTCATTCCTGACATGGTCAATGACTGGAAAACAGGTTGTAGGTTTTCATTATCGGAACCCCTGTAGGTGGAGTCAACGGATGCATTATCTACACCCCCTGCATGTTGTAAGAAGCTACTAAGAGGGAAACCACCAATTCGCTCTCTCGTCCTCTAAAGCCCAGAATCATATCCATGATTCTATGCTTTTCTTTGTAGCGAAGAAAATGAACGAGTGCGATTACTTTCTGGCGCTGAACAGATTAGACCTGAAGCGCGGGTGGTTCATCATTCCCAAGCAAAGCTGCCACGTGACCATCTAAAGATCATGATCATTAAAACCCAGAGTTGCATGTAAAACGTAGTGTCTGTAAATATCATAATGAAACCTTGAACGGTAGTAGAACTCCTTGTCCGTTCACAAGTACAGGCACTGAAGTTTTGGCACATGTTACAATATGCTTGCTACGAAAATCGATATGTTTGTGAAAATACTATAAAGAAGTTCTGACAGCTCGATAGGATATTGGTCCGTCGTTGGTGACACTTTGTACTCCAAAAGAAAATCAGCGTCCTTCCTAACAAACAACCGATATGAACGTCATAGTTCGCTCATAATTCTGTTATTAATCCGAGTGAAAAAAAATAGCTTAAACCCTTATAGAATAGCTAGGCCCTATGCATTTCAGTAGGAAAAACAGTGTGTTAGTTGTGTACGATGTTAATGCAATATTTCGTTATTTACTTTATTAAGGACAGTCCTAAATTGCCACGACCACTTTTAGTAAGCCTCCGCTAACCCCTCCCAGCTATATCGCACCTCAAAAGCAGCGTTTGGCAAGGAGTGAGTGGGTACGAACTGTTCTGCTTCAGCACTGAGACGCTGATACAAAGGCATTGGGCACATTTGAAATACATTAGCTCTTGTTTCAACTGATTTCATTGTTCAAATATTTTAGACGGGCTGAGTGGCTCAGACGGTTGAGGCGCTGGCCTTCTGATACCAACTTGGCAGGCTTAGTCCGGTGGTATTTGAAGATAATCAGTACCCATAAGATGTAATCAATCTCGTGTCGGTAGATTTACTGCCACGTAAAAGAACTCCTGCGGGACTAACTTTCGGCACCTCGGCATCTCCGAAAACCGTGAAAGTTGTCGGTGGTACGTAAAGCCAATATCATTTTTTATTTGTTCGTATCGGCCTACTAAGAGCCACGTTATTTCAGCCGTCTTCTCTGGGCTTTGACTTTGCCCAGTGCTCCTCCATTCGTTGCCCGTGTTGCTCTTTTCTTTCCTTCGTCCACGTCTTTCCCGTCTTCAGCTTTGGCCTTTCTTGAAAACCCATGAGGTCTTTTAGTTTCGTCCTGAGTGGGTTGTGCTCTTGTTTATCTTCATTAGTAATCCCCATCTCCTGTAGGTCACTTTCCACCTCCTTGTACCAAGTTGGCTGGGTCTCCTTATCTTTAAAATAGGTAAATATCGGGTTATTGTTATTATTATTATTAAAATATTTTATTAGATACACCCTTCATAGATCATTGTTTCTTATTCCTACAAAATACAAATACATGAAGATCTTTATAAAACTGTTTCTTTTGCAAACGTGAACAAATGCACGTATACCTTAAATGATTTCGTATTTTTAAAAGTAATAACTTAGTTTTAACTAGCATATAAGCCTGGCAGTGATTTGCTGACTTCTAAAACATTATACAGTATTACTTATTGAGAATTCTACAAATAGACTACAAGTGTAACAGTGACCGTGGGCAATAAACGTATCAATGGTTTCGGATCATCCATATCTTATGTTTTTCTTCTACAATAGAATAGTTTTGTTCTCCTGAATTCTTTTTTCAATTTTTGTGTGTCAGAAAGTTAAGTTCTAGAGACTGCAGATTTCCTTACTCTTCTTCTTGGAGGTCACTTCATTTCTCTCGCTTCAGCTCTATATAGAACAATGGGCATGCTGTTCTCCATATATCATATAGCGTGATATCCCAAATCTTCCACTAAGCAAATTTCTCAGAGCACAAAAAGACACTTGATGGACGCTGATGTGCGCTGGTGTATACGTTGTACATTATTAAGGAAAAGAAAAGAAAAACAAACATTACCGTACTCTCATCATAAGACTGCCTAGTATAATATACTAACTGTACATACATATATAAATATTATATATAAACATCTATGTTGTATTTTTATTGTCTATAATAACGTGGAAACAACGATAATTATCATTGTGTTTGTTTGGTTGTTAGTTTGTTTGTATGTATATGTCTTGTGTACGTCCTGCTCGCATAGAATTAGTTCTATTCTTCTTCCTTTTTTGTATGTTGTAAAGATAAAAGTCACGTACAGACAATGACATCGAAATGTGAAAGTCCGTGTGATCAAAATACACTATTAGTTGTATATATAAATAGATTTCCTTTAAAATGTGTGCATATAGAAATGTCATAGAGTCTTAAGTATATAAAATATATGTTTTGTGTCGTACTTTACGTGATAAATATGTTGAATATATATTATATAGTTTACAATGGGGCTGTTGTAATGTACAACTCTCTTTATTGTTCTATATCCTCGTCCCACCCATTTTTGAAATAACATCATCATTACTTTCACAGGAATAGAACCAGCTTTTGGGTGGTTAGGCCGTGTGCATTTTGCAGAGTTTCGCCCAGACGTGCCATTTGGGCTCATCAGCTGGATTGGCACGCCCCTCCAGGACTCTGCTTAGCAGTGGCAGACCAAGCGCATGGTCCCGCCGTATTAGCAAATAGGGATTGCTAACCTGCTAAAGGAGAAGTGAATATCATTTTTGATATTCTAACTCCATGGGGAGTAATATTTTTTGGAAACGGAGAATTAACTTCTCCTTTAGCAGGTTAGCAGTCCCTATTTGCTAACACGACGGGACCATGCGCTTGGTCTGCCACTGCTAAACAGAGTCCTGGAGGGGTGTGCCAATCCAGCTGATCCCAAATGGCACGTCTGGGCGAAACTCTGCAAAATGCACACGGCCTAACCACCCAAAAGCTGGTTCTATTCCTGTGATTGTAAGATCTGCGGCCGTGAAAGCCATTTTTGATATTCGAACATCATCATTGTTTAGTTCAATATATGAAGCCATTTACAGGAAGAATAATTATTCAACCAACCATCAATAAGATGCTTTAGTCTGTATAAGCAGTGTCCAAACATCCGTCCATGTGGACTGATCTATTTGAATCTTGTAGAAATATTTACATTCAAATCATTTTAAACGAAATTTAAAACTTAAATTACTCAATTAGCACCCGTATGCCCATAAGTACATCGTCAAATATAAAACACTGCCAGTATTTGTGCTCCCATTTCCCGAGGATAATGTTATTTTTATTTGAGTCCACAGAAGATCTGGAGAAATTGCTGAATTTTATGACACAGTCATGGAGAAGGAGTACAATGAATAAATCCAAATCAAAATTAATGGAATCATAACGATGCATAAAATATTAAATTGCTTTGATAGTAACATATCTAACGGTGTCAGAAGTAAAGGAGGCGTCAAATGCAGGCTAGAAAAGCAAGAAAGGATTTTCTCGAGAAAATAAATTCCTCACACCCACCACATATGCATATTAAAAATATACTTTTGAAAAAATTAAAGAAACGTTGTTTTTGGATGGAAGTGAAATTTGAACATTTACTACCGAGAAAGAAAGAGAATAGAAGCTTTTGAAATATGGTTATAGAAGAACTCTAAAAGTTCGATGGGCAGATCGCGATCCAAATGGGAGAGATGACAAGTCGAACTGATGAGAGGAGAGGCGATTTGGCGAAATTTGACTTGAAGAAGAGATTGATTAATAGGGCACAACTTCAGACACGGACCAATTTTTCGGTTAGTTCCTAAGGGAAGTGTTCGAGGTAAGAACTCTGAGGGCAGACTTAAGACAAGGATATGCCAAACAGATTAAATGTATTATGTAGCACTTGCGAAGAAATGAAAAGGTTGGCCAATTTATAAACCAGTTTAGGGACTGATAAATCAAATGAACATCAAGAAGACACAAGGAAGAAATGAGATATTGTTTTTTTTATTTTTAGGGTCCCTGTATTTATAGTGCTTCACTGCTGTCGACATTTCGATGAAATCTGAAGTAGACATTATGAGGGATAACACGATGCCTTTATAAATCCAGCAAGAATACTTTCTGTCATTTCTTCTCTCGAATGGGTGAGGCTTTACAGAGATGATGAACATATCGACACTGATAGCACAGTGTTCGATTCCGGCTAAGGTCAGGTGTTAAAATGTGAAAAAGAGAGAGAGAGAGAGAGAGAGAGAGTGTGTGTGTGTGTGTGTGTGTGTGTGTGTGTGTCCATATCTGAGTTGTCTCTGAAGAAGCCCACTGCATAGCGCAGTTGGTTAGATGCTTGCCTCCTTTGATGACTGGATTTCTTTGGTATTTGGTTGGTATTTTAAAGATAACTGTGTCAGATTTACTTGCACGTTAAATAACCCCTTTCTTCACAAATTCCCCTCACTCCGATGTTTGCAAAATGGTATAATAATTGGAGAGTAGTTAAACATACAGCAGTAATAATTATGCCATTTAAGAAGTATGCTAACTTATAAAATCACAAAGATTTGGATTATCTTACCTCATGCATGCGCACAAGCCGTTATCAGTTCAGTCTACTTCTTTAAGCAAATCCTGTTCGAGCCTCCGTGGCTCAGGCGGCAGCGCGCCAGTCTCTCACCGTCACTCCATATGAGATTTGTGCTGGACAAAGCGGAGACGGGACAGATTTTTCTTCGGGTAATCCGGTTTACCTTGTTATCTTTCATTACAACACTCTCCGATATCATTTCATTTCATCTGTCAGCCATTAATCATTGTCCCAGAGGAGTGCGACAGTTCTCGACAGCATTCACATCCTCGCTGTTAAATGGGGGCTTCATTCATTCAATTCCTGACCCAATCGAATGACAAGAAAGAGAATTACCATTTTCATTTCTTTCTGCAAATCCTTCATGGTACCTCAGACATATTTACAATTATATACTATATACTGAGACAAAGTGACGCTAAATGCAAATCAGGTTCAATATTTGTACGATAGGAGGTATTTGTCGCGTCGGTCAATTCAACAGCATCACTTTTTCTGTCTACATAAATGTCCATCCCTGAAGGGGACAGTGAGCCTCCTATACGGTAACATTGTCACTCAGACCAGGGAGATTTATTTCTGTGAAGAAGGTGAGGAGCTTTTGCGGTTCTGGTCTATACTAGGAACTGTCCCGGCTTAGTGCAGGAGAATGGAAACCCACGGGAAAGCATTCTCAGGACAGCCAACGGTGGAGATAATCCCCTCTCTGTACCCCGAATACAGAATCGTAGAGCCAAGGTAGAGCCGTGGCCACCCGTCCTCTGCTCGGTTGGTCGACGGAGTGCAGAGCTGTCGGACCACGGATAAGCTGTGGCCACTTGTTGAACGAAGCCTACTCAACAACAGCCGACGAACGAACATCACTTTTAAGACATGATTGATTGATGTTTGTTGTTTAAAGGGGCCTAACATCGAGGTCATCGGCCCGTAATGGTATGAAATGAAATGAAAACATAAAATTCCAAAATCCTCCTCTGACCAGAATTCAAAGCATGAGGACGGAGAATGAATGGATGGACGGATATGGATTTAAAATGATCAGTGGATCTGACCCACAGTGCCTCACATCCACAGAAGCTGGCACAAAACAATCGTATTACCGACCAAGGGCCTGCTTCTATAGCACGATGCTGAATCGATTATATGTATAGTCGAAACGGGTCCAAAATCCAGGTCGTCAACCCCACATAATGGAATGTATCGCTTGGAAAGCAAAACCATGCTCTGTGTAATGTTGCGGCACTAATCAAAAGTAGCGGAGACTCACGGTATTCCACACAGTATGGTACTATTCACAGGTAGTGTAATGCGCACATGTAACACAAACCTATGGTGTTTCGCACATTGCGGCGCTATTTGCACGCAACGCAAACCTATAAAAGGTACGCAAACCTATGGCGTTCCTCACATAAGTGACTAACCACAGGGACCCGTAATATCCCGTGGAAATCCTCACATTGTGGGAACTGAGCATAGGTAAGGCAGAACCATGGTGTCGCTCATCCCATGGTGTCGCTCATATAGGAGTACGAATCACAGGTACTGTAGAACCCCCACCCTGATTCACACACCTATTGCGTACCTAACATAGCGGTACTACGTGCAAGTAAATGCAACCCATGGTGTTCCCTGCGTGATGGTACTAATTACAAGTAGTTTCATGGTTCTAATTGGATCATCCCTTTGTCGCCCCTTTTAGTCGCCTCTTACGACAGGCAGGGGATACCGTGGGTGAATTCTTCGTATGCCTCCCCCACCCACAGGGGGTGAGTGTTTGGTCCGCGATAGGTATTTTATTTCCCTCAAGTCCGCCGGCAAGCCGGTTAGGACCCCCCTATCCGCCATCTGGGACGCGCCACGTGGGAGTATCCCCTCTCCCCCTGCTACGCCTGCGTAGCAGTTTCGTGGACTTTTAAGACAGCGCATGAAAGACTGAGGTAAACATGACTACAGTAGAGTAGCTACCAACTGCATTCACATTGTAAGACTAATAGAAGACCGATGGCGACAAGGCGATGTTGTGTTGGAGTAAGAGTGATGTCTCCAGAGTTTGTAAAAGTTCAGGGAGACACAAACAGCTGCTGACCGGCAACGCACACGCAAATCAATTCGCAGGGAGAACTGGTATGTGTTACTTTCAGCACATCGTAAACCCACTGCTACTGCCACCTCGTTCAGCTAGGAACTTAGGAGGGCCACCGGAGTGAATGTGTCAGCATGAGGAAGGACTGATATCAACGATGTCTGTACCAAAATCACACCATGGAACAGCTCGTGTGAGATGAGCAAGTGCTGGTGGTGATTATTGTTTTAAGAGGAAGTACAACTGGGCAACCATCCTCTATACAACACTAATCAGAGAGAAAAAAATGGAAGGGGTCCGACACTTCGAAGAATGAAGGTATCGGCCAAAGAAAGACAAGGGCCACGAAGGGCGTGAAAATGAAAGACTCCCTCGGCCTCCATACGTAATACCGTCGGGGTCAGAAAAGAACAAGAGTTGACCAAGGGAGGTCGGATACGATAGATGAAAGTGAGGAGCCTGGCATAAGTAAGTGGAAGCAATGCCAGGACTCAGCTGAGGGCCCCGTGGTCGCCAACCCACGCTCCAAAGTTCAGAGCCCCTGGGGTCCTTTTTAGTCGCCTCTTACGACAGGCAAGGGATACCGTGGGTGTTATTCTACCGCCCCCACCCACAGGGGGTTGAGATGAGCAACAACTCACAGCACTTGGCATCAGGAACAGTGCAAGTATAAACCATTAATTTTTCAGACGAGGCCACCATAAGCCTGCGCCCTGACAACAGGAGCTTTTAAAGTTTAGAGGAGAGATGGAACGAGCCCTTCATCCTCGAGGGCGATCAGCAGCAAGAGGGTTCCGTCATGTTCTGGGGTGCGACAAAATTTGGTTGACGTATGCCTCCAGTTCCTATCCAGGGTAACATGACTGGTCTGGCAATATCCCAAAATCTGTAGGTAAAGTATTTGCTGCCACTGTGGGCGTGGGCTTTAAACTAGCGGATGATAATGTTCATACTCATCGAGACAGAGTAGTCAGTTCCTCAAGACATAAGGCACACAGCGAAAGGTATGGCCGGCAGATTCTGTGGACATTAACTGTGTTGAACGTGTATGGCGTGAACTGAAAAGAACCTTTACCCACTGTCCCAGATTCAACAACTGATTGAAACTGTTTTCCAAGAATGGGACAATCCACCCCAAAAATTTGGATTCCTTGCTGCTGAGTCATGTTCAAGCATACCTCAGGGTCCGACGTGACCATACATGGTATGGATATGCCATGCAATGAACGATAAGTTTGTGTTAAAAACCCTCATTACAAAATTTGACTTTTGTTGCGATTTTGTTGTTTTTGCATAGCTGACTGCATCTTGTGTTTCTTTGTATATAAACTTTGCAATGCATAATGCACGCCCTGTACATACACGTAGAAAAATAAAAGGAGCACTAAGTATTATATATGATAACTTTTTTGAGCACTGTATAGCACTACGTTACCAAAAACATAAAAAGAGAATTTTGTGAACAGGTACAAACCATTTCAAAAATTATAAACTGAAAAGATGCATTAGAAAATACAAAATACTGTGTACAAAATCACCGACACTGTGTCTGTATGAGTTATGTAAACAGAGGCATCGTGTAAGCAGGACATTTACAGAAGAAAGTCTGGAAATCATGCGGTTCAGATTTCAAGTAATCCCCTGTAAAATTTTCAGCTACCTTGCAGGTAAGATAATAGCAATTATTAATTAGTTATCTTCTTATCATAATTATGCAAGATGTACTCCCATTCTTTTCTCTTATAAATAAATCATTCATTCCCTACACGTACAGTATCGGTCAAAGTTTTAAGACTACATTCGAATACTATGAAATGCTACCTAGTACCTAAACGCCCGCACAAGATACTCATATTTCTTGACGTCTTAAAATTCGGTTCCAGATGCCATCGGCAGGTCAAGTGAGGACATTGGACATCCGGAAAAGCAATTCCTGATATAAATCTTGAATGTCAAACGGTTCTTTCGCCATACACCTGTGTTCAACCAAGTATTGACGCGTGACAAATCATTTAAAACGCCCATGAAACGGGTTTGAAGATTGTTTTTTAAAGCATAGAAAACATGGTTGCATTATAATGAGATATTTGCAAACAAGAGGTACTAAATTACAAAACAAAATGACCAAATTGTGCTGATGACGTCAAAACACTAAACAGGATGACTGGCATTTCCTCCGTTTCAGGAAACGAAAGTCATTGTAGCGTAAAACCGGGACGGGGTAGGATCGTTCGGAAGGTGTGATTTAGTAGATAATGACCAAAGAATAGAAATAATAAAGTATCGTGAAGATAAAATAGAGGAAACCCAAACAATATCAGTCAAGAAAAGCGCCAATAGCGGTGGAAAAACTTGCAAGTACATGTTAAACATGCGGGCAGAAGAACACGAAGAACGTATCAAACTACGGAAAGGAGACGAGGAGAAATCCAACGAGCTATAAGCGACATCTGCCAAGCGAGTCGGTTTTGGGAGCGCTGTAAAGCCGGAGATTATGCAGTGGCTAGAATGTCTAAGGGAGTGCCCATCATAGAGATAGATGCCGTCGGTGGCTCCAGTAAGCCGTAGGACACCCAGAGAATCAATGCAGCATGTAAACATACTTCTCTCAACAAAGTATTACATTTAACAAAGTATTCATGTTGTGTGATGAATACTTTAAATTAAATGTTGTACGAGCAAATCATTTATTTAATTTTGTTTCGAGTAACTAACGCGTGACCACTCTCGCTTCCCATTTTTCTCCTAACACTAGCATCTAATTGTATGTATTTCACCGTAGATATATCATCCAGTCCGGCCAGATATTTCAGGAGTTATGGATTTCTCAATATAGAGAACCACTCAAAATATCGGCACTTTTAGAGGAGTAATGCATTTTGTGTTGTAAGTAGTTGTAAAGTATTGTCACCAAGATTTTTTTTTTGTCAAAAGTGGAATTATAAGAAGCAGTCAAATGAAAAAGGGCCAGATGCCAGAGAGTATAAAAAAATAATTTCGTATCTCAAAAGTAATTATCAGATCTGTTAATATATTCATTCCACTGGGTGATGACATGGCCAAATCAAAGGCACAAGTTGTTGGATTGCAAGAATATACCTTATAGCTTTTCAAGTTAAACATAAAATAACCATTAAAAACGCATATTGCATAATACGTCATCCAAATCAACCTTAACGATCACACACACCTGAAATATTCTCCCCTCTTCGCGCTACTAAATAAAGTAATACAAGGCACTCTTTAATTTTTAACTTCTCAGTTTTTTCTTCCAAAGCCATTTCATTAATTTATTCATCCCAATACACGTCAACACAAACTAAGACCAAGTAACACTCACCGTATCTCCACTGAACATAGGCCCTCAACGATAACACAGATCTGAAAATTGTCCCCTCTTCTCGCCACTGACTTAATTCAAATATTATTAAAAAACATTTCACACTGCACTCTGACACAAAGTACATCTAGAATGGGAGTCACGTTTTATTATCTGCAATTAATTCCATTAATTTCGGCAGTGGCTGCCATTCAAGACCGTTACATAAGTTGTTATTTTATCACTAAAAGTAAAGTCATACATGGTAATTACTGGCGTCAGGAAGGGCATCCAGCTGTAAAACTGAGTCAAATCCACATGTGTGCCCCAGTTCGCACCCGTGACCCTACAGATGTGGGAAAAGCGATTGAAGAAGAAGATACAAGGTAGGTAGGCCTACTCTTTAATTCTTAACTACACATTTATTTTCGTCCAAGGTTATTATCATGCATTCAGTCCAATGCAATTCAATAAAAGTCAAGACAAACAAAGTACAGCCAAGTAGCACTCCCCCTATCTCCGCTGAACAAAGGAGCTAAACTTCCGCTTTCTCCTTAACCCCCTCACCCACAGGCAAGTTAGTAAATTATAATAGAAGCAAGTGACCTGGATTCAGCCCAACAGTTGTTGCTAGAGAAGCTGATTTTAGATAAGTACCAAATCTTTCTCGAAGTTACTAAAATGTCACTTGTTCATAATATCACTAATTCACCATCATTGGCAAGTTTACGCAACGTAAATAACATTGAGGATGTTTTTGTAGAACAAAACATGTCATTTTACTTATGATTATTAGCTTTACAGTTATTTTATAGTTTTATAATCCTTTTTTTTTTTGGCACACTGAGTTATATGAACTGATTCGACACTGAAACCGAATGCCTTCATTCTTGACAAACAAAAAAGGATTACAAGAAGACAAAGGAAATACGATCACCACAGACCACAGGTTTCAAATAAATGGAGAGCTCGTTGAAACTGTAGAAGACTTTCAATACCTTGGTAATATCGTGACATAGGACGATGGTTCCAGTCCAGATGTTAAGGGGTGCTTCAAGAAATCAAATTATGTATTCGTCCAGCTGTATTCAATATGCAAAGTCCGTGGCTTCTCAACAAGGACAAATCTTGGAATCTTTCGTAGTAATGTAAAAGCAGCTTTCTTGTACTCATGTAAGACCTGGAAGATTATAACATAGATTACCAGGAGCCTTAAGTTTTCATTAACCACTGCCTCAGAAGAATCCTATGGATCCATTGTCCAGAGATCTCCAATGAAGAACTTTTGAAGAGGACTGATGAATAACCAATATATCCACAGATAAAACACAAAGTGTCTGAGTAAGGAAGATGCCAACGAGAAGGGAGCCCACAGCGCTTGACGAAGGGGGAGACAAAGAAAGGCCTGGAGAAAAACGTGGAGGAAGATACCAAGGAGTCTGGTAAAGCCTGAGCAGACCTGCAGACACTTGCTAGGAAGCGGGATCAGTGCATGGACTTTGTTGTGATGACGATGATGCTTGTTGTTTTAAGGGGCCTAACATCGAAGGTCATCGGCCCCTAATGGAACGAAATGAATGACATGAGACATGAAGTTAAAATTTTAAAACGTATCCACTGACTAGAGTTAAAAAAGAGTGGTGATGAAGAAAAATGAGCGTGAGATTAAAACAATCAGTGGATCTAATACGCAATGCCTTATGTTCTCTTAAAAGAAGAGGAAGTACAGGAAATCGAAGGAATAAGGCATTGCCCAGTAGTACAGATATTAACACATAATTTACGTTAGAGGTTAAAATAACACATTAAAATGCGCAACACAAACTAAAATGAAGTCAATGAGATAAAAGCGCAACTGACATAAACAACACTAGGACAAAGGACATCATCACACACGATAAAACAGACCGCTATCCCTCATAAAGCGGATGACGAGGTCTGCTGACTGCTCGTCATCGCGCAAGATAAGGGAGATTGTACTCGGAAGGTTAAGACTACGGCGCAGATCGACCAGGTCCACACACTCCGTAAGGATGTGTACCACGGTAAGATGGTTGCCGCAGGTACACACCGGAGGGGGTTCTCCTTTCAGTAGATGGGAGTGCGTCAAGATAAAGTGGCCGATCCGAAGACGACATAATACCACGGCTTCCCTCCGCGAAGCCCGAAGGGAAGTCCTCCATACCTTCGTTGTTCCTTTTATCGCTCTCAGCTTATTGGGAAGTGGGGTGGCCTGCCACTCCATCTCCCAATGAGACATAACCAGATGTCTCAGCTGAGAGCGAATATCACTTGCTGGAACCTTGAAAGGCAACGGGGGCAGTGTAACTGCCTCCTTGGCAGACTGATCTGCTAACTCGTTTCCCTCTATGCCCATGTGGCTGGGGAGCCACACAAACGTAATTCTGGTGCCGGCATCCCAACACCCGGCCAGCAGGTCCTGGATCCGCTGCACCAGAGGGTGCCGAGGGAAACAGGTATCAATAGACTGGAGCGAGCTCAAGGAGTCAGTACACACGAGAAAGTGTCGGCGTTCATTGTACAGTGCGTACCGCAGAGCTCCACAGATAGCATAAAGCTCCGCTGTGTACACACTACAGGTTTCCGGGAGAGCAAAAAGGAACCTATCATTGTTAACAACGAACGCACAGCCCACCTTCGTATCTGTCCTTGAACCATCCGTGTAAACGACGACTGAACCTGGATAGCGGCCAACAACGGACAGGTAGAGCCTCCGATAAATCGAAGAGTCCGTGTCTCCTTTCGGACCAGTGTGCAAATCCAGGATGATTTCAGGTCGTCGTACAACCCACGGAGGTACCCCACTTGGTTGTCTGACAAGGCAAGGAATCGAAGGTACGTCAAACAATTCATAACTGCTATCCAAGCGTATCCCAACCGGCCGCGTCGCACGAGGATGAGCAGCGTACAACAAACGGTTGGCATTGTTGAACACGCAGAGATAGCTCGGATGAAGTGGCATCTGTCGCAAATTTACAGCATACAAAAGAAGCATTTGCTGGCGCCTCAGGTGTAAAGGCGGCACACCAGACTCAGCGAGCAGGCTAGCGATGGGGCTAGTACGAAAAGCTCCCGTCGCCAACCTAACCCCGCTGTGGTGGATACTGTTCAGCTTCGCAAGAACGCTTGGTCTTGCGGAGCCATATGCTGCACTGCCGTAGTCTAACCGGGATAAAATGTGTGCCCGATAGAATCGCAGGAGCACCACGCGGTCAGCTCCCCAATTAGTGCTGCTAAGAAACTTCAAGAGGTTAAGTCTCTTGGTGCATTGCACTTTTAGCTCCCGCACGTGTGGCTCCACGATAATTTACTGTCAAAAAGGAGCCCAAGAAATCGGTAGGTGTCAACAACTAGAAGAACGACATTTCTTAGATAAAGCTCAGGATGAGGGTGAAGAGTACGTTGACGACAAAAGTGGACAACGGAGGTCTTTGCGGCAGAAAACCGAAAGCCATGTTCTAAGGTCCACTTCTCCACCCTCCTAATAGCTTGCTGTAACTGTCGCTCTGCGACTGCCATACTGCACGAGCTATAGTGCAGAGCAAAGTCATCCACATATAGGGACGGTATTACGGCTGGACCAGCAGCAGCGACAATACCGTTTATGGCAATCGCGAACAGAGTGACACTAAGAACCGATCCCTGTGGGACTCCATTTTCTTGAACGTGGTATTGCGAATATGTCCTCCCTACTCGGACACGGAATAGACGGAGGGACAAAAAATTCGCAATAAATACAGGCAAGTTACCTCGGAATCATTGATGCAGGACTGAAAGGATGCCATATCGCCAGGTGGTGTCGTAGGCCTTCTCCAAGTCAAAGAAGACAGCTACCAAGTGCTGTTTGCGGAGAAACGCATCCTGGATAGAGCTCTCCAGGCGTACCAAGTGGTCTGTGGTGGATCGAGCGGCTCGAAATCCACATTGGTACTCGGACAAGAGTCCTTGTTTCTCCAGACACCACACGAGTCTGCAATTTACCATCCTCTCAAAGAGCTTACACAGGCAATTTGTAAGACAAATCGGTCTGTAACTTCCTGCATACTTAGGATCTTTGTCAGGCTTGAGGACAGGGATAACAATGCCCTCTCGCCACTGAGATGGAAAATCACCCTCTGTCCAGATTCGGTTGAACACACGAAGGAGATATAGGAGACTATCATCACTAAGGTGTTTCAACATCTGGTTGTGGATGTTGTCCGGTCCAGGAGACGTGTCCTTGCAAAGCGCTAGGGCGCTGCGGAGTTCCCACTCCGTAAAGGGCACGTTGTAGTCCTCTGAAGCTTGAGAGGCAAAACTAAGGTGATGCCGTTCTGCCTCTCGCTTCAGAGCGAGGAAATCAGGATGGTAATTCCCGGAGCCAGATACATCCGCGAAATGACTGGCTAGATGGTCAGCAGTCAGGAGGTATTCAGTGACAATATTGCCTGCAATGGAAATTCCCGGTACAGAAGATGATCCATGGATACCCGAAATACGTCGAAGCTTAGTCCACACTTGAGATGATGGAGTATGTGACGTCATAGACGACACATATCTCTCCCATGAAGCCTTCTTACTTTGACGAATAAGAACTCGCGCCTTAGCGCGGAGTTTCTTGAATGTAATCAAGTTGGCCGCAGTAGGCTGTCGACGGTAACGTTTGTGAGCGCGACGGCGTTCTTTGATAGCTGCTGCTATTTCTTCGTTCCACCAAGGAACGAGCTTTCGGCGAGGAGTCCCCGAATAGAACGGAATGGACTCCGCAGCAGCAGCAAGAATAACTCGGGTGATATAAGTTATTTCCTCGCCGACGGTCTGCCTGATATCATCGTTAAAGGCAGCTAATGATGTGTACTTTGGCCAATCAGCACATTTCAAAATCCATCGAGGGGGAGCCTCGACGGATTTTTGGTTCATCAAAGTAAGAATGATGGGAAAATGGTCACTGTCACAGAGATCGTGTGTATGCCACCGAAACAGTGGAACCAACGTTCGGATGCATAGACTTACGTCTATGCGAGAATATGTGCCGTAACGCACACTAAAGTGAGTTGGTTCCCCCGTGTTCAAAATACATAAATCCAGCTCGGTAACTAATGCTTCCAGCTCTTTCCCCCTGGGGCAAGGCGTCTCAGAGCCCCAGATAGGGTGATGGGCGTTAAAATCGCCCAACAAGAGGAAGGGAGGTGGAAGCTGATCTATAAGATCAGTGACATCAGTTATGTTAAGAGCGTGACCTGGTGGAAAATAAACATTACACACTGTTGTTATGACAGGCAGCGGAACGCGAACAGCTACAGCCTCGAGGGGAGTTCTTAATGGAACCTCTTCGCTGTAGGTATCAGAACGTACAAAAATCCCAACACCACCGGACGCCCGGTGAGCATAGTACCGTTCTGTCGAGTATAGTCTGAAATTTCTCAAGACCGTATGATGACCAGGTCTGAAGTTGGTCTCCTGAATACAGACTATACTCGCTGCGTACTCACTAATGAGCTGACGTAACTCAGCAAGATGCCTGTCATAACCATTACAATTCCACTGTAACAGTGCCATAGTGTGAACTATAAAAGGAGTGTTAGGTTATGAGCGAAAAGATGCTCGTTAGCCTGAACACTATCTAATTCTACATCCGTAGATGTAGAGGACAGTGCGACATCCATCCCGTCATCAAAAGATGGCAGGGGTGCCGCCCAGAACTTCGACACTTTTCGGGCGCGAGGGGGTTCCCTACGAGGAGAGCGCGCAGGTTTGGGAGCAGGAGTGCCTCCCGGCGCAGACTCATACCCCCCAGATGGGGGGCATGACTTCTCCTTCGCAGGGGAAGTCCGAGCGCGCTCAGAACGGGCGCTCTTCTTCCCCTTCTTTTTTCAGGTTTAGACGGGCTGGGAGATGGTTTCCAGCCCTGGTCGACGATGCCGCCTCCGCCGGCTGGGGCACGACTTTCGTCGACCTCCTAGGGGGTGGAGACTTGGTCTTCCCCTCTTGCTGTGCCGGCTGGCAACTGCCAGCCTGCACAGACTTCTGGTTGGTCGAAGGTGGGGTGGTCCCCCCCTTCGAGCTTTGACTATTTGCGACGTTGCTGGGAGCAGCAACAGTCGCCTTGGGCGCAGCGGTCTGGACAGGTGTCTTGGTCGTAAATGACGAACCTGGAAGACTCTGAGCTATCAAGCTATAGTCGAGTGTACGGGCAGGTGTATTCGTAGAATGAAACTTACGGCGCGCTTCCTGGTAGGAAAGACCATCCAGGGTCTTGATCTCCTGGATCTTCTTCTCACTCAGGTATGTCGGACAATTCCGATCCCGAGGAGAATGAAAACCGGAGCAGTTAGTGCACTTGTATGGAGGTGTGCACTCCTCCGCGCCGTGAGCTACTCGTCCACATGTACCACATACAGCCTGATTCGAACAGCGAGATACCATATGTCCGAATCGCTGGCATTGATAGCATCGCATAGGAGGCGGGATGTACGGCCTCACATCGCAACGATAAGTTGTTACCTTGACTTTCTCTGGTAACACTGACAACTTGAAAGAGACAATGAAGGCACCAGTGGCAACGTCTTCACCGTTGACCTTGCGCGTAATGCGCCGGACGTTTGTCACGCCACGGTTCTTCATGTCTTCCATCAACTCGTCGTCAGTGTTCAAAATAAGGTCGCGGTGAAAGATGACTCCGCGAACCAGGTTCAAGGACTTATGCTCCTCCACTTTGACGGGGATTTCGCCAAAGTGCTCGCACTTAAGCAACTGATCAGCTTGCAGTGCTGTACGAGTCTTCATAAGCAAACTACCGTTGCGCATTTTCTTAAGTTCCTCCAGTTCGCCATAGACGCCTTCGATGTGCCGACTAAAAAGGATCGACTTCACCAGCTTAAAATCGTGCCCATCGGTTCTGGTAGCGACCAGAAACCTAGGGAAGCTGGATCCCATTCCTTCACGCTGCGCTTGTTCCCAGGGAGTTGAACCTCTCAGGGAAGCAAAAGTTAAAGACTTAGGTGGGGGACCACCTTGAGAGAGCAGACTTCGTTTGGAAGCCATGCCCGATAGCATCCTCCCCGAATGCCACCCACTCCGATCAGGGGTCTCTGTAGCCGAACCAAGCAGCCAAGGCAATACCCACCTGGTCATAGCAGATACTGCCCGGGGTCCGATGTTGAACGATGCCTAATACGGCATGACTGAGGCAATGAGCACTAAGACTCCCTTCCTCCAGTCACCCGCAATAGCATGTACCCCATAGCGTTTACAGAGCACTAAATATAGAGAAAAAAATAAAAATAATTAATAATAATATGTCCTTCTGGCATTCGGCTGTGCGGGGACCTGTGTTGTCAGGCGGATACCACTGCCAAGGTACATGGTGCTCCCACCACGCAATGGTCCTGGGTGGACAGTTGCGGGCTTTTGGGAGTAATCGCACACGTAAGAGGCCCATCTCCGGGCAGCACGCACATCAAAATTTAGAATGGTCTACATCTGACCCTCGGAAAAATAATAATAAAATAAAGAGGGGACCATGGCCACATGACCCTTTAAGTCGCCTTCTACGACAGGCAGGGATTACCTATGGATGTATTCAGCCTCTCCCATCCACAGGAGGTCCAACACATTATACCAAACCGCAATCCATGTCCGCGCCTAGGTCGCCCCTTTTTGTCGCCTCTTACGACAGGCAGGGGATACCGCGGGTGTATTCTGCATGCGCGTCCCCCACCCGCAGGGGGTAGTGTGTTTGGTCCGCGAGAGGTATTTTATTTCCCTCAAGTCCGCCGGCAAGCCGGTTAGGACCCCCCGATCCGCCACCTGGGACGCGCCACGTGGGGGTATCACCTCTCCCCCTGCTACGCCATCGTAGTAGGTTCGTGGGGACTTTGTTGTAGCCCATTGCTCTGAAGGGGTAACGGAACATGTCAAGTCAAGTAAGTAATAAATTGTTCAGAAATGATAGTATAGGTATTTGTGTAAATACCATTTGTGTATGATGATCTTCAACATAAGACCGGTACTTCATGTCAAGGGGGAGTAATTTGTAAGTGTGAAGAAAGCCGTCTCGGCTTCTTGCCAACACTCTAGCGATCTAGTGTAATTATGCCGGAAACTCTTGGATAGGGGGCACTGTACACAGATAATCTTCTTCTTCTTCTTCTTACTTGGCTCTTCGCAGTTTATTCGAGTCGGCACTCGATGAGGAATTGGTTTAGTTTTTTACGGCTGGATAACTTTCTGACGCCAGCTCTCTGTAGAGGGATCGTACTCACTATTACGTGTAATTCTGGTGATTGTTAGTGTGATATTTTGTGTTTAAATGAAGATAACTATTAAGACGAGCACAAACTCACAGTTCCCGAAACGGAGGAATTAACTATACACAGTTAAAATCCGCGGTCCCCTCAGCAATCAAACACTGGGTCTTTTGAACCGAAGGGCAGTACGCCAAACATTCAGTCAAGAATCCGGGCTGTATGAAGACGATCTATACCATAAATTTAATGTTATTTTGATGGGTGTTATAAAAGTAGAATCCGCCCGTCTGAGTGGCTCAGACGGTTGAGGCACTGGCCCTCTGACCCAATTTGGCAGGCTCGATCTTTGCTCAGTCCGGTGGTATTTGAAGGTGCTCAAATACGTCTGCCTCGTGTCGGTAGATTTACTAGCAAGTAAAAGAACTCCTGCGAGACTAAATTCCAGCTCCTCGGCGTCTCCGAAAATCGATAAAGTAGTTAGAGGAACGTAAAGCCAATAACACAGTTATTAGAAGTAGAATCCAAATTTCAGTTACGTGGTGTAGAGGTGTTCCTTAACGCGAATACTTCAAAATACTGTACCTTCAAAGAAATCCTCTCGGGCGTCTATACACATTTGCCAACATTGGTAGAAATTCCTGAAGTTATCTTTTGTAATCCCTCAAATTCCTTTCGTGGAGCTTTTTTTATCTTATTTTCTGATGCATTTAGGGTATGATTCATCCTTATAAATGGGTAAACCTTTTAATCCGAGTCCAATGAAAGCTCTTAGTAAACTTAAAACACGTCAAATTATTCTGGGTACTTGCAATAAGTACAAAATTAGCCGTTCTCTCCACAGAGATCTTACGTAGTGACCCAATTAATAGTAGTTTTTCAGACATAGAATGGTAAGCGGCTGCTTGGTTTAATGCAAACGTCTGTGGATCAGAGGACCTTGCGTTGGACTCTAGGTTTAGCCACGTCTGGTTACTTATTCTGGCTCGCGGAGTGGGTATTTGTGTTCGCCGTAATACACAACTCTCATATACAGTATCCGCAACAGCGCGCTATCAACCGTCGCAGAGATACGCAAAAGTAAATATATTCCTCTTCGTAGAAAGATACCCGGCAATAAAAATCCACATCTAATGCCGACCCCAACACTTGAGATAAGGCCAAGAATAAGAAGAAGATATAACAGAAAAGTCACAAGACTGACTCTCCGTCAAGTAACGATGACGACAAAAATTCTTACCCGAAATTACTCAAAATTAAATAGTGAATGCCATGGCCTTTGGCTGACTGGTCGGCTTTTTGGTCTCGAGGCCTCGCGTCTGATCTCCTGACAGGTCCTGGAATTACAATCATGAACGGTTAATCCTCTTGGGTAATTTAGGGTATGTTAGTGCGTCCCCAACTTTCCTGCAACTCATACACCGCACGCAACAGTACCTCCCACCACTCTACACCCCCGTAATAGCCACGCGAAATGAAGAGTGGTGATGGTTCTTAGAGAAAGTACAAATGAACCACCATCCTCTATAATCACTAATCAGAGGAAGTAATGACAGAGATCAAACCTTAGAGACCGAGGAATCGACCCAAAAAAAAAAAAAAAAGGTAAGGGCAAAGAAGGACGCAAACTGAGACAAACTAGGCCTCGCAAAACAAACATCGTTGGGGTCGGAGCAGAACAAGAGTTTACAAAAGGATGTCAGATAAGAAAGATTAAAATGAGGACCTTATACAAGTACACTCATGTTCATAAAAACAGAACACCTTGAAAGACTAGAGATAGGAAGTTCATATTCGCAGGACATGTTCATAGGTATGTTCTGCAGAAACGATTAGCATTTCAGTCACCTAGGTTCAGCATGTGACCTCTTGCCTAATAGGCACTGGGTCATCAATGCGCACTGATAATTTGTTCCATGCGTGATGGCATCGACGCGTATAAGGCGCGAATGGCATCCTGGGGTATAGCCATCCATGCTGCATTCACCTGGTTCAACAGTTCGATCTTTAGTGGTTGGCATTGGGTCACAGCGCCGCACCCGTCGTTTCACCATATCCCACACATTTTCGATTGGCGACAAGTCCGGTGATCGGGCGGGCAAAGACAACAGTCTGACACCCTGTGACAACAAGAAGGCACGCGTTCGTGCAGCAACATGAGTCCGCACAGTCCTGCTGAAATATGGCGTCTGGGGTGTCGTGCAGAACGGGTATGGCTACGGGTCGCAGGATGTCATTCATGTTGGTCAAACTGGTCACAGTGCCCTGGACACACACCAGCTGTGATTTGTGGTTGTACCCAATAGCACCCCACACCATAAGGCCTAGAGCTGGCGCTGTATGTCTTGTGCGAATGCAGTCAGTGTGATGCCTCTCTCCCTGTCTGCGGCGAACCAAAATGCGGCTATCATTTTCAAACAACAGAACCTGGATTCGTCCGGAAACACTACCTGCTGCCATTCCTGTCCCCAGTGATGTCGTTCCATACACCATTGCAGTCTAGCATGTTTATGCACATATATCAAAGATAGGCGGAGAACTGGACGACGTGCCGGTAACCCAGGCCGTAATAAACGGCGGCAGACTGTCACTCCTGATAAGTGTACGATGTGTTACACTGTTCCACTGTTGCGCCAGAGTCGAGGAGGACGCAGATCTGTCCTGCAATGCCATTCGGATAAGATGTCGATCTTCACGTGGGGGAAGGGTCTGGGTGGTGCGACCAGACCCATTTCGTCGTATTCTACGGCCTTCTGTGAACCATTCTGTACACTCCCGTTGCACACCGACAAACTTCGTCCCACACGAGCAGCAATTTCCCGGATGGATGCATCAAATTCTCTCATGCCAATAATAATGCGCCCTCTTTCAAACTCACTCATTTGACGGTACGGTTCCTGCATACGTTTGCGAGGAATCCTGCACGTCTGCTCAAGTCACATGATCCATTACCTTCGGTTTATAGCGACAATGAGAGCCACAGGCACATTTTACAAGTCAGTGCTGGTGCTCCGAGATATCAATTTGGACCTTGAACCTAAGGGCCGACATAGTTCAAATGCTAATTCTTTCTTCAGAACATACTAATGCACATGTCCTGTGAATATGAACTTCATATCTCTAGTCTTTCAAGGTGTTCTGGTTTCTATGAACACGAGTGTAAGTACAAACAATATCAGATTCAGCTAGAGGACCTGTTATCACCGATCAACGCTTCCAAGGTGAGATCCCCGGGAGCGCAAATACAAGCGCCGATATAACTACCGATTACTAAATATTTTCATTCCGCCCTTGATTGGGAAGGTGGGCCTCCTAGACGGTTACGCCGTCTTTCAGTCCAGGAGACTAGTGTCGGAGAAGGTGGTATGCAGAGAAGGTGAGAGGGTTGACGGCCGTGGCCTATACTAGGAGCTGTCCCGGCATTCGCCTTAGTGTAGGAGAATGGAAAACCACGGAAAATTACTCTCAGGACGGCCGACGGTTGGGACCAGCCCCTCTCCATCTCCCGAATACAGAGGGGTAGAGCCACGGTAGAACCGTGCAGAGTGCCGGTCGGAGTGCAGAGCTGTCGGACCATCGACTAGCCGTGGCCACTTGTGGGCCGAGACCCACTCTGCATCCACCGACCGCCGCTGTGCAGTGGCATAGTCCTTTATATTGTGAGTCACTCTGCCCTCATAACCAAGCGACCTGTTATGCCAAATTCAAGACATCTGGACCAAGTTCAGAATAAAACACACGAACACAAATTGTTCTAGTTATTTGATGTTTTCAAACACTCGCTATGGGCCATAGATAGACACCAGTGCCATGTTTGCCTGACGATCACCCGTGTGCAGTAAGTACAAATGCGTTTACCAACACTCGCCGCTCGTGCGACGTAAAGCAGAACGGAAAATTGATGATGATGATTATGATGCTTATGTTTAAACATCTACATCATCTAGGTCATCGGCCCCTAATGGTACGAAATGAGACGAAATGGACCAAAATCCTCCACTGACCAGAATTCAAAACGTGAGGACGAAAAATGAATGGATGGATATGAATGTAAACAATCCGTGGATCCGAGCTACAATGCCTCACTTTCACAGAAGTTGACGTAAAACAATAGCATTACTGACCAAGAGACTGCTTCTATAGCACAATATTGAATCGATAATGCTTGTAGTCTAAAGGAGTCCAAATTCCAAGTCATTAGCCCCTCATAATGGTACTTATTGCTAGGAAAGTAGAGGTGGTGGTGGTGGTGATTATTGTTTTAACAGGAAGTACAACTAGGCAACCATCCTCTATATAACACTAATCAGAGAGAAAAAAATGGAAGGGATCCGACACTTCGAAAAATGAAGCTATCGGCCAAAGGAAGACAAGGGCCACGAAGGGCGTGAAAATGAAAGACTCCCTAGCCCTCGCAAACCTAATAGCGTCGGGGTCGGAAAAGAACAAGAGTTGACCAAGGGAGGTCGGATAGGATAGGTGAAAGTGAGGAGCCTGGCACAAGTAAGTGGAAGCAATGCCAGGACTCAGCTGGGGGCCCCGTGGTCGCCAACCCACGCTCCAAAGTTCAGAGCCCCTGGGGCCTAGGAAAGTAGAACCATGGTACTTGTCATGCTGCGGTACTAATCAAGAGTAGTGTAGACTTGCGGTATTCCACATATTATGGTACTACGCACAGGTAAAGTAATTCGTACATGTAACACAGACCTATGGTGTTTCGCAAATTGCGGTGCCAATTACAGGCAACGCAAACCTATGGTGTTCATCACATACAAGTACTAACCACAGAGATTCGCACTATCCTGTGCTGTTCCTCATATAGTGGGTACTACTCACAGGCAAGCCAGAACCATGGGATCGCTCACCCATTGTGTCGATCCTAAAGTGGTACTAATCACAGGTACTGTAAAAGCTGGCAACGCACTCTGTTGCTACTAATCACAAACCTATTGTGTACCTAACATAGTGGTACTACGCGCAAGTAAAAGCGATCCATGGTATTCCCCGCGTGGTGATACTAATTACAAGTACTTTCATGGTTCTAATACAATCATCCCTTGGTCGCCCTTTTATTCGCCTCTTACGACAGGCAGAGGATAGCGTGGGTGTATTCTTCGTCTGCGTCCCCCACCCTCAGGGGGTTGGGTGTTTGGCCCGCGAGAGGTATTTTATTTCCCTCAAGTTCGCCGGCAAGCCGGTTAGGACCCCCCTATCCGCCACCTGGGACGTGCCACCTGGGAGTATCACCTCTCGCCCTGCTACGCCAGCGTAGTAGGTTCGTGGCCCGAAAATTGACTTAAGTCATTCTGGAAAATAACAAGAGAGTGACAATTGTACCACATTGCAGCACTACACTTCCTATACACCCCTCACGTTTACCGTAAAACTTTCCCTTACACCGCGTAAAGCAATATGGAGATGCCATCTTCAGCCTAAATGTTGGCCACAAAAGTCAGCGTAACGTACAACAATATATTTTTTTGAATGATAACAGGGGACTGTCTTATCGAGACGTGACGTTGAATGCTGTCTTTTTTTTTTTTAATATGAGGAGCTGGTAACTACGTGCTCGGTTCATCCGGAAGTGGTCTCTATCGCCCTTCAGGAAGACGAAAAGAAATGTATTAACGATACATGGCCCAGATGTTCGATTAGCTTCAGCAATTAGTAGCAGATTAATTTATAGTGGTCGGGCACAGGGCTAACTACTCGGTCACACTAACTGCCGAGTTTACGAATGGTTTGCCTTCCGCTCCTCCACGGACCTTCATAGCCCTGGTGAATCTGGTCAGAGTTAGACGACCATGAGTTTTTTCGGATTGTTTTCAACGATAGTATATTAAATGTCATCCCCGTAATGTGGCCGAGAAATGAGCATCAAACACTAACACACCGTGGGCTTCAGTCAGTGCCACCGTAGGGTGCTTGCTATTGGCCAAGCCTATCAGCAGGGAGACTCTTGTTCAAGTTCCTCCCCTGGAGAAGTTCATTTCTTTTATTGGCGCTCGCAAACCGGTCATGAGCCACGTGCAGATTTAGCAGCACCGCCCCGCAGAGCCCATCTAGCGTCGCTCGCGAAGCGATCTGATTGGCTAACTTCAGCAACTCATAAAATAACAAGGGCGAGAGATATCGACGTATTTCTTTTTCAAATAACCTATCAATATTACCAACGCTCTAGCGGTCGTATGTCCGGTTCACATTGTTTCCGAACACCCTGTGAAAATGAAAATCCTCAGCCTGTTTCCAGTCATTCGACCGAGTCAGGATGGAATTAATGAAGAGCCATCTGGCGACGAGGATAGGAATTGTGCCGGCTGCCGAAGCCTGTCGCACTCCACTGAAGCAATGATTAATGCATGATACATGAAATGAAATGATATTGGAGAGGGTTGCTGGAATGAAATATGACAGGGAAAACACGAGTACCCCGAGGAAAACCTTTCCCGCCTCCGTTTTGTCCAGCACAAATCTCACATGGATTGACCGGAATTTGAACCACGGAACCCAGCGGTGAGACGTCGGTGCACTGCCGGCTGAACTACGGAAGCTTCCGACTACACTGTACATGTGAAAATTGTTTCCGATTAATTCAATAAAGGTAGGTCTCCCCCACCCCAATGTTATATTCGAATCACAGAACTGCGTGCCTCTAACACGTTACGGTAGATATTTACCAATACGTAGTTGGCGTATTTGAGCACCCTCAAATGTGATAGGACTTAGCTGGGCTCGAATCCATCAACTCGGACTGTACTATAGGAGGCCCTCAGCCTGGCTTTCAGTAATTAAGGCTGTGCTCCGTGAATTAAGTCATGCTAAATTAAAAGCTTGCATATCACTGGGTCCACAAATTGCTAAACACCTCTACCATCCCCGCATTTGTTATCAGGTGCCTGCAAGGGTTGTCCTCTTCTGGTCTAGCGTGTTTAAAACCACAGAATCTATATTTTACTATTATTGCCGCTTTGGGTTGCATACTGCGAGACACTCCCTCCCTTGTTTACGGCCAACACTCTCCGGAGCATCTCACTGTTATCAACATTTACTTGTGTTTTTTTCGCCATGTTCGTTTCGCTCTCAAAACAATGGCAAATAAACTTGGGCATTAAAACTTTTCTAAATGAGACTCTGCAATTCTAATCACCATTACTAACAGGCCAATGTTTAAACAAGTTGATAACGCTTAATTTTTATAAAACATTTCTATCTCGAATCACACTAAAAGGTAAATTAATCCAAAATATTTTCGTGGAAGTTCATTTAGAATTACAAAAAGTATATTTCAGTATACAGGAATCGAAAAAAGGTCTAAGGAATTTGTGAGTGTAAGGGGGTGTGTCAGAATAGATGATCGTGGCATTGGAAACAATTATGTTCATTCACCATGTTTTGCGAGACTTATAGTTTTATGTTTCCGTTTATTATGAAATCACTGTAGATTTTATAGATGTTACAAGATTACATAAAAAATAACTGTACTGTACATTCCTGATCAAATGGATTTTTTTAAAAGCCGGGTTGAGTGGCTCCAACGGTTTAGGCAGGTTCGATCCTGACTCAGTGCGGTGTACTTTAAGGTGCTCAAATACATCAGCCCCGTGTAGGTAGAATTACTGACACATACAAGAACTCCTGTGGGACTAAATTTCGACCTCCCGGCGTCTCCAAAAACCGTAAAAATAGTGAGTTGGACGTAAATCCATTATTATTATTATTATTAAAATAAAACAGTAACAGGTAACGATATAAAACAGAAGACCATTCTTAAATCAAAATGAAATTGATACAAATAACACACACAATGGGAATCATAGGAGGTATCTCCGACCTGGAGTCAACATGGTCGTGTGTAAAGGTGAGTGAAATCTCAGACAAGCAGTTTTCGGAATTTACTATCAGTTCAGTCTTGAAGGGGCACTTATCATCTCCTAATTTCCTTTTCCAAACGGACCCTTGCATCTTCGATGGGGTTGCAGTCAGTAAAGTGATACGGAGCAGGAAATAATCATTTTCGGGTATTGCACAGTAACCACTATCGTGTTTTCCTTGCTGTACCAAATACCTGGGGTCATTATCGTGTTAGTAAGCAACTTATTTCCACATTTTCAAAACAATCTTAGCCATATAATCAAAGAGTGCATTGATTTCGATTTCAGACATCACACTGTCCCCTACTGTTGCAGCCTTGTACCGTTACATTGCCTCCACCTTGCTTCACTGTTTGCTGTTCAGTTTTCAATTTGATCTCCAAACAAATCGTCGTCCCTCCAATACACTCGCACTGAATTAACTTAGATACAATAACATATTTTTCAAACAGATGTGTCCCTTGTTTGCCTATTTTCCAGCGAATTACAACCCTTCCAACTCATCTCACCTATAAAAGGCATCGTCTCCCTGTTTTAACATTATAGCATGCTCCATGGAGACGATTTTTAATATTCAGAAGTTCAATAGTTCTAGAAGTTAAAGGAAGATATTCCACTCTAAGCAAAACCATTTTTCAGTCGGAATAAAAAGAGTAAGTGGTATGCAAAATAATAATAATCGCATGTCCTCAATTAACGTGTGCAGACATTTCAGTTTGATGCGATTGAGTCTGATTACGAATCAATGTCAAAGTTTCGGTTTACTCTACCAGATATCAGAGTAAACCGGTTCTCTCTTGGACGATCTATTGCTGAGTTTTAATTAGTTGTATCGGGTAAACACCAAATGTGTTATCAGAAAACTTTCACATGCCGACATCTTACCACATGGAGTCTCGAACAGATCTTTTCCTACCCTCCAAACATCCGACCATCTCCACTTGCGATTTGGGGATACGGAGGCTGAAACTCTTGGAATGATCCACATAGAGAGCTTAGTCAGCGAGAAATTCTAGCTTTTCCCTTGGTGAATAATATTTAAACATTGCAAGCTTCACTGACGTTGGCGAGCCTCAAAATACGGTAGATTCATTGGATAGGTGATCTGCACCCGATTCAGTGACTGCCGTTCATTATTTTTCATTATGATTAATTGCTTAAGGTTTGGGCATGCACAGACATATTGTAGATCACGGTTTGGTAACCACGTCGTTCATTGCACCACTTCAGTGTGGGTGTGGTGGAGTATCAAATGTAGCATGTGGAGTGGTTGACGTGCATGTAGTCCAAACTGCAACTGACGGCAAAGTACTGCAACCGTCAGTATGGGCACAATGTAAAAGTGCACAACCACGTTATTAACGCTGTTGATGGTACTGCCCGATCGCTTGAATTACATCGTTTTCGTCTTTCGATTTGTTCCACTTCAGGCGATCTAATCCCTCCCTTCATGTGTTACACCCTTCTTCATACTATACCCTGGAATTCTGGTTACAACAGACACGCTTTGCATTACATATCGGGCAATGCTTCTGGACGCCTTACATTCTCTGATGCAATAATTCGACCTCCTTTGAAGTCACTTGACGAGTCTGCAAGGCAGCCTCACAATGAACACCTTTTTACCATAAACTGACCTTCCCATTGAAGCGCACAGCTCCCTTGATACAAACACGAGTTCTGACGGTCCGTGATATTGCGTGTTTAATGGGCCAGACTTGATACGCATGGACAAATCAACTTGAGATACCGACGCTCATTGTGAGGAACGTCGAATCTCTTCGTGAGGTTAACAAGGGAGATACGTAAGCAAATTTATACACATAAAAATGAGGTAACAGTTGAGCAGCATATATGCAGCATATATCCATAAAAACTTAGATCTCTGCTTTACATCTTACAAACAGGGGGGCAATGATGAAATTGAGAGTCTCATGCTTGAACTCCGCCTTACTCCCAAACACCATGGAATAATATAGGAGTACTCTCTTACAAGATGAAGTGGAGGACACATACCCATGAAATTCTTCACAATAGCGTATAAAGGAGAAGAGCCTTGTGAAGTTCAGTGTAAGTAGGTGGATATACGGTAGATTGAGAGGAGCTAACACTGTTGTAACACACAGCAGAAAATGTGCATCAGGAACAATCTTATATAGGTTTATAAGAACAAACTGAAGTACCAAACCGCTAGTATTGTACATAGGGCCACTGTCTAATTTCTCTGTTACTCTGCATGGGAGTGCGCACCTCCTGTATAGTACCCTCAACACTAATCACCAATCAGAGGAACAAATGGAAGAGGTCCGAACTTTAAAAGAATGAATGAGGGCATAGGCAACAGAAAGCGTCCGAAAACGAAAGACAACTTAGGCCTCGCAAACTTTACACCATCATCGACCAAGGGTGTTCGGACAGAAAATGAGAAAGTAACGAGCCTGGGGAAAGTAATGGAGTAAAATCACTGTTAAACTCAGCTGGAAGCCACATGATCGGCAGCCCATACTCCCAAGTTAAGAGCTCTAGCGGGGATACCATGGCTGTATTTTATCTCCCTCGCCCACAAAGAGGCTGCCTGTATTACTCGACGAGAATTGCTACTGACCATAAAGGATCAAAGGCTGACAACAGAAAAGCCCATTGTTCAAGATTAAAATTACGGAAGAGTTTTCTCCGAACATCTTGGGCCTTGCATAAACCACCAATCAAGGCTAAACTTACGCTCTGAAAATAAGAAGTCAGTATTGTGACTGGATGGAGTTAGGATAACATCTTCCGGACGGCCATGATGAAGAATTGGAGATCACTGGATCGTTTAGATGTGACTTTCCAATATCTGTTCATAAACGGTTGGGTATCACATCAGGATCAGTAAGTGTAACTAGAAGAACAGACCGTGGAATATATGTTTCAGTGCTCACTATGTCCTTCATCATGATCACTGCAGAATTTGATGATGACCAGTATTCATATCCTGAATTTAACAAGCTTTTGGATTAATTTCTTTTTTCAAGTTGTTTTACGTCGCACCGACACAGATAGGTCTTATGCCGACGATAGGACAGGAAAGGGTTAGGAGTGGGAAGGAATCGCCCGTGGCCTTAATAAGGTACAGCCCCAGCATTTTCCTGGTGTGAAAATGGGAAACCACGGAAAACAATCTTCAGCGCTGCCGACAGTGGGGTTCGAACCCACTAGCTCGCGAATACTGGATACAGGCCGCACTTAAGCGGCTGGAGCTATCGATCTCGGTGTATTAATTTCTTCTAAGTTTAAATTTAGCATCATGAAAACCCAGCACATAGGTTTTATTCTTGAAATCACTTCTTACGGCGTAGCAACGCCCGTATAAAATGAGATGTTATTTACAATTAAAGAATACTAAAAATTAAAAAAGGTCCAAACATCTTTGAGCTGCTTTCTAGTTCTACTCGACTTTGCTTTTGTTCATTTTGTGATTATTTTTCCGTGCTAATCGGTTGCCCTTTATGCACAAGCATTAGCACCTTTGTCAAGTTTTTCCATTTCTTGTCAATTTAGTAACTTTAATTGTTTGTGTAAATTATTCTTTAATCTATCAAAGCTAAATCGTATATATCAGCAATTCCATGACTTTCCAAGAAATTTACAATTTATACCCCGATTTCCGGATCAGATTTTTCTGAGAAATTTTTAAACTCTTCATGTGGATTTTCTTACCAATGTTTGTGTTATCTATGGTCTCCTGCCTCCAACTTACCTTAGCCTTTAATCCTACATTCTGATCCCTAGTTATTGATCACCGTACCCCAATATTTTCGAGTGCTCATTCATACTCTGATCAACGTCATAATCACGTGCAAGGAGACGAAGGCAATATGGATATATTCAGTACGTTCAATACTGATAGGCTCACCCCCTATAACTCCTGCATAGTAGCAGTTTGAAATGTGTGGCGATGTATGCGTGAAGATATACTATGGTAATGTCTACCACCACCAGATGGTGTTGCTGCTTCCCATAGGTGGCGCATTGCGCATTGTAGTAGCACTTGTTCCGCCTTGGGAGTACGCCGGTGGACATTGATAAGAAAACATGCAAGCATAAAATCATGGACAACGGTGGGCAATGTGGTTTCTCTGGAGGGAAGCAGTGACTGCCTCAGACGTCCACAAGAGGCTAGTAACCTTATGTAAGGAAACAGTACCATGCCGCAGGTCCGTGTTTCGTTGGGTATCGGAATTCAGAGACGGCAGGGACTATGCTGGAAAACGCGAGAGCACTGGGCGTCCAGCAACTGCACGCCAACCAAACACTAATGTGTTGATAATGGGGCATAGGTGAATCATATTTGATGAACTAGAGAAGGCAGCAGGTCTCACGGGGAACTCTCCACGCCATTAACCATGAGGATTTGAAGATGAAGAAGGTGCGTGCCCCATTCCCACACCATTGCGCAAGAACAGAAGCGTGTGGACATATGCCAACAGTTGGTGCAACAATACGGTGCATATCTAGCGGAGTTCATGCAGTTGTCCACCAGTGGCGCCGGGATACCATCAAATAATGCTTTGCTATGCAAATACGGAAGCTGAAAGAACGACGGCAAAAGTGCACAGACATTAGCGAGGAATACCTGTAATATAATCTATATTCGTTTGTTCAGTAAATGGTTCTTGTGAACACGAAAAAATTGTAGTGCCAGTCATTTCTGAACGCCCCAAGTAAGTGCATCGGTAGAGCTTGAGTTCCAAATGTGTCCCCTTACCCTTCTGCAACAATATTTTGGAACATACCTGATTACGCGTGGAGCGAAATTCTCATACCCTTCCGACTCCCTGAATCACGCACTCGCATGACTTCATATGGTGTATGCTGAAGGAATCCATTTTCCGGTCAGTTGACCCAGCTAGGAGTGTTCCCGAATTACGAAAGAAGGAGATACAGCCATTTTTTTTATGTCCAGGCGGCAATTTGTTTTCAACAACATGTTCGACAATCTACAGGACCATTATGAATAATGTGTGATACGTGAGGGTGCACATTCTGAATACATGTTGTACCGACGTCGTAGTTATCTTGTATGTTATAATATAAAGACGTATCTTGATGTTCAGTGCATGTTTGTTATTACAGTTCTATTTTTTTTTGCCGCTTAGGGTACTAATATGCATTCCATACACATACAAGATGTGTTTAAAAATTATGGTGAATGGTGATGATGATGACGACGATGACGATGCTTGCCTACCATCTAGGTAATCGGTCCCTAATGGTACGAAATGTATTGATAATTTAAAAGTCCAAAACTCATCCAGTGATCACAATTCAAAACGTGATGATGAAGATTGAATTGATGAATGTGAATTTAAAATAATCAGCGGATCCAGATCACAACACTGAAAGTTATAAACAATTCCAAAATTAATCCACTGAGTAGAATTTTAAAAAAGAGAGACGACGAACAATGATTATGAACTTGAAACAATCACTGGATCCGAGCCGCAATGCCCCACCTTCCCACAAACTAGCGTAAAGCAATATTATTACTGATCAAGGGACTGCTTCTAGAGCACAATCCTGAATCGATGATGCTTGTAGTCTAAAAGGGTCCAAAATCCAGGTCAACGACCCCTCATAATGGTACTTACCACTAGTAAAGTAGAACCATGGTATTTCTCATATTGCGATACTAATCATAAGTAACGTAGACTTACGGTGATCCACATATTGTGGTACTACTCACAGGTAATGTAATACGCACAGGTAACGCAGACCTATGGTGTTTCTCACGTTACGGCGCCACTCATAGGCAACGCAAACCCATGGTGTTCCTCACATAGATGTAATAATCACAGGGACTCGTACGATCCCGAGGTGTTCTTCACATGGTGAGTACTAAGCACAGGCAACGCAGACCCGTGCTGTTTCTCACAATGGTACTAATCACAGGCAACATAAGCCCGTGGTGTTCTGCATATAGTGGTACTAAGCACGGATACTGTAAAACCCATACTGATTCACCGTCTGTTGCTACTAATCACAAACTGGTTGTGTACCTAACATACTCGTACTACTCGCAAGTAAAGGCTACCCATCGTGTTCCTCCCGTGATGGAACTAATTACGAGTAGTCTCATGATCCTAATTCACTCATCCTTTGGTTGCCCCTTTTAGTCGTCTCTTACGACAAGCAGGGAACATCGTGGGTGTATTCATCGTCTGCGTCCTACACCCACAGGGGCTATGGTGAATGGACAAGTACCGCAATGGCAACGTGTAGTGTTGCTGCTTGAAAGCTCACGTGAATAGAGAGACATCCCGAGAAGCGCTGCATAGCCTTGAACAAATGGAGCTGATGCAGGTTAGTCTGCTGCGGTCAGTCGAAGAGAGTGTTTGAAAAGACTCGTGTCATAGTCCAATGCATCAATACATAAACATAACATTTTGTTGCAAATTGGGAAAACAGCGACGCAGAAGCATTCGATGTTGGTGATAGTGTACGGAACAAACACAGAAAAAGGTTTTACGACTGTTCCAGATGCTTTCAGAACAGACAGGACACTCTTGATGATCCGCCACGTGTTCAAAATCCGCCTTAATCTCCGGATCTGGCATCTGCAGACTTATTTTTTGTAAGGCACACATTGTGCTGACATGCCGGACATCCAAAGATGTGTAACATCAGAGCTTCGATCGATTCCAAAATACGCCTTCTCTGCCACTTTTGCAACAGCTGCATACACGTTTCCAAAAGTGTATTGTGGCCAATGGAGAGTACTTTGAAGGCGACTAACGGTATTTTGTTTGTAACGTTTTTTCTTTGTGTTATATGTAACTTAAAAGCCTTTCAGTCTGTCGAAGACACGCGTTAAATGTAAATATTATACTATAGAATGCCTGTAAAAATAACACATTATTAAACAAGGCTAAAAAATACCCACTGTTAAACAAATAATGTCATGTTTCGTTCTTAAAAGGACATCATCAGATTCTACCAATTCACATTCAATATTTGGAGATATTTATGTTTATTACTCTCCAAACAACTATGAATTTGAAAAAAAATTTAAGATATATTTAACTGCCCCAACACTGGAAATTATTGCTTCCTTCTTAACAAGTAACAAATCATTGTGTTATGGAATCATTCCCCGAACTTTTCGGACGCACCTTGTACAAAACTCATCGTTACGTCCGTTGCTAATGAATACATTTTATGCGTAAATACAGTGCTCTTTCCAGATAACTGGTGGTCTCGGGCTCAAAGCCGTAGCTTGGGAATAAATAACACATCGATTATAAAAAGACATTTATTTTATAAATATATACAAACACAATACATGAATGACACAATATCAATTATATTATTATCATTACCGCTGATCAGGAGACGTTTCCATGTCTCAGTAGAACACAGGACTTTCCTAATTCATTTAACAACAAGGCACTATGCAGATAATTTGTAGTCACTTATACAGTATACTGTATCCTTCTCTAGAAATAACATACAGCAACAACAATAAATGCTTGAATCAATTACAGAATTTCATGGAGTGGCTACACAAATGAAGACGAGTTTCATCGTCGTCCTTCGATAAAGGCCCATAGTGGATACAAATACCTGGCCTTAGACTTGATAATATCAGTGGAAGAAATAAACTGTCTGACTCTGCAGATCATTCTGTATCAATATGCAGAATTGAGGTAGAAAACGAATTAATTCATAATATTGATTAGGGTGAAACTGGAAAATATTTTACATGTTCACAGTGTTTCTTTTGCTGATATTTATTCTAAACCAATTAGGTTAAGTAAGAACCATTACGGTAGCTCCTTAGATAACTTACTCACCTCTGATGTAGTATTGCGGATTTAAAATATGATTCTGGATATTTATTGAAGTAATTTAAAATGTAATAGCCTCATATAAATGGTCTAAATAGAACACCACGAACAAAACAGAGATGTTTATGTTGATACACTGTGAACTGTTTTACTACACCGGTTAGTTTTTGCAAACTACGGTAAAGTTTTGACAAGCAATGAATAATATGAGAAAATCTCCAATTTGTAACATATACAGAAATTTTTGAAACGGAACGAGAAAGCTGTCCGTATTCCATAAAAAAGGGTGGATTTTAATTTCCTTAGAGAGTATTGTATCATAATCACTATTTAAGGCAGCAGGGACCCCTTAGATTCAGAAATCAAAACTTTGTAAATCACGCAACTGCAGCCCTAAGCAATGTGCAGGAAAACATTAGAATCTGTCTCAGGTACATGTAGAATGTTCGTTCAAGTCATGGATCACATTTATTCGATGGCAGTTCTTCGCACATGTTCATAATGCAAATAGACGTAGCGAAACCTTATCCACTCCAGTAAATTATTTTGCTATTCGTGCAAATAAGCATGTGTACCTGTTTTCTATGCAATATTATAGAGGTACAAAGACTCATTTCAAATTTCGATATGGCCAGTATAACAGTGCAAACTTATTTGAGCATAGTGTTATGAAGAGTGAACGTGATTTATCTGGAAATGGTATATGCTCTCCAGCAACCTACTGACTTACTATTAAAATTAGGACGAATTTCGACTTCTTTTTCTCCCTTCGTACGTTAACTTAATTCAGATTTTACTAAACCACAAAGGAAACTCACATGAAAAGGCAGTAAAAAAAGGCCACAAACTTGCCTTAAGCATATATGTAATGTTGAATGGAATGTATTACAGACTACCAGCCGACCACTTTAAAAGATCTGGCACTTCGTCGGAGTCCCTATTCCCTTAATCCAGCTTACACAGTAACGAAATGACGTGCCAAGTTACTCAAGATCACATTACATTCGTCTTCAATATAACGACTGCGAATATCAACAAAACAGAAATTTCAAGAAACAAAGATAAAGACTATTCGCGAAGACCTTCTGTAGGCTGTTGCACAAGAGACAGTCCTGTGCTGTTCATTTAAAGTAGCAAGTGGATAAGTATGAAGTTCACCATGAAATGAATTAAACGACTCGAGGTCTGCTGTTCAAAAGATATGTCTATTTTCATTTCCAGTGTAAATTAATAATTGATGTACTGCCAGTTTAATAGCTTTAGAAACCCGGGGTAACGTACTAATCTCAGTAGAAGTTGAACTTTAGTACGGCGAGATTTCTACTGAAATCAACTGATTCTCAAATGTAAACCTCCCGCCTTTATGACTGGAACACTCTTGTTCTTGGTGGTGATAATAAGTAAAGACATGAGGAGTGTCTTGACTTTCCTAACCAGAAACCCTTTTTGTTTTTTCGATTGTAAAAGGACTGATAATTCTATATTTGAACCATTTCCCGTATGACTGTCCAAAAATCAACCAGAACAGGTAATATATTAGAGTTTTCTCATTTTTCAACTCTAACAAAACCCACCATAGGTTATACTGCGAATCGGTGATATAAAATGTCAGCTCCCATGGGAAAACACTCGAGAGAATTTCGGCATGAAATCTGTGGAGACTTTTTTAAGTCTCAGAAAAGATTTGATGGTGGTAGGTTCTTGATTATGTACTTCAGTGTTACAGAAATTAATCGAAGTGAGCAACCGGTTATTCCTTACGGACTCTTCAATACTTCAGCAAAGGGAATTCCAACTTAAGGCATCAGCGCACTCAGAGCACAAAGGAGTACGGAGCGTTAAGTGCTATGGTTGAAGAAAAAACTTGAACCGCTGCGTTGTCGTATTGTCAATTTCGAGCAAGGATGGTGAGTTTCAGGTCAATTGCTTTATGGCTTGATTTTGCAGTTGTGATGTGATGTTTTATTGTGCTCTACCTGATAATACTTTCTCTTTTGTGCATCACACCTATCTTATATTACTATCTTATATTATAAGTAAACGCCGCCTCTGTGGTGTAGTGGTTAGCGTGATTAGCTGCCACCCCCGGCGGTCCGGGTTCGATTCCCGGCTCTGCCACGAAATTTGAAAAGTGGTACGAGGGCTGGAACGGGGTCCACTCAGCCTCGGGAGGTCAAGTGAGTAGAGGTGGGTTCGATTCCCACCTCAGCCATCCTCGAAGTGGTTTTCCGTGGTTTCCCACTTCTCCTCCAGGCGAATGCCGGGATGGTACCTAACTTAAGGCCACGGCCGCTTCCTCCCCTCATCCTTGCCTATCCCTTCCAATCTTCCCATCCCCCAGCAAGGCCCCTGTTCACCATAGCAGGTGAGGCCGCCTGGGCGAGGTACTGGTCATACTCCCCAGTTGTATCCCCCGACCAAGAGTCTGAAGCTCCAGGACACTGCCCTTGAGGCGGTAGAGGTGGGATCCCTCGCTGAGTCCGAGGGAAAAGCCGAACCTGGAGGGTAAACAGATGATGATGATGATGATTATAAGTAAACTCGTATCCTCTTATCAGGCACATCCCCATTGGAGGTGAGCTGCATGTACCATTTCAATCACATACCAGCCCTCCTGCCATTCTTAAATTTCTGGCAGTACCGGGAATCGAACCCGGGCCCCCGAGGAGGCAGTAAATCGTTAAAACTATCCAAATAATAATTTAAAAGGATTGTAGCATTAACACTAAGTCATAATATAAGTTGTCCGCCTCCGTAGCGTAACGGTTAGTGTAATTAGCTGCCTCCTCGGGGGCCCGGGTTCGATTCCCGGTACTGCCAGAAATTTAAGAATGGCAGGAGGGCTGGTAAGTGATTGAAATGGTACATGCAGCTCACCTCCAATGGGGATGTGCCTGATAAGAGGATACGAGTTTACTTATAATATTAAGATAGTAAAAGCAACTGTTTATAACTGTAAAATACCTCGTTTTCTTTGTTTTAAGGTGAAAATGCACATATTTATTCCCAACAAACAAGGCTCTCGACTGTCAATTGTGGGATACCGCTTGGAAATATAACGTATTTTTCTTTATATTTAAAACGAAAGTAGATAACTATTATGCTTATTAGATAACTAATATTTAAGAATATTGTAAAATTATACATCATATACCAGTGCAGAGTATCGAAGGGAAAGAGGAAAGTATTTGTGAATGTTATCAAATCGACGTGTACATACACGAAGTCAGACCGGGGAAAGGGAAGAGTTGGATAATTAAAGCAACGTAGGGAGGAAGAAGAGCTAAGTGGCCATCAAAGTGTGGCAATACTGTATGGGACAGTACTTTTACATGTTTCCTCACCGCAAGTGCTCTGGGGCTCTTTGCACTGACCACGGTGGTTGGAACTCGCTGCATTTCCATTCCTTTTCACAATATCATTTATTCTGTCCTCCAACGTGCAGTTTTGCGTTCATATTTTGAGTAAGGTTGACGTGACCTAAGCCACGATGTAAAGTTAGGGGAGGATATCTCGTCCTGCATGAATATACCTCTTCGCTTTTGAGTCCTGAAGTCCTCATGTTCCGAGACTTCAATAAGGCAGCAATTATAAATCTTGTTCATTGTCTACACAAATTATCACATTTCACACAGTTTTCCACAGTTCCACGCTACAGAATGATAGTATCGGTCACGTGAATCACACCGTTGGTTGCTGGGATGTTGTGAGCAATAACATGGGCGTTGTTCGCCTTCAGCTGACCTGCAACACAAGAACAGAATTCTCAGAATTGTGAAACATATAGCGTTCTAGATCAGAAAACTGAAAATTTTAAAGAATGTGATGGCTGGAAACAACGTTGCCATCCGTAGAGGCATTAATCTCTTTTCCTCATAATGTAGAGACATAGGGATGGATTTCTGAATCCACCTCAAAACGTGGAGAGTTTCTGAAAATTAAATTTAGTTAGACATTTTGAGAAGAATTTTTTTTGAAAATATTGTTACTCTTGAAAACTTCGTGTTAAGGCTACCACATTTAAAATCTGAAAAAAACCCTTTTTCCCATGATGTGTGGCACTAAAAGAAAAAAGAAATATAGTCAAATGAGTATACAACTTCTTATTAATTCATTTTTAGTATTATTATTCTCTACAAGCTCAAAACAAAGGCTGCAGGACTAGCCAACTTAATGACCAACTCCTGGCTCTGTATAATCGTCATCTGTATGGTTTAAAGTAACTAATTCACTAACAGATACAGAGCACATCAGGTATGTTAGTGTAAATGTATTCACTATTATATTCATATAAAATTGTTGTGTTCCGTTTTCGTTACGATGGCTTTTGTCGTCATAAATAACAAACGTTTATTGGATGCTTTTCCGTACTACTAATAATAATAATGTAGGAAGACTTTGAGTGTTAGGGACATAGTAAACAAAGAATTGCCAACATTGGTTCATTGACTCGTAGCTCCATACAAATTGCATTTCACAAATGAGTCACGTGTAAGTGATTCTCATGGCACGAAAAACTGTAGGTCCTTTGATGTAACTCATGGATAATTATTACCCTACATTCCAGCTCCGTGTCGGTAGATTTACTGGCAGATAAAAGAACTCCTGCGGGACAAAATTTGATGATATGATGATGCTTGTTGTTTAAAGGGGCCTAACATCGAGGTCATCGGTCCCTAATGGTAGGAAATGAGACGAAATGGAACGACAAATTAAAAGCCCAAAATTCTCCACTGACCAGAATTCAAAACATGAGAACGAAGAATGAATGGATGGACATGAATTTAAAACAATCAGTGGATGCCACCCGCAGTACCTTACATTCATAGAAACTGACGGAAAAACAATAGGATAACTGACCAAGGGACTGCTGCTAGAGCATAATACTGAATCGAGGATGCTTGCAGTCTAAAAGGGGTTCAAAATCCAAGTTATCGGCCCCTCATAACGGTAATTATCGCTAGGAAAGTAGAACCATGGTATTTGTCATGTTGCGGTACTAATCAAAAGTAGCAGAGACTCGCGGTATTCCACTACTCACAGGTTATGAAATTCGACATATAATACAGACCTAAAGCTTTTTTCACATTGCGGCGCCATTTACAGGGAACGCTGCGCTATGGTGTTCATCACATAAGAGTACTAACCACAGGGACCTTCCGCTATCCCGTGGTGTTCCTTATATAGTGGGTACTAATCATAGGCAAGGCAGAACCATGGTAGCTATCATTCCATGGTCCTGCTCATATAGTGCTACTAATTACAGGTACTGCAAAAGCCGACCGCACGGTGCTCCTGTGTGCTACTAATCACAAACCTATTTCGTACCTAATATAGTGGTACTACGCGCAAGTAAAAGCGACCCTTGGTGCTCTCCGCGTGGTGGTACTGATCACAAGTAGTTTCATAGTTCTAATACAATCATCCCTTGGTCGCCCCTATCAGTCGCCTCTCACGACAGGCACGGGATACCGTGGGTGTATTTTTCGTCTGCCTCCCCCACCCACGGGGGGTAGTGTGTTTGGTCCGCGAGAGGTATTTTATTTCCCTCAAGTCCACCGGTAAGCCGGTTAGGACCCCCCTATCCGCCACCTGGGACGCGCCACGTGGGAGTATGGGACAAAATTTCGGCACATATGCATCTCTGAAAACCGTAAAAACAATTAGTGGGACATAAATTCAATAACAATGTTTTACTATTATCTTCTTCTTCCCGGAGTTTTCTGAATTGATTGTGGTCAGCAGTTGACGTGGATTTGACACGGTTTTACGGCTGGATGACCTTCCTAATACCAACCATATGTGGAGGGATGTATTCACTGCAATAGTTGTTAACGTGGTGTGCTGTATGTGTACGAAATATGAAGAGACCCGTCTGTGTACTAAGACGAACAAAATCCCCCAGTCCCCGGGCCAGAATAATTAAACACACGCAGTTAAAACCCCAGACCCCGTCAGGAATCAAATCCGGGGCCCTCTGAGCCAAAGGCTAGTATCCTAACCACTCAGCCAAGAACCAAACCAAACCCCATGGTACAACAGGCCCGAAGGGCCTTGGCCTACAAGCGACCGCAGTTCAGCCCGAAGGCCTGTAGATTACGAGGTGTCGTGTTGTCAGCACCGACGAATCCTCTCAGCGTTATTCCTGGTTCTCTAGAGCGGGGCCGCTTTCTCACAGTCCTCCACTGTAATCACGTAGGCTGAGTGGATCTCGAACTAACCCTCAGATCTAGGTAAAAATCCTTGACCCGGCCAGGAATCAAACCCGGGGCTACCCCTGCACCGCGGAGTTGGCATTCAGGCAAGAACTAAACTAAATCCACAGGAAAGAGAATCACTATCTAAAAATGAACATGATCAGCTACAAGGAGTGTATCATAGAGGGAAAGAGAAAAATGTCTGTGTGACATTAAGTGTGAAGAAATGAGAAACTCTGATGTCAATCTCTGTTTACAAGGTCACCGTGAGAGAAGGCTCAGCCGCCGTAGCGAGCAGCTCATTACGAGAAGAAATGAAAGGCGAAAGTTGAGAAGACGAGAGCACACGCGAAGAAGATGCCTTCTTGCTTTCACCCTTTCGCTGTCTGGTCTACCACAGCTCACTCAACTCCTTTCATTTCCGGCCCTACCATCAGCCAGTCAGTTTTAAAGGATATCTTTCTATGAACGAGAACGATGTGTAAGTGAGAGGATTAGGTCCGGGAAAGTGAAGTGGAACTTAACCTTTAAATCTCCCAGACACCACATGTTGTCCCTTCACTTGCGGCTGACCCGTCAAGGCGGAAAGGACGGCCAGATGAGTTACGTCTAGATAACGGATGTTTATGAAATTCCATCTGCTGCACCCTTCATCCAATAGTCGGAAGACAAACAGTGGTATTTGTTCAAATGGCACATATCTACTAAACGGAACCTTTCGGAAAAGAGAAAGACCTCTTTATATTACATTTCTGATTCTACAAATACTGTTATTTGGTTCTTAAGTAATTATTTATATAATTTAAAATCAATTAATTTATGCCCTTTTAACACAGTTATTATTATTATTATTATTATTATTATTATTATTATTATTATTATTATTATTATCATTATTATTATTATTATTATTATTATTATTATTATTGTACCGGGCGGTACACCTCCGCTCCGCTAATTCAAACATTGCGCCAGTTGAAACTCCTCTACTGGAGGAAGCCTGAACTTTAACTACAGTGTTAATTCTCAAGTTTCTCAGAAGATGTCCCTACTTGTAAATTTTGAAGTTTTCTGAACTGTGTCGTTTTCGATGTATTTTTGTTTTGCCTGTAGTAAGAAGTGTGGACATTCTCTTCTAGATGGCACTACTGAAGGACTACAATTATGCACCCTAGTGCGAAGTGAACGAACTGTGTTTTTGGAGAAATTTTGGGTTCATAAGTTTGTTCTTTGTTAAATTTCTTTCAGTCATTGTTTAAGTTGGCAATATTAACCCTTTCTTTCCGCCAGTTTTGAATTTGACCAATAAGGAATTTCTGTAATTAATTTTCCACCAATAAGGTGTTTCTTCTTCGTCTAGTGTAGTAGTTTTTGCCATTATCCAATAAAATGCTTGTGGGCGGGTGTTATCATTCACGAAACGCCTCGAACTTTCCACGAGGGTATATAAACTGCTGATTTTCGGGTCTCCGGGCCACTTCAGTAACACCTATCATTGTGTAAATTATGTAGCAGGGGGCGGGAAGCGCCTCTTTCTTCGGGCAGCAGTTCAACCACCAGGTAATGGCCTTTTAATAACTTCTTTTCTTGCTAGCTCAGCAGTTTAACTCTCGGGGCAGGTCCGTAGCCTTTTACCATGTAACTTTCCTCTAAAATGTAAAGACACTTGGTATCTATTCTATCTTTTTAAACTACAAATTGGGATAGAGAGTGCTTAACCCTCTCGAGCTCCCACTCATATCGCTTTGAGGTGAACTTATTTTCACAACCGTTTCTTCCCTTCTAATGTAATGTAAATCGTTTTCTTATATAAGTCACCTCTTTAGTATGGGATTAGCCCTTGCATTAGCGGCCTAGTGCCAAGTAGGTTTTAATAAGGTGTATTTGGAGTGCAGTTTTGCCTCCTCTCAAGTTGGTATTGTGGAGGCCGTGTAATATTTCTGTTTCTTCACTGAATAGGCCTCAGTAGGTTGGGTATTTTTTTACCCCTGTGTGTATGTCCTTGGAGGACAGCTTGAACGTGGAGTTTGGTGTGGCCTTTGATAGGCTTGAACTTTAAGAGCGGGTTGCTCTTTCTTAAAATTTGTTTCTGCGTGCCTCGAGGAGGCGGTACTGTGTAATTGGGAGCAAGAGCTCCTGGGCATGATTGGGGTCTTCTGCCCCTTGGTTGAATCTTGTATATCGTAAGGTTGGGCTTATAGCTCAAGAATTATGTGTCTGGCTCTCGGAGCTCAAATCCTGTAACACTGTAATTGTACATTCTCGAATTGTTGCTAGGCTACTGAGTCCCTGTTATAATGGTTATTTATTGATCTTGAAAAGAAAATATAACCTTGTTAAATTTTATCTTAATTTTAATTTCGCATCTTGAGACCTGTTCCCCCCAGCAACTTCTTTCACCTCTACCTACCACGGACAACTCCGTAACAATTATTATTATTATTATTATTATTATTATTATTATTATTATTATTATTATTATTATTATTATTATTATTATTATTGTTATTATTATTAGGCCGCTTCCTTCCAAGTCCCAGGCTTTTCTTATCCCATCGTCGCCATCAGACCTATCTGTGTCGGTGCGACGTAAAGCCACTAGCAAAAAAATGTTTAATAAGATGTCTGTTCTAAAAACTATAGAAAGCAGAACTCACAAATGTAAAAGAACTAGTATTAAGTTCTAACCTATTAATAAGGATATAAAATATTAGGGGTTGAGTACATTTATTTTAATGATACATTAAGAAATGTGATATTTTACTATGATTATTCTCCTGTACTAAGGCGAAGGCGGGATAGTTCCTACTATAGGCCACGGCCGCCAACCCTCCCTCCTTCTCCGACACCAATCTCCTGGCCTGAGAGACGGCGTCACCGTCTATGAGGCCCGCCTCCCCCTTCAGGGGAGGAATGAAAACTGTTTAGTAGTAGTAGTAATAGTAGTCTATTAGCGTGGTAGTCACAGAAAGCTGTTAAAGATCCATACGGAGACCTATACGCTCATTATATATATTGTAAATTGAATATCATTATTGGGTACCTACTCGTAATTTACGTAAAGTTTCTTTAATACAACACTTAAATTATTGGATATACAAAATAATGTTTAGACTTGCAAGGGAACCTAGAGCCACGCTTTAATTTTACATGAACTGTACTTTCTTGAAACATGTTGTCTGTTACGAAGTGGCTGAAAAATACTTATTATAAAACTTTTCTTTAAAAAAACTTACTACACTTCGCTATTTACTGCAGTATGATGATCATCGTCAGGTGTAAAAATGCTATAAAACACAGTAAATACAGTGTGTAATAATAAGGTACGGCCAAACGTTCAGGACGCATTCCTCACACGTAGAAGAAGAAACTATATTACATGGACATGGGTTTTTAAACGTTATATTTCCACGTTAGGACTTATTTTCTACAACTCTACACACAGGGACGGAACGTACCAAAATACCACATGAAACTCTTTCTTGTATGAAATGTTCAAAATGACATGCGTTAGAGGTGGTGGTGATTATTATTATTTTTTTTGCTAGTTATTTTACGTCCCACCGACACAGGTAGTTCTTATGGCGACCATGGGACAGGGAAGGGCTAGGAGTGGGAAGGAAGAGGCCGTGGCCTTAATTAAGGTACAGCCCCAGCATTTGCCTGGTGTGAAAATGGGAAACCACGGAAAACCATCTTCAGGACTGCCGACAGTGGGGTTCGAACATACTATCTCCCGAATACTGGATACTGACCGCACTTAAGCGACTGCAGCTATCGAGCTCGGTGATTATTGTTTTAAGTGGAAGTACAACTAGGCAACCATCCTCTATATAACACAAATCAGAGGGAAAAAGTGGAATGGATCCGATACTGCGAGAAATGAAGGTATCGGCCAAAGAAATACAAGAGCCACGAAGGGCGTGAAAATGACTCCCAAGCCCTCGGAAACGTAATAGTGTCGGGGTCGGAAAAGAACAAGAGTTGACCAAGGAAGGTCGGATAGGTTAGATGAAAGTGAGGAGCTTGGCACAAGTAATTGGAAGCAATGCCAGGACTCAGCTAAGGACCACGTTGTCGCCAACCCACGCTCCAAAGTTCAGAGCCCCTAGGGCTCCTTTTAGTCGCCTCTTACGACAGGCAGAGGATACCGTGGGTGTTATTCTACCGACCCCACCCACAGGGGGAGCCATGTGTTAGTATTGATACATGTGTCAACATGCCGTCGCAGAGCATTCGGGCAGCAGCAGATGACTTTGAAGGGAAAGGCCCTAATGGCCTGTTGCACCACTATTTGTTCAAACCCAGTCTGTGAATTCATCAACTTCAGTTACTCCGAATAAGTGTTCCAAGCCCAATCTATATCAAGTTCGCTTAGTAAGGTAAGAAACACCCCGAACAAATATTCCACACCTGATGTGCGACTCTATCAAGATATCTCAGAGAGGTAAGTGTTTCTTAGAACAAGAGTTCCAAACTTGACTGAGTATATCGTCCCTGTTCTGCCAAAACGGCGAACGTTACAATGCTCTTCCTATCCATTATTTCCCTTAAGACTGGTCACGCCTTCCATCTATATATTGATATGCGATCCATCAGAACAATTTTCGTTGAGTTCATTTTCCTATGCGCGTGTGTAAAGGAAAATGAACCTTAAACACATCACACTCTAGGAGTGGGTAAATGTCATGCAAACATACATTCCTTCAGTATGGCACAATAAGGTTCATTTTTCTTTACACACGCACATAGGAAAATGAACTCAACAGAAATTGTTCTGATGGACTCAATATCAATATGTGGCTGGAAGGCGTGACCAGTCTTAAGGGAAATAATGGATAGGAAGAGCATTGTAACGTTCGCCGTTTTGGCAGAACAGGGACGATATCTATATATCTCAGAGAGGTAACTGCCACTCTAAAGAGATGTTTTAAACTTCACTACGAGACGATCAAGGTCAGTCAAACAAGTAAGTGCCATTCAGTGTAACAGTTCTGAATGCGGTAGCATAACGGACAGAGTCCCTGAACTGGCAGTAAAGAGCCATAAGTGTGTCTGCGACAATTAGAAATGTAGAACTCGAAGGGTTTCCTCAAATACGATATAATTTAGTCCTCAAATCCCTCCTTCACGACAATGTGCGAGCGGTAGAGGGTACTTGAATGAAGTGCCTCAGTCTATTGAGCTGCCAAGGACTGATTACTGCTGCACAGCAAGAGCTCTATACTCCAGGCAATTATCTGAAGGTACTCCGCAACAAGTGTGAAAAAAGATGGTTCGTTCCGAGCATTAACTACTTTACTACTACCATGACCGTGCTTACTTGAATCGTTTTCGAATATAAGTTAAAAATAACTGATTTCGCTTGAAAACAGAGAGACCATCCCCTGAGAGACCCGAGCAGAGAGCGCACAAGGACATTTAAACGGTAAGGAGTATGATCGCTGCTCCGAAGAATTTGAAGAGAAATCTAGACGGTCCTGCTGAAGTGTTTGTAAAAAAAATGTACAAAGAAATTTAAAGACAGTGGTGGGTGTGGTGATTATTTAAGGGGAAGACGAACGAGATAACATTCGTTTTTTAAGTCTAATTATAATCACCATATGCTCACAGACTCGCTTGGAGTGTTTCTTAAATTATTTTACGTGTCTTTATTTTATTTAGGGTTCATGTTTTTACACAGATTCAGGTGTTTAATGTTTTATTTACCAATGAATATGACGGCTGATGATGACCACAAGAGGTCGAAACTAGTACCAAAACAAATGATGATGCTGATGATGCTTGTTGTTCTAAGGGGCCTAACATCTAGGTCATTGGCCCCTGATGGTACGAAATGAAATGACAAATTAAAAGTTTTTAATCATCCACTGACCAAAATAAAAAATGGCATAAGGAATGAATGGATGGATATGAATTTAAAAAATCAGTGGATCCTACTGACCGAGAGACCACTTCTAAAGCACAATCCTGAATGGAGGGTGCTTGTTGTCTAAAGGGGTCCAGGTCAACGGCCCCGCATAATGGTACTTATCGCTAGTAAAAGAGAACCATGGTATTTGTCATGTTGGGGTACTAATCAAAAGTAGCGTAGACTCACGGTGTTCCACACATGATTGTACAAGTATTGGACGTCGTACAGGAAACGCAGACCTATGGTGTTTCTCACATAACGGCGCCACTCATAGCCAACGCAAACCGATGGTGTTCCTCACCTAGGTGTACTAATCACGGGCGCCGGTATTCCCGTGGTGTTCCTCACATAGTAGATACTAAGCACAGGCAACGCAGACCCACGGTGCCGCTCATATAGTGGTACTAATCACAGGCAACGCCCAGACCCATGGTGTTGCTTACAAGGGTACGACTCACGGGTACTGGAAACCCACAGTTACCCACTCTCTGCTGCTACTAATCACAAACATATTTCGTACCTAATATAGTGGTACTACTCGCAAGTAGAGGCAACCCATGGTGTTCCCCGCGTGATGGTACTAAAAAAATAGTTTCATGGTTTTAATAAATCATCCCATAGTACCAAAATAAAAAATTACGATATAACTGGTACCAAGATATAGTTTTATCCACATATGTTTGTACTGAATAGGTGGACCGCTTAGAACCAAATCATCGCAATTATAATCAATCAATCAATCAATCAATCAATCAATCAATCAATCAATCAATCAATCAATCAATCAATCAATCAATCAATCAATCAATCAAATCATTCAAACTTCATTCTGTCATTAATCTTAGAAAGATCTGGATGAATTGCTGAAAGTATGGAGACAGTTTTGGAGGAGTACAAGATCAAAATAAATACATCCAAAACGAAAGTAATGGAGTTCAGTCGAACGAATGCAGATGAAGCAGGAAATGTTACACTAGAAAATAAAGCCTTTTTTCTTCTTCTTTTTTTGCTAGTGGCATTCCGTCGCACCGATACAGATAGGTCTTATGACGACGATGGGATAGGAAAGGCCTAGGAGTCGGAAGGATGGCTTTAATTAAGGTACAGCCCCAGCATTTGCCTGGTGTGAAAATGGGAAACCACGGAATACCACCTTCAAGGGCTGCCGACAGAGGGATTCGAACCCACTATCTCTCGGATGCAAGCTCACAGCCGCGCGCCCCTAACCGCACGGCCAACTCGCTCGGTAATAAAGCCTTAAAGGAAGTAGGTTCATATTGTTACTTGGGAAGTAGAATAACTGGCGATGTCAGAAATAAGGAGGACATCAAATGCAGACTAGCAGAAGCAAGGAAGGAAGGAAGGAAGGAAGGAAGGCATTTCTTAAGGAAATACATTAGTTCACTTCAAACATTGGCATAAGAATTAGGAATGTGATTCTGAAGACTTTCATCTGGAGCGCGGCTTTGTATGGAAGTGAAACATGGACGATAACTTTCTTTTTCTTTTTACTTTGCATCGCACCGACAGATAGGTATTATGGCGACGATTTAATAGGAAATGGCTAGGAGTGCGGAAAGAAGCGACCGTGGACTTTATTAATGTACAGCCCTACGGAAAACCATCTTCAGACCTACCAACAGTGGGGTTCGAACCCACTACCCCCCGAATGTAAGCTGCCAGCTACGTGACAAATTCCACGCAGCTACTCGCTCGATGAAAGAAATAATTGAAGCTTTTGAAATATGGTGTTGCAAAAAATGCTGAAAGCGCGATGAATTGACTAAATCACGAATGAAAAGATACTGACTCGAATTGGTGAGTGGAGAACAGTTTGGCGAAATTTGACCAGAAGAAAAGATAAAATAACAGAACATGTCTTAAGACACCCAAGACTTATTCAGTTGGCTTTTGAGGGAATGTCGATGGTAAAAACGCTAGTCGTAGACGAATGCACGAACATGTCAAACAGATTAGAAGAGGTAGTTACGCAGAAATAAAAAAGTTTAGCACAGGAGAGCTGCGTCAAACCAGTCGATGGACCGATGACTCAAACATATTATTATTATTATTATTATTATTATTATTATTATTATTATTATTATTATTATTATTATTATTATTATTATTATCTACACGCTGCCTACAGACACCCGACCTTGGAAATTCCCGGGACTAAAAGCCATACTCTAAATAAATAACTTCCTCATTCCACCACACTTAGCCGGGCTCGAATCCAGGAATTGGCCCCACCAACTTAAACACAGTTCAATCATGAACCAGCGGCGGTTACCTCCCACAACCTGTCTCTCGAGGTAAAAGCACTGCATTAACGGAATTCTACTTGTGAGTTAGAACAGTGATAGTCGCGAAAGTTTTATGTTCCCAGTGCGAACCCGAACAGTAGTTTATTATTATTATTATTATTATTATTATTATTATTATTATTATTATTATTATTATTATTATTATTATTATTTAATCGTTTACCTTCCAAGATTTGCCCCCCACTCCCGGAATCAGCGAGGGATCCCACGTCTACTTCCTCAAAGGTACCGTTCTGAAGCGTGAGACATTTGATCAGAGATACAATTGAACAGGGGCCTCGTGGCGGATGGAAGGATTGTAAGAGATCCGAGATACGCAAGGAATAGGGAAATAAGCGAATGTGGCCATCCCGGCATTCGCCCTGAGAGGAAGTGGAAAACCACGGAAAACCAGTTCGAGTATGGCGGGAATCGAACCTCCTCTACACATCTGACCTCACAAAAGGCTCAGAGGACCCCGTTCCTGTCCTCGTTTTACATTTCAAATTTCGTGGCAGAGCCGGGAATCGAACTCGGACCTCGGGGAGTGGCTGCTAATTACACTATCCAATACACCAGAGGCGGACATTATTATTATTATTATTATTATTATTATTATTATTATTATTATTATTATTATTATTATTATTACTGGAGGGTTTATATATGGGGAACATAAAACCTTCATTGGTCATCCTTGACCTTCGCCGTCCTAATTAAAAAATAGAATACAGTTAATAGAGGTGCATTTACCTCGAGAGCGAGAGTTTGTGGGAGGTGACCGATATTGCGACCTACAATGTCCTATTTGAACGTTTCCTTGTCCTTCACCTGCTGCGTGCGCACCAGAATAGCGCAACAGAGCCCGAGGAATCTGCTCTGCGTTCCGTATCCAGCGTGGATCGAACTTGGCTGGCCCAGCTCTGGCCTTGTACCGACCTACATCTCTCGTGTCGACCCTGACCGGTGCCATCGGCAAGGCTAGGGCGAGCATCCAGGTCAACGCGTCACTCCGCGGGACTTTCAAATCCTCTCGTACACATCGAGCGCTCTACCCTGAATATACACACGACTATTTGTTGAGTAGTTATATTTAATTCGATAGAAAATTATTTGTGATATTTTTTTCATATTTACAGCTTACGCGGTGTTGAATAGATAAGAGTAACATTTATCTACATTTCACGTAATTTCAGAGATCACAATGCAGGGCTGAGTAGCTCGGGTGGCAGAACGCTGGCCTTCTGAGCCCAGCTTGCCAAGTTCGATCCTGGCTCAGTCCGGTGATCTTTTAAAGGTGCTGAAATAAGTCAGCCTCGTGTCGGTAGATTTACTGGCATGTAAAGGAACTCATGAGGGACAAAATTCCGGCACCTTGGGGCCTCAGAAAATCATAAAAATATACTGAGGAAGACACAAAGCTATTCTTCTTCTTCCTCTTCTTCTGCTTATTATTATTATTATTATTATTATTATTATTATTATTATTATTATTATTATTATTATTATTATTATTATTATTATTACCAAGCAAGTGGCTGCGCGAGTTGGACGACGTAGCCGTAAGCTTTCATTGGGAGATAGTGGATACGAAACATACTTTCGGCAGCCCTGAAGATGGTTTTCCGTGGTTTCCCATTTTCACACCAGGCAAACGTTTAATTATTTGTTGCTATTTGTTTTACGTCGCGCCGACATAGATAGGTCTTATGGCGACTATGGGAGAGGATAGGCCTAGGAATGGGAAGGAAGCGGCCGTGGCCTTAATTAAGGTACAGCCATTTGCCTGGTGTGAAAATGGGAAACCACGGAAAACCATCTTCAGAGCTGCAGAGACAGTGGGGTTCGAACCCACTATCTCCCGGATGCGAGCTCACAGCTGCGCGCGCCTAACCGCACGTCCAACTCGCCCGGTAATGCTTAATTAAGGCCATTAAGGCCTGTCCCATCGTCGCTATAAAACCTAACTGTGTCGGTGTGACGTAAAGCAACACTGTAAATTAAATAAATAATGAAACGAAAATGAAAATCCACAGCTTGTTTCCAATCATTTGACCAGGTCAGGAATGGAATGAGTGAAGACTCCATCTAGCGGTGAGGAAAGGAACTGTGCCGGCTGCCTGTCGCACTCCTCTGGAACAACAGTTAATGACTTGACAGATGAAAAAATACTGGAGAGGTTTGCTGGAATGAGAGATGACAGGAAAAACGGAGTACCCGGAGAAAAAACTGTCTCGCTTTCACATTGTCCAGTACAAATCTCACATGGAGCGATCGGGATTTGAGCCACGGTACCCAGCGGTAGCAGGCCGGCTCAGTCATTTATATCCAGATTCCACGCAGTGTTATTCCAGTTGTCATTCCCGGCACAACATATTTCACAGATTTTTTAAAAAATTAATCCTTCTGTAAAGGCGTTGTCTAAACACAGCAGAATTTTCATTGTTAATAGTCATTGTTAACTGCTTGTGTGCACGAAAGGTGGAGGGGAGTGGTACACTTCTGCACACTGCGTGTGCTCTGAACCCTAACAAAACCCAGCCTTTGCCTGTGGATAGGTCGCCCTTTACTGACAAGAGCATTGTCAAGAGACAGTGGGGAAAGTGGGAAAGTGGGGTCATCTTGAAACTTAGCCAGTGCACTGCTTATGTGTTGGAACGAACACTGCTGCAGTGCTGCATTTCGGAGTGTTGCTGGATGCTAGTTGTAGAGCTTCGAATTTTGCGAAGTATTCTTTGGAACGCCTACTGCATAGGCAACTCTCCAGCCGTACCTATAGTGCCTGCTGCAGAACTCCCGTTCGGATCCTCGGCTGAATGGTCTGCAAAGTGGCATTCGGTACGAGGTCGACGTCTTAATACACATCTTCTCTACATACACTACTAACCACGACATAAACACGTAATAGTGAATAGTGAATAGGTTGGTGTCAAGAAGAGCATTCTGTCGTAAAAATGGGCAAAGTTCTCAATAAATTGTGGAAAATGTCAGAAATTAAAAGTCTCCACTGTGGAGATGACGATGAAATGATGGTCGATAAAGTAGATGTAAACATTAAATTAAATGTAAAAAAAGTACAATTAAAAATCTACTGATGTTCAGTGTTTAAGCATGGATCATACTCTACAGGAGATCCAAAATAAACGTATGATACATATTTTACAGGTTTTGAATCCCCTCAACTGGCGTCCAGAAAAACTCCATAACGTTCTACGTGGGCTGTTATCAACACATAAACAATACACTTTGTCAAAGTTCCACGGTGGTCCCGCTATCCCATTAGAGACAGTTTCCGTGCTATTTAAAGCCCAATGTTTAGCAAATTGAATTCTGGTTCTACACAAAGGAATTTGATAAGAAGTACATTACCCGAAAAATCCAGGTTTATTCGGGTTCTACTCGTAACATGATACGTTCACAATCAAACACCTAAGAGCCTTGAGTTACGACTGTCAACGGTAATTGCACGAAGGTTACTGAGCAAGTGACTGCACGGTTTGTGTCACGAAGCTATCAGCTTGCTTTCGGGAGATACTGGGTTCGAATCCCACTGTTGGAAGCCCTGAAGATCGTTTTCCGTGATTTCCCATTTTCCCGCCCGGCTGTACCTCAATTAAAGCCCACTCCTAGCCATGTGCCTGTGCGACGGTAAATCAGATTGTAAATACATGAAGTTTTAAACATAGTCTGAAGAAAATTTCCCTTGAACTGAAACTTTCTCACAGACAGTTAATGCAACTCACTCTCTTTTACTTCCAGTTCATGCCTTATTCATTAGCGCCTTTTTATCTCAGTGCTTGAAGAGTCTCCGTGCTACTAATTACCGCCTACTGTTTAGTTTCACATAGTTACCTCACGGTCGAAGGAGGAAATAAATGCAGTAAGAGGTATTTGCCTACTTATGGATCTGTGAGTCTTTGTAGTAAGTGACAGGCAGGAAATACGTATTGCATATAGCGTTTATCCTTTCACTAGTCTAATAAGAGTTTCATCTTCCGGTAGTTTACAAGTGTCTCGGATCTTTACCGCTGCATCCTTATCCATTACCTTTTTTTTTTTTCTTTTTTTTTTTGAGATTGTGAAGAAAGTACGAGTAGCTACGAACACTAGATACACAATACAATACTCGAAGTTAAAGTGGGAAAGTAATGCGGATGGATGACACAATACGCTTCCATACGGTTTAGGAAATATGTAGAAGAAAGTGAAAGTTCCGCGACTGAGTGACAGAGTTAGTAAGGCACTCGTCTTTTTCTTTCAAGGTTGCGGGATCTAAGTGGTGGTGGTGATTATTGTTTTAAGAGAAAGTACAACTAGGCAACCATCCTCTAGATAACATTAATCAGAGAGGAAAAATGGAAGGGATCCGACACTTCGAAAAATGAAGATATCAGCCAAAGGAAGACAAGGGCCACGAAGGGCGTGAAAATGAAAGACTCCCTAGCCCTCGCAAACCTAATAGCGTCGGGGTCGGAAAAGAACAAGAGTTGACCATGGGAGGTCGGAAAGGATAGATGAAAGTGAGGAGCCTGGCACAAGTAAGTGTAAGCAATGCCTGGACTCAGCTAAGGGCCCCGTGGTTGCCAACCCACGCTCCAAAGTTCAGAGCCCCTGGGGCCCCTTTTAGTCGCCTCCTACGACAGCAGGGGATACCGTGGGTGTTATTCTATCGCCCCCACCCACAGGGGCTTGCGAGATCTAACTGCGGTGTAGTCGGTTGGCATATGTGGGCGCGCTAACCCTCTAACACCACAACAACATTTAGACGTTGTTGAATGAACCACTATCTCTGGAACCATCATGGAATATGAGAGGCAAAACGGCGTATGACCATTTCTTGTGATTCTGAGTTGCGGCCAGTTTTGCGTTCAGTATATCAAACGCATCTATAGAATAAAGTCAGTTGTCCTATTGCCTTTCCTTGCGGATTTAGAGTGTGGCATAAAGGTGGTAGTCAATATTGAATTTACGGGGAAAAAGGTGCATGTGAGATTTCTGCCTTTTGCAGGACACTCTTAACAAAATGGACATAAGCCCTTTTCCTCCCAGGAACGATTGATGTGTATGAAATTTTTACTTGGTTAGTGCATTTATGGAGCAATTGCTAGCTTACTTTTGAATGTTGAAAAATTGACTTACAAATCCCATTTTACTGATATCAAATTTCTTCTTGCTATAGTCTCACATTGTGGCGGATAAACATACGAAACAAAATGATTTGTTCATCAACATATTTCATTTTTTGGAGATGGCATTTTAGTCGAGAATTTTACAATTTTTTGAGTAGATATATTTTATCCTACTATTAATTTTTAGTTCAAATTAATACACAGCAATGAACAGACTCGAGCTGAAATTGCCATGTGGAAAACTGACACTTCCATGGTTGGGGGGGGGGGGGGAGAACAGAAATTAATGTTGGTAAATAAGAGAAAAGGTAAAACTTGTTGATGGTGGTATTTATGTGCCACACGCATCTTATAGCAAAATTCCACAGCATGAACTATTAGAGATATCAGCAAAGAAACCCAAAATCAAACTGCATGGCGTAAACGCCTCAAAGGGCCTTGGCCTACTAAGCGACCGCTTTTCATCCCGAAGGCCTGCAGATTACGAGGTGTCGTGTGGTCATCACGACGAGTACTCTCGGCCGTTATTCTTGGCTTTCTAGACCGGGGTCGCTATCTCACCGTCAGTTAGCTCTTTAATTGCAATTACACAGGCTGAGTGGACATCAACCCAGCCCTCAGAATCAGGTAAAAGTCCCTGGCCTGGCCGGGAATCGAACCCGTGGCCTACGGGTGAGAGGCAGGCACGCTAACCCTACACCGCGGGGCCGTTCAACAAAGAAACCAGCTGATGTAACTAGAGTAATGTATGAGCTTTTTGTAATTTTTGACCGGAAATCTCGGTTAGGGACCCCGTAAGAGTTATTCAGTGCGAGAGAAGCCGAAGTAATGGTGCTCTTCTGTACTCCTCATTAGGGCAGCTTCCGGCATTCACTCTCTCTAAATGCCATAGCAGTTGAAGGGATTTACTCAAGGCGGCGGATTTTATCCCAGCCAAGGTCGGTGGTATTTACGAGACGGGAAATAGGATATCACGTCAGATCGTTCAAGACGACACGTAAGGTGGTGATTATCGTTTTACGAGGAAGTACAATTAGGCAACCATCCTCTATATAACTCTAATCAGAGGAAAAAATGGAAGGGATCCGACACTTCGAAAAATGAAGATATCGGTCAAAGAAAGTCAAGGGCCACGAAGAAGCGTGAAAATGAAAGACTCCCTAGCCCTCGCAAACCTAATAGCGTTGGGGTCGGAAAAGAACAAGAGTTGACCAAGAGAGGTCGGATAGGATAGATGAATGTGAGGAGCCTGGCACAAGTAAGTGGAAGCAATGCCAGAACTCAGCTAAGGGCCCCGTGGTCGCCAACCCACGCTCCAAAGTTCATAGCCCCTGGGGCCCCTTTTAGTCGCCTCTTACGACAGGCAGGGGATACCGTGGGTGTTATTCTACCGCCTCCGCCCACAGGGGGGGGGGGCACGTAAAAGAGAGGAATGGAACGGCTATTAGGAAAGGAAGGGTGAAATGAACACACAAATCAGCCATGTAGCGTTAACTCAACAGGCTTGAACTTCGGCAGTCGAGGTGATGTGATGATGTTATTACTAATAATATTATTTAATGTTGTTGTTTTTGTTGCGGTTAGAACATCTTGTTCAACAACTCATTGTACTTAAGCGTACGATATTCTGAGTGGCTGACATATGTTCACTAGAGTCCAAACGAACAAGCAAGCGAGTTTGCGACTGTTGTAATTATAATCGTAACTGTAAGAACTTGATTAAGTTATGTTATAGCAAATGTCCACCATGCATTGGTACGAATCCTAGGATTCTATGATTAGGAAGAAAGCACTATAAGTTATATGCTATTTACTTGTTGAAATATAAAACCACAAAAATGGAAACTAATTTTGGGAAAGCTGAGGGTGCGATTTTAACCCAATTATCACCTCAGTTGTGTGACATGAGTTTCAGTGTTCTCTCTTCCGATCCCTGAAACAATCTTAAGTTCTTCGCTGGTCTATAATTGAACCCGGGCCAATCAAGTGGGAATCTACATAAATTATACCTAAACAACAGACTCCGAAATGTGAACAAGGTGTCCAGTAATCTTACACCAATACGTTTTCATATGTTCTACATAAAAGAATCGTAAATGAACTCGAATCTCAGCCAAAGCAAGTAGAACTTTGGAAATACGAAGACATATCCCTGTGATTTGAATTCCACGTGAAATAAATTAGTTATTATGGCTATGATGGAGATATCAACATTCAAGGAAAATTACATTTTAAAAATAACGTTAGGTTTTCTTAATGGAACCTGGGTATAATACAAATACCTCATGATTCGGTTATGGAAAGGTTGCACTTGGCCCGTTAAAATGTTAGAGCTTATTGTATTTATTAATCTATTTATGCTGACTCACCTGCATTCTTGACGATCGTAATCGCGTGGTCTGGGTCGAGACTGGGTCGCACCTGGTAGTAACGCATACCGGCGCTGAAGAGCGACCCTGGAACGATGTGGCGCTGTACAAAGTTTCGAGCAGCTTCCCTTTCCGCTTGCACTTTCAATTGTTCCGCTGTGCCCATGGCAGTGAAGGCTCGATCTGTAGGTGCGAAAACGGTAAATGTCCGAGTACCTAAAACATACAAATACATTTAATTAGTAGAAAACAAGCAAGTCTTGAGACCAATTTCCTTCAAGTTATTACCCTTAAAACCACTATTATCACTAAGAACAACTCTATTCCTTTCATAAAATAATCCTGGAGCACTCTCAGCTATGAAAATCTACAAGAGAGTCCCAGTTATTTGAGCCAGTCTTACGAAAATCAACTGCTAAAAAGTCAAATAAAACCTTGCTTATACGTTCCTCACAATAAAGTGTTTCGTTTACAACGTATATGAATAAAGAACCCTGTCCCCACACCGCTACTACCGGTTGTTAGGTACCTTTACCCTGATTTCTAAGAAGCCCGCATGCTGTTTCTTTGATTCATGCGTTACTTTCACTAACTGCGGTCACGCATCTATCAGACCTATGACTTCCTGTCAAGAAATAAATGAATAAATAACCCTCACCCAGTGACAACTGTCACTAAAAAGCAAGATAGTGGTGATGGTGGTGGTGATATTTATTGTTTTTTCGATCGTGCAGTATAGCGACCGAAATACAATACAATTACAGAACAGGACACCTTCTGCAATATGAAAAGATAAAGATGAATAAGTTATGGCGGTTTTTATTGTTTTAAGAGTAAGTACAACTGGGCAACCATACTTTGTTAACACTAACAAGAGGGAAGAAATGGAAGGGATTCGTCAGTTCAAAAAAATGGAAGTATCGGAAGAAGGAAAGGCAAGGCTCCACAAAGGACATGGAAATGAAAGACTGAGCAGGCCTCGGAAACGTAATACCGTCGGTGTCGGATATGATAGATAAAAGCGAGGAGCCAGGCACAAGCAAGTGGAACCAGTGCCAAGACTCAAGTAAGGGTCCTGTGGAGACCAACCCAAGCTCCTAAGTTAACAGGCCCTGGGGCTCCTTTTAGTCGCCTCTTACGACATACAGGGGAGACCGTGGGTGTATTATACAATCTTCACCCACAGGGGTTATCCGATCCTGGAGTATAGAGATCAAAAATGCAGTACTTACAGAACAGGACATCTCTTAAATGTACAATAATTGATCGAAGGGCGGGCAACAGTCCGCCTCTGAAAAGTGGTACGAGGACTGGAACGGGGTTCACTGAGATTCGGGAGGTCAACTGAGTAGAAGGGGTTCTATTCCCATCTAAGATATCCTCGAAGTGGTTTTAAGTGATTTCCCCGCTTCTTTGCCAGGCAACCGCCGGGATGGTACCTAACTTACGACCACGACCGTTTCATTCCCTCTACCTTGTCTATCCCTTCCAATCTCCACATCCCCCTAGAAGGCCCCTGTTCAACATAGCAGGTGTGGCTGCCAGAGCGAGGTACTGGTACTCCTCCACAGTCGTATCTCCAACCAAATGTCTCACGCTCCAGAACACTGCCCTTGAGGCGGTGGTGGTGAGACCCCTCGCTGAGTCCGAGGGAAAAGATAATCCTGGAGGCTAAACTGACTAAGGGCCTGTACTACGACAGCCAGATAAAAGTGCGGTATAAATTTATTTGGTAGTTTAGACATTTATCTGGAAGTTCGGTTTATGTTCAATCTGAATATTCTCGAGTACAGCTATGCCGAAGTTGGAGAGGCTGTTAACGCTCTTATCTGGGACTTCGCTCTTATCGGGGACGCTACTGTAAAGAATCAAGATGGCTACACATCAAGATGAATCTACTTCTGCATGATGCTGTGCGAAATTAAGTTGTTACAATGTAATCTATGTATATAATTATAAAGTATGTCAGGCTTGCTGTCCAGCTATCACAGAATTCTTAAAGATTTCCCAAGCTAGCAAGTTGCTGCTATTGACTATAATCAGCAGTACACAAGAAGTCAACAGGCAGCTTCATGGGTAACCGTGGTTGTTAGGGCAACATCGTTTGCTGCTATACAGTTTTTCGTGGGTTCGAGTCCCATTAGTCTAACATTTTTTACCTTCTAAATGATAGTCGTTAAGGTTTCAGAGGTGACAGTACACATTTCCTAATCATTAAAATGCATGTCAAAAGCGTGGGTTCTATTCCAAATCTATTCGCGACCCACATATGGTGTAAACGTATACGACGTTGTTCATGGCGATTCGTCCGTCGAATAAGGATGTTTTAAGGAGGTTATATTTATTTTACTTCATAACAACTTGCTACAAAAGTATTTACGCTAAAGTGAGATAAATGCTTGCCAGTTACTACAGTATTCTCACATTGTATTGAAAAGAAAGAAACTAACTACTTATTCAATGAGCAAACAATAAATTGAATAATAAAATTAATGATCCTACGCTGAGTCAGTGGCGTTAATCACGAATATAAACTTTACTTTCGCCGTAACGCGCATCCTCGTAAATAGTACTAGACAAAAAGATAACCTGAATTTTAACTTTTGCGTCCAGGTTACATTTTCAGTGTATTTATTTTCTATAACAGTTTCAGTTTCGTTATACAGTTAATTAATTTTAACATTCCTTCGTATGTGTATATTTCAGTCCTAATTCTGTTTTTGACCTGAACTTCCACATTATAGCTTAATAAGAGTCTGATATTGGATTCTAGTAATACAATTTCAAAAGGAATAGAGCTAAACAAACGAAAACACCAGGGAATACGTATACCACCGCGCTAAATTTCACTATATTTTCAGTAACATTATTACCAACCCAATAAAAGTGTGACTACATCTTCCGCATTACAATACCGTCGTTAAAATCCGTTGGTAGTACGCAAGAAAATATTTAACTTCTAGTTTGCAAACCTGCAGCGTACGTATCTGGCTGTTTACCTGACAGTCGTAGTACAGGCCCTAAATTAATGTTTTTAATAAGGTCAGAAGTCCGCCTCTGTGGTGTAGTGGTTAGCGTGATTAGCTGCCACCCCCGGAGGTCCGGGTTCGATTCCCGGCTCTGCCACGAAAATTTGAAAAGTGGTACGAGGGCTGGAACGGGGTCCACTCAGCCTCGGGAGGTCAACTGAGTAGAGGTGGGTTCGATTCCCACCTCAGCCATCCTCGAAGTGGTTTTCCGTGGTTTCCCACTTCTCCTCCAGGCGAATGCCGGGATGGTACCTAACTTAAGGCCACGGCCGCTTCCGTCCCTCTTCCTAGTCTATCCCTTCCAATCTTCCCATCCCTCCACAAGGCCCCTGTTCAGCATAGCAGGTGAGGCCGCCTGGGCGAGGTACTGGTCATACTCCCCAGTTGTATCCCCGACCAAGAGTCTGAAGCTCCAGGACACTGCCCCTGAGGCGGTAGAGGTGGGATCCCTCGCTGAGTCCGAGGGAAAAGCCGAACCTGGAGGGTAAACAGATGATGTATGTACGTATGTATGTAAATAAGGTCAGATAGAAAATAAAATTACTCATTCATTTTCATAAAATTTCAATAAAATCTATTCGTAATTCCGGATAAATACATGCAGGTAACAACCACTACATCTGGTGCACCTTCCCTAGTTCGACTTTTAGATGTAGGCCTATACGTTCTTCCTCAACAGAAAGAAGTTCCCAAATGTTTTTGTAAGGAAATTTTACTCGACAACAATTATGTTGACCTCCAGAAGCGCGACGCCGTCACCAACATTCATGTATTTATCCATAGTCACTTCAGTGTCCCCATATTCAATAACATTATTAAGCATGCCTAAAATAAAGCTACATTTCTGGTTGAAAATGATGCCTTTGAAGCTCCTGATAGTGTTATCAGTGACACTGAAGATTCGAGTTGCTCAACTCCCAACTGGCCAAATACATCATTCATCCAATGTCGTTTACATTCGTGCTTAACAGATTTCTACATCAAGACCCACAAACGGATATATATAAGTATATGTAAGGACAACTAGCATTAGTAGAATAATTATTATCTCTACCAGAGATTTCTGTCGTTTTCATTATTATACCAATATCTATCAAGGGTCCTAAACATGTATAATTACCGCTATCGGCAGCTTAAACTGGTTTAATAAGCATTTATTACAGCTGAACTTTACATTGTATTGATGCAGGCAGACAAGCACAGAGGTGTAACGGGAAGATAACAGCACAGCACACGCCTAACATCTAAGTCGTCGGCCAGTAATGTTACGAGGTATTCAGAAAAAAGTAAGTGGATACATTTATGGGAATATTCGAACGTTTATACGCTCTCGTAACTGAAGAAAAAGTACGGAAGTCTTCCGTTAGCAAAAAAATATTAAATGTGCCTTAGGTATACATCGCGTAGAAAGAGCTTAATGGTCAAAGAGAAAGGAAATAAAGCAGTTAATTTCCTTATGACCAATTAAATGTCATAATACTAACGAACAGAAAGTACGCGCACAACATAAAGCCATCTACTGAGTCTTACGATTAGAAGTGAAAGGTGGGCTGGCTGGGAACTATGCATTCAGAACGCATCTCAAACGTTTACTTCAGAGTAGCGCCTGTCCTAAGCTACATAATGTATGTCAGAGAGTTTTAATTTAAAAGCGAACCATGACGTAATTTCTATAACGGCGTGTGATTAGCTTCAGGTTACAGTTGTAAAGTGAAATCGTTATACGCAATCCTCCGCATAACTACATGCAATATATGACGTTGCTTCGCAGTGGAATGTAAAATGTCCAGTATTCTGGGTGAATATGAAATATTCTTGGGTTCTTTGATGATGATGATGATGATGATGATGATGATGATGATGATGATGATGATGATGATGTTAGTTGTTTAAAGGGGCCTAACATCTACGTCATCGACCCCTAATGGTACGAAGTGAAACGAAATCACATGTTAATTAACATTTTAAAATATATCCACTGACGACTAGAATTTAAAACAAAGGATGATGAAAAATGATTATGAGTTTAAAATAATCTGTGGATCTAATTCACAATGCCTTATTTTCTGATAAATTGATAGAAAATATAGATTGCGGTAGAATGAGGCATTGGCTTGGAATGCAGTAATATATTCAAATTAGTATTAAAAATACATTAAAATATACCCAGACTAAAACAGAGTCAATAGAATAAAACGTAGTAAACAGTAATGTAAATAGGAAATACTACGTTAGATAAAACAAACGACTATCGCTCATAAAACAGATGACGAGTTCTGCTGGCTGCTCGTCATCTCGTAGGTTGAGGGTGATGGTACTCGGGAGTTTTAGACTACGGCGCAGATCATCCCGTAAGGATGCTTGGGTGTTTTAGGGGATGATGGACATACTTTTCGAAATTATTATACAAATCTATGCTGTATTTTTCGTTTTGAGCAAGTTACCTTAATGGGGGAGGGGGGACCAACACCTTTAACGACTAACAAGCACACTGAATGACGCATTTTCTTTCTCAGCAGCAGAAAGGGTGACTAAAATTAAATTTGATAAGGAAAATATACAATTCTTTCGCAACATGACCATATGTAAATGTCGCGTACCGCATGACACTACAGAAAATCAGGTACTGAAAATGGCAGTTGTGTAATGTACATACGCTTGCCGTTTTTCTTATAAATAACATTTACGAATATCAATATGTTTAATGATTCTTTTTACAATCTACTTATCATTGCTGTATCTACAAACCCTAGTAGAATAAGTGAATTATTTGAAGTATCAATATTTTTGTATCGAGTTGTTTTTAATCACAAAGCTTTTGTTCGAATTTCCACCAAAAATGATATTTCTAAAATTAAACCTAGTGTGGGTTGTTCCTCGCTACTCACTGCAGAAGAGCACAAAATTTGAAAACTCTGGGAATTATCAGAGAAACGGATTTGAAAAACGCGTTTTACAGAAAACTAGCGACAAAGTCACTCAAATTTTGGAAAGCTTCCAGAATTTAAAAGGCTAAGGAGAGTGACAGCCCTGCACTCTTTAGGTCATAAAATGAAATTACTATAGATATCGACTAAATTCCGAAACTGATTCAAAAAGTGCGAGTATTTCATAGTACTGGTACATGAAAAAATTAAAATGACTTTTTGGACCCCAAAGATGTTCGTCGCGCTTTACTGGCTCTCTTAGTCGTACCTCTCTTTGTACTAACACGTTCTTGTGGGGGTAATAATAATAATAATAATAATAATAATAATAATAATAATAATAATAATAATAACTACCTAACATACCCGTTCTTCGCACTGTTCTTCGTGGTTAATGATGCAAAATAAATTGTGAATTATAAACCCAAAACATATGAATTCTAAATCTACAAATTATTAAAAAGACACGCATGGAATATAAATAAAATACGATGACGATGGTAAGGAAAATTAATCAATAAATAAACTGCAGCCCGCAGCGTTTTTCAAATATAGATGAGGCATGGTTAGCACTCTCGGCAATACAACTGTAGCCTGCTAACGCTTTCCGTAGAATGGCGCGCTCTCTCTTCAGTTAGCCTTCATAACGAACAAACAACGACCTCACAAGAATGATAACGACATGGTTTCACGTGTCTCCTCACTTACGCGCGAAATTCACGCCTGTTAATTAGTGGAGGCGACCACAGCCAAAATCACAACAAGGCTGAACGATGAAAATGCATATGACGTTTCTTGTAGAAAATTTAATTTCACGGACCACATGCTGGGTTTCATTTTTTTTACGTTACTTTAGTCAATGTACGGCAAAAGTTGCCCATTTGGGACATACCCCTGTAATATCCCCCCAACTAGTTTGAAACAGTGAAATAGATCAAAATACGAAGTATCCCTTGCGTGACTCAGGATTTCAAGCTACATTCTCAAAACATTTCAGTTCAGTCGATCCAGTTGTTTTCGATCCTATCCAGAACAAACAAACAAACAGACATTATCTCATTTGTATTAATGGTATAGATAATAATAACAATAATAATGCTTATGGCGTGGGTCCTTTTCGAGCTGACACCCACGCAGAACTGTGCGTCTAAGAGAATGAGCTCCAATGTTGATGACGTCACATACACCCTCTTCCTGAACTAGAGGAAATAACCAATGAACCTTAAAATCGAACCCGGGACCCCTCCTACAAAACGCTAGCATGCTAATCTGTTATCCACGATACTGGACAGAATAATAATAATAACAATAATAATAACAGAAAGAAAATGCTAAGAAAACTTCTAGGTCCAAATGTAAAAATGAGGAGACTCAAATTCAACAAAGAATTGTATCAAAGAGCAGAAGGAGTGGTTGAAATGACGAGGAAGAAAAGGGTACAGTTCTATGGACACTTGTTGAGGATGGACAGTAACATACTAACGAAAAGTACCTTTGAATTCTTCACGAAGAGAAGAGCTGAAACGGCTTCGAGAAGTGAGATTGGACTTGATGAAGATGGGGGCCCGGAAGAATACATCATGGACAAAAATTTATTTAGACAACTCGTCAAAAAGTTCCGCGGTTTCCAGGAGACTGGGGAAACAATGGTGAGATCCTATACAGAAGAAAGTAAGTAGGAGAAAGAATGGCAGAGAGTGAAGACTGAGAAGGCTAAAAATACCGCAGAGTTATCAAACGTGGCCCATAGACGGCCAAAACGAAAGAAAAAATCATAATAACCATGTGTGCCAGAAATTTTTATTTTTTTCCAACCTTTATGCGCTGAGTGATGAGAAAAGTGAAATTCGCTGTACCTGATAATGTCTCAGCGAGTCCGGACGCCTCCACAGATCTCAAGAACTTGGCAAAGCGTCGTTCCCTGTCCGCTTGTAATGTCTGCATGACGTCTCCAACAGGTAGAGGGAACATAACTCTGTCTACAGCATGCGCCACGCCTTGAGGAATCGCTATATCGTGCTGATCGCGTTGAATTCTCGCTCCGTTGATTGTAGTTACCTGAAATTCAAAGACAGTATTTATCAGAGTAAGTTAATTTTGTATTAATACGAACTTCGGGGAATATTGAATTCATATATTTCTATCACTGCTTGGTTGAAATTTCTACTTAACATTGACAGAGTAAGATATGATTAAATATTCTATTAATACTCACTTAAAAGATAAAGTATTAAAAAAATATAACCAAGGAACGAAGTCTGGACACCAAACCACTGCCTTCAGGCCGCTACAGGTTCAAGGCAGGATGTTTTCTTATTTATAAATGTTGCCTGCTGCCATTTCTTGATGGATACAGTACTTTTGTATCCATCTCTTGGCACAGGCCAGAGTAAAGTGTAGTTTTCACCGAAGTCCCTGTCTCATCCATGGCTGTGACATTATGGAAGCTGCTGGGGTATGGGTGGTGCTGAGTAATGACATTCAGAGCACGACTAGTGCATCTGAGTATTATGAAAGGTGTTGCTCATAGGGTCAGTCGTGCTGCAATAGCACTTTCTAACCCCGTGAGGAAAGCAATGGCAAACTACCTCACTCCTCGTCTTGCCTAGTACACCTCATTTTGGTGCTGCCATTGGCTTTTGCGGTTTCCTTATAACCGCATAACCTTTGGTAGTGCTATTTGAGGATCCAACCAGCCTCTGGGCTGATGACCTAACAGACAGACACATTTATAAATGAAAGGAGTAAAGAACTCGAATCACAGATAAGGCTTTTTGCGAATGATACAGTATTATACTGCATAGAGCAGCTAGTATCAATTGAGAGCGAAACAACTTCGGAGTCAGTTTGCTCCCCGCTGTTGAGGAACGAGAGCAGCTGAGTGAGCATGGAGGGGAAGTGCATGACGTAATACGTACGAAAGGCCAGAAGGGATGCACGGTATTCTCAGATCACACGAAGTTCAAGCCTATATTATTTCTTTCAATAAATACACGTATTCCAAAACTTACTTAATTGTGTAATTTATTGAGGACATATCGCACGCTGCTGTACTTTGTCAATGAATAATTTTTCTTGCCCTATTATACTTTATAATCTGTGTCTGTTCTTTCCGCATGATCCATGCTCCAAATTATTATTATTATTATTATTATTATTATTATTATTATTATTATTATGGTAACATAATTATCCGTGCGGTTACTGCAAGTACCGCCACAGTATGCAACCCGCTTGTCCGATGCACTCTTCTCACGCGGCAGTCAGCCGTCCCGAACGGAGTAAGAAACGTCTGCTCCCTAGAACAACTACTTGATGACGTCTGATATACAGCAGTAAATAAGTTACAGGACGGTAAGCGACTGCAGAAAGACCTTGACAATGTTGTGAGATGAGTGGATGAAGGTAGGCGTGGTGAAAAGTCAGGTTGTAAGTTTCACTAAAAGGAAAAGTCCTCTCAGTTTTAATTACTGTGCTAATGGAGTGAAAGTACCCCATAGAGATCGCTCTAAGTAGACTATCAAGGTGTTAATATAAAGATCTTCATTAGGGTAATCACCTTAACGGGATTGTAAACACAGATTACGGATCTCTTCATATCGTTATGAGTGTACCTGGAGATTGTAGTACCGAGCGAGTTGGCCGTGTGGTTAGAGGCGCGCAGCTGTGAGTTTGCATTCTGGAGATAGTGGGTTCGAACTCCACTGTCAGCAGCCCTGAAGATAGTTTTCCGTGGTTTTCCACTTTCACACCAGACAAGTGCTGGGGCTGTACCTTCATTAAGACCACGGTCGATTCACACCCACTCCTAGCCCTTTCCTACCTCATTGTCGCTGTAAGATCTATCTGTGTCTATGCGACGTAAAGCAATTTGTAAAAACAGGTTGTAGTGAAGATGTAAAGGAGAGGGCGTATAAGTCGATGGTAAGACCAAAATTAGAGTATGGTTCCAAAGTATGGGACCCTGACAAGGATTATTTGCTTAGAGAACTGGAGGAGATCCAAAGGAAAGCAACACGATTTGTTCTGGGTGATAGGGAAATTTTAAAAAGTAGTGTTGCGAAAAAGTTACAAACTTTGGGATGGGAAGACTTGAGAGTAAGGAGAAGAGCTGCTCGATTAAGCGGTAGGTTCCACCGGGTTGAGTGGTTCAGAGGGTTGAGGCGCTGGCCTACTGACCCCAACTTGGCAGGTTCGATCCTGACTCAGTCCCTTGGTACTTGAAGGTGCTCATCTACGTCAGCCTCACGTCGGTAGATTTACTGGCATGTTAAAGGTCTCCTGCAGGACTAAATTCCGGCAACTTGGCGTCTCCGAAAAACGTCATCGAACGGATGGCGTGAAATGAGATTTGTAGACGAATAAGCTTGCATGGAATGTTCAAAATGGAAAATATCATAATGTGAAGACAAGTCTGGAGTTCAAGAGGACACAATGGGGCAAATATTTGTTTATGGGAAGAAGAATTAGGAATTGTAATAATTTACCAAGGGATATATTAGATAAATTTCCAACTTTTTGGAAATAATTTAAGAGAAGACTAGGTAAAGAGTTGATAGAGAATCTGCCACCTGAGCGATAGCCTTAAATGCAGATAGATAGATAGATAGATAGATAGATAGATAGATAGATAGATAGATAGATAGATAGATAGATAGATAGATAGATAGATAGATAGATAGATAGATAGATAGATAGATAGATAGATAGAAACCTTTGCTATAGAATGACGCTAGTTGTTTACTGATGTATCTTTATGTTGCTATAGGAAATGCAGGACAGCACGTGAAGGGAGCTATGTTCGTTTGAAATTTGATCTGCATTGTTGCAAGTTGTAACAAAAATTAGTGACTTAAGGTACATTGTATTTTTAAATTGAAAATATGAAGGGAATGCGGCAAGTTACTTTCGTAAATGTTTGTTATACTCTCTTTGCTGTAGTCACCTACCTATACTGATCAACGTTTTCATTCAAACATAGCGGTGCTCCGTGGTTGTCCACGTGCCACCCTGAGTTACCTAAACAACATGATCTGGCAAACACGAGACGGAGTTAACTTCATTCTTTCGGTGTCCGAACTTCCATCCCTGCTCATAGCATAGTTGATGATCAATAAAATAAATTTCGTGTGGCTATTTCTAGCCGAGTGCAGCCCTCGTGAGGCAGACCCTCCGATGAGGGTGGGCGGCATCTTCCATGTGTAGGTAACTGCGTGTTATTGTGGTGGAGGACAGTGTTATGTGTTGTGTGTGAGTTGCAGGGATGTTGGGGACTGCACAAACACCCAGCCCCCGGGACATTAGAATTAACCAATGAAGGTTAAAATCCCCGACCCGGCCGGGAATCGAACCCGGGACCCTCTGAACCGAAGGCCAGTGCTCTGACCATTCAGCCAACGAGTCGGACATAGTTGATGATGATGATGCTTGTTGTTTAAAGAGGGCTAACATCGAGGTCATCGGCCCCTATGGTATGAAATGAGACGAAATGCAATTTAAAAGTACAACATTCATCCACTGACCAGAATTTAAAACGTGATGATGAAGAATGAATTGATGAATAGGAATTGAGAACAATCAGTGAATCTGACCCGCAATGCCTCACAATTCCAGAAACACAATTCCAGGGGCTGCTTTCAAAGCACAATCCCGAATCGATCATGCTTGTCTAAAGGGTTCAATATCCATGTCAACGGTCCCTCATAATGGCACTTATCGCTAGTAAAGCAGAACCATAGTATTTCTCAAATTGCGGTACTAATCAAAGGTAGCGTAAACTCACGGTGTTCCAAACATCATGGTACTACTCACAAGTATTGTACATCGTACAGGTAACGCAGACCTCTGGTGTTTCTCACATAATGTCGCCATTCATAGGCAACGCAAACCCATAGTGTTCCCCACCTAGGTGTACTAATCACGGACGCCGGCATTCCCGTGTGTTCCTCACATAGTGGGTACTAAACATAGGCAACGAAGGCCCATGGTGTCGCTCGTATTGTGTTACTAACCAGAGACAACGCCCAGGCCAGTGGTGTTGCTCACAAGGGTACGACTCACGGGTACTGGAAACCCACAGTTAACCCCGCTGGACTGCTACGAATCACAAAACTATTGAGTACGTAATAGAGTGGTACTACTCGTAAGTAAAAGCGACCCTTGGTGTTCCCCGCGTGATTGTACTAACTACAAGTAGTTTCATGGTTCTGAGTCAATCATACCTTGGTCGCCCCTTTTAGTCTCCTCTTAAAACAGGCAGGGGATACTGTGAGTGTATTCTTTGTCTGTGTCCCCCACCCACAGTGGGTAGTGTGTTTGGTCAGCGAGAGGTATTTTATTTCCCTCAAGTCCGCCGGCAAGCCGGTTAGGACCCCCCTGTCGTCACCTGGGACGCGCCACGTGGAGGTATCACCTCTCCCCTTGCTACGCCAGCGTAGTAGGTTCGTGGCATAGCATAGTTGATAACAGTTACAATCAAACTAAAATGTATATGGACCATTGCGATAGAAAGGACTTTATGATGTTAATGGCCTGATAGCTCACAGAAGACATGTTTGGATACAATGCAAACGCACCAGTTGAACCTCTTCGGAGGAAAACATCGTTCTAAGAGTTTCTTTTCATTTCACCTTCTTCATCAGCTTCTTCTCCTTCCTCTTCTTCCTGGCCTCTTTTCCAATTTATTGAGATGATCTCTTGGTATGGATTTGGCCCCGTTTTACGACCGATGCCCTCCCTGACGCGAACCTCATGCGGAAGGATGCTTAACTCAATTTCATGCACTGAAATCGACTAAATGGCCCACAATGAACGTCTGGATGACTTTACTCGAAGTAGAATGACTGGGAAGCTCAAGAAAGGGTTGATTATAAGAAGTGTCGCTTAGAAGTTTGGTATTGCCCATGAGTATCGCGAGCATGGGAAGCCTTCAGGACAACAGGCACAGCTGTGCGATGGACTGGTGAAGTCGTACAAGCCGAATGAGAGCCACAAAACTGAGTGAATACAATGTAGACCGACAAATGCTGGGAGGGTGCTCGGGACACCCAAGCAAACATTTTTTACAAATGTTTTACCTACGAGGCATTGTTTCGCAAGGCAAGCCAATCTTAATGTAACACACTATTACCATCCAGCACTATGGGGCACCGCCGCACTTCAGTCATCGTATGCGTGTGCACTAGAATGAACAATTTGCAGGACAGTAGATTGACAGGGGAGGTCTCGTACCATGGCCTCCCCCATTCCCTGATTTGGCCCCTCTCGATTTGTTTTGCTTAGAGTCAGACGCAGGTTCTTGCGTACGAAGCTGCCGTTGAATATGAAGATGATCTGGTGCCTCGGATAATAATTGCCGCCAGAAAGACGATCCAAGACAACTTTGTGGTCTTCCAGCGCGTTCGAAAAGTCATGTCTTGCTGATGCAACAATTTTGTACTGGTCAACGGAGGCATTTTCGAACCCTGGTTGCCGTGATTCTAGTTTGCAAACGTTTCTTGTGGTTTGTAAGACTCGCAGGGTAATAGTAATAGTTCTACATGGTTCTGCGAAGGGTAGGCATCACTATAGGATGGTAAAGGCGTGTTACATTAGGATCTGGTGGCCTCACAGGAACGTATGATATTGTCAAAAAGAAAATGTTTGAGTTTGAGAAACAGACGCTAAACAGCGAGTAACATTGCACAAGTGCTTGATTACGAACTGATCACGATACATTATTCAGTGCCGATACGATGTTTTAAAAGAGTGTTGCAAGCGATAGATATGTTAAGAGTGACAGAAAACAAGGTACCTTGTACATACAAGTAATATATGGTCATCTATTACAAAAGAACAAAACACAACCCCAGATCACGCAGAAGTACCCAAATAAGAAATGGAAAAATGTCTAGAGAAATTTCAAATATCCTTATATCCCAACTGACTAGAAAATAGCCGCATACAAAGGTATTAACAAAATAATTCCAACAGAAGATTAAAACAATCCGTCACAACATCACCCAATCCCCACTCTGAAAAAACGTCCGCAGGTGGACACACAGAGGAATAAAATGACTAACTGTGGAAGTTTCAAAGTTCTCTGGAAATGGATTTGGTCTGTGTTAAGACAGACGAAAGGATCTTCGAATCCTAATAAAGCTTATAGAACAGCACTAAGCTAGATTTTTGTACGCGGCACTTGAAATTTGTGTGGACTTGGCTTTACGTGGGGTACCGCTATTACGTCCAGGTCCAGGTAAACGAACAGTGCTCCCTGAACACATTCAACCGACTTCTAACTGATGCCAACAAAAATGATTGAAACGTGTGCCACCGACACAGACTTTTTTCTCCACTATTTGATTTTTCTTTAAAAATGCTAATTGTTTGGAATGTCGACCTATACAGATCTTTTGCCCCGACTTGCACCACGTGATATGAACCTGCGTGTAATTGGAATGGAGGAAGTGTAGAGTGTTGAATGTGAGGAAAGGAACGTTAAGGACGACACAAAAACACAGTCCCCAGACCAGGGGTATTAATCATTTACAACTAAAAACCCCTGTCCCAGCCGGGAATCGAACCCGCAGCCACCAGGTGACAGGCGGACGCGTTGCCCCCTACACCGCGTGGCCGGACTGCTATTTGCTTTACGTCGCACCGACACAGATAGGTCTTATGGCGACGATGGGATAGGTAAGGCCTAGGAGTTGGAAGGAAGCGACCGTGGCCTTAATTAAGGTACAGCCCCAGCATTTGCCTGGTGTGAAAATGGGAAACCATGTAAAACCATTTTAGGGATGCCAGAAATGAGGGTCAAACCCACTATCTACCGAATGCCACATAGCCCGGCAAAATTATACATGATTATTTGTTCTTGTAATGATTGTCTTTTGCTTTTGCACACGTAATTTCGTAAAATATGGCATCTGGTCGTGGAAGGAGTCTTGATTTGACAAAAAAAATCAAAGTATATTACCAGCATCAAGCTGAAGTTTGAGCTTGTTGCGGAAAGTTCATATAATATTACTAATGATAGTAATAATTAAAGCAAAATAAATGAATTGTGGTCATAAACATATTCATAGTATATTTTTAGGACGTCGGTAACAAAATGTAGGGGGAGGTCAAATCTGATCTGTGATAATCCTTCGGAAAAGTGGCTGAACTACATCACAAAGCCAACTTGTGGAACAGAGTGTAGCCTCTGGTTGGTGTATTATGCCCGTTAGATTGACGAACGGGGTTGTCTTGTTACTCAATCAGAGAGGAAAGCTCTATCAATTAGTGAGATGATCGCTTTGTGCACTCAGAATTCCGCGGGGCGTCACCAACCAATGTGCAATTTATATCGTATCATCCCGCGAACTCGACAACAATTACACAGCCATGCAATGGATTCAGGGTGAATAGGTATAATACAGTATTGATGTGCAAGTAATTTTACATTTCAACATCATTTTAGATGTGACTGGAAAAATATTCAGCCGATATATTTTCACAATGTATTTCTATTACCACGTATTCTATTATCGACCTCAATGCCGCAGTCAGATAGCCATTGGTCTTCTGTTTCCGTGAAATCACGTTCGATTTCGATTGAGGTCGATGGTATTTCATATGCTGTATATCGTCCTACTGTCTGTGTTTTTTGAGTGTTATGCAGGCAGCTACTTGGTTTTCATACTGGACTGGATAAGTAACTGACAATGCAGAATTCAGTTTAACGTTTGTCTATTTATTTGTTTTTCAGAGGTGGTGGTGGTTGTGGTGATTTTTGTTTTAAGGGGAACAAATCACAAAAAAATAAGATAAAACTATTTTTTCAACGGAGGAATTTGAAAATGACTTTAAAATATAACTAGCATTATTTCATTCAACCGAAAATGACACAAACTCATCTAAAGGGAACAGAAGTTCCCTGACTAACAGAACACTTCATGGTTATAAGCCCTCTATTACTCCACTCTCACACGTAATGCGAATGACGAGATCAGCAGTATCCTGTCATCGGCTAGTATGAGTTCGAGTGTCTTCTGCAGTTCGAGGTTCCTTCTTAGGCCAGAGAGATCGGCGCACACTGTGAGGATGTGGACCACACTAAATTCGGCACACCAACAATACATTTGGGGCTCTTCCCTTTTTAGGACATAAGAGTGCATAAATATTCCATCCTCAGCCTACACAAAACTACGACCGGAAAGAGGACCATCACACAGCAAGTGTCTTTTTAATAGCTCACAGATTGTTGTAATCATTGTTTTAAGAGGGAGTACAACTGGGCAACCATCCTCTAGGGATTCGACCTTTCGAAAAATGAAGGTATCGGCCAAATGAAGACTAGGGCCACGAAGGGAGTGAAAATGAAAGACTCCCTACGCCTCGCAATGTAATACCGTCGGGGTCTGAAAAGAACAAGAGTTGACAAAGGGGGGTCGGACAGGATAGTTTAAAGTGACAAGCCTGGAACAAGTAAGTGGAAATAATGGCAGGACTCAGATAAGGACCCGGCGGTCACCAACCCACGCTCCCAAGTTCAGAGTCCCTGAGGCCCCTTTTAGTCGCCTCTTACGAGAGGCAAGGGGGTACGCGGATTATATTCTACCACTCCTACTCACAGGGGGAGCTGTTTAGGTAGGCCTATGTGTATAGTGCATGTTACTTTCTATATACTGTAGGCTCTGATGATGCTTGTTGTTTAAAGGGGCCTAACATCGGCCCCTAATGGTACGAAATGAGACTAAGTGGCATGACGAATTAAAAGTCCAAAATTCTCCACTGACCAGAATTCAAAACATGAGGACGAAGAATGAATGGATGGATATGAATTTAAAACAATCAGTGGATGCCACTCGCAATACCTTACATTCATAGAAACTGACGGAAAAACAATAGGATTACTGACCAAGGGACTGCTGCAAGAGCATAATACTGAATCAAGGATGCTTGCAGTCTAAAAGGGGTCCAAAACCCAAGTTATTGGCCCCTCATAACGGTACTTATCGCTAGGAAAGTAGAACCATGGTATTTGTCATGTTGCGGTACTAATCAAAAGTAGCAGAGACTCGCGGTATTCCACACATTATGGTACTAATCACAGGTTATGAAATTCGACATATATTTTTTTTTTTTTTTTTGCTAGGGGCTTTACGTCGCACCGACACAGATAGGTCTTATGGCGACGTGGGATAGGAAAGGCCTAGGAGTTGGAAGGAAGCGGCCGTGGCCTTAATTAAGGTACAGCCCCAGCATTTGCCTGGTGTGAAAATGGGAAACCACGGAAAACCATCTTCAGGGCTGCCGATAGTGGGATTCGAACCTACTATCTCCCGGATGCAAGCTAACAGCCGCGCGCCTCTACGCGCACGGCCAACTCGCCCGGTAAATTCGACATATAATACAGACCTATGGTGTATCTCACATTGCGGCGCCACTTACAGGCAACGCAACCCTATGGTGTTCATCACATAAGAGTACTAACCACAGGGACCTTCCCCTATCCCGTGGTGTTCCTCATATAGTGGGTACTAATCATAGGCAAGGCAGAACCATGGTAGCTCTCATCCCATGGTCCTGCTCATATGGTGGTACTAATCACAGGTACTGCAAAAGCCGACCGCACGGTGCTCCTGTGTGCTACTAATCACAAACCTATTTCGTACCCAATATAGTGGTACAACGCGCAAGTAAAAGCTACCCTTGGTGTTCTCCGCGTGGTGGTACTAATCACAAGTAGTTTCATGGTTCTAATACAATCATCCCTTGGTTGCCCCTTTTAGTCGCCTCTCACGACAGGCAGGGGATACCGTGGATGTATTATTCGTCAGCCTCCCCCACCCACAGGGGTAGTGTGTTTAGTCCGCGAGAGGTATTTTATTTCCCTCAAGTCCGCCGGCAAACCGGTTAGGACCCCCCTATCAGCCACCTGGGACGCGCCACGTGGGAGTATCACCTCTCTCATTGCTACGCCAGCGTAGTAGGTTCGTGGACTGTAGGCTCTACTGTAGCTAATCATATGAAGAAACAGACCTCTTCCCGAATTCAAACATTTCGTAGCCTTAATTCAGAGGCTACCTGTACTAATGGCCATTTCTTTTGGAAAAATGGACACATTCATGGAGGGTAAGAGAAGTAGAGGGAGATCAAGACGACAGTGGTGGGACTAGGTTTCTAATAATTTTAAAATAAGTGCTATAGAACTAAAAGAGGCCACAGACAAAGTTGCAAATAGAGGACTGTGGAGGCGTTTAGTAAATTTAGAGGCTTGCGGACTGAACGATGAAATGCATAACAGTTTTTAATGAAGATGTATTTATTTATTTAATTATTTATTACTAACCTTAACATCATTCCACTCGACATCCTGTGTGTTGTAGGTATTAACACGTAGTTGAGTTCCCGCCAGGCTTATTCCCGTCATCTCGTCTTGCAATGTGTCCAACTTGAAAGCTCCAGGTATTACATGGTGCAGCAGCAACTAGAAGGTGAAATGAAGAATGCAAACAGATAATGAGAAATGAATCATTAGTTCTATCACACAATGTAAAAGTAGAGTCGTCATAAGAGATCTCAGTTTCCAAACTTGTTCCATTATAAAAACCTTCACTAGTAGGCTTTTTATGTAGATGAAAAAGAACCTTTCTACTTCACATAATGTATCATTTCCTTCATTTGTTGTACAATCAAGTTCGTTACAACACATATTATGAGTTGCCCACGGCTTTGTTAAACCAACAAACACTTATTACTCTACCTAGAAGATTAAATTAATTCGACAATTTCTATGAAGAGTTTCGAAGTGTTATATTTAAAGGACAACGGAGGAGGGAAGACATATTTATCAAATTTCCTGCCATCCGAGATAAATGAATTACAAAATACAATGTTGTTGTTGTTTGAGTCATCAGTCCATAGACTGGTTTGATGCAGCTGTCCATTCCACCCTATCCTGTGCTAAACTTTTCATTTCTACGTAACTAGTACATCTGCTCTAATCTTCTTGTCATATTTATACCTAGGTCTACCCCTACCGTTCTTACCGCCAACAGTTCCCCCAAGAATCAACTGCACATGTCCTGTGTGTCCTAAGACGTATCCTATAGTTCTAGATCTTCTTCTCGTCAAATTTAGCCAAATCGATCTCCTCTCACCAGTTCGATTCAGTATCTCTTCATTCGTGATTCGATCTACCCATTTCACCTTCAGTATTCTTCTGTAATACCACATTTCAAACCCTCCTATTCTCTTTCTTTCTGAGATAGTTATCATCCATGTTTCACTTCCGTACAACGCCCCACCCCAGACGAAGGGTCTTCAAAACATTTCTAATTCCTATATCAATGTTCGAAGTCAGCAAATTTCTTTTCTTTAGAAAAGCCCTCTTTGCTCGCGCTAGTCTGCATTTTATGTCCTCCTTACTTCTACCATCGTTACTACCCAAGTAACAATATTCATCTACTTCCTTTAAGACTTCGTTTCCTAATCTAATACTTCCTGCATCACCTGCCTTCGTTCGACTGCACTTCACTACTCTTGTTTTGGACTTATTCATGTTCGTCTTGTAATCCTTCTCGAAGACTCTGTCCATACATTCAGAGTATTTAACAAAGTAGTATGTGATGATTTTTAACATTGGAAATGATTTACAAATCATGATACAAATGATTCCCAATTAGAACTACTGAACTTTTCTCCATGGAGAATTTAAGAATTGTTCCCCTACCAATAATCATCATCCCCCAAACCTCAATACTTCCACTGATGTTATAACCTACCGGTACTTTACTTTGAGGTAAGAGAACTTAGGGTATATAACTATTATTGTTCTTCAATTTACTTCTCGTGGCCATTAAAGATCCTCCTCAAAATAGGTTCATTTGGTTTCTATAGCTTAAACAGTGTTTGCACACAGTATTTTAAAACATTTCGATTCTTATTTAGCATTCCAGGCTCGAATAGTTTTGTTGAATAAGAGTATATTTCTCCTCAAGAAGTGGACGGATGTCAAAATCTGATCCTCACTTAAACAAACAACAACAAAACTCTTAGAGAGTCAACCGCACATGCTACCTAGTGGTGGCGGTAAAAGCCTGCTCAATTCTTCTATAAGGATGTGGTTTCGATTCTCCAACAGGAAGTCGAACATTTTAGGAAACAAGATTTCCGCTTCTGGAACGGCATAGTAACTCCATATTGGAACATGTTTCAAGCTGGGTGTGTTATATCATAATGCTTTGTTTCTCATAGCAATCATAACAGTTCACATCGAACCAATGTTGAACACATTCATCTCTCTGGTACTTTTAGAAACGAGTTAAATGTTTTAGCATGCTGATGTGAGGATCTTCTTCCTAACAAGTTTGTACTGTAAGTTTACTTACCCCACTAAGTAGACGAGGGTTCTCCCTGAATTTTTCCTCCGCTTTGTCCGGTCCACCCAACTGGATTAACAGGGCGCGGAACGCCTTGTCAGTGGGCGCGAACACGGTGTATGGACCTGTCCAAACAATACACACACTCATGAAAGTTAGGAAAAAGTTTTCCACATGTTAGCATATCAAATTGTAAAGTTTTATAAGGAAAAAGCTTTGTAACACCTTTGTGTAGTGGTGATTGTTTTAAGAATAACACGATCAGATAATAATTTTATCGGCTTTAGGTTACACTGACTATTTTTACGGTTTTCGTACACAACGATGTATTGAACCGATTGGCCCGGTTTGATGCTGTTCTCCACACTATCCTATCCTGGGCCAATCTCTTCATTGCTGCATAAATATGACATCCTATATCCTTTCTAATCTGTTCCTTATACTGATCCGTTGGTATCCCTCGGCCATTTTATCTCTGATATGCTTTCTTGGCTGGGGTCTAACTGGAATTAACGCCGACACCATTTTAACCATGGCAACCATTGTTCATCTATGTATACTACACTAGGTCAGTAGCGTCATCTTAGAATCTTAGAATGGGTGGGAGCGGTAAAGTAACACCCGCGGTATTCTCTGCCTGTCGTAAAAGGCGACTAAAAGGGGCCCAGGTGCGCCTAACTTTGAAGCTTGGGTTGGCGACCACGGGGCCCTTAGCTGAGTCCTGGCATTGCTTCCACTTACTTGTGCCAGACTCCTGAATTTCATCTATCCTATCCGACCTTCTTTAATACGACCTCAGCGGTACTAGGTTTCCGAGGGCTAAGGAGTATTTCATGTTTACGCCCTTCGTGGCCTTGTCTTTCTTTGGCCGATACCTTCATTTTTCGAAGTGTCGGATCCCTTCCATTTTTTTCTCTCTGATTAGTGTTATATAGAGGATGGTTGCCTAGTTGTACTTCCTCTTTAAGCAACAATCGCCACCACCTCTTAGAATAGAATAGAATAGAATAGAATAGAATAGAATAGAATAGAATAGAATAGAATAGAATAGAATAATCCCATCTCCTAGTTCCGAATCGCCAAGAACTGGGAAGAGAGCAATCATTTATTGCAATCCAAGTTATTTAATACATGTATGGTTTTGTTACACTTGATTTTTCTATTGGTACCTTAAATATTACTCACTAATTACACCCGATCTCCAAATTTTAGTTTCGAAGATTTTTTATTATTTATTATTGTTGTCCTAGACGTTAACATTGTTAAACAGTCTAGGACAACACGTAACTTACCCCTATTAATTTGTGTTAGTGTATGTATTTATTTGTGTCACTAGTCTGAACAACGTTATCCTTAGCTTACAATAGGCATTATGAATAAATGAATGGCTGTACAAATGAATGAATGAATGAATGAATGAATGAATGAATGAATGAATGAATGGATGATTTGCCTGATTGTATTATATTCGTACACTGCATGAATGAATGATGAATGAATGAATGAATTAAAGTCATTAATTTATTAATGCCATACAATGGACGGAAATGAATGAATGAATGAATGAATGAATGAATGAATGAATGAATGAATGAATGAATGAATGAATGAATGAATGAATGAATGACTGGTTCCAAGCATGCAAGCACGAAAAGAGGTCTCACCCCCAGTCGCGGATAACCACCAAATGGGGAGAGAGCTTTTATTATTAAATGAGTATGGGACAAGGCATGGATGAATGAATGAATGAATGAATGAATGAATGAATGAATGAATGAATGAATGAATGAATGAATGAATGAATGAATGATGAACGAATAGAATGGATAAGTGGTTGGAAGATTTGACTGCTCTCAGCCTACATGTACGGAACTCCAGCAGACAAGATGAGAAAACTCCATGTGGAACTCTACATGACTGAATGAATGACTGGATGATTCATGCATGAATGCAGGAGAGAGTGATCGAATGAATTAATGTATGAATGAACTGAATTCGTGCATGCATGGAATAAACGCCTCTTTCCCCGTCACGGATAACCACCAACTCGGAAGAGAGCAGTAGCGTCATCTCACTGTGCATTTTCTTCTTATAACTAACACGTTCTACTCCTCAATCCATAATTAAAATCCTTGAACCGACCGAAAACGAATCCATGGCGTTGGAAGAAGACCAAGGCACGCTACCTCTACATCACAGGGCTAGCTAATAATAATAAGAAGAACAAAATTAGTTGTATTTACGAGGTCTAGAACGTCTCCCATTTTCTCACAAATCATGAGTCTTACCATTATTTTTTGGATACACTCATTTTTCTTTCAATTTATCGGAACTCTTTATCTCCCCTATGGCTATAGTCGAAGGATGCACCCCTGCATATCGTAAGAGGCTACTAAGAGGGGAATAACCAAGTAATCTGTACTCGTTCTCTCTCTCGTCTTCTAAGCCAAAAACTCATATCCATGATTCTATAATTTTCCGTGTAGCAGAGAAAATGTACGAGTGCGATTCTTTTAAAATTATATACGCCTTCTTCTAGCTCTAAGTGAGCAAGCCCTGCAAGTCTCAGAATGTGACCAACCAACTTCTCCCTCCTTCAAATAAAACATCGCCAAATAGTTCTCTTCATACCTACACCACTTCATTTGTAATCCGATCGACACCTCTCACCCTAAACATTTGTCTATAATATCAGATTTTTAAGGCCTCTATTCTCTTTCTTTCTGTAGCAGATATCGTCCATATTTCACTTTCATATAGTGTCACCTTCCAAACAAATACTTCCAAAAGCGACAATCTGGGTTGTACGCATATATTTTCCTTTCGGGTCAGTAAAATAATCGTACTCAACAACGCTTTCATTGCTAATGCTAACCTAGAGTTTACGTACTACCTGCTTTCTTTCGTCATTGTTTATTTTACTTGCCAGGTACTTCCATCATGATTTAATTTCCTAGCCTTGTATTATGTGCTTCACCTGACTTTATATCTACTACATTCCATCATGTTTGTTTTATATTTTTATTGCCATTGTATAGGCCAATTCAGTTTTTACAACTGTATCCATTCAATTCAACATCTCTTCCAAATCTTCTCCACCGGGCGAGTTGGCCGTGCGCGTAGAGGCGCGCGGCTGTGAGCTTGCATCCGGGAGATAGTAGGTTCGAATCCCACTATCGGCAGCCCTCAAGATGGTTTTCCGTGGTTTCCCATTTTCACACCAGGCAAATGCTGGGGCTGTACCTTAATTAAGGCCACGGCCGCTTCCTTCCAACTCCTAAGCCTTTCCTATCCCATCGTCGCCATAAGACCTATCTGTGTCGGTGCGACGTAAAGCCCCTAGCAAATCTTCTCCTCATTCCGATAAAGTTGTAATTTCCTCACCGTGAATAGGGAATCCTTTTCTACATGCATGCCTGATTTCTTCATTCTCTGCTATGTATATATATTACTCTTATCATTGCAATTTGTTTCCTCGTACATATTATACATAACTTTTCATCCTTTGGACTTCATTCCAATTCTGTCAAGAATTTCAAAAAGGTTAGTCCAGTATGCATTATGAAAAGCCTTCTCTAAATCTATAAATGTCAAATGCATTTGTCATTCCTTATTCAACCGTCTAATATCAGCCGGAACCTTAGGACTGCCTCATAAGTTCATATGTTCTTTCGAAAACCAAACTCTCTTATTTCGTTGCCAAATGTGAATGTAGTGAAGAATAATTTTACAAAATACATGGTCAGATGAACTCGCTTACGTGGAAATTCCGAGAAAACTTCAAGAGTAAAAGAAGTCTTTTACACCAGTAATTAGGAAATAAAACGCACACTTTTCGGCACATCAAACGTAACAAAACACTCTTCTGACAACCATACACGATGGAAAAATTCTCGGAAAAAGGAAAAGAGGAATGCTAAGAGAGAAAGTAACCAAATAACTCCAAACACGAATACATTCCAATAATTCCCAAAGGAAGTTATCTTCACTGAATAGACTAGCGTGACGACAGCAACAAGGCATATTGATGATTGATACCAATAAACGCGCATTTGAGGAGTGCATACTAGTTACGAGACAATAATGTGCTTTTAAAACGTAAATAATTTGAGTTTTTAGGCTAGAGAACATACCATTTTACCCTGCAATGTGTGACTGTTGCCTGAGAATTCGGTAAGATCACCCTAATCCATTGATGATGATGATGATGATGATGATGATTGTTGTTTAAAAGGGCCTAACATCGAGGTCATCGGCCCCTAATGGTACGAAATGAAATAACAAAAAATTCAAATTCATCCACTGACCAAAATAAAACAAAAAATGTCATGAAGAATGAATGGATGGACATGAACCCTACAAAAAAACAAAAACAAACAAACAAACAAACAAACAAAAACAGTGGATCAGACTCAAAAAGAAGGTAGTTATTGAGAGTTTTACTGACCAAGGGACCATTTATAAAGCACAATGATGCTGAAGGGGTGCTAAATTCACGTCTAAGGCCCCACAGAATGGTACATGTCGCGAGTAAAGTAGAACCATGGTATTTGTCATTTTGGGGTACTGATCAAAAGTAGCGAAGACTCACGGTGGTCCAAACAAGATGGTACTACTCACAAGTATTGCAATTCGTACAGGGAACGCAGACCTATGGTGTTTCTCACACAAGGGCGCCACTCATGGCCAACGCAAACCGGTAAGGTTCCTCACCTAGGTGTACTAGTCACGGGCGCCGGTATTCCCGTGGTGTTCCTCACATAGTGGGTACCAATCACAGGCAACGCTGACCCACGGTGCCGCTCATATAGCGGTACAACTCACAGGCTACGCCCAGACCCGCGGTGTTGCTCACATGGGTGCAACGCACGGGTACTGGAATCCACCAGGCCAGGCTTCTTACTGCAACTAATCACAAACCTATTTCGTACCAATTTAGTGATACTACTCGCAAGTATATGCGACCCATGGTGTTCCCCGCATGATGGTACGAATCAAGAGTAGTTTCATGGTTCTAATTCAATCATCCCTTGGTCGTCCCTTGTAGTCGCCTCTTACGACAGCCAGGGGATACCGCGGGTGTATTCTACATGTGCGTCCCCCCACCCGCAGGGGGTAGTGTGTTTGGTCCGCGAGAGGTATTTTATTTCCCTCAAGTCCGCCGGCAAGCCGGTTAGGACCCCCCTGTCCGCCACCTGGGACGCGCCACGTGGGAGTATCACCTCTCCCCCTGCTACGCCAGCGTAGTAGGTTCGTGGCCCTGATCCATTATGGTTAAATCTGCCATCATCATCATCATATTCTTTTCAACTCAGCATAGGTCTCGCAGTTCATCTTCAGAAGCAGTTTCTTGAAATAAGAGGTGGTGGTGGTGGTGGTGGTGATTATTGTTTTAAGAGGAAGTACAACTAGGCAACCATCCTCTATATAACACTAATCAGAGGGGAAAATTGAAGGGGTCCGATACTTCGAAAAATGAAGATATCGACCAAAATAAGAGAAGGGCCACGAAGGGCGTGAAAATGAAAGACTCCCTAGCCCTCGCAAACCTAATAGCGTCGGGGTCGGAAAAGAACAAGAGTTGACCAAGAGAGGTCGGATAGGATAGATGAAGGTGAGGAGCCTGGCACATGTAAGTGGAAGCAATGCCAGGACTCAGCTTAGGGCCTCGTGGACGCCAACCCACGCTCCAAAGTTCAGAGCCCCTGAGGCCCCTTTTAGTCGCCTCTTACGACAGGCAGGGGATACCGTGGGTGTTATTCTACCACTCCCACCCACAGGGGGGACTTGAAATAAGATACTTTTGGTCGTCCTCTTCGTCTTTTCCCGACAATTCTTCCTTCGATGGTGTTACAAAGGAATTCCTCATACCGCAGACTGTACTATGTTATTTGTTTAAATATTGCTTGTAAAGTTTTGCTAACAAGTGTTATAAATAGGGCGTGAATCCGGTCTCCAAGGAGAGACTGGTATTTTTGGGAAATCGCACTAAATTGGTAACAAATTCGCGCAACATAGGGACTCATGAAACTCCACCACGTGCTTGGTTGTAATAATGTGTGAACAATTTCTCTCCTTGAGAAAGATTCATAATACTCTCAGTGAGTTCTAATAACAGTTGTAATATCTCTGGGGCTCTGGGGCTCGGAGTGTGTGAGGGTGCTTCAGCGAGGATCGATAAGGGGCAGCAGGGGTGAGTCTTCAGCTTTACTCGACTGTGTAGTCTTGTATGCTCCTAGAGTGCCGGCAAGCAATAGTGATGATTAAAAGCCACAAATAAGGTTCTTGCGAAGAACTGACCGTCAGTGCACTCTAGCTTAGCATCATCCCGCCTTCGTTCAATTATTTCTAGATATGTAAAGAATTTAACACTGGTTTTAGGGTCGGGAGTTAGGTGCATTTAAGCTTGACCATACGAATGAGAAGATGTGTTTGTTTTTATCCCCCTCTAGCGATCTTCCAAACAGAGCTTTTCAGTGGTTTTTTCATTCAGTTCCAGATGAAAAGTGAACGATACCTAATATAAAGTCCACAGCCGCTGCTTTCTCAGTTCTCAGTTCTAGCAAAATTTCAAATATTCATTTTTGTGCATATATTACATATGTTTTAAAAGTAATAGTGGACATTAATGACCTAGAAAATCACTTTAATGATTAAAATGCCCTTAAGTTTCTGGGGAAATGCTATAAAATAAGTAAAAAGATTTTAAAATATTTGATCATACTCAATTCTGATAGTTCTAAAAGTAATACATCCCAGTTACATTCTCCGCACAGCTTTTGTTAATCCGGAAAGGTGGTGGTGGTGGTGATTATTGTTTTAAGAGGAAGTATAACTAGGCAACCATCCTCTATATAACACTAATCAGAGGGAAAAAAGGAAGGGGTCCGACACTTCGAAAAATGAAGGTATCGGCCAAAGGAAGACAAGGGCCGCGAAGGGCATGAAAATGAAAGACTCCCTAGCCCTCGCAAACCTAATAGCGTCGGGGTCGGAAAAGAACAAGAGTTGACCAAGGGAGGTCGGATAGGATAGATGACAGTGAGGAGCCTGGCACAAGTGGAAGCAATGCCAGGACGCAGCTGAGGGCCCCGTGGTCGCCAACCCACGCTCCAAAGTTCAGAGCCCCTGAAGCCCCTTTTAGTCGCCTCTTACGACAGGCAAAGGATACCGTGGGTGTTATTCTACCGCCCCCACCCACAGGGGTGTGTTAATCCGGAAATAATTACCTCCTAATTTTCTTGTAAGTACATGTAAATATGGACATACCCTAATTATTTGCTGGATGTAGTGCTAGAATTTTGGCCCCTAAGTACCTGGGAACTCCTGGTGTTCAAATTCGTTACAGATTTCAGTTGTTTTTCTCCTTCAGGGTGCTATTTTACGACAAAATTCCTTTCCACACTCACTTTAACGATGCACAGTGTACAAAATGAAACACGCCCATCTGCTGTAAACATGTCGTTCCCAAATTCATTCACTAGCTGAACTGATGATGATGATGATGACTTTGATTGTTGTTTAAAGCGGTCTGACAGCAAGGTCATCGGCCCCAAATGGTACGAGGTGTAACGAAATGCAAATTAAAACTTCGAAATATATCCACTGACTAGAATCTAAAACGAATGGTGATGAGAAAATGATCGAGAGACAAAAACAATCAGTGGATCCAATTCAAATGTCTTAATTACTGGGATGATGCTTATTATCTAAAGGGGTTCAAAATCCAGGTCACCGGCCCCTCACAATGATACTAATCACTAGTAAAACAGCACAATGGTGTTCCTCCCACAGGGGTACTAATCACAGGTAACGTAGACCCACAATGTTTCTCGCATGGTGGTACTAATCACAGGTCATGTAAGCCCATGGTATGTCACACACAATGGCACCACTCGCAGGTAGCACAAACCCATAGCGTTTCGCACATAAGGGCACCACCTATAAACAACGCAGACCGATGGTGTTCCTCACCTTGTTGTACTAATCACGGGCGCCGGTATTCCCGTGGTGTTCTTCACTTAGTGGAACTAATCACAGGCCACGTATACTCATGGGGTCGCTGACATAGTGGTACTAATAATAGGCAATTCAAACCCACGGTGCATCACACATTATGGTAACGACGACAGGCAACACAATCTCATGGTGTTCCTCACATAATAATACTACTCTCGGATAACGCAGACCAATGGTTTCCCTCAAATAGTGGTACTAATCACGGGCGCCACTATTCCCGTGGTGTTTCTCACATAACCGCAGGCAACGCAGATCCACGGCGTTGTACATAAAGTGGTACTACTCATAGGTAACGCAGACCATACTGAACACAACGGAACAGACCTGTGGAATACACATGATTATCTCTTTCTTAAGCAACATTCAGACCCATAATGTTCCGCAACATAATGGTACGAACCACAAGCAATCTCTTCCACGAACCTACTACGCTGGCGTAGCAGGGGGAGAGGTGATGATACTCCCACGTGGCGCGTCCCAGGTGGCGGATAGGGGGGTCCTAACCGGCTTGCCGGCGGACTTGAGGGAAATAAAATACCTCTCGCGGACCAAACACACTACCCCTTGCGGGTGGGGGACGCACATGTAGAATACACCCGCGGTATCCCCTGCCTGTCGTAAGAGGCGACTAAAAGGAGCCCAAGGGGCTCTCAACTTGGGAGTGTGGATTAGCGACCACGGGGACCTTACCTGCGTCTTGGCATTGCTTCCACTTACTTGTACCAGGCTCCTCACTTTCGTCTATCCAATCCGACCTCCCTTGGTCAACTCTTGTTCTTTTCCGACCCCGACGGTATTAGAGCATTCGAGGCCTAGGGAGTCTTTCATTTCACGCCCTTCGTGGCCCTTGCCTTTCTTCGTCCGTTACTTCATCTTTCGAAGTGGCGGATCCCTTCTTTCTTCTTCTTATCTCTCTCCCTTTACCCCCTGTGGGTGGGGGACGCAGACGAATAATACACCCACGGTATCCCCTGCCTGTCGTGAGAGGCGACTAAGGGATGATTGAATTAGAACCATGAAACTACTGTTGATTCATACCATCATGCGGGGAACACCATGCGTTGCCTGTACTTGCGAGTAGTACCACTAAATTCGGTACACAATAGGTTTGTGATTAGTAGCAGTAAAGACGCTGGCCGGGTGGGTTTCCAGTACCCGTGCGTCGTACCCTTGTGAGCAACACCGCGGGTCTGGGCGTAGCCTGTGAGTTGTACCACTATATGAGCGGCACAGTGGGTCTGCGTTGCCTGTGATTAGTACTCCCTATGTGAGGAACACCACGGGGCCCGTAGGACCGGCACCCGTGACCAGTACCCCTAGGTGAGCAAACTCATCGGTTTGCGTTGGCTATGAGTGGCGCCATTGTGTGTGAAACACCATAGGTCTGCGTTCCCTTATACGAAGTACAATACTTGAGAGTAGTACCATCTTGTGTGGAACGCCGTGAGTCTTCGCTACTTTTGATTAGTACCCCAACATGACAGATACCATGGTTCTACTTTACTCGCGACGTGTACCATTCTGTGGGGCCTTAGTCGTGGATTTTGCTCCCCTGTAGACATCAAGCATCATTGTGCTTTATAAGTGGTCCCTTGGTCGATCTTTTTTGAGTTTGATCCACTGTTTTTGTTTGTTTGTTTGTTTTTTGTAGGGTTCATGTCCATCCATTCATTCTTCATGACTTTTTTTTATTTTGGTCAGTGGATTAATTGGAACCTTTTGTTATTTCATTTCGTACCATTAGGGGCCGATGACCTCGATGTTAGGCCCCTTTAAACAACAAGCATCATCATCATCACAAGCAATCTCTTGATTCTAATATCATCATCCCTTGGTTGCCCATTTTAGTCGTCTCTTACGATATGCAGGGGATACCGTGGGTTTAGTCTACGTTTGCGTCCCCTACCCACAGGGGGTAGAGAGAGAGAAGGAAAAAGGAAAAAGAACGTATCCGACACTTCGAAAAATGAGGTACCAGACAAAGAAAGACAAGGGTGACGAAGGGCGTGAAAATAGAAGACTCCCTAGGCCTCGAATGTTCTAATACCGTCGGAATCGGAAAAGAACAAGAGTTGACCAAGAGAGGTCGGGCAGGATAGATGAAAGTGAAGAGCCTGGCACAAGTAAGTGGAAGCAATGACAAGACTAAGCTAAGGGCCCCGTGGTCACCAACCCACGCTCCCAAGTTGAGAGCCCCTTGGGCCTCTTTTAGTCACCTCTTACGAGAAGCAGGGAATACCGTGTGTGTATTCCTCATCTGCGTCGCCCACCCATAGGGGGTTACTAGCTGAATTAAACGTACACTTTGTGGTGGTTTCAGTTCTGGCATTTTTTCTCGCATAGAATTACTCTATGCCTTTGCTGGTAGGACCTAGTGTTTACAGTTCACTATATCTTCTGGTATGGGCTAGAGCAATTTTGTTACTTTCATTGATCTGTCTCTGTCTTAACCTTGGCTTTGACAAAATGAAAGTGACTGAGGTATGAGCGATGCTAGTAATGCCATTCCTTACACAACCAGTCCCTGCTATGAATGGTGTGAAACTGTTGCTCATAGGGTCGGTTGGTGCATGCATTTCAGTGGGCTCGGCAGACTGATATGTAATAGCAACTTCTGGCTCGGTGAGGAAAGCAACGGGAAACTACCTCACTCCTCATTTCCCTAGTACGCCTCTTCAGTGATGCCTACGCCATCTATGATAGCTCATGGCGGAACTGTTGAGGATCCAACCAGCCTTCGGGCTGATGACTAAACATACATACAGATCTACTCTCTACTGAAATGGAAATTTATATAACTGTTGTTTCCAATCCCTTCTCGTTCCCATTTATTCTTGACCTTAAAGCACATGGATGTGAATGACTGGTTGTAGGGGCGGGTGCGAATGCTAGTGAATTTCTTGTGCTTAAGACACTATATGTAAGAAATTTTTTTAAAACATTTCTGTTGAAACTTGTGGACTTAAATCCGTCTAATAAAGAATACTGTACATGCAATGCATTTAAAAAATTAAAATTGTCTAACAATTCTTCAAAATACTATTTATTGCCCTTAAACCTTCTTGGAAGTTGAAATAATGACTGATCGTCCCGAATCGGCCAAAAATGCAAAATAACGTAAATATAAAAGTGTTATATCGCAGGATGAATTACTAAGCAACTGCCTGATGCTAAAGGGGGAAACAATTCGACATTTCAACAATATCCACCCCTTAGTTATAAGACAGACTTCAAACTTCAAAAACATTCACGATCCTCAGGTTTTTCTAACTGTGAAATTACCAGCGTTTCGTCTCATTGTGACAGTAGGCTCGTCAATTGGACTGCCACACCTTTCCAAGACGCTGGTGGCTAGCTTGCCGATGAAACACCATTGCAAACTACCTTTGTTGGACAATGCAGTGACGATGCAGTATGGAAATGTATGGTTCTACTTGTATAAATGCCTACCTTTGGCTGTTATACTTTAAAAAATTCTCAGATTAAACCATAATTGAATTTCGTCTATTGCAAATATCAGTATATTCCTGCCCTCATCCCGAGGTAGTGCAGCTCTTTTCATGCACACCCCCAATGGAGCTGCATGTATCATTTCAACCACATACCAGCCCTCCTGCCATTGTTACGCTACGGAGGCAGACATTTCAAATATTAAAAATATTCAAGCTCTTTACGCCTCTTCAATCGTAAATTTATCAGTGTTTGACACCAGTGGTGACTCACCGGCCCCTGTCCGCCAGCGTCTTGGAAAAGTGTGGCAACTGAACTGATGAGTCTATTGCCACACACCAGACAAATGTCGGAGTGTTTCCTTGATTAAGGCGTCTGCCATTTCTTAGCGAGTACTATCTTAAAATATTCCAAAACAAAGGCGTGAACATTGTAACTGGTAGACAATATCACATTTCTAATCGTCAGGATTCTAAGGATTAAAACCGATCCTCTTTACAATTCCTCATTCCTCTTTTACCACAAAGTAGTAAGATCACAGGCGTGATTGATATCACACATTTGGACTCGGACCACTTTTATGACCTGATGCCCTGACGGCAGTCCCATGTGGAGAGATGTATCTGTGGTGGTCTATAAGTTAAGGTCCAGGATAAATGAAGAAATGTGTATAAAGACGAAAACACCCAGTCCTAGAGCCAGAGGAATTAACTAGACGCGCCTAAAACTTTTAACCAGACTAACAATCTAACCTTCGACCCTTTAAACCGAAGGCTGTTACGATGGTCATTCATTTATAGGATATTTATGTAAACAATATTTCGATTATTTTTTTTGTGATATTTTGTTCGTTGATACATTTTTAGTATTGTTGCGTGCGACTGTCAGCCTTCTTGTGGTATTTCCTGAAGGGGATGAGTGAGTTAGGCCGGAGACCTCCTGCCAGCCCGAGGACTTGTGCCGGCCAATGCCTGTCCTGTGTTTTTCGTTTGGTATCTTCGTGGATTTTCTGGAAGACGAAAATAGAACGTTCTCATGCCTGGTCGCACCCCGAAGATACCAGTATCAATCAATCAATCAATCAATCAATCCTGATCTGCATTTAGGGCAGTCGCCCAGGTGGCAGATTCCCTATCTGTTGCTTTCCTAGCCTTTTCCGAAATGATTTCAAAGAAATTGGAAATGTATTGAACATCTCCCTTGGTAAGTTATTCCAATCCCTAACTCCCCTTCCTATAAATGAATATTTGCCCCAGTTTGTCCTCTTGAATTCCAACTTTATCTTCATATTGTGATCTTTCCTACTTTTATAAACGCCTTTCCAACTTATTCGTCTACTAATGTCATTCCACGCCATCTCTCCGCTGACAGCTCGGAACATACCACTTAGTCGAGCAGCTCTTCTTCTTTCTCTCAATTCTTCCCAACCCAAACATTGCAACATTTTTGTAACGCTACTCTTTTGTCGGAAATCACTCAGAACAAATCGAGCTGCTTTTCTTTGGATTTTTTCCAGTTCTTGAATCAGGTAATTCTGGTGAGGGTCCCATACACTGGAACCATACTCTAGTTGGGGTCTTACCAGAGACTTATATGCACTCTCCTTTACATCTTTACTACAACCCCTAAACACCCTCATAACCATGTGCAGAGATCGGTACCCTTTATTTACAATCCCATTTATGTGATTACCCCAATGAAGATCTTTCCTTATATTAACACCTAGATACTTACAATGATCCCCAAAAGGAACTTTCACCCCATTAACGCAGTAATTAAAACTGAGGACTTTTCCTATTTGTGAAACTCACAACCTAACTTTTAACCCCGTTTATCAACATACCATTGCCTGCTGTCCATCTCACAATATTTTCGGGGTCACGTTGCAGTTGCTCACAATCTTGTAACTTATTTATCACTCTATAGAGAATAACATCATCCGCAAAAAGCCTTACCTCCGATTCCACTCCTTTACTCATATCATTTATATATATAAGAAAACGTAAAGGTCCGATAACACTGCCCTGAGGAACTCCCCTCTCAACTATTACAGGGTCAGACAAAGCTTCACCTACTCTAACTCTCTGAAATCTATTTTCTAGAAATATAGCAACCCATTCAGTCACTCTTTTGTCTAGTCCAATTGCACTCATTTTTGCCAGTAGTCTCCCACGATCCACCCTATCAAATGCTTTTCACCAGGTAAAAAGAGCAGGCTTACCGCAGACAGACCGTTGTTGTTATTATTGTTATTGTTATTATTGTTATTGTTATTGTTGTTGTTGTTGTTGTTGTTGTTGTTGTTGTTGTTGTTGTTGTTGTTGCGAGAGTCGCCGTGTTGCAGACAGCGTTGACCGACAATAGTGTGTTGGAGAGGAATATTAAAGTGTTTTCGCTTTTAGTAATGTTGGAGTGGAGAGTTGTGTTTATTTAGAGATTGATGCTAAGTTAGTGCTGTATTATTGTCTTGTCGAGTGATAGGTTCTGAGTAGTTCTGTGTGCGGAGTGGTCACGTTAATTGATTGTGTGAATTATCGGACTTATCTGGAGTCGAGCCAAGGATGTACTCGTTATATCTAGTGAGAGCCAAAGTTGGTGTGTTCGAACGTTGTCTGCGAGGAGCTGCTGCGGGAAGTGGCTGTGCGTACGAAGTCAAGTGAAATATACGGCGCGTCAATCAAGATTACGGAAGGGTCGCCCGTTCCATGTAAGCACCAGCACGTTGGAGATCAGTTGTGAGGTCTAGAGAATTTGGAAATAGTCACTAATTAGTGAACTGCTGTTATAAATTCTTCAAGTATAATTTTGTGTGCGTGTGTGTCATCCTGCATTAACCTGTATCAGTGAAACAGTGTTTCATTAGTAACACTATTCTGAATATAAACAACAATTATAAAATAAACGAATATTCTCGCCTCAGTAGCTATTTAAACATGTTTGGGAGTGGACAGTATTATCTTCATTCACTTATTGAGACATAAATACATACATACATGCACGCATCGGGCTGTTGACGTCAACGTCGTTAAAAAAGCCCATAGACTTAAGCAACAACATAACATAATTTGTCGAAATTGTTGGTATCTTTGGAAGTTTGATGATGATGATGATGTTGATGCTTGTTGTTTAAAGGGGCCTAATATCGAGGTCATCGGCCCCTAAACTTGGAAGTTCATTTAGAATGATCATGAGCTGAACAGGACATTTAACGTAAACTTCTTTGTCACAATTAAGCAAGTGTTCAACAATGATCATTGTAGTTTTAAGGGACCATCATCAAGGTCAATGAGCCAAGAACAAGTCCAACTATATCCGTTTGTATTATAAACCTCAAAACATTGCAAATAAAATTGGCCTCAAAATATCATTTGAAAAAACAGAAATTATGCCCCAAAAACCAACACAGCTAAAAGAAGTCACCATAAATGGTAATAAAATCAAAATAGTAACTCAGTTTAAATATCTTGGAGAAGTAATAACACATAACTTAAATGAAAAAATCTCAATCCAAGTAAGAACAAATAGATTAGCTAAAGCACAAAAATTAACATGGGATATCTACAAAAAGAAATGTCTATCAATAAATACAAAAATAAAACACTACAACACAGTTATAAAACCGGAAGCTACATATGCAGCAGAAACACTCTTTTACCTGAATAAACAATCAAAGACTGACAGACTTCAGAAAATTGAAAGGAGGATTGGAAGAACCTGTATCAACAAAAAATATCAGAAAGATGGACAGTGGCGGTTAATACCTAACAAAGTCGTGTACAAAGAGCTAGAACCCATTACAGATACTATGCGTAAGAGGAGACTGGGATTCTTTGGACATATCATGAGGATGCAGGACTCGAGACTTCTGAAACAACTAGTACAACACAATCTCGTCTCAAAAAATACCACAACAGGATGTAAATGGATCAGAGAAGTAAGAGAGGATCTGAAGGAAATAGGCCTTACAACAGAAGACACCAAAAATAAGATAAAATTGAATACAAAACTCAAGAATACAAACCTCCGCTTTACCCTTACACAAAACAAACCAACAACACGCACATTTTCAACTGAGGAAAGGGCACGAAGATCGGAGCGTCTGAAGAAGTACTGGGAGGACCGCAAAGCCCGAACAATCCCTTCAAAGAGACCTGAACGACGGACTGACTAAAGTGATCCTATGTGGTCATAAAAGAAGAAGAAGAAGAAACCTCACATATGGAGAGTAATACACAAACTCCTCACACTACGAGCGCAGGCCTGTGTTAAAGTACTCCTCGGTATTATCATTTATACATACAGTTTCAAATACCCATACTTCCCGCCAGCGTAGGTCACGAAAATCTTTTATTTTTTAATTACTGTTTATTTCATTTCATCATCCAAATCTTTAAACGCTGTTAATTTTGTTTCCAAACTTATTGAGTTACGTTAAACAGGTAACATAAGTACATTACACCCACGCACTAGAAAATAACTAGGAAGACTGGCTGCTTCCAAAGCCTGTGGGCTTTCATCGATTCATATAAATTCCCATCCTCGGATCATTAGCCATACCTGTTACTTCGTACTATTCGAAAGGACCTGCTTATCGCTTTCCAAGAACCATTAAAATTCAAGGTACATGTCGTTGAAACAGGGTGGTGGTGGTGGTGATTATTGTTTCAAGAGGAAGTACAACTAGACAACCATCCTCTATATAACAATAATCAGAGAGAAAAATTGGAAGGGGACAGACACTTCGAAAAATGAAGGTAACGGCCAAAGGAAGACAAGGGCCACGAAGGACGTGAAAATTAAAGACTCCCTATGCCTCGAGTGCTTTAATACCGCCGCGGTCGGAAAAGAACAAGAATTGACCAAGGAGGTCGGATAGGATATAAGAAAAGGAAGAGGCAGACACAAGTAAGTGGAAGCAGGCGGATAAAACAGGGCGTTTCTACAGTACAATCGCTTCATTGATGTAATGTATGCGAAAAACGTCGTTAATATAGGAAATGTTCTGGCAACGTACACTATTATTCCTTAATGAGAGTTTATTATTATAATATCGAAATTCGTTATACAGAGATTTGGCTGTATTTATATTACCTGTGTCGTTGAGGATACTGTCGAGCCCGGACTCCCTGAGAAATTTAGCCATGGCGAAAAGCCCTTCCTTCTTCAGTACTTGCGACAGCGTCAACTTGCTGTTGGATGAACTAGACGTCGAGGATGACTTTCCACGAGTAGACTTGGTACTGTTGGCACTGAACCGATATTCCGGGGCGCTGGGGAACACTACATTCTGACGTACCTCACTACTCTTCGGGACGCTGCGTACTGTAGGTGAACCATGTGTGCCCTCATCAGACTCAGGCCTCTTATACACTGGGCGCACTGCCTCTGACCCAGAAGCATCCTCTTGGGGCGTCGGTACGGTGGGCACAAATTTCCCTCGCTGAGGTTTTGTTCTTGTTGAAGAGGTCGTGGATTTGGACGGCGGTGTGGGAGTAACAGAAGGAGTGGAGGGAACTGTAGATACGGAACTTGGGGTTGGGGAGAAGTGAGTATGTGTTTCCTGTGTCGCGTGTTGTAATACCGGTAAGGATGCTATGGAAGGCTCTTCAAAATGAATTGAACTCGATAGCTTCTGGCTGGTTTTATGTGAAGTCGTAGACTGATTTGGAACAATGAAATGATTTCTTGAAGACAAGGCTGACTGTGATGATGATGCTGGAACAAACAGCGTCTCAGAGTTTTTACCATCTGCACCATAGGGATTATGATATATTGCAGGCGATTGATCGGGCGGTGATGGAGTGAATTTCTTTTGACCGAATTGCGTGTCGGATAAAATGAAAGGAGATTCTGTATTGGTGGAATCTGTTTGTGTTGGAATCGTTACTGACGGAATGAATTCTGTATCTGGACTATTAAAAGAATGTTCGAAATTGGAGTAACGGGATTGAGACGGTTTTACAGTTGATGAAATCGTTAACAAACTGTTCGGTCTTTGAGTAGTTGCAAAAGCTTCCAATGATGATCTTGAAATGAAGGTTGGAGACAACACCGATTCCTGCGGAGTTGTTTCTAAAACAGGTATTCCTGTTGGTACCGACGGACTCCCGGCAAGTTGTGCCGATGGTGGTAGTTTCAGATCACCTTTCTGTATCTTTTCGATTATAGAATCAACGTCTACTGCTGGATTTGCCTCCTGCGGAGTACCTTGACCTTCATTGTTTCCTCTGACTCCCTGTACTTTGACTGTTCCATCTGGCTGTTCTTCTAGAAACACGAAAGTTACTTTCTTGTTGGGTAGGTTGGCTGGTAAATTTCCCACAGACTCAAGACCCCCATCTTGTTTGTGTCGTATAACTTCAAACTGAGCTCCTGGTGGTAAAACACCTTTCGTGAGTTCCTGAAATAACACTTCTGGAGGTCTTTCTGTTGTTGTCTGTGGAAGCACCACAGTTGAACGAGCAGCAATGGATTGTGCCGGCTGTGAGTTGTCCTGAGTGAGAAAAGAGAGAGAAGGGTCATCGCGTGGGGATGGGAGTACTTGCAACTGTTGTCCATTCGGAAGGAACACAGGTGAAGAATTGTTTCCACTGCTAGCTGAAGGAGGTGCGTTGGAAAGTGCTTGTTTTAACTTCCTTATCAATTCTTGTCTTTGAATGAACTGTTGCTGGAACTGCTTCTGAAGCTGAGCTTGGAGTTGCTGTTGTTGCTGTTGTTTTCTTAAAGGATTCAATGTGGGTGATTTTGAATCCTGTACCTTTAATGGATTGTCATTCGATAGTGACTGTATCTGAGGAACTGCACGCGACTCCTGTAATCCTTCAGATTTCTGGGCCTGCTCGGCAAGGAGCTTCTCTCGCTGAGCGGAGAGCAGTTTTTGTTGTTGATTGTACTCCTTCAACTGTTGTAATAACTTTTGCCTTTCATTTTGTAAATAAACTTGATCTGGAAGATCAGTTTCTTTATTTTGGTCTAGAAGTCGTGCACGAGGTCGAGAATCAGTCTGATAGGGGTCTGGTGTAGTGGTTGTTGCATCCTGAGCAGGGCGTCTTCTCAAGGAACGTAATTTTTCTTGTGGAGACTGCTTTGTGGACTCCGTCGTGGTTGCTTCAGTAACTGGTTGAGATCTGGATCTATTAAGTTCAAAACGGGACGATCTTTGTCCCGGTCTTGTCGAGTGCCGTACATATGTCTGTGGAGAAGGCAGATTTTCGGACTTGTGCAGTCTTGAGGCGAACTGAGTCTGCTGAGTGTAAACGAACGGCTTTTGCGTGCTTGTTGTGGTCGCTTGTGATTCACCTCCGAACTCAATCTGCGTTGTATACAGCGACGATTCTGCCTGATGTTGCTGATGGTGTTGTTGCACATCCGTTAATATCTGTGTCTGCTGCTGTAGAGAGAGTTGTCGGCGAGGATCTACTGCAGCGATGGCAGGTTGCGGGAACAAGAGCTGAAACAGAACAAGAATATTTTTTTTTAGTTGAGATTACTTTTATAATACAACAGAAATGAAATTCACATCACTTTACAATATAACACCATTATCCAGAAAGTAAAGACCAATAAAACAATATTAGAACCATGAAACCAATTCCACATGTCAGATTTAGCTGAAAAATATCACTGAAGAGCACGAGCAGGTAGTTTCAAATAGACCTGTTATGGAAATTGTAACTGGATATTGTACTGTAAATGGCTGCTCGGACGACCTAATCCTTACCACGACTCTATTTTGAATTTAGTATGTATTTGGCTCATAAAAGCTGTGTGTCAGAACAGTCACCTAAGAGATGAAGGTCGTGGACATGAATATGACAGTGTAATAATGTCTAGCAGGAGACGGTAGACCAGCATATGAGTGGAAAGCAATATGATTTTACTCTGGAAATCATTGAACTTGGCAGCAGTACAATAGTAAAAAATGAACTATACTTTATACTAGTATTATTACATCATTGCACAGGATCCTGTAAACCAGAACGACAGAGAAAAACACATACATTTATCCTGGAAACTATACTGAACTAAATACTAGAACAGTAGAATATATCTTTGTACAGGAAGCCGTACTTATAAAGTATTCTACTATATCGTATTTCCGCAATTAACTTCAGTTTTTACTAGTGGAACTGACCTCTTATATGACTGGTATCTGTCTCATATCAAGAAATGGTAGGCTGATAAAAATTGATTTATCTCGATGTGCGAAAAATATCAGAAGTATCTGATTAACTAATCTAGTCTTGTAGGTTGGATATGACATGGTTTCAAGCCACGAGGTGTATTCTCACCAAGGCACAAACAACTGCGAAAATACCAACCACCGGTTTTAAATAAGATTTAAAAGAAACTTCAAGAACCAAAAGCTGGAATTACAAACGATTCATTGTACTTCGATTTGAAATTAAAAGAGAATTGTATATTGTAAGAGTGAAAAATTACATTGTGATATGGAATTGAACAGCGGAAAAAGAGATAAAATAAGCAGTGAAGACAATGGAAGAACAAAATAATTAGCTCATTGTAGAAGCAGTGAGAGATACGCCATCGAAGCTCAGAAAATATTGTGAATGAATGGATTTCAAATATTTATGGGAAATAAATAAATATGAAATTTCATTGACATGGAAGTTCTAACTACTGAATAAAAATCAGTAAACTGTTTGTGTTTGGGCAGTAAAACTAAAAGTTAAACACTGTGAATGAGACATGCTTGGATTATCTGCCTCACGAATCATAGATAAATATTTTGAGGAAGTCATTGCACTAGTTAGAGCTCTGATCAGTACAAACACAACAATTGAAATCTATTAAGAAAATACGAGGTCAACAATTAATGGGGAATCTGCCACCTGGGTGACAACAGATAAATGGTGATTGATTGATTGATTGATTGATTGATTGATTGATTGATTGATTGATTGATTGATTGATTGATTGATTGATTGATTGATTGATTGATTGATTGATTGATTGATTGATTGATTGATTGATTGATTGATTGATTGATTGATTGATTGATTGATTGATTGATTGATTGATTGATTGATTGATTGATTGATTGATTGATTGATTGATTGATTGATTGATTGATTGATTGATTGATTGATTGATTGATTGATTGATTGATTGATTGATTGATTGATTGATTGATTGATTGATTGATTGATTGAGAGCGGAAACGTCATCACATTATACCGCACATAGTGTATTAGTGCAGGGAGACTCCCCAAAGCTTTGCCCGATGCAAGAGTGCAGGAAGGATGTGAACGCGAATATGAGGACAGTGATGGACGGACCCACAAGTCGTTTTTATTCCAATGAACATGTTCTGATGATGATGATAATGCATGTTGTTTAAAGGGGCCTAACATCGAGGTCATCGGCCCCTAATGGTACGAAATGAAATAACAAAAGGTTCAAATTAATCCACTGACCAAAATAAAAAAAAGTCATGAAGAATGAATGGATGGACATAAACCCTACAAAAAACAAAAAACAAACAAACAGACAAACAAAAACAGTGGATCAAACACAAAAAGATCGTAAATAATAGTATTACTGACCAAGGGACCACTCATAAAGCACAATGATGCTTGATGTCTACAGGGGTGCAAAATCCACGACTAAGGCCCCACTGAATGGTACATGTCGCGAGTAAAATAGAACCATGGTATCTGTCATGTTGGGGTACTAAACAAAAGTAGCGAAGACTCACGGTGTTCCACACAAGATGGTACTACTCACAAGTATTGTACTTCGTACAGCTAACGCAGACCTATGGTGTTTCTCACACAATGGCGCCACACATAGCCAACGAAAACCGATGAGGTTCCTCACCTAGGTGTACTAAACACGGGCGCCGGCATTCCCGTTGTGTTCCTCACATAGTGGGTACTAATCACTGGCAACGCAGACCCACGGTGTCGCTCATATAGTGACACAACACACAGGCAACGCCCAAACCCGTGGTGTTGCTCACATGGGTACGACTCACGGGTACTGGAAACCCACACTGAACCCCGCTTGAGTGCTACGAATCACAGAACTATTCAGTACCTAACAGAGTGGTAACACTCGCAAGTAAAAGCGAGCCATGATGTTCCCCGCGTGATTGTACTAATCGAAAGTAGTTTCATATTTCTAATACAATCAGCCCTTGGTCGTCCCGTTTAGTCGACTCTCACGACAGACAGTGGATACCGTGGGTGTATTATTCGTCTGCCTCCCCCGCCCACAGGGGTGTGTGTTTGGTCCGCGAGAGGTATTTTATTTCCCTCCAGTCCGCCGGCAAGCCGGTTAGGACCCCCTATCCGCCACCTGGGACGCGCCACGTGGGAGTATCACCTCTCCCCCTGCTACGCCTGCGTAGCAGGTTCGTGGTGAACATGTTCTCTTCTATTTTAAAAAATACTGCAATTTCGGTATAACCAAACACATATATGCCATTTTAAACATTTTAATAATGTTATAAGGAAGGAACAGTACAAACAAAACTAGTAAATATAAACTACGCTGAGAATAAAACGTATATTTAGTGCATTGAATTAAGGGAATTATATTGCATACATACATGTTCAGGCAAACTAGAATATATGGACTTTTATGTGATTATGATGATGACGGCAACGACGACGACGACGATGATGATGAAGATGATGATGATGATGATGATGATGCTTATTGTTTAAAGGGCCTAACATCTAGGTCATCGGCCCCTGATGGTACGAAATGAGACGAAATGTAATGACAATTTAAAAGTCCAAAACTCATCCAATGACCGGACTTCTATGTTGCTTTACTTGAATGCAGGGAAATTATAGATTTCAATTAGCTGCTCGTCACCTGTAATCTATGCTGGATTTTACATATTTTCAGAGCCGATAATCTTGCTGACATAGGCAAGGCTATGCAAACATGGAAAACGATCTTGTGTAACATTACTATAGGACTTAACTATATTGTTAAATGTTTTGAACTTATTCAAAAGAAAGCCATTATATTTCAGGGGCTAGAGACTCCAAGCGTCTCCTTGACAAACCATTTCACAATGATGGGCAAGTTCATGCTAAATCCTAAAGCTTATGTTGCTCCCATTTCTTTTGGTGTATTGTTCAGACAAGGAATGTCAGGCAGAACCAGCTAGAATGCTCTCTAAATGTTAATTTCACATGCTCGTTCGAAAAGCAAAATATCAATATATAGAAAGGATTGCGTCGTGAGCTTAAGGCAGCGGTATGGTGAGAAAGGAGTTAATTATTAGTTTCCACTTGGTTTCTCTTGAGTACAATTCGTTCCAGCTGCTAATATTACCTTCATCATTTGCATCGATAAATTAAGCGAGTAACTTTCTCACATGAACATCAAAGACTCTCACTCAATACAAAGACATAAAAAATAAGACATGGAAATCAAGGCCTTTCAGAGTTCATAATATTAAAACCGGAGGTAGATTAGTCAGGGATTTATATGCTAACTTTATTCCACACGTAAACGTTGTTATACTGTGCAAGATGTTGGCGAGGTTCACATGCTCAGACAATTTGCTTTCAATTTTCTTAAAGCGGGAATGTATATCTTGTCCGAGCAGCCATTGGTCAGGTATTATCGTCACTGGTAAGTGGTTTTTTAAGAAAATATAAAAAACATGCAATGTCAAACTTCTCCACATAAAAAACATATCATTAAGAAGATCACTGTATCTCAACTAATGAATCACATAAGCAGGATATCATGATGGCAGACAGAAATCAGAACGTCGGTTTGTTTTCAATCCAACAATAATTAAATATGAGGAAAATGATGGATAGACCAAAGGAAGGCGACTCCGTAAAGAAAAGACACAATGAACCTTACTTCCCATATTTTGAAGAAACGTTTCACTACCTGTCATGATGATGATGATGATGATGATGCTTGTTGTTTAAAGGGGCCTAACATCGAGGTCATCGCCCCCTAATGGTACGAAATGAAATGACAACAAAAAATTCAAAATCATCCACTGACCAAAATAAAAAAATCGTCATGAAGAAGGAATGGATGGACATGAAACAAAAAAAACAACAAAAAACGAGCAAACAAAAAAGGAGTGGATCCAACTAAAAAAATCATAGATAATTCATTACTGACCAAGGGCCCACTCATGAAGCACAATCCTGATGATAATGTTGATGCTTGTTGTTTTAAGGGGCCTAACATCGAAGGTCATCGGCCCCTAATGGTACGAAATGAAAGAACAAAAATTGCAAAGGGATCCACTGACCAAAATAAAAATAAAATATGGCATGAAGAATGAATGGATGGACAGGAACTCAACAAAACACAAAACAAACAAACAAAAACCAGTGGATCGGACTCAATACAGATCGAAAATAACATTATTACCGACCAAGGAACCACTTATAAAGCACAATGATGCTTGGTGTCTAAAGGGGGTGCAAAATCCACGTCTAAGGTCCCACAGAATGGTACATGTCGCGAGTAAAATAGAACCATGGTATGTGTCATGTTGGGGTATTAATCAGAAGTAGCGAAGACTCACGGTGTTCCACAAAAGATGGTACTACTCACAAGTATTGCAATACGTACAAGTAACGCAGACCTATGGTGTGTCTCACACAATGGCGCAACTCATAGCCAACGCAAACCGAGAAGGTTCACCACCTAGGTGTACTAAACACGGGCGCCGGTATTCCCGTGGTGTTCCTCACATAGTGGGTACTAATCACAGGCAACGCAGACCCACGGTGCTGCTCATATAGTGGTACAACTAACAGGCTACGCCCAGACCCGCGGTGTTGCACACATGGGTACGACGCACGGCTACTGGAATCCACCAGGCCAGGCTTTTACTGCTACTAATCACAAACCTATTTCGTACCGAATTTAGTGGTACTACTCGCAAGTACAGGCAACCTATGGTGTTCCCCGCGTGATGGTACGATTCAAAATTAGTTTCATGGTTCTAATTCAGTCAGCTCTTGGTCGCCCCTTTTAGTCGCCTCTTACGACAGGCAGGGGATACCGCGGGTGTATTCTACATGTGCGTCCCCCACCCGCAGGGGGTAGTGTGTTTGGTCCGCGAGAGGTATTTTATTTCCGTCAAGTCCGCCGGCAAGCCGGTTAGGACCCCCCTATCCGCCACCTGGGACGCGCCACGTGGGAGTATAACCTCTCCACCTGCTACGCCTGCGTAGCAGGTTCGTGGGCACAATCCTGAATCGAGGATGCTTGATGTTTAAAGGGGTCCAAAATCCAGGTCTAAGGCCCCTCAGAATGGTACATGTCGCGAGTAAAGTAGAACCATGGTATTTCTCAAGCTGCGGTACTAATCACAGGTAGCGTAAACTCACGGCGTTCCAAACATTAAGGTACTACTCACAAGTATTGTAGGCCTACATCGTAAAGGTAACGCAGACCTATGGTGTTTCCACAAAATGGCGCCATTCACAGCCAACGCAAACCGATGAGGTTCCTCACCTAGGTGTACTAATCACGGGCGCCGGCATTCCCGTGGTGTTCCTCACATAGTGGGTACTAATCACTGGCAACGCAGACCCACGGTGTCGCTCATACAGTGGTACAACTCACAGGCAACGCCCAGACCCATGGTGTTGCTCACATGGGTACGACTCACGGGTACTGGAAACCCACACTGAACCCCGCTTGAGTGCTACGAATCATAAAAGTATTCAGTACCTAACAGAGTGGTACTACTCGCAAGTAAAGGCGACCCATGGTGTTCCCCGCGTGATGGTACGAATCAAAAATAGTTTCATGGTTCTAATTCAATCATTCCTTGGTCGCCCCTTTTAGTCGCCTCTCACGACAGGCAGGGGATACCGCGGGTGTATTGTACATGTGCGTCCCCCACCCACAAGGGGTAGTGTGTTTGTTCCGCGAGAGGTATTTTATTTCCCTCAAGTCCGCCGGCAGGCCGGTTAGGACCCCTCTATCCGCCACCTAGGACGCGCCACGTGGGAGTATCAGCTCTCCCCCTGCTACGCCTGCGTAGCAGGTTCGTGGTCACTACCTGTCAGTGGTTGGAAAGTGTTTAGGTTGCTCGTCGGTGGTCTGTCATTAAAAAAAAAAAGAAAATGTTTTCCATTTTGTTATTCCTGTTATAGGTTTTAAGTGACAGGTATCTAAATGATTTTAAAAATCCTTTGTCGGTTGTAAATCATCATGTGCATGGAATGTGTAAAGTACAATGATGATAATGGTTTTACGAACAATCAGTCAACACTGATCTGCATGTAAGAATGTCAACCAGGTGGCAAATTCCCTATCGATTGCTTGTTTCGTCTTTTCTTAAACGATTTCAAATATGTCGAACATGTCCCTTGGTAAATTATTCCCTTACCTAATTCCTGTTCTTATAAACGAATATATTTTTCCCTTCATTTGTCCTCTTTAATTCCAACTTTATATTATATTTCCTCCTTATAAAAACTCCATCAAGATTATTCGTCTACTAATGTGATCCAGCGCTATCTCTCCACTTATATCTCGCAACATCGTCCCCTGGTGGTAACGGATGAAGTGATAAATTAAAATTTATCCACTGAACACGATGAATATGTATAATCTATCACGACGTATGAGTGCATTGAATGTTACTCACATTTAATATTTCATTAGACTTAATTTTAATTATTATCGATGATGATGATGATGATGATGATGATGATGATGATGATGATGATGATGATGATGATGATGATGATGCTTGTTGTTTAAAGGGGACTAACATCGAGGTCACCGGCCCCTAATGGTACGAAAAGAAATGACAACAGAAAATCAAAATCATCCACTGATCAAAATAAAAAAAATCGTCATGAAGAAGGAATGGATGGACATGAACCAAAAAACAAAAAACAAAAACACGAGCAAACAAAAAAAGAGTGGATCCAACTCAGAAAAAGATCATAGATAATTTATATTACTAACCAAGGGACCACTCATGAAGCACAATCCTGAATCGAGGATGCTTGATGTCTCAAGGGGTCCAAAATCCAGGTCTAAAGCCCCTCAGAATGGTACATGTCGCGAGTAAAGTTGAACCATGGTATTTGTCATGTTGGGGTACTAATCAAAAGTAGCGAAGACTCATGGTGTTCCACACAAGATGGTACTACTCACAAGTATTGTACTTCGTATAGGTAACGCAAACCTATGGTGTTTCTCACACAATGGCGCCACTCAAAGCCAACGCAAACCGATGAAGTTCCTCACCTAGGTGTACTAACCACACTATCCCGTGGTGTTCCTCACATAGTGGGTACTAATCACAGGCAACGCAGACCCACGGTGTCGCTCATATAGTGGTACAACTCACAGGCAACGCCCAGACCCGCGGTGTTGCTCACGTGGGTACGATTCACAGGTACTGGAAACCCACAGGGGAACCAACTCTCTGCTGCTACTAATCATAAACCCATTTCGTACCGAATATAGTGGTACAACTCGCAAGTACAGGCAACCCATGGTGTTCCCCGCGTGATGGTACGAATCAAAAGTAGTTTCATGGTTTTAATTCAATCATCCCTTGGTCGCCCCTTTTAGTCGCCTCTCACGACAGGCAGGGGATACCGTGGTTGTATTATTCGTCTGCGTCCCCCACCCACAGGGGGGTAAATAAAGAGAGATAAGAAGAAGAAAGAAGGGATCCGTCACTTCGAAAGATGAAGTAACGGACGAAGAAAGGCAAGGGCCACGAAGGGCGTGAAATGAAAGACTCCCTAGGCCTCAAATGCTCTAATACCGTCGGGTGGTGGTGGTGGTGGTGGTGGTGGTGATTATTGTTTTAAGAGGAAGTACAACTAGGCAACCATCCTCTATATAACACTAATCAGACGGAAAAATGGAAGGGATCCAACACTTCGAAAAATAAAGATATCGGTCAAAGAAAGACAAGGGCCACGAAGGGCGTGAAAATAAAAGACTCCCTAGCCCTCGCAAACCTAATACCGTCGGGGTCGGAAAAGAACAAGAGTTGACCAAGGGAGGTCGGACAGGATAGACGAAAGTGAGGAGCCTGGCACAAGTAAGTGGAAGCAACGCCAGGACTCAGCTAAGGGCCCCGTGGTCGCCTATCCACACTCCCAAGTTGAGAGCCCCTTGGGCCCCTGTTAGTCGCCTCTTACGGCAGGTAGGGGATACCGCGGGTGTATTCTACATGTGCGTCCCCCACCCGCAGGGGGTAATTATTATCGAAAAGTAATTCACCTCCCATGTGGATTCATACCTTATGGATACCCTCAACAAACATTACGTATGTATTTTCAAGTATTATTCTCAATTTTCTTTACGTCTCCCCGACACAGAAAAGCCTTATGGCGACAGTCCAGTTGTTTCCGAAAAAATGTACCTGCGAAGATCTTGCACGATAACATGCGCTTTTTTTCTTCTTTTGAGGACTGCATTTGAACTTAAAATAATCAGTGGATACGACTCACCATTATTTTCAATAAAGTGATTAAAATATGGAATAAAATGCAATAAAAGTCAATAATCCATTGATTAAAAGTGAAAATACACTCCTCTATATCACGCGTCATGCAGTCATTCACCCACGATCCGCTTTGGGACTGACAATATATTAAGGTATCGGAACCAGCAACCTTTCTGCTAGGATGAAAAGGTATGAATCATAGACGATCAGAGTTTACTATTCGGTGGTGGTGGTGATTATTGTTTTAAGAGGAAGTACAACTAGGCAACCATCCTCTATACAACACTAATCAGATGGAAAAATTTAAGGGGTCCGACACTTCGAAAAATGAAGGTATCGGGCAAAGGAAGACAAGGACCACGAAGGGCGTGGAAATGAAAGACTCCCTAGGCCTCCATACGTAATACCGTCGGGGTCGGGAAAGAAGAAGTGTTGACCGAGGGAGGTCGGGTTTGACAGGTGAAAGTGAGGTGCCTGGCACAAGTAAGTGGAAGCAATGCTAGGACTCAGCTGAGGGCCCTGTGGTCGCCAACCCACGCTCCAAAGTTCAGAGCCACTGAGGTCCCTTTTAGTCGCCTCTTACGACAGGCAGGGGATACCGTGGGTGTTATTCTACCGCCCCCCCTGACAGGGGGAATTTTACTATTCATCCTTTCTCTTTTTTTTCACAAAGGATTATTTTGTAAGCAGCCTAATCGATGATAGGATACAGGGAATAAATAAAAATAATAACTCGTACATCTTTGCGTTATTAATGGTCGAACGATCACTTTTTTACGTACGTACAAGATTCTCTACAACTTGTGCTATGTATAATTTATCAATAGGATCAGTATTAACGGAGATATTTGGTAATTATTTTATAGATTTACCCTAAATTGTTTTATCCAGTGTGAATAAAAGTATTTATATCCTAGGTTATAGATTCTTCCCTCCTAATCTTAAACGCGATTTTTCGTTAAATTCTGCCCATAACGGAAGTTTACAAATTGTGTTTTCTTCTCATTCCGAGCGCGATCGACTCATAACACTATTATAAAACTTCTAACCGAAGTTCAGACAAAACTCAAATTATATGTATATAGCTATGAGACTGGAACCGTATGGTACCCTTTGTTCCACAATAGCTACGCGTACTAGGAAATCTGTTGACTAGAGTCACTCGCATTTATGCACGCTTAAATATCAATTCACTGTTTCGGGATTCGATAGGAGAAACTTCAGCACAGAAGGCGATTGCGAACCCAACGGTGATATAATTTATGACTTTTTACTTATTGTCCTATTGTGTCGACTGTACTTTAATCCTTTCTTTGCTTCCTCATCTATATTTTTTAATAATGTCCGTATAAGATGGCGTGAGTCTAGTGAATATCAAGTTCTGCCGAGAAAGTGGAAAGGAGGAGAGTATATTCGAAGATGAAAGGAACGGATGTCATGATGACACACGATCCTTCACACGGTAATGGACTTCAATGTGGTTGTAACCGTGAAATGACTTCCTTGTTCGTTAGACCGCACAGATATAACGGCAACTCACATGGGCCAGCATCAAGTACAATATCTTCCACTTCAGGTTAGCCTAGAAGTTAGTCATGGCAGAGATGCTAGCAAGGAGCCACGCACAAATAACTGATATTAATGCTAGACTCAGACTCATCAAACCAATTTTCCTAAGAGTGCTAAGGACAAAGTCACTGGGCTATTATGCCTATTACAGTAGGGGGAGGAGGTGGTGGTGGTGGTGGCAGGACAGATTACAATATTCAATAATGCAATAGCGTGTGGCCTACGAAGAGGCCTGGTGCAAGTGGTGGTGATTATTGTTTTAAGAGGAAGTACAACTGGGCAACCTTCCTCTATATAACACTAATCAGAGAGAAAAAATGGAAGGGGTCCGACAATTCGAAAAATGAAAGTATCTGCCAAAGGATACAAGGGCCGGGGAGGGCATGGAAAGGAAAGACTCCCTAGGCCTCCAAACGTAATACCGTCGGGGTCGGAAAAGAACAAGAGTTGGCCAGGGTGGTCAGATAGGATAGATGAAAGTGAGGAGCCTGGCACAAAAAGTGTAAGCAATGCAAGGACTTAGCTAAAGGCCCCGTGGTCACCATCCCACGCTCCAAATTACAGAGACCCTGAGGCCTCTTTTAGTCGCCTCTTACGACAAGCAGGGGATACCGTGGGTGTTATTCTACCGCCCCCACTCACAGGGGGTTTATGAGAAGGGGGCCCCTGCCTGTGTTAAATTATAATGCTGAAGACGTTACACAACATACACGCACACACACACACACACAGAGAGAGAGAGAGAGAGACCCCCCCCCCGAAGGTTAAAACTCCGGCCCGGCCGGGAATCGAACCCGACGCCCTTAGGACCAGAGGCCAGCACGCTAACCATTTAACCCTGAGCCGGACACAACATTCAATAGAACATACTGAATAATAAATATTTCTGTTCTGTGTTCGAGGTTGTTTTAACCATTATGTTTCCTAGGAAAGAGATTCATTTAAAATACCAGCACCGGGCGGGTTCGCCATGCGGTTAGGGGCGCGCAGCTGTGAGCTTGCATCTGGGAGATAGTGGATTCAAATTGCTGATTGAAGATTGTTTTCCGTGGTTCCCCATTTGCACACCAGACAAATGCTGCGGCTGTACCTTACGTAAGGCCACGGCCGCTTCCTTCCCACTCCTAGCCCTTGCCTGTACCATCGTCGCCATAAGACCTCCCTGTGTCGGTGCGATTTAAAGCAAATAGCAAAATATCAGCAAACATGCATTCTCACACTGAAATACGCTTACATCGACTGTGTCAGGATTCAAACGTACTACAACCAAACCAATTGTACTTCCCAGTGGACCAAATAATACTTGTACTGCTTTCACAACCTCGTGTTCAATCTCAAGTGAACACTCGTTCCTGTCAGGTCCAAGCCTTTTTAACTGGAATTTACTCTTTTCTCCATTTCCTTTCTTCCAATGGGCACTTAACGCAGTAAGGTAATGGCGGCGTCGAGCGACTCCCTACGGCTATATGATGGCAGTAAGAAGTCGTTTGTGGCCTCTTTCTGTTCACTGGTGGACGATGTAATGACACATTAAATCTACACAACCACAGGAAGGTCATCAGTGACCACTACCATCTGCAACACTTCTCTGCCACTCTAGATAAAACACAGATGGTAAATGGAATACACTCATTTCTAAGTTAACAGCGCTACCCTTACTTGTAATGACACGTGTACTCTCAGAGCGAAGATATGGTACTTGTGAGTGAAGTCACTCTCAGTGGAGAAGGAAGGGGAACAAAGTATACGACAGTATTGTGCCACGTATGTGAGGCAAGAGCGAGAGACAGTTTGGACCGGTCCTGCACCGTCATTTTACAAATGCCGCATCAAAGTGTTGGTGGCGATTATTGTTTTAAGAGGAACTACAACTGGGCAACTATCCTCTATCAACACTAATCAGAGACAGAAAATGGAAGGAATCCGACACTTCGAAAAATGAATGTTTCGGCCAAAGGAAGACAAGGGTCATGAAGGGCGTGAAAATGAAAGACTCCCTAGGATTCGCAAACCTAATACCGTCAGGGTCACAAAACAACAAAAGTTGACCAAGAGAGGTCGGATAGGATGGATGAAAGTGAGGAGCCTGGCATAAGTAAGTGGAAGCAATGCCTTGGCTCACTACGGGCCCCGTGGTCACCAACCCACGCTATCAAATTGAGAGTCCCTGGGGCTCTTATTAGTCACCTCTTATTACGACAGGCAGGGGATACTGTGGGTGTTATTCTACCTCCCCCACCCACAGAGGGGAGAGACTCCCTAGACCTCGTAACCTAATATTGTCGGGGTCGGATAAGACAAGAATTGACCAAGGGAGGTCGGTTAGGATAGATCAAAGTGACGAGCCTGGCACAAATTGCTGGAAGGAATGCTAGGACTCGGCTCAGGGCAACGTGGTCGCTCAACCCATGCTCCCAAGTTTAGAGCCTCTGGATCAGGCAGGGGATATCTTGCGCGTTATTCTACCGCCCCCATCCACAGGGGTTACTCGCAGGGGATTTTAACTGTGTGGCCCACGGGTATGAATAGGTTGCCGACCCCTGTTCTAGAACGTTCAAATGTGATGCATTGCTTAATATCAAGTTTGTGGCCTCTTCCAGACAATTACATACCAAATTTTCTATAACGCCTTTCCGTGGCCATTAGCTTTCTTTTGCCTATAAGCTGCACCCTCACTCTTCAATGAGCTGGAACACTTCCTCTTAACACACTAGTATGTTGAAAACAGTCCAACATCATACCAGCCGCTCCATTATGATCAGCGATGATCATCATACACTTACTACTACTAACTAGCATCCGGGAGATAGTGGGTTCGAATCCCACTATCGGCAGCCCTGAAGATGGTTTTCCGTGGTTTCCCATTTTCACACCAGGCAAATGCTGCGGCTGTACCTTAATTAAGGCCACGGCCGCTTCCTTCCAACTCCTAGGTCTTTCCCATCCCATCGTCGCCATAAGACCTATCTGTGTCGGTGCGACGTAAAGCCCCTAGCAAAAAAACTACTAACTACTACTACTACTACTACTACCACCACCGGGCGAGTTGGCAGTGCGGTTAGGGGCGCGCGGCTCTGAGCTTGCATCCGGGAGATAGTGGGTTGGAATCCCACTGTCGGCAGCCCTGAAGATGGTTTTCCGTGGTTTCCCATTTTCACACCAGGACTTAAGGCCACGGCCGCTTCCTTTCTGTTCCTAGGCCTTTCCTGTCCCATCGTCCCCATAAGACCTATCTGTGTCGGTGCGACATAAAGCCACTAGCAAAAAACGAAAACTACTACTACTACTACTACGCCAGCGGCCGTAGCCGTGTTGAAACACCGGATTCCGTGAGCTCTCCTAAGCTAAGCAACATTGGGCGTGATCAAGATTTGGATGGGTTGTCATGCGCTGTTGGGGGGGTGTAAGGGAATGGGGGAGCGGAAAGGAACTGGCCACGCTACCGTACGTTAACTCCGGCTCAGGCACACCTGTGCGGAGGTTCGGACCTGCCTTTGGGCAGAATACACCCTTACCTTACTACTACTACTACTACTACTACTACTACTAATAATAATAATAATAATAAATAATGGGCCGAACACATGACAATTACAGCATCGCCGTACCAAGACGAATGCTGCCAATTCAGATGGTCGCAATAACTGGAGTGGCACGAGATCAGTGTGACAACTTATTTACCCATATTTCTTGGCTTTCCTAATCTGGTTCTTTGCCACTCACATTATAGACAGTTCCTAAACTGACTTGACGAAGCTAGGCGGACATCGTTCTGTCCCTCATTTCAAAATTGAAATCCATGGGCTAGCTGGGATTCTAAACCAGGACCTCCGGGTAAGAGGCAGGCTCGCAATCACTAAGACGCGGGGCCACCCAATAATAATAATAATAATAATAATAATAATAATAATAATAATAATAATAATAATAATAATGCCTAGTTCCTTTTTGAATCGTCAGCGTACTGGCTTTTGTTTCAGAGGACACCGGGTTCGATTCCCAGGCGTGCCGAGAACTTAACCTGCCTATAATAAACTTGTCTGGCTTAGGGACTGTATGTTTACGGTCGTCTTCACTTCTCTTCATTTAGGCTACATACAACACACCACATTACCAAGTACTACAGAATTACGCAATAGTGAACACATCCCTCCACATAGGGCTGGCCTTAAGATGGGCATCAAGCCGTAAAACATGTTCAAATCGCCCCCATCAAGTGCCAACCACAATAAAATGGAAAAAATTTAGGAATAATAATCTCTACGAAAAATCTTCGGGCCAGTTCTTAGAGATGGAGTCTGGATGAAAAGGAATTCTCAAGAAATATATTGTCATGCCCAAAAAATATGACACATCAGAAAAAAAAAACAACGATTGGAATTCTGTGGGCATGTTCTCAGAATGAGCGAGGGTAGAATGACCAAAACAACGTTCAACCTTTCCCTTTCATTACGAACCAAAAAAAAACTGGCTTAGTGAAATTGAAACTGGCCTCTAGGAAATTGACATCACCGAAGAAAATATGTGAGATAGATGTCAATTCCGAATATTAATAAATAATCACCAGTTTGCAGACAAAACCAATACCAGAACCACTAACACCGAACACAGGGAAAAACTTAGTGAAAGGATGAAGGTAATGACGATGTTTGTTGTTTAAAGGGGCCTAAGACCTAGGTCATCGGCCCCTAATCGTACGAGGTGTAACGAAATGCAAATTAAAACTTCGAAATGTATCCACTGACTAGAATCTAGAGAAAATGATCGGGAAACAAAAACAATCAGTGGATTCATTTCACAATGTCTTTATCAGTGGGATGATGCTAATTATCTAAAGGGGTCCAAAATCCAGGTCACCAGTCCGTCACAATGGTACTAATCACAGATAATGTAAACCCATGGTATATCACACACATACCTTTGGTGGCGAGATGTAGTGTTTACAGTGCACTATGTCTTCTGGTATGGGCTATATCAAATTTGTTACTTTCATTGATCTGTCTCAGTCTCATCCTTGGCTTTGACAATATGAAAGTGACTGAGGTATGAATGATGCTAGTAATACCATTGTTTATGCAGCCAGTCCCTGTTAAGAAAGGTGTGAAAATATCGCTCATAGGGTCGGTTGGTGCATGCATTTCAGTGGGCTTAGCAGATTGATATGTAATAGCAACGGCTGGCTCGGCGAGGAAAGCAACGGGAAACTACACCACCCCTCATTTCCCTAGTACGCCTCTTCAGTGACGCCTAAGCAATTTATGACAGCTGTTGGCGGAGCTGCAGAGGATCAAAGTAGCCTTCGGGCTGAATACCCAACATATAACATACACATGTCACACACAATGGCAAACAACGCAGGTAGCACAAACTCATGGCATTCCGCACATAAAGGCACCACCCACAAGCAACGAAGACTCATGGTGCTCCTCACCTAGGTTTATTAATCACGGGCGGCAGTATTCCCGTGGTGTTCCTGACTTGGTGGAACGAATTACATGTCACGTATACTCATGGGGTATAAAAATGAAGGTATCGGCCAAAGAAAGACAAGGGCCACGAAGGGCGTGAAAATGAAAGACTCCCTAGCCCTCGCAAACCTAATAGCGTCGGGGTCGGAAAAGAACAAGAGTTGACCAAGGGAGGTCAGATAGGATAGATGAAAGTGAGGAGTCTGGCACAAGTAAGTAGAAGCAATGCCAGGACTCAGCTGAGGGCCCCGTGGTCGCCAACCCACGCTCCAAAATGCAGAGCCCCTGGGGCCCCTTTTAGTCGCCTCTTACGACAGGCAGGGGATACCGTGGGTGTTATTCTACCGCCCCCACCCACAGGGGTATAATAGTACTATTCTCTGGCAACGCAGACCAATGGTTTTCCCCAAATAGTGGTACTAATCACGGGTGCCAAACCCGTGGTGTCTCTCACATAGTAGGAGTAACCGCAGGCAACGTAGGCTCATGGTGTATACAGACAGTTGTACTACTTACAGGTAACGGACACCATACTGAACTCAGTGGTGGTGGTGGTGGTGGTGGTGGTGATTATTGTTTTAAGAGGAAGTACAACTGGGCAACCATCCTCTATGAACTCAGTGGAGTACAGATGACGACCTCTTTCACAAGCAATACTCAGACCCATAATGTTCTGCAGAATGATACTGCTCCTTATAACGTAGACCCTCGCAATGTGGTACTAGTCGCAAGTAACGTCGACCCATGATGTTCCGCACGTAATGGTACTAATCACAAGTATTCTCATGGTTCTAATGCCACCATCCCTTGGTCGTCCCTTTTAGGCAGGGGATACCGTGGGTGTAGTCTATGTCTGCGTCCCCCACCCACACGGGGTAGAGAGAGGGCGAAAGGAAAATGAAGGGATCTGACACTTCGAAAAATGAAGTACCAGACAAAGAAAGACAGGGGTCACGAAGGGCGGGAAAATGAAAGACTCCCCAGGCGTCGAATGCTCCAATACCGTCGGGGTCGGAAAAGAACAAACGTTAACCAAGGGAGGTCGGACAGGATAGATGAAAGTGAGGAGCCTGGCACAAGTAAGAAGAAGCAATGCCAGGACTCAGGTAAGGACTCCGTGGTCGCCAACCCACGCTCCTAAGTTGAGAGCCCCTGGGGCCCCTTTTAGTCGCCTCTTACGACAGGCAGGGGATACCGTGTGTGTATTCTTTATCTGGGCCCCCCACCCACAGAGGGTGAAGGATGAAGAGATTTTTGGAGAATAAGAAAGCAAAAACATCAGCTAAAAGAGTTCAACTACCCATAACGATGCAATAAGAAGAAAAAGAAGAATTTGCTGTATATTCTTAAATAATTTATAATTATGCCATACTACCGTTCCAGGTCACTAACAATGTAAAAAAATGGCTTATTATTAATCGTATTCATGATGATGATTGATGATTGTTGTTTAAAGGGGCCTAACATCTAGGTCATCGGCCCCTAATGGTACGAAATGAGACGAAATGGAATGACATATTAAAAGTCTAAAATTCTCCACTGACCAGAATTCTAAAACGTGAGAACGAAGAATGAATGGATGGACATGAATTTAAAACAATCAGTGGTTGCGACCCGCAATGTCTCACATTCACATAAACAGACGTGACAATATAGTATTTCTGACCAAGGGACTACTGCTATAGCATAACAGGGAATCGATTATGCGTGCAGTCAAAAGGGGGTCCTAAATCGCAGTTATCCGCCCCTCATAACGGTACTGATCGCTATCAAAATAGAGCCATGGTATTTGTTCTGTTGCGGTACTAATCAAAAGTAGCAGAGACTTGCGGCATTCCACACATTATTGTACTACTCAGAGCTTATGAAATTCGACATAATACAGACCTATGCTTTTCTCACTTTGCGGCGCCATTTACAGGAAACGCAAACCTATGGTGTTCATCACATAAGAGTACTAACCATAGGGACCTCTCCCTATCCCGTGGTGTTCCTCATATAGTGGGTACTAATCATAGGCAAAGCAGAACCATGGTAGCTATCATCCCATGGTCCTGCTCATATGGTGGTACTAATCACAGGTACTGCAAAAGCCGACCGCGCGGTGCTCCTGTGTGCTACTGATCACAAACCAATTTCGTACCTAATGTAGTGGTACTACGCACAAGTAAAAGCAACCCTTGGTGTTCTCCGCGTGGTGGTACTAATCACAAGTAGTTTCATGGTTCTAATACAATCAACCCTTGGTCGCCCCTTTTAGTCGCCTCTCACGACAGGCAGGGGATACCGTGGGTGTATTATTCGTCAGCCTCCCCCACCCACAGGGGGTGTGTGTTTGGTCCGCGAGAGGTATTTTATTTCCCTCAAGTCCGCCGGCAAGCCGGTTAGGACCCCCCTGTCCGCCACCTGGGACGCGCCACGTGGGAGTATCACCTCTCCCCCTGCTACGCCTGCGTAGCAGGTTCGTGGTAATCGTATTCATTCCTCCTCCGAAGGGGGAGGCGCCACAGGCAAGCTAACGCTTTCTCTCTGTCCAGGAGATTCAGGCGTGTTAAGGGTGAAGTGAGGGATTAAATTAAATTTGACTGAAAGTGAGGTGCCCTTAACAAGAATTCTACGAAGTGTATTGTGGGGAGATGGGGTACAAGAGCACAGATCTTTTACTTGCCATTTATGATAGGCGGAGAATATCGTGGATAATTTTGTTCTATGGTGCTGGCGATGAACTGAAGCCGGTTCTGATGATAGAGATCAGTCGGCTCGTTTACCAGTACTCCCTGATGGCCCAGAGCCTTCGGCAGATAGCGCGGCGCGGGCGCTCTACCGGCGAGTGAAGGTGAAAGTACACTAACCCCACAAGTTGATCTTCCATCTCTAGCTCCAATTAAGTCCAATCCAGCCACTTTCTACTCGAGTTACACTGTCAACATTGTCTTCATACTGATACGAGAAAGTCATCTCATCTGTGGTGCTGTCCTGAGGCGGAATTCTTCAGTTCGCGGCCGGCCCAATATTCTCATGCAGTCCGACGTGAGAACAGGTGCTTGTTATGAAATACATCAGCGGGACTGCGTACAGTTCTGAAGTGTCCACTTTCCCCTGTCTAGATGTTTAATAGTAGCTTATATATGTATTTCCTTATAAGTGGAATTTGTGACCGGTTAGTGGCACTGTTGTTCGTATTAAGGCCGGTTACCACGCAGTCGAGTAATCAACCAACCAAGACTTCAACCGAATGCGTGGCCCTGTGGGAAATACCGCATGGTCAAAATAAAACCGGTCCCGAAAATACTTACAAAAGGACTGACGCGGTATTGACCATTCTTAATGAATATCACAGAAGTTGGAAATGGCCTCATCTGAAGAAATGATGAGGATCCAAAAGTCCTGACTCCGCTTCACTCAGAAACCACCGGCAGAACCCAATACGCGAAGGTCCGTCTGGACGCTTTAACGCATGGACACTCGAAATCTTTAGTATCTCGTGGCCAGAAATACTCATTTCAGACAAGAAATCAGTACAGCCCTCAGAACCACACAGTACCTGCTTACACACTCTTTCTCTCACACTGGTCAGAACCATTTGACGCGTAAACATATGCACACATCTGAACAGTGAGGGGAGCTCGAGAAAACGGAAGTACGAGGACATCTAGCATGAACGAAACACACGCGGAGGGGAAGGTAGTTGCTCCCCCGCTTGCCCACACGTCCACTGGCTCGACAATGAAGGGAGAAGGGAATGATGGGAGGAATCACGCGGCTCCTTCAAGGCAACAGACGTAAGGTGTATATCAACTCATTGAGGGTCAAATTCTCCAGTTTCTTTGTAATTTTTGTGTGCGAAGTCTGGATGAAATGTTAGCGGTGTCAACTATGACTTCAGTATCATATGGCATCGAGCTCAATCACCCTTATTTTCGTCAATATAGGCGCTGTTAAATACTACTACTACTGATTGATTGATTGATTGATTGATTGATTGATTGATTGATTGATTGATTGATTGATTGATTGATTGATTGATTGATTGATTGATTGATTGATTGATTGATTGATTGATTGATTGATTGATTGATTGATTGATTGATTGATTGATTGATTGATTGATTGATTGATTGATTGATTGATTGATTGATTGATTGATTGATTGATTGATTGATTGATTGATTGATTGATTGATTGATTGATTGATTGATGTTTGTTATTTAAAGGGGCCTAACATTGAGGCCATCGGCCCCTAATGGTACGAAATGAGACGAAATGAAATGACAACTTAAAAGTCCAAAATCCTCCACTGACCAGAATACAAAGCATGAGGACGAATAATGAATGCATGGACGGATATGAATTGTGGATCCGACGCACAGTGCCTCACATGCACAGAAGCTGGCACAAAACAATAGTATTACTGACCAAGGGACTGCTTCTATAGGACGATGCTGAATCGATTGCGTGTATAGTCGAAACGGGTCCAAATCCAGGTCATCAGCCCCTTATAATGGTGTTTATCGCTAGGAAAGTAGAACCATGCTATGTGTAATGTTGCGGTACTAATCAAAAGTAGCGGAGACGCGCGGTATTCCACACATTATGGTACTATTCACACGTAGTGTAATGCGCACAAGTAACACAGGTCTATGGTGTTTCGCACATTGCGGCACTATTTGCAGCCAACGCAAACCTATAAAGGCAACGCAAACCTATGGCGTTCCTAACATATGTGGACTAACCACAGGGACTCGTACTATCCCGTGGAATTCCTCGCATAGTGGGAACTGAGCATAGGTAAGGCAGAACCATGGTGTCGCTAATCCCATGGTGTCGTTCATATACGGGTAAGAATCACAGGTACTGTAGGACCCACCTCCTGATTCACAAACTGTTGCCACTAATCACAAACCTATTGCGTACCTAACATAGTGGTACTACGCGCAAGTAAATGCAACCCATGGTGTTCCCTGCGTGATGGTACTAATTACAAGTAGTTACATGGTTCTAATTGGATCATCCCTTGGTCGTCTCTTTTAGTCGCCTCTTACGACAGGGAGGGGATACCGTGGGCGAATTCTTCGTCTGCCTCCCCCATCCACATGGGGTGTGTGTTTGGTCCGCGAGAGGTATTTTATTTCCCTCAAGTCCGCCGACAAGCCGGTTAGGACCCCCCCTATCCGCCACCTGGGACGCGCCATGTGGGAGTATCACCTCTCCCCCTGCTACGCCAGCATTACAGATTCGTGGTGTAGACAGAGAAAAAGGAAGAAATAAGAAGGGATCCGTCACTTCGAAAAATGAAGTAACTGATGAAGTAAGGCAAGGCCACGAAGGGCGTGAAAATGAAAGACTCCCTAGGCCTCGAATGCTGTTATACCGTCGGAGCCGGAAAAGAACAAGAGTTGACCAAGGGAGGTCGGACAGCATACTTGAAAATGAAGAGGCTGGCACAAGTAAGTGAAAGCAATGCCAGATCTCAGCTAAGGGCCCCGTGGTCGCCAACGCACTCTCCCAAGTTGAGAGCCCCTTGGGCCCCATTTTGTCGCCTCTTACGACAGTGGTGGTGGTGGTGGTGATTATTGTTTTAAGAGGAAGTACAACTAGGCAACCATCCTCTATATAACACTAGAGAGAAAAAATGGAAGGGGTCCGACACTTCGAATAATGAAGGTATCGACCAAAAGAAGACAAGGGGCACGAAGGGCGTGAAAATGAAAGACTCCCTAGCCCTCGCAAACCTAATAGCGTCGGGGTCGGAAAACAACAAGAGATGACCAAGGAAGGTCGGATAGGATAGATGAAAGTGAGGAGCCTGGCACAAGTAAGTGGAAGCAATGCCAGGACTCAGCTAAGGGCCTCGTGGTCGCCAACCCACGCTCCAAAGTTCAAAGCCCCTGGGCCCCTTTTAGTCGTCTCTTACGACAGGCAGGGGATACCGTGGGTGTTATTCTACCGCCCCCACCCAAAGGGGGTCCTCTTACGACAGGCAGGGGATACCGTGGGTGTATTCTTCATCTGCGTCCCCCATCCACAGAGGGTACTACTACTACTACTAATATTTTTATCCTGAAAAGCCAAAGTAAAAATATCCTGGTATTAAATAATTATGATTATCAGAGACGCAAGGGCATTTGGAAAACCGTTCCTATGAAGTTGTCAGCGCTGATCAAACAATTAAATGCCATATATTGGGGTGGGATTACATCGTGCACACTTCATTGCAATTAAATTACAGGTAATTGTTTTCCTTGATTAGGAAAAGCTTGTATAGCCAGTATGTTTAACCATACAAAAACATCCTAATGAGTTCGCGAAAAAATGGAGTTGGGAGTGGACTCTGAGTGCGCAGCATTGCAAGCCACACCTCGTGGAAGACGAACACACGTGACGTTGCCTTGGTTACTTCTTCTTCATCCTTAGGGTTGTCCAAAATCTTCGCCCAAACATTATCTGTTTCCTTTCCCAACCGGAATTCTTGTGATCGCGGTTGTACAACAGTAAATTTGTAAGTATACAGATGCAGGTCCTTTTTGATCATGTTTCGACACGACGATCTCTCAATTTCCACTTGCACAGATAAACGGCGTTGAGATTTCGTCGGATTTCATTTCAGGCTTTCCTTCAATCGAGCGGTATTTTCCGGTGATCGAAGTCTTTTCGGACAGTGACTGTTTTTATTCGCTTCAGAGCCCGTTTCACGCCATTTTGCCGCTACGTTGCACACTTTGCTTGAGGATTTGCCAAAACACTTCCAGTTTTAAACTTTTGCACAGACAGTTCCGCACAGGTTTTCCACGAACCATGCCTCGCATAACAGCCGACAATGAATACACGCTGTTTCATTGTGAACACCATCTTGTGTTGCATTCAACTGGTCAATAAACACGACTGCTCCTCTCATTCACGCTCATGTAATGGCACAGCGACGTACTCGGGAGATGCGCATGCGCAGACATGTACAGCAACCGATTGGTGCATTGAATTCACGGTTTCCATAATTTCCTGCGATGGGAAGTTCTGTTCATTAACAAGGGCCAATTACGCGTCAGTATTATAAATATTTTCTGGGCCAGTTTTAATTTTCCCACCCTGTAGTAGCAAGTGGAGCTTAATTGTGCATGAGCTCTGGCAAGGGCAAGTCAAATCCTGTTCGCCAGGGTGGAGATGGTGGTGATTATTGTTTTAAGAGGAAGTACAACTAGGCAACCATCCTCTATGTAACACTAATCAGAGGGAAAATATGGAAGGGGTCCGACACTTCGAAAACTGAAGATATCGGCCAAAGGAAGACAAGGGCCACGAAGGGCGTGAAAATGAAAGACTCCCTAGCCCTCGCAAACCTAATAGCGTCGGGGTCGGAAAAGAACAAGAGTTGACCAAGGAAGGTCAGATAGGAAAGATGAAAGTGAGGAGCCTGGTACAAGTAAGTGGAAGCAATGCCAGGACTCAGCTAAGGGCCCCGTGGTCGCCAACCCACGCTCCAAAATTCAGAGCCCCTGGGGCCCCTTTTAGTCGCCTCTTACGACAGGCAGGGGTTGCCGTGGGTGTTATTCTACCGCCCCCACCCACAGGGGGCCAGGGTGGAGAGTCCACGACACAGCTGGTCGAGTAATCTGACGGAAAACACCCATGTCGCAATCTCGGGGCGAATTTTCTGTCAATGTTTTTGAGTTTATTTGCTTAATTTGAATCTCTGGTGATAAAGTTTAGGGAAGATAGCAGTGTTGGTATTAGGGCTCTCAACATTTTTGACAAAATACGTGAGATTACAGACTCGAAAAAAATTCACTAGAAAACACTACTTGTCTTAATTGGAATGACGTATTTGAGCACCTTCAAAGACCACCGGACTGACCAGGATCTAAGCTGCCAAGTTGGGGTCGGAAGACCAGCAACTCAACCGCGTGAGCCACTCAGCCCGGGGCTAATAAATCTATTAACTCTTTAGATTGTATTAGAAAAACTACACAATACCCTTTAATGAAACTGAGAATACCCCCGTCCAAGTTTTAAATGTTTTCCTTTTTTTAATACACTCATGTTCGTAAGAAACAGAACACTTTGAAAGACTAGAGATAGGAAGTTCATATTCACAGGACATGTTCATTAGTACGTTCTCCAGAAACGATTAGCATTTCAGTCACCTAGCTTTAGCATGTGTCCGAGGGCACTGGGTCCTCCATAGGCACTGATAACTTGTTCCATGCGTGATGGCATCGAAGCGTATAAGGCACGAATGGCTACCTGGGGTATAGCCATCCATGCTGCATTCATCTGGTTCCACAGTTCATCTTTGGTGTTTGGCATTAGGTCACAGCGCCGCACTTGTCTTTTCACCATACCCAACACATTTTCGATTGGCGACATGTCCTGTGATCGGGAGGGCCAGTGCAACAGGCTGACATCCTGTGACAACAAGAAGGCACCTGTTCGTGCAGCAACTTGTGTTCGCGCATTTTCCTGCTGAAATATAGCATCTGGGGTGTCATGCAGAGAGGGTATGGGTGCGGGTCGCAGGATGTCATTCATGTAGGTCAAACTTGTCACAGTGCCCTGGACACGCACCAACTGTGATTTTCGGTTTAATCAATAGCACCCCACGCCATAAGGTCTTGTCTGGTGCTGTATATCTTGTGCGAATGCTGTCAGTATGATGCCTCTCCCCTTGTCTGCAGCGAACCAAAATGCGGCCATATTTTCAAATAAACAGAACCTGGATTCGTCCGAAAACACTATCTGCTGCCATTCCTGTTCCCAGTGACGTCGTTCCTTACACCATTGCAGTCTAGCATGTTTATACACATTAGTCAAAGGTAGGCGGAGAAGTGGACGACGCGCCGGTAACCCAGACCGTAATAAACGGCGACGGACTATCACTGCTGATAGTGTACGATGTGTTACACTGTTCCACTGTTGCGGCAGAGCCGAGGAGGACGCAGATCTGTCCTGCAATGCCATTCGGATGAGGTGTCGATATTCTCAGGGGTGGTCTGGGTGGTGTGACCAGACCCATCTCGTCGTGTTCTACGGCCTTCTGTGAACCATTCTGTACACAGCCGTTGCACTGCCGACACACTTCGTCCCACATGACCAGCAATTTCCCAGATGGATGCAACACGTTCTCTCATGCCAATAATGCGCCCTCTTTCAAACTCACTCATTTGAAGGTACGGTTCTCGCATACGTCTGCGAGGCATCCTGCACGTATGCTCAAGTCACACTAATTCATTACCTTCGGTTTATGGCGACAACGAGAGCCGCAGGCACATTTTACCAGTGGGTGGTGGTCCGCCAAGATATCGATGTGGTGGTGGTGGTGATTATTGTTTTAAGAGGAAGTACAACTAGGCAACCATCCTCTATATAACACTAATCAGAGAGAAAAACGGAAGGGGTCCGACACTTCGAAAAATGAAGATATCGGCCAAAGGAAGACAAGGGCCACGAAGGACGTGAAAATGAAAGACTCCCTAGCCCTCGCAAACCTAATAGCGTCGGGGTCCAAAGTTCAGAGCCCCTGGGGCCCCTTTTAGTCGCCTCTTACAACAGGCAGGGGATACCCTGTATGTTATTCTACCGCCCCCAACCACAGGGGTGATATCGATGTGGACCTTGAATCTGAGGGCCAATGTGGTTCAAATACTAATCCTTTCTTCAGAACATACTAATGCACATGTTCGGTGAATATGAATTCCTATCTCCAGTCTTTCAAGGTGTTATGGATTTTATGAACATGAGTGTGCTTCAGTTTTACCTTTAATAAGTGGGGAAATAATATGCTTCCTGCTTAAAATTTATGACCAGTGTTTTCAGTTACAGAGATGATTTCTTTTGTTACAATTTATATGATGAGAAATTTCATTTGTAGTCATTTGCGCATCCTTGCGATCATCCCGAATTGGAATGTATCATTTAATAAAACAAGTCTCTGTCCTACTATCATACGTCAAGTAAAATTACTAACAGAATTCCGACTTCATAAAGCCGAACTCCATGGTTCGATCCCGCGTGTGATCAGTGGCATTTCAGGATGATATGGTGCAAACAAATCTGAGTCGTTTACTCTAGGCATGTTAAAGAACTCATTGCGGGAGAAAATATTTCTACACTGTGGCGTATAATAAGACCGTTAGCAGTTAAAACGGGAGTCAAATATAATTATTTTATATTTGTTATTATATATATATATATATGGTCTGTACTTACAACGCATAAGGCATGCTATTTGGAACAGCTTTCTGTTATAACCGTGGAGCAGTGACCTCGTTAAGTGGCAGCCTCTCTAGGAACGGCCAATATGGATATGTTATATAACCACCAATGATTGTGTAATCTCAGGAGCACTGCTCTGGTTCAAAAAAAGAAATGATCTTCCATTTGGTGGTTCTACAGCCTCTGTGGGATCGGCATTGTGTAGTGGCCGCCGTCCTTCTGATAGCATACGGATTACTGGAGTTGAGTTGTTGCCTGAATGTACAGTATTTCAGCAAGTGAATCTTGGCCAGGTCAGGGCACTAAACCGGAGATCACCCGGAAAACAGATGGCAACGCAATCACCAGATTATAATGACTGACCTACAGCACCGTCCTTTAGATCTCTCGCAGCCTCGACCAGAGTTCTGATGGAATTACACTGACACAGTGGCTCCCAAGAAAAAAAACGTTACCGAGTCAGTTTCCTGACCCGACTCAATTTAAATAAATAAATAAATATCAAGCCGGAAGGACTACATAGTTCAAATGCCACTGCACAACAAAGAGAAAATGGAAGAACTAGAGAAAGAGAAAAATGTCAAGAAAGGTCCTCGGACCGGAGAAAATAACAAGTGATATGTGGTGGATGAGGACAACAATGATCAGTACAAAGCGGCACAGAATATTCAGATACAACTAGCAGTTTCACGCTTGCTCCGCCCTCAATGTACAAAGTATGGTGGTGTTCGTTACTATCCTCAGGGATGTATTTGCAAAGTTTCGAATTAATGAAATAAAGCACACGATCTGCTTTGGTAATAGAATGTAATATTATATCAACAAAACACTTGAAAATACATCACACAAAGAAATTGAATTAAACGTTCCTTGGAACAACACTACGCGCCGAACTGTTAAAAAGTCCTGCGTCATGGAGACAAATGTACTCATAACTTTTCCCAAAATGCACCAATTTAAGTAGTTATTACCTCAAAAGAAATCGTTTGATCCGCTGAGTGTTTGTAGACAAAAACTAACTGCATACCTCAATTAGAACGAAAGATATGATTGCTTCAATGAGAAAAAATGTTGAAGAAATGAGACGTCAAATTGAATGTGCACTCATAACTTTCCTCAGAATCAACCGATTTGAATATTTAAGAGCTGAAATGAAAGAGCTTGACCCACTGAGTGTTCTTAGGCCAAAACGAACTCCGTACCTTAATTAGAACCAATGATGTGATTGCTTCAAAGAGACAAAAAATTGAAACAATCAAATAATTTGAGGAAGACTGAAGTTAAGTGATTTATAGTATCTGATGATAAATATGTGCATGAATACCTTTCAGTTAAAAAATGAAGGAAATCGGCCGGATAGAATGGCCGAACTGACTGACTTTAGTTTTCATATTTTTTAAAATATATAGATACGCAGGGGAACGATGACCCTTCACAATGAGTCAAAGCCGATCACAAAATCAGAAGAGGGAACACGGATAGACACGGACGAAGTTGGGACCAATCCAAGATATATGTGTAATAAAGAGGTGTTTCGAATGATTCTTGACGAATTCAAGGGGTTACAGGAAAAACAAAGGACAAAGCCCATGAGCATCTGAGCAGGAACCTCTACGAAATAATGAAGAAATTCTGGTAGGAGAATAAAAGACTAAATAGCAAACCAGTTTCTCGTAATCCACAGTGTGTCAAAAGAGAAGAAATAAATAAATAAATAAATAAATAAATAAATAAATAAATAAATAAATAAATAAATAAATAAATAAATAAATAAATAAATAAATAACATTCTTAAATATTATTTGTAGTTGTTTACCATTCGGATTCGCCCCATCCTCCCGGATTCTGCGGGGCACTTCAATATTGCTGTCAGTTAGTGTCTAAAAACTGGGCACATTATGTTTTGGCTACAGTTAGGGAGGGATAATTACCCTTCCCCTAAGAGACCGCGCCGCAAGATCGAACTGGGGACCTTTCAATAATGGGCGTCAGGAGTGGATATGCTAGGATTTCAAAAAAAAATGGTCATGGCTTTAAATCAGGTACCATCCTGGTATATTCCCGGAGCTAAAGTAGAAAAACACGGGAAAGCTCTTTCACAATGGCTAATGTATTTTAATGGAGAAAGGGGCCGATGACCTTCGATGTTAGGCCCCTTAAAACAACAAGCATCATTAATGGAGAAATTTAATGGAGAGATATTTAGAAATAGGCGATTCTCCAAAGAAATTGCGTTCATTTGGATACGTGAACAATCGAACTTCACTAGTTTGTTGGAGGTGGTGGTGGTGATTATTGTTTTAAGAGGAAGTACAACTGGGCAACCATCCTCTATATAACACTAATCAGAAGGAAAATGGAAGGGATCCGACACTTCGAAAAATGAAGATATCGACTAAAGTAAGACAAGGGCCACGAAGGGCGTGAAAATGAAAGACTCCCTAGCCCTCACAACCTAATAGCGTCGGGTTCGGAAAAGAACAAGAGTTGACCAAGTGAGGTCAGATAGGACAGATGAAAGTGAGGAGCCTGGCACAAGTAAGTGGAAGCAATGCCAAGACTCAGCTGAGGACCCGCGGACGCCAACCCACGCTCCAAAGTTCAGAGCCCTTGGGCCCCTTTTAGTCGCCTCTTACGACAGGCAGGGGATACCGTGGGTGTTATTCTACCACCCCCACCCACAGTGAGGTTTGTTGAATGTCCGTGAGTAAATTATGTTGGCCTGCTAAAGCTCAACGTAATCCCTGTTGTGGGAAAACAACAGAAAACCTTTCGTAGATAGGGAAAATCCGACAAATACCCACTTTCCATTAAATTCAATTTTTCACTCTACTGCTAACCTATCAAAATTTTTTAATCTAGCAGAAATTCTATGAAGTTAGTAACAATGTTTGTGCACGAGGTGCTCGAGACAAACTGTTTGCTCACCAGACGAAAATCTCGGCCGAGTGCCGTGCTGCATACCTTTTCTTGCTGTGGTTTCTGGCCTGTGGTGAATCCCGCTCTCTGAACATCAATAATGTGCCCCTTAGGGAAATGCCTTTCTGAGCACGATAACAGTAAAACGGGTCCTCAAACTGGACCAAAATTATTAGATTTTTCACTACTTTTTCGTCGAGCAATTCACAGTTTGTAAGACAATATTTCTAGGAAGGGGTTTAAATTACTTGGCTTTCTGAAGAGAAAAACTGCACTGATTTTTTTAGTCCTAACTTAGTTTTGCACTTTAATCAGGCCATCGTTAGAATACTGTTGTGAGGTGTGGCTACCTTCTCAGCAGTATTTAATACAAAACTCGGAAAGTGTCCAAGTAAGGTTCATGAAATGGATCAGCTGGTTTGGATGTTTCTCTCTTCGACCAATTACGAGTCTGTTTGTGAGACTATGATTAAGAGAATATTGCACTCGCATCGCAGATGTGTCAATGTCCTCTTTCTTTATAAGCGTCTGACGAATATAGTGGACTGATCAGCACTGTAGGCTGGGTGAGAAATCAGAAAGATATGGTTGAGGGGAGGGTCACAGGGTTTAACTAGTAGCGTTTATTTCATGCAGTACCCGGCGGGGGAGGGGTATATAATTCCCCAGGAAGTAGATTACCCCCCTGCCACAGATCGTTCTGTTTGAATTTTGTTGTTATAAAAAGAATGATAAACATTGGGAAGTTATTCCGTTTGTACAGCACTCTTTAAGTGAATATTGTCCTGTATCGGAAACACACGCCCTCCAAGAAGTACAGGAGTGGTGTAAGCTCGAGCTACTTAGAGCGATGACAAGGGAGGAGGACTTTAAGTAAGTCACTTTTCTGCCCGGGTTTCAGATTCAGATGTACTTGCCAGAGTAAAACATTAACAATAGGCTGCAGGTGCGAAGTTGCCACCGCTACGTTGCTTTATTGCTCAAGGTCTGGCAGTCATTCTATTATTTCTATATTATGTGTATTACTGCTGATGTTTTATGAAAATATGCACAGTTAAAACATTAATTTCAGTAGTATATGTGTTTTAATTTTTCCTCGTTATTTTGTAATGAATGAATCTCCCCGGCAGTTTTAGTGGGGAGGAGCCTTTGAGATAATATCATCGGTAGTGGGAGGGATTCCTCCCTTCCCCCCTCCCACGATGTCACACCACGATTGTTGGAGTTGATTCTATTACATGTTCCTCACTGTAATACTAGACAAATGTATATTTTCCATCTACCTAAAGGGAGAACTGTAGCTCGGGCAAACTCGTCGCTGCTGAATGAGGTGGGTGTATCAGTGGACCTTTTCCACTCATCCCCTTTAAAATTAGACGTGTCCTAACGACCTCAAGGACGTAAGAACCCGTCTGTATAGTATGTGTATATACATGTCTCTAGATTTAGTTCCACCTTGGCAATTACTTTAGACGTTTCGTTTGTATTTAATTAAGGTGTTGTAAATATGTGTATCTTACGTCTCTAGATTTAATTTAAACTTGTTAATTAATTTATGAACTTAGTTTTATTTATTTATTTATTTATTTATTTATTTATTTATTTATTTATTTATTTATTTATTTATTTATTTATTTATTTATTTATTTATTCATTTAAGGTGTATTTGTTGTATATAATGTTTTATCGAATCATATATAATTGGGTAGAGAACCTGTTGATGATAAATAAATTCTCTCTCTCTCTATCTATCTAGCACAGGGATTTCCAACCTGTGGGAGGGGGGGCGTGAAGTGATTTCCGAATTAATTTTTTAACTCGAATATTGCAAATTCGTGTAATAAACGTTTTTCGAATCTGTCCAAGTGATTGTCGCGCCAAGTCAATCGTTCAAAAGCACTGGTAATTGCCAACTGTCGGCACAAACCTCTGCGAAGCCGCGAGGTTGGAGGTGAAATAAAGAATTTGTTGTGTTGTGAGGAGCAAAATGAAGCCTGAGAGCAGGTGCGGGAACAAGACCATTCAACGCACGTTTAATTGCACACTTTGTGGACCTACTTGCGTGAAAGTAAACTGTGACCATACGCGACATGTTTCAACTCACCAACGATGTAGTAGTTGCTTTCATTTTCCAGTATTATTGTTACATACTGTACAAGGTTTTTCTCATAAACAAAGTATAAATGACGGAGGTACTCGTATAAATGTCGGTATTATATCAAATGGATCTAGTAGCGAGAACAACAGGAGATAAGGCAATAATAGTTGGCTAAATTATAATAAATTTATTTAATATAGCATGTTAGGCTTTCACGACTAGTGTAAACTTCTATGTATGCCTACTGGTATTTTGGGCTACAACTACTTAATGTTTAAGCACAGCAATTAATGAAACAGTGACACAGCAACAAATGAAGTGGAAGTTCCTCCTTCCCTCTCACTCTGCGATATACAGACTTGTTTTGTGGGTAGCTCGTCCTTGAATGCTCTGCTCCCACCCGTACACATTCGTATTCTTCCCTTGCAGTCGAATTGGCGAGAGCTACATAGTACAACTGTCCCATCAGAGATGGCACAATAATGACCATGACAACACATCGCCGATAGACCATCAGTGGCCAGGCCCTTCGACTGTTGATTCTGTGCCTCGTATACTTTCGCAGTGGATGTGTCTGTCAAGTTGTTTATTGTGAGTGTCGCATGTGCTTCGCTGTAACAGTGCGACTGTGTGAATTGTGTTATTTAATAATGTGACTTTTAAAAAATTGATAACGATGTCCAAGAAGAGACTGTACTATGATGACTACATTAAATATGGCTTCACAGTAGTTGAACGGAACGAAATACAACAGCCTCAATGCGTAATATGCCACTATGTTCTGAGTAGCGATGCGATGAGGGCTGTGCGTTTGGAGAGGTGGTGGTGGTGAATATTGTTTTAAGAGGAAGTACAACTAGGCAACCATCCTCTATATAACACTAATCAGAGGGAAAAATGGAAGGGATCCGACACTTCGAAAAATGAAGATATCGGTCATAGAAAGACAAGGGCCACGAAGGGCGTGAAAATGAAAGACTCCCTAGCCCTCGCAAACCTAATAGCGTCGGGGTCGGAAAAGAACAAGAGTTGACCAAGGGAGGTCGGATAGGATAGATGAAAGTGAGGAGCCTGGCACAAGTAAGTGAAAGTAAAGCCGGGACTCAGCTAAGAGCCCCGTGGTCGCCAACCCACGCTCCAAAGGTCAGAGCCCCTGGGACCCCTTTTAGTGGGTGTTATTCTACCGCCCCCATCCACAGGGTTGTTGACCAAGATATAGGCCTACACAAAGAAATTTTTTCAACTAAACTCAACTCACTAAAACGTATGAAATTAGATTCGTCGGGTACTTTAAAGCAAGAAAATGAGAAAGCAGTGGAAGCATCATATGAACTAGATCTGCAGATTGCCAAAGACAAAAAAGCACATGCAATTGGGGAAACATTAGTAAAGCCATGTATGTTATTAGCCGCAAATATAGTTTTGGGTGAAGGGAGTTGGCAGAAATCTTCTAAAATTTTTCTTTCTGATAACACAGTGAAGCGCAGACTTCAAAAACTGTCAGAAGACATTAAAATGCAAATTTTTGGGTAAGGTGAAAGCATTTCCAGCGTTTTCAATTCAGTGTGATGAAACAACCGATGTGGCCCATTGTTGTCAACTGATTGTATATTGTCGATTTGTCGACAGTGAAATGTTGAGAGAAGAAATGTTATTCTCCCAATGTTTGAAAACAACTTCGAAAGCTTGTGATGTGGTTTCTGCCATCGATAGTTTTTTTCAAGAACATGGACTTTCCTGGGAAAATGTAGTGGATGTACTGTATGTACGAATGGTGCACCTGCTATGATTGGGTCACGTCCTGGGTTTCTCAAATTGGCCAAAGATAATAATGGGAAACCACTCTATAATTCACAGGCAGGCTTTGGCGGCCGAAACCTTGGCCCAAAATTTTAATCCCTAAAAGTCGCTATAAGAATTATGAACTCTGTGAAGACAAGTTCTTTACAGAGAAGATTGTTTGAAGCCCTTTGTGTTGACCTTCAAGCCGATCACAAAACTCTCCTTTTCCCCACAGAGGTTCGCTGGCTATCAAAAGAGAACATGTTGGCTCAGCTGTTTGAATTAAAGTCTGAAGTTGAATTTTTTCTTCTTGATGCTGATGATGCTGGTGCTTGTTGTTTAAAGGGGCCTAACATCGAGGTCATCGGCCTCTAATGGTACGAAATGAGACGAAATGAAATTACAAATTAAAGGCCCCGAATCATCCACTGACCACAATTCAAAACGTGAGGACGAAGAATGAATGGATGGATGGATATGAATTTAAAACGATCAGTGGAACCGACCCACAGTGCCTCATATGCACAGAAGCTGGCGTAGAACAATAGTAGTACTGACCAAGGGACTGCTTCTATAGCACGATACTGAATCGATGATGCTTGTAGTGAAAATGGGTCCAAAATCCAAGTCAGCGACCCCTCACAATGGTACTTATCGCTGGGAAAGTAGAACCATGGTATTTGTCATGTTGCGGTACTAATCCAGAGTAGCGTAAACTCACGGTATTCCACACATTTTGGTACTGATGATTGATTTATGTTTGTTGTTTAAAGGGGCCTAACATCGAGGTCATTGGCCCCTAATGGTACGAAATGAGATGAAATGAAATGACAACTTAAAATTCCAAAATCCTCCACTGACCAGAAGTCAAAGGATGAGGACGAAGAATGAATGAATGGACGGAGATGAAGTTAAAACGATCAGTGGATCCGACCCACAGTGCCTCACATGCACAGAAGCTGGCACAAAACAATCGTATTACCGACCAAGGGACTGCTTTTATAGTACGATGCTGAATCGATTGTGCGTATAGTCGAAACGGGTCCAAAATCCAGGTCATCAGCACCTCATAATGGTATTTATCGCTAGGAAAGTAGAACCATGCTATGTGTAATGTTGCGGTACTAATCAAATGTAGCGGAGACTCGCGGTATTCTACACATTATGGTACTATTCACAGGTAGTGTAATGCGCACATGTAACACATACCTATGGTGTTTCGCATATTGCGGCGCTATTTACAGGCAACGCAAACCTATGGCGTTCCTCACATAAGTGGACGAACCACAGGGACTCATACTATCCCGTGGAATTCCTCACATAGTGGGTACTGGGCATAGGTAAGGCAGAACCATGGTGTCGCCAATCCCATGGTGTCGCTCATATAGGAGTACGAATCACAGGCTGTAGGACCCACATCCTGATTCACACACTGTCGCTACTAATCACAAACCTATTGCGTACCTAACATAGTGGTACTACGCACAAGTAAATGCAACCCATGGTGTTCCCTGCGTGATGGTATTAATTACAAGTAGTTCCATGGTTCTAATTGGATCATCCCTTGGTCGCCCCTTTTATTCGCCTCTTACGACAGGCAGGGGATACCAGGGTGTATTTTTCATCTGCGTCCCCCACCCACAGGGGGTTGCGGCGCCACTTACAGGCAACGCAAACCTATGGTGTTCCTCACATAGGTGTACTAATCACAGGAACTCGTACTATCCCGTGGTGTACCTCACATAGTGGGTACTAATCATAGGCAACGCAGACTAACAGTGTCGCTCATATAGTGATACTAATCACAGGCAACGTCCAGACCCGAGAGTTTCTTACATAATGGTACTAATTAGAGGCAACGTAAGCCCGCGGTGTTCCGCATGTAGTGGTACTAATCACGGTTACTGTAAAACCCATCCTGCTTCACACACTATTACTACGAATCACAAACATATTGCGTACCTAACATAGTGATACTACTCGAAAGTTAAGGCGACCCGTGGTGTTCTCCACGTGATGGTACTAATTACAAGTAGTCTCATGGTCCTAATTAGATCATCCTTTGGTCGCTCCTTTTAATCGCCTCTTATGTCAGGAAGGGGATACTGTGGGTACTTTTTTCGCCTACGTCCCCCACCCACACCAAAGGAGTCTCGTTCACCGAGGTGGAAAAGGTCCTACAAAAGGTGAAGATCATATGTGATGACATTTTGACGGGATTCTCTTTGAAATAAACATTAAACTTGGAAGACATCGTGGTTTCCAGAAAAATCTCGAAGTGAAAACATCAAAAATTGGACTGAAGAAAGAAGGTGATGGGGTGGTGATTGTTGTTTTTATAGGAAATACAGCTAGGTAACCATCTTCTGTGAACAAATTAAGTTGAACAAAATGAACGGAGAAATTTGAAAATGATTTTTTTAAATAATAAAATATGATATTATTAAGTCGAAAGGGACACTGAAAAATTGAAATTTAAAACCCCTTGATTAATCCACTCTCACACATAAAGCAAATGACGAGATCGGTATTATTCCCGTCATCCACTAGTATGAGTTCCAGTGTCTCCTGCAGGCCAAGGTTCCGTCTTAAGCACTCCAGGGAAATATTAAATTAGGAAATTACGTTTCAAAGGAAGTAAATTACTATTGTTTCTTGGGTAGTAAAATAACTAACGATGGCAGAAGTAAGGAGGGCGTAAAGTGCAGACTAGCAAAAGCCAAGAATGCCTTTTCTAAGAAAAGAAATGAGTTCACTTCGAACATTGATATAGGAATTAGAAAGATGTTTTTGAAGACTTTCGTATGGAGCGTGTCATTATGTGGAAGTGAAACATGGACGATAACTAACTCAGAAAGAAAGAGAATAGAAGCTTTTTAAATGTGGAGTTACAGGAGAATATTGAAGAATGATATGGATAGATCGAATCACGAAGTACAGAATCAAATTGGTGAGAGAAGATCGATTTGGCTAAACTTCATGAGAGGTGGTGGGGCTGATTATTGTTTTAAGAGTAAGTACAACTAGACACCATCCTCTATATAACTAATCAGAGAATAATAAGTAATGGCGTATTGCTTTTAGTGCCGGAAGTGTCCGAGGACAAGTTCGAATCGCCAAATGCGTCGTGATGAGGATGAAATGATGATGAAGACGACACATACACCCAGCCCCAGTGCCAAGGAAATTAACCAATTAAGGTTAAAATTCCCGACCCTGCCGAGAATCGAACCCGGGACCCCTGTGACCAAAGGCCAGCACGCCAACCAGTTAGCCATGGAGCCGGACCACTAATCAGAGAGAAAACACGGAAGAGGACCGACATTTAAAAAATTGAAGGTATCGGCCAAAGAAAGACCAGGGCCACGAAAGGCGTGAAGAATGAGACTGCCTAGCCCTCAGAAACCTAATAGCGTGGGAGTCGGAAAAGAACAAGAGTTGACCAAGAGAGGTCGGAAGGGATAGATGAAAGTGAGGTGCCTGGCACAAGTAAGTGGAAGCAATGCCAGGGCTCAGCTAAGGGCCCCGTGGTCGAAGAAGAATGGTAGCACACATCTTAAGACACCCAGGACTTTCAGTTAGTTTTCGAGGGAAGTGTAGGCGGTAAGAACGGTAGCGGCAGACCAAGGTATGAAATTAGAGCAAATTAGAGCAAATGTGGATGTACTAGTTAGGTAGAAATGAGATGATTAGCATAGGGTAGGGTGGCATGAAGAGTTGCAATTGATTGCTCAAAAAACAGCCTAGATACACAGCGCTTCGGCGCACGATGACATTTTCGCCAAAATTGATTAAGCCTATAATATAATAGCTTCTCTAACTGTCGGCCCAGTGATATACAATATCCTTGAAAGAAGTCCCAGGCTGGAAACTGCTACATTAATTAAGAGTTTCCGCTGTTAATGAGTAGCGTGGTATAATAAAGGAAACTCTTACTTTCTACAAGTAGTTCTACAGAGGGCGTGGCGAACGTAATTGTTACCTGCTTTAACGTTATCGAATAGAATTGATTTAAGTTATAGCATGGATGGTCAACCATGCATATGACGTCATGGTGACACTTTCTCCGGAAAAGTGCATCGGTTTCACTGAAGCTGCAACATGTACAGAGGATCGCCGCAGGTGCTTCTGTTGAATAACCGAGAATGCCATTACGATTACCCTCCTTGCGTCTCGATGAGGAAGTCACTGGACACTAGTTTGGTAACTCCTCTCCACTATTGCAGTACAGCACATGATAATTTTAAAATATATTTTTAAAACTGGTATATCGCTAGAATTCGAATGTTAGCGAGCTGAGAGAGCGATCAAGATGACCCACATATTAAATGTTACATTAGTGGTAAGAAACCCGCAGAAACATAGATTTCAACATTCTCACCATCTTTTTACCCACGCAATGGTGGAATGGTGATGATGGTGATTATTGTTCTAAGAGGAAGCAAAACTGGGCAACTATCCTCTGTGAACACAAATCAGAGAGAAAATATGGAAGGGGTACAGCACTTCGAAAAATGAAGGTATCAACCAAAGAAAGGAAAAAAGCTACGAAGGGCGAGAAGATCAAAGACTCCTTAGGTCACAAAAACCTCGTACCGTCGTCGTCGGAAAAGAACAAGTGTTGAACCTCGCAACTGGCTATGCGGTTTGGTCCACGTAGCTGTCGGCTTCCGTTCGGGAGATAGTGGATTCGAACCACACTGTGAGCAGTTCTGAAGATGATTTTCCGTGGTTTCCTAATTTCATACCAAGAAAATGCTGGGGCTTTACTTGAATTAATGTCACGTCTCTTCCTTCCCTACATCTAACCTTCTGGTTTCCCATCCTCACCAAAAGACCTGTCTGTATCTGTGTGACGTATAAGTATACCGAAAAACACAAGAGTTGGCCAAGAATGGCCAGGTAGTATGATGAAAGTGAAGAGCTTGGCACAAGCAAGTTGAAGCAAAGTCAGGACTCAGCTAAGGACCCCGTCTCCAACAACGTTATCGAGCTAAGAGCGCCCGGGGTCATTTTAGTTATCTTTTACGACAGCCAGGGAATACCGTGGATGTTATTGTACCAGCCCCCACCTCACAGAGGGTACTGGTACACCTATGTTGAGCTGGTCGACTTGGCTCCGTTTTACGGCCGGATGACCGTCCCGATTAGAGTCCTACTATTGGGTGCTCCTGTAGTGGCTGATAATATGGCGTGTTGTATAAATATGAAGATAAGTACATTAAGACGTAAACAAACACTCAATCCCCGAGCTAGAGGAATTAACCACACGGAGCTAAAATCCCTGGCCCGGTCGTAAATCGAACTCTGAATCCTAAGGTGATTCTTGTTTTAAGAGGAAGTACAATAAGGCAAACATCCTCTATTAACACTAATCAGAGATAAAAAATTGGAAAGGATCCGACACTTCGAAAAATGAAGGTATCGGCCAAAGAAAGGCAAGGGCCACGAAGGGCGTGAAAATGAAAGACTCCCTAGGCCTCGCGTGCACTAATACCGTCGGGGTCGGAAAAGAGCAAGAGTTGACCAAGGGAGGTCGGATAGGATAGATGAAAGTGAGGAGCCTGGCACAAGTAAATGGAAGCAATGCCGGGACTCAGCTGAGGGCCCCGTGGTCGCCAACCCGCGCTCTAAAGTTCAGAGTCCCTGGGACGACTTTCAGACGCCTCTTACGACAGGCAAGGGATATCGTGGGTGTTATTCTACCCCCTCCCATCCACAGGTTTGATAACCAAGGAAAGTCGGAGAGACCATATGAAAGCGAGGAGCCTGACACAAATAAGTGGAAGCAATGCCAGACTCAGTTACGGGATCAATGGTTGACAACACACGTCCCCAAGATGAAAGCCTCTAGGTCCCCATTTGGTAGCATTTTACGAAAGGTAAGAGATACTCTGAGATTCTAAAACCTAACAACGTCGGGGCGAAAGAGAACAAGAGTTCAACAAGAGAGGTCAAGGAAGGTAAGGAACTTGGAATAGGTAATTTGAGGGTAACCTAGGAGCCCCGTGGACCTCAATCTACGCTGCCAAGTTGAGAGTGATGGTGGTGGTGATTAAATTTTTAAGAGGAAGTACCACTAGACAACCATCCTCTATATAACACCAATCAGAGAGAAAAAATGGAAGGGGTCCGACACTTCGAAAATGAAGGTATCGGCCAAAGAAAGGCAAGGGCCACGAAGGGCGTGAAAATGAAAGACTCCCTAGGCCTCGCGTGCACTAATACCGTCGGGGTCGGAAAAGAGCAAGAGTTGACCAAGGGAGGTCGGATAGGATAGATGAAAGTGAGGAGCCTGGCACAAGTAAATGGAAGCAATGCCGGGACTCAGCTGAGGGCCCCGTGGTCGCCAACCCGCGCTCTAAAGTTCAGAGTCCCTGGGCCCCTTCGAGTCGCATCTTACGACAGGCAGGGGATACCGTGGGTGTTATTCTACTGCCCCCACCCACAGGGGGGGAATCCCAAGTTGAGAACCATTTTCATCGTCTCTTAAACCAGGTAGGGAATACCATAGATATAGCCCTATTCTATGCCCTCGTCCACAGAGGAAATGATTCAGGGAGCGGGTGAACACAATACACCTCAAGCTCCAGGAGGTTTCTCTAGTGAGCACGGTTCTAGGATGATAATCCGTGGACAAAATACCCACTTTTCATACAGTCCATTTGAGTTTAATCCCATAAAAATCTCATAAAAATACAGGTCCATAGTGCACGTATGTCCATGACAATTAAGTCCGCTACCAAAATGTTTATTATGATTATGGTGATGATAATGATGATGATGATGATGCTTGATTTTTAAAGGCGTCTAACATCTTGGTTATCGACCCCTACTGTTACGAGATGAGACGAAATGTAATGACAATGTAAAAGTCCAAAATTCATCCACTGGCCAGAATTCAAAGAAAATGAAAAAGATGAAGAACGATAGAATGTATATGAATTTAAAATAATCCACTAACGAATTCAAAACGACGAAGATGAGCAATAGTTATGTACGTAAAACAATCACCGGATCCGACCCACAATACCACAACTTTCCATAAAATAACTGAACAAGGAACTGCTTCTAAAGCAAAATCCTAAATTGATGATGCTTGTTCGCTAAAGGGGTACAAAACTCAGGCATAACAGGCCCCACATAATGGTACTAATCGGTGGTAAATTAGACCATGGTGTAGCGGTACTAATCAAAGGTAACGTATTTTGCACAGGTAACGCAGACCTATGGTGTTTCTCATATAATGGCGCCACTCATAGGCAACGCAAAACCATGGTGTTCCTCACATAGAGGTACTAATCACAGGGAACCGAACTATCCCGTGGTGTTCCTCATATAATGGGTACTAATCACACGCAACGCAGACCTACGGTGTCGCCCATCTCACATTATGGTTCTAATCACGGGTACTGTAAACCCATACTAATCACAAACCTATGGCGTGAACCACATATTGGTACTAATCGCAAGTAAAGTCGCCCGTGGTGTTCCTCGCGTGGCGGTACTAATCACAAGTAATCTGATGGTTTTAATTCCATCATCCTTTGGTCGTCCCTTTTAGTCGCTTTTTACGACAGGCAGGGGATACAGTGGGTGTATTCCTCGTCTGCGTCACCCCCCACCCACAGGGTGGTAAATAATAATTTTACACGATATCCATGTCTTTGCAGTGTCTATTGTCCATTAATTATAAAGTCAGTTAATTTTAGTTGAGTCTATTAATTGTAAGTACGAATTGCTTTTTCAACATCCTATAAAGAAGCGTAGACTTTAAACTTCTGAAATAGGTGAAATGTAGAGACTTCTGAGAGGCTTTTCGTACCGGCTAAAGCTTTATCCTGAAGAGGTTACAAATGAAAATGAACATTTTGGTAATTAATTTGTTTCTGTAACTTAGAACTAATTTGCAATTTGATCTAACTTAAGTACTTTGAACTCTGATGGTGTTATTCCAGTTCAGCAGTAAACTGAATCGAATTAAGGTAGAGAACGGCATCGTAATTTATCCAAATTTTAGTACATAATCTGTCTTTAAATATTGAATATTAACTAAAATATTCATATTTCCAAATACAAAAATTAACGTAATTCAGTTGCTGGAGGTCTCTGAGCATAGATTAAATAGACACATATGGTTGTAGACACTATACATGTGGGCATAAATACGATGGACTCTGAAAACATGTACATTTTGTCAGTGGACATAGAAAGGTGGACTCCCGAACACAGAGCGTACTACACGGAACAGATAAACACAATACATCTTCAGATGGCTCTCCTTCACGCCCCTTGACGACTCCAGAAGTTGCTGCGCGGTTCCGACAGTGTAGCTGTTAGCTGAATTCGGCAAATAATGGGTTCGAACCGCACTGTCAGCATGCATGAATATGGTATTCCGTGGTTTCCCATTTTCACACCAGGTAATTGCTGGGGCTCTAGGTCCTATTTTAATGAAGTTTATGGTCGCTTCCTTCCCAATACTTACCCTGTCCTATCGTGTTGCCAGAACCGGTGCAAGGTTAAACCAATAGAAAAATAGTAAAACTCCACCATACAGCACAATTTCCTTGTGCGCAACAAAAAACAGGATCTTCTTCGCTATTCACACTTTCCCTCTCTTGTCTTCCTGATCTCACCGGTAAAGATCGACTTTTCGTCTTCTCACGCAAATTATTGTGTGAAGATCATGCTATGCATCAACTAGCATAACATTTAAAACATTCTCTTCCTCTGACGAGTGACTCGGGTTTGATTCCCGTAAATGGAATGAATTATCTCAATGCGTTACACCTTTCACATGAGATCCTTAATTATTTTTCTTTCCTTGAAAAAAAAAAGATATGGCCTATGGCTTTTAGTGCCGGGAGTATCCGAGGATAAGTTCGGCTCGCCAGATGCGGGTCTTTTGATCTGACTCCCATAGGCGACCTGCGCGTCGTGATGGGGATGTAATGACGATGAAGACGCCAGACACATCCAGCCCCCGTGTCAGCAAAATTAACCAATGATGGTTAAAATCGAACCCGGGACCCCATTGAGCAAAAGCCAGCACGCTAACCATTTAGCCATGGATTTCTTTCCTTCTTTCTTTCTGATCAGTATCATAATACCAGCCAAAGATATCGGTGTTATTATAAACGATCATCTTTCATGAAAGCAGCAGATTATCCGCGTTTCCAGAAAAGCATTGATGATGATGATGATGATGATGATGATGATGATGATGATGATGCTTGTTTTTTAAAGGGCCTAACATCGAGGTCATCGGCCCCTAATGATACGAAATGAAATTACAAGAAAAAGTTCAAAATCATCCACTGACCAAAAAAAGAGTCATGAAGGAATGGATGGATATGAAACCAAAAAAAAAAAAAAAAAACAGAAAAACAAAACAAACAAACAAAGAACAGTGGATCTAACTCCAAAAAGATCATATATAGTAGTATTACTGACCACGGGACCACTTATAAAGCACAATCTAGTATGCTTGATGTCTAAAGGGGTTCAAAATCCAGGTCTAAGGCCCCTCAAAATGGTACTTATCGCTAGTAAAGTAGAACCATGGTATATGTCATGTTGGGATACTGATCAATAGCGAAGACTCACGGTGTTCCACACATGATGGTACTACCCACAAGTATTGTACGCCGTACAGGTAACGTAGACCTATGGTGTTCTCACACAATGGCGCCACTCATAGCCAACGCAAATCGATGAGGTTCCTCACCTAGGTGTACTAACCACACATCCCGTGGTGTTCCTCACATAGTGGGTACTAATCACAGGCAACGCGGACCCACGGTGTCGCTCATATAGTGGAACAATTCACAGGCAACGCCCAGACCCGCGGTGTTGCTCACATGGGTACGACTCACGGGTACTGGAAACCCACAGTGACCCTCTCTCTGTTGCTACTAAGCACAAACCTATTTTGTGCCTAGCATAGTGGTACTACTCGCAAGTAAAGGCGACCCATGGTTTTCCCCGCGTGATGGTACGAATCAAAAGTAGTTTCATGGTTCTAAGAAAATCATCCCTTGGTCGCCCCTTTTAGTCGCCTCTCACGACAGGCAGGGGATCCCGTGGGTGAATTATTCGTCTGCGTCCCCCACCCACAGGGGCTAAAGAGAGAAAGAAAAGAAGGGATCCGTCACTTCGAAAGATGAAGTAACGGACGAAGAAAGGCAAGGGCCACGAAGGGCGTGAAATGAAAGACTCCCTGGGCCTCGAATGCTCTAATACCTTCGGGGTCGGAAAAGAACAAGAGTTGACCAAGGGATTTCGGACAGGATAGACGAAAGTGAGGAGCCTGACACAAGTAAGTGGAAGCAATGCCAAGACTCAGCTAAGGGCCCCGTGGTCGCAAATCCACACTCCCAAGTTGAGAGCCCCTTGGGCCCCTTTTTGTCGCCTCATACAACAGGCTGGGGATACCGCGGGTGTATTCTACATGTGCGTCCCCCACCCGCAGGGGGTAGTGTGTTTGGTCCGCGAGAGGTATTTTATTTCCCTCAAGTCCGCCAGCAAGCCGGTTAGGACCCCCCTATCCGCCACCTGGGACGCGCCACGTGGGAGTATCACGTAGTAGGTACGTGGCAGAAAAGTATTTGAGACACTTACTCACTTAGAAGATTCCGCAATATATTTTCTTGGGTACTGAAGAACGCCTCATTTTCACTCTGGTATTAACTGATTTCGAATACTGTGACACCGAGTGCAACACGCTGACTGCTACTCTTAATGACAACACGCACCAAAAAAACGCCTGTGTTCGCTATACAGTATATGTGACCTACGTTACTATGACCATGTTACACTTGACTATGATGAACTTGGTTGGCTAAAACTTAAACAGCACCGTATTCTTCATGTTTTAGGCCTTCTTCATCGAATATACTCATATTCACCTTCCTACTCATACTATCAATTTCGCTACCTATCATCAAATCACAATTTCGGAATACGGTCGAAAACTGATACACACCAATACCCCCTCGTCGTACCACAAGGTACTCCAACTCGTTTGTTATTTCTTCAGCAAGGCACTGGAATACACTACCTGTTTTTATCAGAGGGGCCTCATCTGTTAGTTACAGACAACGTTGTTATCAACATCTACTGCGTAATAGCTGAAGTTGTTGATCGTATGTTAGGTCAATACAGTACTGTACATTAGTCTTTATTCAAGATGTACACTGTATACAAACAAACTGCTATTACTGAGGATAAGGATTTCTTTTAGATAAAAATTAGCAGTATATTTTGTGAATACCGCAGTCATATTATAATTGTGTACATCATCATCATCATCGTATATCTCTCATTTTTTCTAATATCCATATCAAAATATTGTATTGTTTAATAACTGTCAGCTGTTTCGTTTGTAGTCCCAATTGCCGAAAGAAAGAAATCTGTTCTATTTTATTCTGTTCTATATAGGTGTTTCCGGTAAAGGCATGGGATCACAATATATTTATCTGCATTGTTTACTGAATATGTATATACTAGACAATCCTAAATGAACAACAATTTGCGGAGGATAGTAGATAAACCGCGAAACATTATGGACAGAGGCCAAGGAATGTCCAAAATATAATTTACTTCTAGTGGTGAACCAATTAGTCAGTTTTCAAACTAGTCCACAAACAATGTCGATGATGATGATGATGCTTGTTGTTTAAAGGAGCCTAACATCGATGTCATCGAACCCTAATGGTACGAAATGAAATAACAAAAAATTCAAATTCATCCACTGACCAAAATAAAATAAAAAATGTCATGAAGAATGAATGGATGGACATGAACCCTACAAAAAAACAAAAACAAACAAACAAACAAACAAAAACAGTGGATCAGACTCAAAAAGAAGGTAGTCATTCAGAGTTTTACTGACCAAGGGACCATTTATAAAGCACAATGATGCTTGATGTCTGAAGGGGTGCTAAATTCACGTCTAAGGCCCCACAGAATGGTACATGTCGCGAGTAAAGTAGAACCATGGTATTTGTCATTTTGGGGTACTGATCAAAAGTAGCGAAGACTCACGGTGGTCCACACAAGATGGTACTACTCACAAGTATTGCAATTCGTACAGGGAACACAGACCTATGGTGTTTCTCACACAATGGCGCCACTCATGGCCAACGCAAACCGGTAAGGTTCCTCACCTAGGTGTACTAGTCACGGGCGCCGGTATTCCCATGGTGTTCCTCACATAGTGGGTACCAATCATAAGCAACGCTGAACCACGGTGCCGCTCATATAGCGGTACAACTCACAGGCTACGCCCAGACCCGCGGTGTTGCTCACATGGGTACGACGCACGGGTACTGGAATCCACCAGGCCAGGCTTTTTACTGCAACTAATCACAAACCTATTTCGTACGAATTTAGTGATACTACTCGCAAGTACATGCAACCCATGGTGTTCTCCGCATGATGGTACGAATCAAGAGTAGGTTCATGGTTCTAATTCAATCATCACTTGGTCGCCCCTTGTAGTCGCCTCTTACGACAGGCAGGGGATACCGCGGGTGTATTCTACATGTGCGTCCCCCACCCGCAGGGGTAGTGTGTTTGGTCCGCGAGAGGTATTTTATTTCCCTCAAGTCCGCCGGCAAGCTGGTTAGGACCCCCCTATCCGCCACCTGGGACGCGCCACGTGGGAGTATCACCTCTCTCCCTGCTACGCCTGCGTAGCAGGTTCGTGGACAAACAATGTCCTCCAAAAAAAATCTACCTGTGCTCCGGGGCGTTAGAATACATCCACGATATCCCCTGCCAGTCCCGAGAGCCAACTGAAAGTGGAACCTCCACGACCTCTCATCATAGAAGCGTATGTTGGGGACTGCGGAGCTCCTAACCGAGCTTTGCTTTGCTTTCACCTATTTCTGCTCGGCTCCAAATTATATGACCTTCCTTGGTCAACCCTTGTTCTCTTCCACCCTCAGTGATATACGGCTTGCGAGACCTAGAGTTCTGTCTTTCAATTTCACGCCCTTCATGGCCTTTTCCTTACCGTATAGATACCTTCATTCTCCGAAAATCACTACTCTTTATTTCATAACTCATTGGAGTTAGGAGGGGATGGTTGCGCAATTGTACTTCCCTTTAAAACATTGATCACCATCATCACCACAACCCTCAAAAAATAAGCATCCTCGCTAGTTTTTCTGGGTTCGTTTTCTGGTTGTTCAAGTGATTATTTAAACCTTAATGTGAGGATATCTTCCATTATAATCATTCACCACTTATCTGCATTTAGGGCTGTCATCCTGGTGACAGATTCCCCATTAGGTGTTTACATAGTCTTTTTTTAAATTTATTTCAAAGTAGTTGGAAATTTATCGAACATCTGCCGTTGTAAATTATTCCAATCACTAATTCTTCTTCCTATAAACCATTTTTTGCCCCAATCTGTCTTCTTGAATTCCAACTTTATCTTCATATTATGATCTTTACCATTTTTGAAAACTCCTTTCAAACTTATTCAACTACTAATGTCATTCCACGCCATTTCTCCACTGACACCTTGAAACAGACCGCTTAGTCGAGCAGCTCGTCTCCTTACCCCAAGTCTTCCCAGCCCAAAGTTTTAACATTTTCATAACACCACTCTTTTTGTCGAAAATTGCCAGGAGTTTTTAAAAATATTTTCCAGTTCTCGAGTCAAGCAACCTGGTGAGGATCCTACACACTGGAGCCATATTCTAATTGTGGTCTCACCAGTGACTTATACAACCTCTACTTTGCATCCTTACTACAACCCCTAAATACTCTCATAGCCGTATGAAGAGATCTTTAACATTTTTACAAATCTCGTTAATAATACTCCAGTGCAGTTCTCTCGTTATATCCAATGCAGTGTATCACCACCATCCTCCAAAATAAACACCCCCGCCAGTTGTTCTGGGTTCGATTTCCGATTATTCAAGCGAGGATTTAAATCTCGATGTGAGAATATTGACCAGTTTAGGGAGGACAAATGTGAGGAAAGTGTTCGGTTCTCCTAGGATTCACTACTTCAGCATTATGCGAGTTTTATGGCAGTATGCAAGCTATGGTGGCTCCCTCTCCTATTATAGCCTCAATTGCAGTAATTACTAACCCATGCACCAGTACAGAGATGATTGATGGTGGTGATTATTGTTTTAAAAGGAAGTACAACTAGGCAACCATCCTCTATATAACACTAATCAGAGGAAAAATATGGAAGGGGTCCGAAACTTCGAAAAATGAAGATATCGGACAAAGGAAGACAAGGGCCACGAAGGGCGGGAAAATGAAAGACTCCCTAGCCCTCGCAAACCTAATAGCGTCGGGGTCGGAAAAGAACAAGAGTTGACCAAGAGAGGTCGGATAGGATAGATGAAAGTGAGGAGCCTGGCACAAGTAAGTGGAAGCAATGCCAGGACTCAGCTAAGGACCCCGTGGTCGCCAACCCACGCTCCAAAGTTCAGAGCCCTTGGGGCCCAGTACAGAGACTCGGCACACAGGTTAAGATATACACTTTAAATATGCACACCGTGTGCAGAGAGTTGCTCTTGGTCATGACTGTCATTGTTTAATGGAGTCTAAAACTGAACTGAAGTGAAAAAAGGACGAAGAAAAAAGGGAAAGGTCCCGGAGGACGTAAAACTATCCCAAGACCCGAATAAACCCAATACCGTCGGGGCCGAAAGAGAATAAGAGATAGCCAAGGGACGTCGTGTAGAAAGATGAAAGTAATTGGAAGCAATGCCGTCCGCCTCTGTAGTGTAGAGGTTAGTGTGATTAGCTGCCACCCCCGGAGGTCCGGGTTCGATTCCCGGTTCTGCCACGAAATTTGAATTGTGGTACGAGGACTGGAATCTTTCCCACTCAGCCGCGGGAGGTAGAGGGGATTCGATTCCCACCACAGCCATCCTCGAAGTGTTTTGCCGTGGTTTTCCACTTCTAACTTAAGGCTACGGCGTTTCCTTCCCTCTCCTTTGCCTATCCCTTCCAATCTTCCCATCCCCTCACAAGGCCCCTATTCAGTATAGCATATGAGGACGCCTGGGCCCATTTGTGTCCCCGACCCAAAAGTCTCACGCTCCAGGACACTGCCCTTGAGACAGTAGAGGTGGGATCCCTCGCTGAGTACGGAGGAAAGAACCGACCTGGAGAATAAACAGATCAAAAAAGAGAGCAATGCCAGATTCAGCTAGGAGAATCATGGCCACGAACCCACGTTCACTAGCTTTTTTTTCTAGGGGCTTTACGTCACACCGACACAGATAGGTCTTATGGCGACGATGGGATAGGAAAGGCCTAGGAGTTGGAAGGAAGCGGCCGTGGCCTTAATTAAGGTACAGCCCCAGCATTTGCCTGGTGTGAAAATGGGAAACCACGGAAAACCATTTTCAGGGCTGCCGATAATGGGATTCGAACCTACTATCTCCCAGATGCAAGCTCACAGCCGCGCGCCTCTACGCGCACGGCCAACTCGCCCGGTCGTTCACTAGCTGAGAGCCCGTTGTCCCCCATTTAGTCACCTCTAACGAATGGCACGTGATATCATGGGCGTATTCCACTGGTCACAATGAAAGTAAGGAGCCTAGTACAATTAATTGGAAGCAATGTCAGACTTAGCCAAGGACTCCGTGGTCGTGATCCGAAATTGAGAACTCCTGAAGGAACCTGGATGCGATAGGCGAGTTTCATCGTCATTAGGTTTTCAACCAAAGTGGTCGTGGTCTTAAACCCGGCCATTGTTTATTTGAAAATAGAACGTATATTTCGTATGATTCAGAATGCACGTAACTACGTTCCAGGACTGTGATCATGATATCATCAGTCACGTGATATTCCAAGCTTCGTTCTGATTTCGTTCTTTTAAAGTACTGAATTATGATTATGCTGCTGGTCAACAGAAGGGCCCTCCAAGCAATAACAGTCATCACCATTAACAACAGCTTCTCCTTGCGAGAGAGGTCAATTGGATTTCTTTCTTGTTTTGTGAAGGAACAGAAACCCCACACTGAAGTACCTCCTTACAGACGAGTTATAGACAGCCCTGAATGCAACATCGCTAAGTATCAGAGGACAGGTAGCTGACCTCAACTTCCGTCACGATGTTTTGAATGGTCACTTACGCTCGAATGACCTCACCTCACTTTTTGCCTTCGTCATACTTTCCCGCTCCACTGGATTCACATTCCTCACGCTTAGTACGTAATAGTCCAACGATCTTTAAAATTATGCATTCCATCCGCATTCAACGGTACCGATAGGAAAGATGAGCTTGGTGTAAAGGGTGCTATTTTTTGCTTTCGTCCACAGCCGATCGCAGCACACGCTGGGGCATGGCAACGGAAGTTGCCGATTATAACAGCAGATTATTCCACGGTGATGTACTGTAAAGTAAAAGAGCTTTCCACAGTAACGTATAGAAAGCCTTAAACGTCAATAGTTTACACTTGAAAGCCGACTTCTTGACTAATGAACGCTAGACGATCGTACGGTCATCCACACAAAAGGCTCTAAAGTCGGCACTTTTTCTTCTACCTGTTTTACGGTCGGACGCCCTTCCTGACGCCAACCCTAGGAGGAGCGATGTAATCATTATTGCGTGTTTATGTGTGTGAATATCAAGAGGAGAGTGATGTTGTTTGTTGTTTAAAGGGGTCTAACAGCTAGGTCATTGGCCCCTAATTGTACGAGGTGAACGAAATTAAAATGAAAACTTAAAAATGTACCGACCGACTAGAATCTAAAGCAAATGACGATAAAAAATGATCGTGAAACAAAAACAATAATTGCATCCAATTCACAATGTCTGAAGTATTGGGATGATACTCACTAGAAAAACAGAACCATGGTGTTCCTCCTATAGTGGCACAATCATAAGTAACGTGGACTCATGGTGTTTACCCAATGGCTACTATTTTTTTTTTTTTTTTTTTTTTTGCTAGTTGCTTTACGTCGCACCGACACAGATAGGTCTTATGGCGACGATGGGAGAGGAAAGGGCTAGGAGTGGGAAGGAAGCGGCCGTGGCCATAATTAAGGTACAGCCCCAGCATTTGCCTGGTGTGAAAATGGGAAACCACGGAAAACTATCGTCAGGGCTGCCGACAGTGGGGTTCGAGACTACTGTCTCCCGAATACTGGATACTGACAGCACTTAAGCGACTGCAGCTATCGAGCTGCATGGTGGTACCAATCACAGGTAATGTAGACCCTTGGTATTTCAAACACAATGGCGCCACTCACAGGTAACACAAACCTATGGTGTTTCGCACATGAGGGTGCTACTCAAAAGCAACGCAGACCCATGGTGTCCCTCACATATTGGGGATAAGAGGAGTGTGTTGGGACCAAAACAAACACCCAGTCCCCCCAGCCAGAAGAATTAAGCAGACTGCGAGCTTGCATTCACGAGGTACTGGGTTCTAATCCCAGCGTCGGGAGCCCTGAAGATGGTTTTCCGTCCTTTCCCGATTTTCACAGCAGGAAAATTAGGCCACGGCCGCTACCTTCAGAAACCTAGCCCTTTCCCATACCTCTGTCGCCGATAACCTTCAATGTGTTAGTGCGACGTTAAGCAAGTAGCAAGAAAAAACTCGATTAAAATCCCCGACTCGGACGGGAATCGAACCCAGGACCCTCTGAAACAAAGACTTCAATGTGGACCATTCAGCCTAGAGAATGTTGGGACCAAAACAAACACCCAGTACCCCCTCCCCCAAGGTCGTCTCTAATAATAATAATACTAATAATAATAATAATAATAATAATAATAATAATAATAAAGGGAAGGGTCCCGAACAGCATGAAACTGAAAGATACCCTACACATCACAAACCTAATATCCTCGGGATGACGACGACGATTATTATTATTATTATTATTATTATTATTATTATTATTATTATTATTATTATTATTATTATTATTATTATTATTATTATTATTATAAACATTTACTGGTGATCTGTGAATGCATTAGTACAAATATACTAGTATGTTACACACAGTTCTTGCACGAACATGTCAACGTGTTCAAATTCGGAGCCTATGGAGGCAGCGGAAGAAGGTACCAGAGACTGCATACGACCGGTAATGATAGTTTTACTCTAGGTGCGGCTCGTGGAAAGCAGAGTGTAAACTGAAAGGCTGATTGTAGTCTAAGAGAGGGTATAGAGCTGAAAGTAATAACAACTATTGTAACTAAGTCTAAGATCTGCATAATCAGCGTCCTCTCACGCGACTGGACCATGACTTTCCAATCATTCCCACACTTTCAAAGCCTTTCTCCGTTCACACTGTGTGGTCTATCGGTGACAATTGAGCAGCGGGTGCATACTCGAGTGTCAAGCCTCGAGAGTTATGTCAGTGAAACCACAGACCATAGCAAACAAATATACCTCAAAGTTATGTCTCGCTACACACCAATGTGTATTACGTGGAAAAGTGGTAAAAGTGAGTAAGGATTCTAATTTGCTCCGGTTCCTTTAAAGTGTAGTTATTCTAGTTTTCTAATATTTACTGATAAAGTACTTTGTCCACGGCGTTTCCCGGTCAAGGAAACAATTCGTTAGGCAATTCTTCTATCTGATTACTAATCTCCCCGCTTTATTAGGAGTGACACTCCTCCCACGTTTCTCCCACAAGCCCCTTTATTCCTTTTCATTACACTTGTAGTAACGTGCCCCTTCGACGATAAGATTCTCTCTGCGGGTATCCATGTTTCTAAAACGCAAATATCTCAAAATTTTCCACAAGCTCAAAAACTTCATCATTCACCAGTTTACTTGATAGGCCTTTTATATTAACAAAGCCAACCCTTCATTCTAGTTATTTCACTTTTCTGTTCTCAGTCACATTTCTTGTTTTACAAGAAAGCAATTCGAAACTATCAGTTTGGCAAAGCGAAGTGAACTTCAAGGAATTTTAAATGCATATATGTGCAAGCAACAACAATTAGTTTGTAACATGCAAATATTTGAGGATGTTGAACTCCACGGCGTTGAGCTGGGCTGAGAAGTGTGGTGATGATGGTGATTACTGTTTTAAGAGGAAGTACAACTGGGCAGCCATCCTCTATATAACACTAATCAGAGAGAAAAAATGGAAGGGATCCGACACTTCGAAAAATGAAGGTATCGGCCAAATAAGAAGGGCCACGAGGGGCGTGAAAATGAAAAACTCCCTCTGCCTCCATGCCTAATACCGTCGGGGTCGGAAAAGAACAAGAGCTGACCAAGGGAGGTCGGATAGGATAGATAAAAGCGAGGAGCCTGGCACAAGTAAGTGGAAGCAATACCAGGACTCAGCTAAGGGCCCCGTGGTCGACAATCCACGCTCCAAAATTTCAGAGCCCCTGGGCCTCTTTTAGTCGCTTCCTACGACAGGTAGGGGATACCGTGGGTGTTATTCTACAGCCCCACTCACAGCGGGAGTCAGGCTGAGAGGTTCAGACGATAGAGCCCTGTCTTCCTGAGCCCAAGTTAGCGAGTTCGACCCCGATCCAGTCCGATGGTATTTGAAGGTGCTCAAATACGCCAGCCTCGAGCCGGTAGATTTACCGGTAAGTAAAGAGCTCCTCTAGGACAACATTCCTGCACCTCGGTTTTTGTAGAAGTACCGTAGTCAGTGGGACGTAAAATCAACAGCACTAACTAAGGAAATATTCATGAAATTGTCAGTCTACAACCTGTGACAATTCTCCGAACTTTATTGTCAGTACTATCAACAGAGATGAACAATGCACGACAGTGACCTTACTGTCCTTCGAAACAGTCCCCTCCCATAAGTATGCACGGCTGAGATCGGCAATACTTGTCCTGGAAACTTTGCAAGAAGGCTTCCTTTGGGATGGTGTTCAAAAGCCTTGTCACGTTTCGTTGGATGTCAGGAAAATCGTCAAATCTCTTTCCTTTCAAAGCGAGTTTGAGTCGTGAGACCTTTTTCTGACGAGGGATCCCAAAGAACGCCATTCCATGCTTTGCCGTTCGTTTCATGGTCGTACCTGAGACACCAGGTTTCATCCTCAGTGACAATACAGTTCAAGAAATTTGGTGTCGCATCCGCCGTTTCGACAAAATCGTGTGAAGCCTCTAAACGTGCCTGCTTCTGATCGTCAGTCAAGTGATGTGGCACAAGCAGAAAACACGTTTTCCTCTTCCCTAACTTCTAGGTAACGATTTGTCGCACGGATTCGCGGTTAATTTGCAGTTCATCCGCTATCATGCGCACAGTTAATCGCCGATAGTTCGTGATTAATATCCTCACCTTCTCAATGTTTTCGTCACTGCCGGTGGTCGCCGGTCTTCCGCTACGGGGGATGTCAGAAACACTTTCCCGGCATCCTCAAAAATGGGCCAACCACTCGTACACACACTTCAGGACAGTGCTTGATCTTCATAAACACGTACCAGCATCGCATGCGTTTCTTTCGGTGTCTTGCCAAGCTTGAAACAAAACTGTACATTGATATTTTGGTCGTTCATTTTTCTGTTCGCAGTTCAGAACCAACGCACTAAACACACACTGTGTCAAACAGGTCTTATACGGCACACACACGATGCTCAACTGAACAACGTTGGGAGCTCAAAACCTACTGCTACGCAGGTGCAGCGTTGTGTGTCGCCACTGTTGCCGGATCGACCGTTCTGACTTCTGCTGCTGCTGCTGCTGCTGCTATTTGTTGTTTAAAGGGGCCTAACATCGAGGTCATCGACCCCTAATGGTACGAAATGAAATGACAACAAAAATTCAAAATCATCCACTGACCAAAATAAAAAATGTCTTGAATGAATGGATGGACATGAACCCAAAAAACAAAAAATAAAAACAAACAAAAAACAGTGGATCCGACTCAAAAAAGATCATAAATAAGAGTATTACTGACCAAGGGACCACTTATAAAGCACAATCCTGATTCGAGGATGCACGATGTCTAAAGGGGTCCAAAATCCAGGCCTACGGCCCCTCATAATGATACTTATCGCTAGTAAAACAGAACCATGGTATTTGTCATGTTGGGGTTCTAATCAAAAGTAGCGAAGACTCACGGTGGTCCATACATGATGGTACTACTCACAAGTATTGTACATCGTACAGGTAACGCAGACCTATGGTTTCTCACACAATGGCGCCACTCATAGCCAACGCAAACCAGGTTCTACTAATAATAATGTTATTTGTTTTACGTCCCACTAACTACTTTTACGGACTTCGGAGACGCCCAAACCAGGTTCCTCACCTAGGTGTACTAGTCACGCGTGCCGGTATTCCCGTGGTGTTCCTCACATAGTGGGTACTAATCACAGGCAACGTAGACCCACGATGTCGCTCATATAGTGGTACAACTCACAGGCAACGCCCAGACCCGCGGTGTTGCTCACATGGGTACGACTCACGGGTACTGGAAACCCACAGGTGGTGGTGGTGATTATTGTTTTGAGAGGAAGTACAACTTGGCAACCATCCTCTATATAACACTAATCAGAGGGAGAAAAAAGGAAGGGATCCGATATTTCGAAAAATGAAGATATCGGCCAAAAGAAGACAAGGGAAACGAAGGGCGTGAATATGAAGGACTCCCTAGCCCTCGCAAACATATTAGCGTCGGGGTCGGAAAAGAACAAGAGTTGACCAAGAGAGGTCGGATAGGTTAGATGAAAGTGAGGAGCCTGGCACAAGTAAGTGGATGCAATGCCAGGACTCAGCTGAGGGCCCCGTGGTCGCCAGCCCACGCTCCCACAGGGGGATGGAAACCCACAGGCGAACCAACTCGTTGCTTATACTAATCATAAACCTATTTCGTACTTAATATAGTGGTACTACTCTACAGGCAACCCATGGTGTTCCCCGCGTGATGGTACGAATCAAAAGTAGTTTCATGGTTCTAAGAAAATCATCCCTTGGTCGCCCCTTTTAGTCGCCTCTCACGACAGGCAGGGGATACCGTGGGTGTATTTTTCGTCTGCGTCCCCCACCCACAGGGGGTAGAGAGAGAGAAAAAAAAGAAGAAAGAAGGGATCCGTCACTTCGAAAAATGAAGTAACGGACGAAGGCAAGGGCCACGAAGGGCGTGAAAATGAAAGACTCCCTGGGCCTCGAATGCTCTAATACCGTCGGGGTCGGAAAAGAACAAGAGTTGACCAAGGGAGTTCGGACAGGATAGACGAAAGTGAGGAGCCTGGCACAAGTAAGTAGAAGCAATGCCAAGACTCAGCTAAGGGCCCCATGGTCGCCAATCCACACTCCCAAGTTGAGAGCTCCTTGGGCCCCTGTTAGTCGCCTCTTACGACAGGCAGGGGATACCGCGGGTGTATTCTACATGTGCGTCCCCCACCCGCAGGCGGTAGTGTGTTTGGTCCGGGAGAGGTATTTTATTTCCTTCAAGTCCGCCGGCAAGCCGGTTAGGACCCCCCTATCCGCCACCTGGGACGCGCCACGTGGGAGTGTCACCTCTCCCCCTGCTACGCCAGCGTAGTAGGTTCGTGGCGTTCTGACTTAATTCACCGAACTTTTTTTTTTTTTTTTTTTTTTTGCTAGGGGCTTTACGTCGCACCGACACAGATAGGTCTTATGGCGACGATGGGATAGGAACGGCCTAGGAGTTGGAAGGAAGCGGCCGTGGCCTTAATTAAGGTACAGCCCCAGCATTTGCCTGGTGTGAAAATGGGAAACCACGGAAAACCATTTTCAGGGCTGCCGATAGTGGGATTCGAACCTACTATCTCCCGGATGCAAGCTCACAGCCGCGCGCCTCTACGCGCACGGCCAACTCGCCCGGTCCGAACTTTATTGTCACAGGTTGTATGTCTATTAAGGTTAGTGATTCTGTATTTATAAACTATGCAAAGGGAATGGTATCGGAAAATCAATTGCAGGAATATCATTACTATGATCAATAATTATTCATTTACTAAGAAAGCTTAGAGAATTTCCATACAATAGTTGTGTATATACATTATGTTCAGTTAATAATAATAATAATAATAATAATAATAATAATAATAATAATAATAATAATAATAATAATCTCGAATACATGTGTAATGTATCTGTTCAATAAACATTTCCCCCATCAATAAGTGAATAAGAACAGAACATTTCACACCATTTTATTTCAGTACTATGTGGAACAGGTTTGAGGACTGTACGAATATAACACAGTACTTGAAAGAAATTATATTAAAAGACGACAACAGTAATTTCACCCAATATACGAAATGCTATCCAGAATTGCCGAGAATTTCAATATTCCGCGTGAACAATTGGCAGTGCCAAGTTCTGATTCTAAGTGGCTCTTAGTGAATGTTTCAACTATTAGTCTGCCAACTAGCATCCTCCTAAGTGCAGGTGTTTATGAATTGTGGTTCTTTACTTTTAAAGGGAGGCGGTTTGATTCCACCGAAGAGATCCAAGCTGAATCGTAGGAGGTGTCGAATAGAATGAAGCCGGAAGACATCCGCGAGTCCATCCAAAATATGAGGAAACGGCTGGAATCGCTGTATTCAAGCCCAGGATAACTACTTTGAAGGTGATGGTAGAAATTAAGTGTTAAATTAATTAGACTAACCATATTTCTATGAGCAAATTCTCGGAATTCCGTATAGCACCTCGTACCCAAATCAAGTTTTGATTATGTCACTCGCAGTCAGAAGGTATAAGGAAGAGTAGCATTTTACTTCTCCCACCAGGATGTAGCCACAACCTACACACGCAAGTACAAATGGTTGTAATTTTCGTTGCACCTTCGGGTGAATGAAGGGAATGATCTGCTACATTTGCGTGTGAACTACTTCCTGAGTCGTCTTTGCTTAGTCACATGTCATATAAGAACTCGGAAGACATACCATTATATGACTGGTTCGCATCTGGGGCATTGCGCCTTTGGCTTCATTTACTTACACCAGAAAATTATAACCCTCACTGGGCACTCAGCCTACCCTGGCCTCCTACTCTGATGATGATGATGATGATGATGATGATGATGCTTGTTGCTTAAAGGGGCCTAACATCGAGGCCATCGGCCCCTAATGGTACGTAATGAAAGAACAAAAATGTCAAATTCATCCACTGACCAAAAAAAAATAATAATGTCGTCATGAAGAATGAATGGATGGACATGAACCCAACAAAAAAAAAACAAAAAAAAAGGAAACAAACAACCAAAATACAGTGGATCAGACTCAAAGATCATACATAATTGATTACTGACCAAGGGACCACTCATAAAGCATGATGATGCTTGATGTCGAAAGGGGTGCAAAATCCATGTCTAAGGCCCCATAGAATGGTACATGTCGCGAGTAAAGTAGAACCATGGTATTGGCATTTTGGGGTACTAATCAAAAGTAGCGAAACTCACGGTGTTCCACACAAGACGGTACTACTCACAAGTATTGTACTTCGTACAGGTAACGCAGACCTATGGTGTTTCTCACACAATGGCGCCACTCATAGCCAACGCAAACCAATGAGTTTCCTCACCTAGGTGTACTAGGCACGGATGCCGGTCCCACGGGCCCCGTGGTGCTCCTCACAGAGTGGATACTAATCAAAGGCAACGCAGACCCACGGTGTCGCTCATATAGTGGTACAACTCACAGGCTACGCCCAGACCCGCGGTGGTGCTCACATGGGTACGACGCACGGGTACTGGAAACCCCCAGGCCATGCTCATGACTACTACTAAACACAAACCCATTTCGTACCGAACATAGTGGTACAACTCGCAAGTACAGGCAACCCATGGTGTTCCCCGCGGGATGGTACGAATCAAAAGTAGTTTGATGGTTCTAATTCAATCATCCCTTGGTCGCCCCTTTTAGTCGCCTCTCACGATAGGCAGGGGATACCGTGGGTGTATTATTCGTCAGCCTCCCCCACCCACAGGGGGTGTGTGTTTGGTCCGCGAGAGGTATTTTATTTCCCTCAAGTCCGCCGGCAAGCCGGTTAGGACCCCCCTATCCGCCACCTGGGACGCGCCACGTGGGAGTATCACCGCTCCCCCTGCTACGCCTGCGTAGCAGGTTCGTGGCCTCCTACTCTAAGAAGCGGGCCGCGAGGACCAAGAAGCCGAACACACGATTCAAATATCGAGGCCCTTGGCTCACTTACGGCCTGTTTTAAATAAGAAAACAACAAATCTTTCGGCCTTTTCCAAATTCTGACATATATACACTAACAACACATCAAAATTGATAATGATGAAGATGCTTGCTGTTTAAAGGGGCCTAACATCGAGGTCATCGGCCCCTAATGGTACGAAATGAGACGAAATGGAATGACAAATTAAAAATCCAAGATTCTCCACTGACCAGAATTCAAAACGTGAGGACGAAGAATGAATGGATGGAGATGAATTTAAAACAATCAGTGGATGCGACCCGCAATGCCTTACATTCACAGATTGACGTAAAACAATATGATTACCGACCAAGGGACTGCTGCTATAGCATAACATTGAATCGATGATGCTTGCAGTCTAAAGGGGGTCCAAAATCCAAGTTATCGGCCCCTCATAACGGTACTTATCGCTAGGAAAGTAGAACCATGGTATTTGTCATGCTGCGGTACTAATCAAAAGTAGCAGAGACTCGCGGTATTCCACACATTATGGTACTACTCACAGGTTATGAAATTCGACATATGCTACAGACCTATGGTTTTTCTCACATTGCAGCGCCATTTACAGGCAACGCAACCCTATGGTGTTCATCACATAAGAGTACTAACCACAGGGACCTTCCCCTATCCCGTGGTGTTCTTCATATAGTGGGTACTAATCATAGGCAAGGCAGAACCATGGTAGCTATCATCCCATGGTCCTGCTCATATGGTGGTACTAATCACAGGTACTGCAAAAGCCGACCGCACGGTGCTCCTGTTTGCTACTAATCACAAACCTATTTGGTACCTAATATAGTGGTACTACGCGCAAGTAAAAGCGACCCAAGATGTTCTCCGCGTGGTGGTATTAATCACAACTAGTTTCATGGTTGCAAGACAATCATCCCTTGGTCGCCCTTTTAGTCGCCTCTCACGACAGGCAGGGGATACCGTGGGTGTATTCTTCGTCTGCGTCCCCCACCCACAAGGGGTTGTGTATTTGGTCCGCGAGAGGTATTTTATTTCCCTTAAGTCCACCGGCAAGCCGGTTAGGACCCCCCTATCCGCCACCTGGGACGCGTCACGTGGGAGTATCGCCTCTCCCCCTGATACGCCTGCGTAGCAGGTTCGTGGCACATCAAAATTAAACCATCAAAGGGCCTGATTCTTAAGGAGGGAGGTTTTCCCTCCACCCCCTCATATATTCCGACATTAACATTTTAAAATAAAATTAAGCGATGAGGGGTTTCTTCTCTGACGGGAGGCGAAATAGTGCCTCTCAGCCAGATCGATTTTTGCCCGCCAGTGCAGTAAACAGAGATTTTTCCTACTCATCAGGTATTTTCGGAAACAGATGAGTAATAATAATAATAATAATAATACAATAATGCTATTGACTTTACATCCCATTAACTACTTTTTCGATTTACGGAGACGCCGTGGTGCCGGAATTTTGTCCCGCAGTTGTCTTTTGCGTGCCAGTAAATCTACCGACACGAGGCTGACTTATTTAAGCACCTTCAAATACCACCGGACCGAGCCAGGGTCGAACTTGCCAAGTTGGGGTGAGAAGCCCAGCACCTCAACAGTCTCAGCCACTCAGTCCGGCAAACAGGTGAGTAAAAGGGCATAGTTTTCGCTCTGGGACTCTAATTTATTTACCCTTAAAAATGAAGGGTGGAACTTTGTTCAGAGCATCCTTACCAATAACCACATCAGGCACTGAATAAGAACAGAAACAGGGGGAAATCAGACTGCTAAATAGCGTAGTAGGAAGGACTCTCGCATCTTATAAGGAAGGTTGCGGAATCGATTCCCAGCGAAGTCGTTCAGTATTTAAGAGTTCAAGGCACGCATGTTAAGTTCACTGGCACGTTAAACAAAGTTTTCCTAAGGTGAAATTTCGGCATTCTTGCATCTTTTGAATTCGATAGTATGTGAAGCAAAGCATAAACGCACCAGCTCCACTTCGAACAGGACATGAAGGCACATGGAGGAGTAGAAGGTGCTGAACGCAATATTCGTAACTTCTGCATTAAGTGGAAGAGTCCAACCGCCTTGGCCCTCAGAAATTAATCTTTTCTGTTGTAGGTTAAGTGAACCCCATGGTCGTGTTTCTCTCCAGAAGTGGAAGTTTTGCTTCTAAATATTTCGACTTCCTGCAGCGAATCGAAAACAGCGTCCTTCCAACTGAAACAATCACGCATTTACCGCCTAGGCTATGAGGTAGCTCCCGATAGTAATTGAAGACACGTCGATCTTATAAACACTGAAATCTAGTCTTGCAGTTCTTTTATGCTTCAATATATCTACCAACACGACGCTGGCGTATTTGAGAACTTTCAGCGACAAAAATGAACAGATAGGACAGACATGGCTCTGAAAGATGTTGAAAGGAATGCGAATGTAGACACACTCCATCTACTCGCTTGAGGGGAATAGTCAACTTCCCTTCTCTCAGATAAAGTCATTTAAAAATTCATCTCAGCCTAAACTACCTCTCGCATATAGCGTTACTAGGACGACAATTTAGGATGTGCAACAAGGCTGCTTATAACCCCAATGTTATATCTAAACCTCTTTCAGAAAGAATTTTAAAACGTTCAAATATATGACGATGTGTGGTAAAAAAAAAAACCTTAAGCATCCGCTTCTCTTTGAATATAAAACATAAGCCTGAAATTAACCTGACATTAACAGGCAAAGGGTGTAGTTATTTCTTCAAGCAAAGTGGGTTTGGTACACCTTAGTTTGCATTGAGTGAACTATATACTCAGCGCATGTAGTAAGTTGTGTGGTCGTAATGTCTGTGAAGGTGTGTGTACTCGTAACTAATATTATTGACAAGGAAGAGGTGGTGGACTATCGGTTAGGACCCAGCCCAGCATTAATCCTGGTGTTGAAGAGGAGAATCCAGGAAAAATCACTTCCATATTTGGCGACAGCGTTGTAGCTCCTACTCGCCACGAGAAAGAGGGAAATTAAGATACGAACCACAGCTTCGGCTGTGTTGGTGGTGGTGGTGATTATTGTTTTAAGAGGAAGTACAACTAGGCAACCATCCTCAATTTAACACTAATCAGAGGGGAAAAATGGAAGGGATCCGACACTTCGAAAGATGAAGATATCGGTCAAAGGAAGACAAGGGCCACGAAGGGCGTGAAAATGAAAGACTCCCTAGCCCTCGCAAACCTAATAGCGTCGGGGTCGGAAAAGAACAAGAGTTGACCAAGAGAGGTCGGATCGGATAGATGAAAGTGAGGAGCCTGGCACAAGTAAGTGGAAACAATGGTAGGACTCAGCTAAGGGCCCCGTGGTCGCCAACCCACGCTCCAAACTTCAGAACCCCTGAGGCCCCTTTTAGTCGCCTCTTACGACAGGCAGGGGATACCGTGGGTGTTATTCTACCACCCCCACCCACAGGGGGTGTGTTAGTGGAGGTGGAGATTATTGTTTCAAGAGGAAGTACAACTGGGCGACCATCCTCCCTTAATATTAATCAGGAACGAGCGAATTACCTATTTGGTTAGGATCGCACAGTTGTGAGCTTGCATTCGGCAGATAGTGGGTTCGACGGCAGCTTTGAAGATGGTTATCCCTGGTTTCCCATTTTCACATCAGGCAAATGCTGCGGCTGTGCGTTGAATAAGATCATGGCCACTTCCTTCCCACTCCTAGGCCTTTCATAAACTATCGTCACCATAAGACCTATCTGGGTCGGTGCGACGTAAAGCAAATTTTAATAAAATGTGATGATGATGATGATGATGATGATGATGATGATGATGATGATGATGATGCTTGTTGTTTAAAGGAGCATAACATCTAAGGTCATCGGCCCTGTAATAAAAATAAATAAAGCTAATCAGGAAGAGCTGTGACACTTGAAAATAATACTACCAGAAGAAAGAAATAAAAAGGCCACGGCCTCACAAGCCTAATACCGTAGAGTCGGAAAAGAACAAGATATGAACAAGGGAGGTCAGATAAGAAATATGAAAGTGAACCAACTAAATATAAACAATGCCAGACTCAACTAAGGGTTACATGGTCGCCAACCTACACTCTAAAAGTAAGAATTTTGGTTTGCATTTAAGAGTGCCTAAATGGTTATTAGATTTTCACAAAAAGTTTCTGAAACTCCAATGTACCTTAAATCGATAGCAATTATTGAAGGAATGCCAAAATCATTATATTGTCAACGGGAAAGCAAACATATATGACAACTTAGTGGCAAATTTCATGCCACAGTTGACGGTGGACCCTACTGAAATATTGGCCCTAATTGATTTAAAAACCGAAAATGAGATTTTGCTGTCAAAAGATACTCCAATTTTTGGGACACTTAGTGATTTTGTTTTCAAAAATTACATATACGACCGTTTTAGAAGATCTCACGGAGATATTAGATCACACCTATAGTTTAGCAAGTTTTCAGAGTTGTAATACTGTCAAGCGTATAATCTAAGAAGAAAAAGCATTCCATTCATAATGTCTGGAGAATGTCTATGAGCAGACGAAGAGAAAGAAGAGAACGTGCTCGCTTAAATATTGAGAAACGATTAAATGAAGCACCTAACTTGAGTAATTTATGGCGAAGATGGGATAGGAGAGGGCTAAGAGTGGGAAGGAAGCCGCCGTGGCCTTCATTAAGGTACAGCCTCAGCATTCGTCTCGTATAAAAATGTTGAAATCACAGAACACCATCCTCAGGGCTGCCGACATTGGGGTTCGACCTCATTGTGTGCCGAATGCAAGCTTACAGCTGCGCGACCCTCACCGTATGCCAACTCACTCGGCAATATTAATTCTGAATCAAGAATTGTTGTCAATGCGAGACCTTCCTCCAGTGAAAATATCGGAAATATTTGCTTTATTTAGGTAAAAAGTTGACATTCTTAATTATGGCCATATTGATGAAGTTCTAATGGGACAAGAATGATAGAAAATAGACTTCAGTCGGGTCTTCCCATATGGACGGAGTGAGGGTTGGATATTTGTGACCTACTGACCTAATGGAACGTAGTTCTGTGCACTACAAATTTGTTCTCTATCTACTGTACTCCCGACAGCTGCAGTCCATTAGTGAGGCTAGCAAGAGAAATGGTCGCGCTTGTGCTGGTGAGTATTTTACCTACTGCTAATCTACTGACGGACAGTAAAATGTGCTGTACAGTAATTGCTGCCAATTTCTCGTTTACTATCGAGATTTATCTTTAAAAGAATGGGAACTCGGTTTCCTGTTCCAACGTGCTCGTTTCTCTTTGAAAACAAAGAGCTTTGAGTTAATCTTCTCAATAGCAACGATTACACAGCTCCGTCGATAACAGAGGACCCAGTCTCGAACTTGTGGAATACATATAATAGACTCAAACAACTATTAAGTATATAGTACGAGTCTAAGAAAAACAATTATGGTATACGGAACAGCACAATTCCTTCACCTTATCACATAAAGAGGCAAAATTGCACCCATAAATCGTTTCCACTCTACCAGGTGATTGTGAAAGAAAGAACTCGCATGCTCTGTTGAAACCTTTATCTCTCCTCGTCAATCTACACTCATTCTTCTTCTTCTTCTCCTTCTTCTTCATTATTTCTATTATAAGTTAGTAGAGTACTAGTATTCAGATGTGGTTCTCCGATTAAGTAACATTTATTATAAATTCTATACAGTATCCAAAGAATATTTTTCACCTATAGTTATAATATGAAAACTGAACCTATTAATATGAAAAGTTCAAAATGATCAATATTGGTAGTTATCTGTGTGCCTGTATTATCATCATCACCATCATCTATTAATTTCTATATAGATATTATTTCACTATGTTATTTAGGAAGCAAAATGTCCGTTTATTTTGATGATGATGATGCTTGTTGTTTAAAAGGGCCTAACATCTAGGTCATCGGCCCAATTTATTTTGTATGCCTTACGTAGTATATTTATGTGTATTAGATAGTAAAGTATGGTAGAAATTTTTTTGTTAGCGGCTTTACGTCGCACCGACACAGATGGCGACGATGGTATAGGAAAGGCCTAGGAGTTGGAAGGAAGCGGCCGTGACCTTAATTAACGTACAGCCCCAGCATTTGCCTGGTATGAAAATGGAGAAACCACGGAAAACCATCTTCAGGGCTGACGACAGTGGGATTCGAACCCACTATCTCCCGGATGCAAGCTCATAGGCGCGCGCTCCTAACCACACGGCCAGCTCGCCCGGTAGAAATTAGTTTCAGATTGTATATTACCGTATGTATTTACTGATTTACTGACCCTAACTTTCCCAGGTAAGATGAATCATCTATTCATCTACTAGGGCAATGGCGATTGCCTACGTTACAATCTTTCTCCTCTAACAGTTCTTTTATCGCCTGTACTGTATTTTGGAAGATGACTTGGTCATTCCACAAACCTGGGTTGACCAGCATCGAGGAATTCTGTCAATAGATCTTGTATTTTTAATTTACCCTTACCGGGCGAGCTGGCCGTGCGGTTAGGGGTGCGCAGCTGTGAGCTTGCATCTGGTGAAGAAGGTTATTCGTGGTTTCCCATTTTCACACCAGACAAATGCTGGGGCTGTATCTTAATTAAGGCCACAGCCGCTTCCTTCCCACTCCTAGCCATTTCCTGTCCCATCGTCGCCGTAAGACCAATCTGTGTTAATGCGACGTAAAGCAAATAATAATAATAATAATAATAATAATAATAATAATAATAATAATAATAATAATAATAATAATAATAATAATAATAATAATAATAATAATTTACCCTTGCGGGAGATATATTTTTAAATGCTACTAGAGGAATAGAAGGCCGTTATTCTTACGTTTCTTAGTTCTTGGGAAGGCGTCTAACAGAACAACTATCGGAAAGAAGGTAAACATATAGACGAGTTATGAGGTGAAGGATAGACTATTATAGGCAATCAAATGCAGTTACAGAATTTTGACAAGTAGGCTGATGTAAGGATTATTCTTTTACAGTTGGCTTTGCGTCGCACCGACACATACAGGTTTTATAGCGAAGACGGGACAGGAAAGGGCTAGGACTGGAGAGGAAGCGGCCGTGGTCTTAATTAAGGTACGGCCTCAGCATTTGCCTGGTGTGAAAATGGGAAACCACAGAAAACCATCTTCAGAACTGCCAACAGTGGGGGTTTGAACCCACTATCTCCCGAATGCAAGCTCACAGCTGCGCGCCGGTAACCGCACGGCCAACTCGCTCGGTATTTTTATTAAAGTAGAATGAGTTCTTATTTCTAAGTTGTTATATCATTGAGATCGATCATTTACAGAAAGGTATAAATGGTAGAGAGGGGTGCAGTTCGTTGAAAATCGATCGATGCCGATGACTTGGCCTTAACTGCAAACTGTGCAAAAAGCTTGCGATCTAATATCTGGGAGCTCGAAAATACATGCAGCGAGCATGTTATGAAAATTATTATTTCCAGGGCTAAAGTTATGTCAGTCTGGAACAAATCTAAGGAGACTGAATGTCAGGTCCGGAATACAAAACTGGAACACTTGAATCATTTCGAGTACTTAGGGTGTGCATTCTTCGAGGATGATAGCGAAGTGAGATTGAATCAATGTGTGAGAAAGCTAATGTACTGAGTTCGCAGTCGAGATCATAGTTATCCTCTGAGAAGCAAGTTAATTTTCAGACAGGAGGGAAAAGTAGGCAGAGGATGACCTAGGAGATAGTGGTTACACTCAGTGGTGGTGGTGGTGGTGATTATTGTTTTAAGAGGAAGAACAACTAGGCAACCATCCTCTATATAACACTAATCAGAGAGAAAGACAGAAGAGATCCGACGCTTCGAAAAATGAAGATATCGGTCAAAGAAAGACAAGGGCCACGAAGGGCGTGAAAATGAAAGACTCCCTAGCCCTCGCAAACCTAATAGCGTCGGGGTCGATAAAGAACAAGAGTTGACCAAGAGATGTCGGATAGGAGAGATGAAAGTGAGAAGCCTGGCACAAGTAAGTGGAAGAAATGCCAGGACTCAGCTGGGGGCCCCGTGGTCGCCAACCCACGCTCCAATGTTCCGAGCCCCTGGGGCAATAGTTACACTCATCTTGAATGACTTTCATGATACGAGGTGTAGAAGTAAATGAGTCCACATTACTAGCTGCTAAGGGAGGGTTGTGTAGAAGCTTGCAGACCGAACGTTGAAAGGCATAATAATAATAATAATAATAATAATAATAATAATAATAATAATAATAATAATAATAATAATAATAATAATAATAATAATAATAATAATCATAATAATAATAATAATAATTCGGCATTACAACACAGTCATAAAACCAACAGTCCTTTACGCAAGTGAAACATTGTCACTTAACAGTAAACAAGAATTAGAATAAATAAAAAAGCAAGAGAGGAAGATCATCAGGAAAATCCTAGAAGCAAGATATACCCAATCAATCAAAACAACAGAAAAAGTTTCAAACATTGAAATTGACATTAAGAAAAGACGAATTAAATTCTTTGGACACCTCACAAGATTACCAGAAAATCGACTGTCAAAAAGAATATTAAATTATGTTAGCTCACTTAAGAATTCAACACCTTGGCTGGACGAACTTCGAAAGGACCTCAAGAACGCAAACATATGTGCAACAGACATTTTAGAAAGAGACACCTTCAGACACAAAGTCAACAAGTGGGAAGTTACATCAGAGCAACCAAAGCAAAAACAGTGCAGACCGAAATGGTCGGAATAACGTAAACAAGCCTTCTCAGAGAGAATGAAAGCCTATTGGAAGAACAAGAAGAACCCAAAGAAAGCTTGATTGAGTTGTTTGCTTAACGTCTTCCATTATTGGGGGAATACGCTAATAATAATTGTTACCGAGTTTTCGTGGATGTGCAGAGGTGAAAGAAGGTGCGGGGGTGAACAGGTCTCAAAATACGAAATTAAAGTTAAGATAAAATTTAACAAGGTTATATTTTCTTAGCAAATCAAGCAATAACAAGAATGGCAGGTACAGAGTAGAAAGGCAACAAATGTACAACTACAGAATTCACAGGATTTGGGCTTCGAGCCCCGGACTCACAATTCTTGAGCAATTAGCCCAACTTTACCCAAAAACAAGATTCGACAAAGGGGCAGAAGACCCCAATCATGTTCAGGAGCACTTGCTCCAAATTACAAAAAAAAGCCTCCTCGAGGCACCCAAAATCAATTTCAAAAGCGCAATCCGCTCTCAAAGTTTGAGCCTATCAAAGGCCACACCAAACTCGACTTTCAAGCTGTCCTCCAAGGACACAGACACAGGAGTAAAAAGATACCCAACCTACTGAGGCCTATTAAGTGAAGAAACAGAAATATTACATGGCCTCGACAATACCAAATTGAGAGGAGGCGAAGCTGCACTCCTAATACATTTTGTTTAAAACCTACTTGGCACTAGGCCGTTAATGCAAGGGCTAATCCCATACTAAAGAGGTGACTTATATGAGAAGACAGTTTACATTACGCTAGAATGGAAGAAACGGTTGAGAAAATAAGTTCTCCTCAAAGCAATATGAGTGGGAGCTCGAGAGGGTTAAGCACTCTCTATCCCAATTTATAGTTTAAACAGATAGAATTGATACCGAGTGTCTTTACATTTTAAGGGAAAGTTACATGGTAAAAGGCTTCGGACCTGCCCCGAGAGTTAAACTGCTGAGCTAGCAAGAAAAGAAGTTATTAAACGGCCATTACCTTGTGGATGAACTGCTGCCCGAAGAAAGAGGCGCTTCCCGCCCCCTGCTACGTACTTCACACACTGAAAGATGTTACTGAAGTGGCGCGGAGACCCGAAAATCAGCAGTTTTTATACTCTCGCGGAAAGTTCGAGGCGTTTCAAGAATGAGAACACCCTCCCACAAGAATTTTTTTTTCTAGGGGCTTTACGTCGCACCGACACAGATAGGTCTTATGGCGACTATGGGATAGGAAAGGCCTAGGAGTTGGAAGGAAGCGGCCGTGGCCTTAATTAAGGTACAGCCCCAGCATTTGCCTGGTGTGAAAATGGGAAACCACGGAAAACCATTTTCAGGGCTGCCGATATTGGGATTCGAACCTACTATCTCCCGGATGCAAGCTCACAGCCGCGCGCCTCTACACGCACGGCCAACTCGCCCGGTCACAAGAATTTTATTGGCTAAGCAAGAAAACCCCTACACAAGAGGAAGAAGAAACACATTATTGGTGAAAAATTAATTCGAGAAATTTGGGATTGGTAAATTCAAAACAAGGGGAAAGAAAGGGTTAATATTGCCAACTTAAACAATGACTGAAAGAAATTTAACAAAGAACAAACTTTTGAACACCAAATTTCTCCAAAAAACAGTTCTTTCACTTCGCACTAGGGTGCACCATTGTAGTCCTTCAGTAGTGCCATCCAGAAGAGAATGTTCGCACTTCTTACTACAGGCAAAACAAAAATACATCGAAAACGACCCAGTTCAGAAACTTCAAAATTTACAAGTAGTGACATCTTCTGAAAATCTTGAGAATTTGCACTGTAGTTAAAGTTCAGGCTTCCTCCAGTAGGAGAGTTTCAACTGGCGCAAATTTTAATTTAGCGGCGCGGAGGTGTACCGCCCGGTACAATAATAATAATAATAATAATAATAATAATAATAATAATAATAATAATAATAATAATAATAATAATAATGTTATTGGCATTACGTTTTTACGGTTTTCAAAGACGCCACTATACCACATGAAACTCTTTCAAGAAATGTTCAAAATGTTTTTCCAAAAAACAAAACCCAGTGTTTTTCCTTACGAATATTCATCAACATGAAAACTCCTCCATTAAACAGTGCATAACTGAATATTAAATTTAAGCATTTAGATAATTAACTTCCGGAGGATCGTCATGGAACTCTGCATTTCGTTCCGCCCCAGTTCGTTCATTGTACGTAAATACTGGTGTCCATAAGTCTAACATTTGAGGCGTTTTTTAAGAAATTCCACACTTACTTCCCTTGTAGATTCTTCTTGGCTTTATTCTTTCACTTGTTTCACCAACTTCTTCATTACCGCTGAAGATTTATCAATTTCCAAACTTCTTTAGTGATATGTCTCTAGGTTTTACCTGCTGTCCTTATCCCAGACTTCCACGTGGAATTCAACCTAAAGCCATCTTTCCCGCTGTTTGGATCCTTGGATTAATTAGAACTCATTCTCTACTTTCTGAAAAAGCACAGAATGTACAGACCCGCGTTATATAACTGCTAAAGAACTGTCTTCACAACTGGTACAACCCAGGTTATAATGGAATGATGAGATTATGTTTGTTTTTATAAATAAGAAATGGAGGGGACTGGTCCATGGAATAATAGGGCTAAATCATCTCGGTAAAACTTTGTTTAAATATCAGTCCCTCACAACATAAACTGAAGAAGGAAGAGTTTCAACGCCTTGATAACTGAGAATGTCATGCAAAAAACGGAGCGATGACGCAACGTTGAAAAATAACAGACTGTAAGTGGTAGAGGAAGTACAACTGGGCAACCATCCTCTATTAACACTAATGGGAGGGAAAAAATGGCAAGGGTCCGACACTTCGAAAAACGAAGGTGTCGGCAAAAGAAAAACAAGGGCCATGAAAGGCGTGAAAATGAAAGATTCCCAAGGACTCGAAACCCACTACCGCTGGAGTCGGAAAAGAACAAAAGTTGACCAAGGGAGGTCGGATAGGAAAGATGAAAGCGTGGAGCATGACTCAAGTTTGAAACAATACCAGACTCAGCTAGCGTCCATTACCCCCAACCCACCCCCCACCCCCATAAAAAACCGTAATCGGAATCCAATATTCGAAGGTAGTCGTGTCAAGGTTTCTTGTAAGTTTTCTGATAACTGGAGGAGAGAAAGTTACGTGAGTAACTGTGTATCTTTCTCCGCCCATTCAGGACGTGCATGTATGTTTCAAGGCCACTTACCGGTCAACAAGTTCACGAAAGATTACTATCTGCAAAGTTCAAGTACCTTTCTAATAATGGACATTCTTTAGTGATTTCACTTCTTGTGGGTCGTTCATGACAGCCACAATGTCTTCTGCTGAGTTCGGCATCGCTTCCACGTGTATCATACAAATCTACTTCTCATTCACTTCTCCTACCAGACTTTGCCTGTCAAACTATTGATTCTGACCTCCGACATCTGAAGTACTGGATTTGCGAGGATCAGAGATCATTTAATAATGTTATTTGTTTTACGTCCCACTAACTACTCTTTTACGGTTTTCGGAGACGCCGAGGTGCCGGAATTTAGTCCCGCAGGAGTTCTTTTACGTGCCAGTAAATCTACCGACACGAGGCTGACGTATTTGAGCACCTTCAAATACCGCCGGACTGAGCCAGGATCGAACCTGCCAAGTTGGGGTCAGAAGGCCAGCGCCTTAACCGTCTGAGCCACTCAGCCCGGCAGAGACCATTTCATGAAGCGTCATAGAGTACTGACATCATCGCAGGGTTCTCGTCAAGGCGTCGCGGTTCGAATTTCAGCTATTACATGTAGGAGTTTTGAAACAAAAGAAAGCACGTCCCAGTACGGATTCTGGAGGTTTCGTTTCGAAGATCACGATAAAGTGGTGGTAGTGATTATTGTTTTAAGAGGAAGTGCAACAAGGCATCCATCCTCTATATAACACTTATCAGAGAGAAAAAAATGGAAGTGATCCGACACTTCGAAAAACGAAGGTATCGGCCAAAGAAAGACAATGGCCACGAAGGGCATGAAAATGAAAGACTCCCTAGGCCTCGAATGCTCTAATACCGCCGGGGTCGGAAAAGAACAAGAGTTGACCAAGGGAGGTCGGACAAGATAGATGAAAGTGAGGAACCTGTCACAAGTAAGTGGAAGCAATGCCAGGACTCAGCTAAGGGCCCCGTGGTCGCCAACCCATTCTCCAAAGTTCAGAGCCCCTGGGCCCCTTTTGGTCGCTTCTTACGACAGGCAGGGGATACCGTGGGTGTTATTCTACCACCCCCACCTACAGGGGGAATGATGGCAGTGGCCGTGGTGGTAGTGATTGTTGTTTTAAGAGGAAGTACAATTAGGTAACCATCCTCTCTAAACAAATTAAGCGGAAACAATAAAGACAATAAATGAAAACTATTTATGAAATGGAGGATTTTAAAGTGAATAGAAAAAAGTAATAATAATAATTTTCTTAAGGCGAAAAGTACATTGAAAACTTGACATTTAGAAAATTTTGACTAATCCACTCTCGCACATACAACGAATGATGACATCGGCAGCATTCCCGTCATCGGCTAGTATGAGGTATGAGTTCGAGTGTCTCCTGCAGGCCGAGGTTCCGTCTTAGGTCAGAGAGATCGGCATACTCTGAGGATGTGGGCCACGGTGAATTCGCCACCATAAGAACATAATGGGAGGTGGGGGGAGGTTCCTTCCTGTTCAGGAAGTAAGATTACGTAGATCTTCTATGACCTATCTTCAGCCTACATAAAATTACAGCCTCTCTCCGTGAAGGCCGTAAAGAGGACCGCCACACGGCAGTTGTCTTCTTGATGCTCTAAGCTTCTTGGGAGTTCGAATTGCTAGCCACTCCGATTCCCAGGACGCCAAGATGGTTCGAGAACAAATATCCGTAGCAGGAACATTCATAGGTGTAGGCAGTAAAAGTGCCGCTTCTCTTGCAGCTTCGTCCCCGAGTTCATTTCCCGCAATCCCGACGTGACTAGGGAGCCACGCGAAGGTGATTCAGGTGCCAGCACCACTCAACGTGGCTGGAAGGTCATGAATCTGCTGCACCAATGCGCAATAGTAGTCATAAAACAACAAGCTTACTTTTCAGGATAATAATAACGTTATTTTGCCCTTAAAATATCAAAGTTTTTAACTTACACGCCCTCTACATTTCTTCCCTTTCTGTCGCCGATGGTTGTGGTGGTAGTGTTGGTGGTGGTGGTAATAATGAAAGACACCCTAGTCCTCGCAAATCCAATACCGTCGGGCCGAAAGAGAACAAGTGTCGACCGAGGGAGGTCAGATAGGAAGTTGAAAGTAAGGAGCCTGCCACAAGTAAGTGGAAGAAATACTCAGCTAGGGACCCCGTGGTCGCCCCTCCACTCTTTGAAGTTGAGGACCCCTAGGGGTGTTATTTATTTATTTATTTTGAGATCGTAAGTAAGTAGGAAGGGAAGGAAGGAAAAAAGGAAGGAAGCAAAGAACATAAAAAGGAAGAGTATTGGAAGCACCTTTAATAATTTGTTCCAAACCTAACAAGGCTGTTGAGACGAAACGCTCAATGGAGTCTCGCTCAATTTGAGATCAAAAGAAACAAGGCAGCCAACCGAAACAAATTTCTTAAACAATCGTCGTGCTTAAACAATTTAGCCTAAACCACTACAGAGAACGAGGAGAGAGTAAGATGTAACAGAAGGTGTCCCCAGAGCGGAACCCGATGGCACACTTGCTATGGAGGTTAGTGAATTTGCCAATTACAGAACTTGATATCCACTTTCTTCTGGTATCCCGTGAGCACGCTCAGGCTGGCTACACTCCTCAACTAACGACTAGGAATGCTACGAATTGTATTACGCTTTAGCTTGTTATTAAAATTAAATGTGAACCAATTATAGTCTCTTAGTCAACCACAGTAGGAAACAATGTTACCTTTTTACTTTCACTTGGCCCCCGGGAGAAACAAACAACGTAAGTGAAGGTGTGCACAGGATTCTAAAACTATAGTTCAGTTTCCCCAGTTATATTTTTTCCACTTTTTAACAAATCAATTATTATTATTATTATTATTATTATTATTATTATTATTATTATTATTATTATTATTATTATTATTATTATATATGCGTTAGGCCCTCTAAGGAGCACGTAGAACCATTAGTTAGCATTCTTCTTCATGTTTCTCTTAACCTCCCAAAACTTCTTCATCCTCGCACTGTGAGTCTGTCGTCATTCCTGAGTCCATGCCTCCTGGAGTTTCAAGTTTCTTGTACATTGTCTGGCTGCAAAGCTGTGCAAGTTAATTTTGTGTCTAAATGTAGCCCGTGTAGTTGTCAGTGGGTCAACGCCGACTTCTGCGAGATCTTTTTGGGTGTCAGCAAGCCACCGTACTTTATTTTGTCGGGTACCGCTGATAATGAGGAAGATTTTCTTGGTCAGTCGCGAGTCTTCCATTCGTGCTAGATGTCCGTAGAATTGCATACGTCTTTTCCGGGCGATTGAAGTGAATCTTTCGGTCAGCGAGTAGAGTTCTTCCGAGCTTTTTCGCATCCATATTCCATCTTGGAACTTTGGTCCAAATATTTTCCTAAGTATTTGCCGTTCCATTTTCTCGATGCCATTGATATTGATGGTCAGTGTTGATGTTTCAATCGCGTAGAGTGCTTCAGGAAGAACTACTGTATGGTAGTGACGCAGCTTGGCTTGGATGGAAAGGGATTTCTTATTGTAGATATTCCAGGTGACTGTGTAGGCTTTACGTAATTTTTCGGCACGGGTTTTGTTGGCTATCCTGTCGTTACCAGTGCTTCCGATAATTTCACCTAAGTACTTGAAATGTTTAACTCGTGTGATATTGCCATATTTGATCCCAAGTGATTCCACATTGGTGTTCTTGGAGTCCATGTATTGTGTTTTCTCATATGATATTTGGAGGCCAGTCTTAATAGCAATCTCATGCAGATTCTCAAGAGCGGTTCTGGCTTCCTCGGGAGTGCGGGTGATTATTGCTAGGTCGTCAGCAAAGGCAAGACACTTAATATTGATTCGCTTATCTCTCGTTCCCATATTTATCCCGTGTACTTCTTTCTCCCATGTTCTAACGATCTTATCTAGTACAAGATTGATCAGCAGTGGAGATAATCCATCACCCTGCCTCACGCCTGTTCTTATCTCAAATGATTCAGAGATTTCGCCCATGAATTTCACTTTAGAAGTTGTGTTAGTTAAAGTCTGTTGGATTAACTTCGTTGTTTTGTTGTCAACACCATATTCATGAAGTACATCTTATAGGGTGGCACGGTCAATCGAGTCGTAAGCTTTTTTAAAGTCAACAAAAGTGACCACTGTTCGAATTGATTGGCGATGTTGGAGAATCATCTTGAGGTTCCAGATTTGTTCTGCACACGATCGGTGAGGTATGAAGCCCGCCTGGTATTCTCCAATCTTCCATTCTATCTGTTCTTCTAATCTGGTACGGAGAGCATGAGAGAATACTTTGTAAGCAATTGAGAGGAGAGAGATACCTTGGTAATTGTTCGGATCTGTCTTGTCACCCTTTTTGTGTAGAGGATGAATCAAAGCAGCTGTCCACTCCGCAGGTATGATTTCGCTCTCCCATATATCCGCAATGATGGCTTGTAATCGGTATTATTATTATTATTATTATTATTATTATTATTATTATTATTATTATTATTATTATTCTCTGGAGTGGGAGTCACTCCTACAATTAGCGCAGATAAAGCATGAGGGAGCTTTGGTGGAGGTCGCTCTTTCCTTTCGCCTAACCCTCTCTCCAGTCAGCTCATTGGTCATTTTTTTCTCCACCAAATGAATGCCAGTATGTAAAGCTTCCGTCAGACGTCTCGATCATCAAGACAACTCTCCCAAGCGGCCAATACCAATATCGATCTGAAACAAGTCTCACTCGCATATGTCTCTGAAGCAAAGGTGAGATCTTTAGACTGGCCAATTTCTTCTTGTAACCCACTACACAATATGGTCTTTGCGCTTTGCACCTGACATGACCCAGATATCTGAGTCACCTTAGATGAGCAGGGCATAACAATGGCAGGCTGCCGGACTTCGGTAGACTTGTATTCTGTAAGTAGCGTATTGTGCCATCCTCTCTTATTTAGCCTAGCCATAATAAATGCTGCTTTTGCAATCCTGTTAATGATCTCGGCATTCAGAGACAAAGTGTTGGATACTGTGGACCGACACCTCAAAAATGAAGGTATCGGCCAAAGGAAGACAAGGGCCACGAACCCCCTATGGGTGGAGGTGGTAGCACAACACCTGCAGTATCCCCTGCCTGTCGTAAGAGGTGACTAAAAGAGGCACCAGGGGCTCTCAAGAGCTCCCATGAACGTTGGTTGCCGACCACGGGCCGCTCAGCCGAGTCCTGGCATTCCTTCCACTTACTTGTGCTAGGCTTCTCACCTTCATCTAACCTATCCGACCTCCCTTGGTCAACTCTTGTTCTTTTCCGACCCTGACAGTATTAGGTTCCCGAGGCCTAGGGAGACATTCACTTTCACGCCCTTAGTGGCGCTTGTCTTTCTTCGGCCGATGTCTTCATTATTCGAAGGGTCGGTTCCCTTCCATTCTTGTTCTTTCTAATTAGTGTTTACATCAACAACAACATCGTCCAACAAGTATCTTCCATCAAATATCATGGAACTCTAGTGAACCAGCATTGTGATTCAAAATCTGAACTCTTATCCAGGATTGGACAAGCAAAAATGAGGACCTTATTCACCAGCCGGGAATTCAACCTTCACCTCAGAGTTCGAATGCTACGCTGCTATGTCTTTCCTGTCCTCCTGTATGGTTTCGAAGGGTGGGCGCTCAGCCCTTTATTGGAGAAGCGGATTGAATCTTTTGAAATGTACTTATACAGAAGAATACTCCGAATATCTTGGGTAGAAAAGAAGACAAATGAAGAAGTCCTCACTCAACATCTTGAACAAGAAGAAAGCTTCTCATAACCATCAAGGAGCATAAGCTCAGCTACCTCGGGCACATCATGAGAGGTGAACGATATGAACTTCTCCGACTGATCATTCAAGGGAAGATTGATGGGAAAAGATCTGTGGGAAGACGGAGAAATTCCTGGCTGAAAGAATTGCGGCGGTGGTATGGAAATGCGTCGATAGAAATCTTCCGTGCCGTTTCACGTGTAATCGTAACCAATTGGATCGCCGACCTTCGGAGAGATACGGCGTCATAAGAAGAAGAAGAAGAAGTTGGCTGCCTACTTGTACTTTCTCTTAAAAGAACAATCATCACCACTACCACCACCATCCAAGGGCCACGAATGATGTGAAAATGAAAGACTCCCTAGGCCTGCAGTGCTCAATAGCGTCAGGGTGGGAAAAGAACAAGAGTTGACCAAGGGAAATCGGATAGGATAGATGAAAGTGAGGAGCCTAACACAAGTACGTGGGAGCAATGCCAGGACTCAGACTGGGGAGCCGTGGTCGCGAAACAGTGCTCCCAAGTTAAGCCCTTGGTCCCCGATTCAGTCGCTTCTAACAACAGACTGGTGACACCGTGGATGCATTACCGGCTCCAACGGCAAGAAAGGAAAAGGACGAGCGGCTCAATCAACTAGGCTAGTATGTAAATGATCATTTTTTTTCTATTTGCTTTACGTCGCACCGACACAGATAGGTCTTATGGAGACGATGGGAGAAGAAAGGCCTAGGAATGGGAAGGAAGCGGCCATGACCTTAATTAAGGTACAGCCCCATTATTAGAAAAAGGGAAACGATGGAAAACCATCTTCAGGGCTGCCGACAGTGGGGTTCGAACCCACTATCTCCCGATAACTGGATACTGGCCGCACTTAAGCGACTGCAGCTATCGAGCTCGGTTGTAAATGAATTAAGCTGACGTCTTCAATCTCTACAGATGAGAAATAAGTCACTGGATAAGTTTAATCAGAAACTTTGTCTCACATTCCAGAGTTCGTTGTCAGGCGAAGGCTAATAGCTGACCTCTGCTGAATTTCAGAACAACTTTCAACCACGAAGCAGTACGTGTTTTGAGAATATCTTGTCCTAACTAGTGAGTGACTCTAATTAGCTTGTGCATGCCAAGATAATTCGCGTGATGCGCCAAGCGCCTACTTAACATTCCCAGGTCAAAGTGAATGTGCTCAAATGGTTAGAGGGCGTCTACAGTTTCGACGAGTGGAATTAAATGGAATTTACCAGAATAATAATAATTTTCTCTGATTCTTTCGACATGGCTACAAAGCAAATTAATCATCTCAAGCCACAGGCAGAAAAAGCAGGCCTCCAGATATCTTTGGAAAAAACGCAATTCATAACTAACATCAAAGCAGCACCAAGAGAGCTAAAAGTAAACCAGGGGGCAATCAAACGGACAGATAAGTTTAAATGTCTTGGCGAGTGGATAGAACTAAACATCTCTGAAAAAGAAGCTTTCGCGTCACGCATGAATAAAATGGAAATGGCTTATCAACTGACCAAAGACGTTTGCAACAAAAAGTCCATATCCTTGAACGCAAAACTCAGACATTGTTGCACTGTCATAAGACCAGAAGCTTTGTATGCAGCGGAATGCCTTGCTATGAACAAGAAATGCCTGATGGAAAAATTGGAAATTAAAGACAGAAAGATCTTCAAGAAAATGCTTGGCCCTAATAAAGACAAAGATGAATATAGACGTCGGCATAAACATGAGCTGTATACTCATGTCCAGAAGATCTCTGATGTCATGTGGAGAAGGAGAATTGCATTGTATGGCCACTTGCTGAGACTGAAACCCACACGATTATCGAACCAGATCTTTATCTATTTAAAGGTAAGAAGACCCAGCCAACTTGGTTCAAGGAGGTGGAAAGGGACCTATGGAAGGTGAGGATCACTTATGAAGATATACAAGAACACAACCCACTCAGGAGGAAACTAAAAGACCACCAGGCTTTTCAAGAAAGGCCAAAGTTGAAGATGGGAAATACGTGGACGGAGGAAAGAAAAGAACAAAACTGGCAACGAATGGAGTAGCACTGGTCAAAGATCAAAGCCCAGAGAAGAACGTGGTCCTTAGTAGGACGATACTAACAAGAAAAAAAAAAATAATAATAATAATACAGTAATTTGAAAGTGTGAAGAATGACACAAGCATAAGCAATCTCACACTGAAGTAAAAGTACTGGAAAGAAGAAATATACGGAAAATATTGGGACCGCGAAGAACTACAGAAATCTGGAAATCAAGAAGTGATGATGAAATATATCGGAATACATAAAACATAAGAGAAACAACACGGGAGAGACGATTGATGTTTGGACATTTATACAGAATGGATGATAAAAGGTGTTCAAATATCTTTGGAACAAGGTCAAGAACAACCTGGATTCATGAAGTCAAGAAGGAAGTGAAGAGAAACAACATAGGAGAAAAAGAAGCAGCAGAGAGAGAGAGTGGTTTTTAGAAAGAAAGTGTTAAAATAAAGGATTCCAAGGTCGGAAGGGAAAGAATACAGGCTCAAAATGGTCTGAGGAGAGAGAAAGGAGACATAGTAAGCAGATGAAGGAGTATTGGAGAAAGAAGGAACAACAAAGATGAAGCAATGAAATTGGCACGTGGTTCCTAGAAGATCATAACGGAGAAAGAAATAAAAAATAATAATAGGAAGAAGAATGTTGAGGGATGGCAGTAGTGGTGAATGTTGTAGTAGAAAGTACGACTAGGCTGGACACTACGAAGATTGGAGATATTGGCAAAAGAAAGGCAAGGCCCAGTTTTACGTCTTCATGGAAGACCCTTTAGATCTCGGAACCTAATTCCGATACCATCAGAGTTAAAAGAGAACAAGAGTTGACCAGTGAAGTTCGGATAGGAAATTTGAATGTGGGAATAATGGCACAAGCAGAAACAATGTCACACTTAGGTAGGGTTTCTGTGGTCGCAAACCCACCATCCGAAGTTGAGAGGTGGTGGTGGTGATTATTGTTTTAAGACTAATTACAACTGGACAACTATCCTTTCTGATACTACTTAAAAGGGGAAAAGGAAAAGGTCCAACATACAGAAAATTGAAGGAACTAGTTTATTTTTTAAAAGAGAAGGGCCATGAAGGGCGTTGTAAGAAATATTATCTAGGCCACGCAAACCTAAGACCGTCGGGGTTGGGAGAGTGATGGTGGTGATTATTTTTAAGAGGAAGTACAACAAGGTAACTTCGATACTTCGAAAAATGAAGATATCGGCCAAAGAAAGACTAGAGCCACGAAGGGCGTGAAAAAGAAAGACTCCCTAGGCATCGAGAGCTCTAATACCGTCGGGATCGAAAAAAAACAAGAGTTGACCAAGGGAGGTCGGACAGGATAGATTAAAGTGACGAGCCTGGCACAAGTAAGTGGAAGCAATGCCAGAACTCAGCTCAGGCCACACCGTGGTCGCCAACCCACGCTCCCAAGTTAAGAGCCCCTGAGAACCCATTTAATCGCCTCTTAGTCGCTTCCCAGAAAATATAAGCGATATTTTCTGTTATAATTTTCATTTTTATAACATCCTCCGGTTTTAGTGTAGTAGCAAGTGGAGTGGCTGTCTTGAGAATGATTTTCTGTTGTTTCCCAATTTCACTTCCAGGTAAATGCCGCGACAGTTCTAATTCATACCGGCTTACACAGTTTCATTCAACATAATTCATTTCATCTTCATTAGCTCCTCAGCTGAGGTTAGCATCATAAAGGGCATCCGACCGTGAAAACATGGCATGCAAATTCATCTCACCTCATCCCTGACCTCGTATCAAGGACAACAGAAATGAGGGGCACACAAAGAACATCCTGCTATAAGGCATTAAGAATTACAAAAAATATTAAATGAAAATTCCTTGTGTTATTTACAAACTGTTATTAACCATTCTCCCATTGTGAGAACACTCAGTTTTTGCAATGTTGTCTAAGGGGCAATGTTCAATTGTCCACTACACGCTTGCAATAGGTGGACTGTATGATGTATGAAGCGTTATGTATTCTAAGACAGGAGAAAACGTCCAGCTGAATACTGGAAATCAAACTCGTTACATAGGCCTACCATTAGCAACAGAAGTCGTGAGTGGTTCAGAAACCGCAATCTAATTCATGTAAGATACGGCCCGTAATTGTTGAATCATCTTCTGCCGTCCATCTTCAACGCAACAGACGGGGCAATTTTATTGTACTTTCTCTTGGCTTTCAGCCGTGACTTTACGCATTTACACTTCAAGAAGTGAGCCAGTTTATTACGCGATCAAAGTATCTCTTAGTTCCCTTTTCAGGACAGAACAGTCACGGTTAGGACGTCTGCGTTTATTAAGATGTCTCATCCACTCACTTGTGACGAACACTGTTTCAGGTTTCCATTCAATGCATTAATGAAAAGTATTCTCTACAAAACACAGCGTTCGAAAAAGCCTTAGAAGCCTTTCATTTTCATGCCTTTAAAGGTTCTTCACTTTCCTTTGCCGGGGTAGCATCATTCGTTGAACGACCGGACGTCTTCCTTTCCTCTTCAGTAAAGAAGCAATGAATATATCGTGGGAACGTGGGTAACCCACAAACACTTCTATTGTGAAATTAGCCTTCTCCGTATGCTGTGTTTAGACTATAGTATATGCCTATGATAGTGATTGAATGAAACATCAATAACGTACCACTGTTTATAGGTTCCATAAAAATACGAAGGTAGTAGTGGTACGACTCAGCAAGCATCCTCTATTATTAATATTCTGGTATAAAAGGGGAAAACAACGTGATTATCAGCTTCTCTTTACAAACTGAATGTACACAAAAGACAAACGTCAAATATATACAGTCAATGAATTAATATAGCTAATTAAAGATAACCTATATAAATGGTTTGTAAAAATCTAAATGAAAGGTAGAAGTAGTCCTCGACTCAGCTTAGGTTCCGTATTCTCCAATCCAGTCACCTAATCTGAGTGCCTCTGTGCAGGAAATATATTAATATTCGACAGATGCAATTTAGAAATGGTGATTATTGTGTTATGAATAAGTACAAATG